>NW_020799097.1:10417442-10436021 GCF_003259725.1 Athene cunicularia
GGTGCCGAGCGCTCCGTGAGGCGGCTGCCACCGCCCTCTGCCGACACCTCCTGCCTCTGCACCGTCCCTCCGCCCCGGGGGCTGCCCGCGGGCGGCGGGATCCACACGGTGACCTGGGGACGACAGCTCGGGGGACGCGCACACCCGCGCCTCTGAGCTAAGGAATCACAGAATCATCTAGGTTGGAAAGGACCTTGAACATCATCCAGTCCCACCATTAACCTCACACTGACAGTTCCCAACTACACCAGATCCCTCAGCGCTATGTCGACCCGACTCTTAAACACCTCCAGGGATGGGGACTCCACCACCTCCCTGGGCAGCACATTCCAACACTAACAACTCATTCTGTAAAAAAATACTTCCTAATATCCAGTCTAAACCTTCCCTGGCACAACTTGAGGCCATTCCCTCTTGTCCTATCGCTTGTTACTCGGTTAAAGAGACTCATTCCCAGCTCTCTGCACCCTCCTTTCAGGGAGCTGTAGAGGGCGATGAGGTCTCCCCTCAGCCTCCTCTTCTCCAGACTAACCCCCCCCAGTTCCCTCAGCCGCTCCCCGTACGACCTGTGCTCCAGGTTTGAGCTGAGGTTTCAGCCCAAGGCGGGGTGATGCCCACCCTGCCCACCTCCCTCCCTGCCAGCCTCACCTCTACCGTGGGTATTCCCACCCTTAGCCCATCTTCAGGTCTCACACGAAAAGTATTTTGGTGTTGCCTGGAGGGGTCTTTTGCATTGCAAATCTGAGGAATGGTATTTTTGCACGAAGTAAACTAAATGAGAGTGGAAAAACAGGCAGAGGGTTGCTGGGGCAGGTGGGCAGCACAGCCCCCGGGGCAGAAGCAGCAGGAAGGCTTGGTGCTGGGGAAGATGGGGGTGAGACAACCCACTGGGAAGTTGGTGAAAGCTGCCAGGGAGTTTTAAGGACCATTTCTGACCCCTGAGTGTCCAGGAGCACCAGGAGTCCAGGAAGCACCAAGGGGATGAAAAGTCACCATATGTTTCTTCACTCACAGTCATGCTTGCACATGGGGAAGCTGCCATGAATCCCTAGCAGGATCCAGTCCAAACTTTTCAGGTCCAAGGGGACCTCTCTGCAAGCATCAGGGATCCTGGGGACCTTGATCCTTGGGATATTTTGCAGCATCACCTGGGCATTCCACCAGACAGTAGAATAGGCTGCCCAGGGAGGTGGTGGATTCACCATCCCTGGATGTGTTTAAGGGTCGTTTAGATGAGATGTTGGGGGATATGGTGTAGGGGAGAACTTGTCGAATAGGGATGATGGTTGGACTCGATGATGCCAAAGGTCTGTTCCAACCTGAATGATTCTGTGATTCTGTGAAATGAATGCTTCACATCCAACCTCCTTGGCACTTCCTCACTGGGCATGAGGCATGGTCCTGCCTGCAAGGTGCCCACATGGCCCTGACGGACTGGCATCCATCCAAGGACACCAGAGTGGTGGCTCATCTGGTAGGACTTACAGGAGTGGCCCTTCAGCCAGAATGAAGCCCTGCATATTTTCTCTACACACTCAATACAGATTATAGGTAAAAGGGGCTGCTTGGCCTAGGGAGAAACAAGACTATTGCCATCATTTGACTCTCCTGCTTCCTCCTCAGTAAGATGATTTCCTTTTATTTGCAAACATGAATGAACTAAGCTTCACAACAGCTCAGCAAGGCTCAAGTCTCATTAGCCTCCTTTTAAACAGAGTGGGGTATGAGTGGAAAGCTGAGCATGCAGAGCCCTGCAAAGGGAGGAGGACAGCAGGACCAATACTCTGACAGATCACTGGGGCAGCTCTGAATCCCTAATTCAGGAACTGGGACCAAGGGGGCTGTGGTGATGCTCCTTGTGCCAGGACTTAGACCTTCTGTGGAAAATGTGTGTGCATTCTGGAGCCATGTCTTCAGAGGAATCATGACCTGTTGATGAAGTATGGCAATCACAGGCTGAGCAATGGGAAAAGGCAAAATACTGAACTGTTGCTCTACTTTGTCCATTAATGATACAGATATGCTGTGGAAAAAATAGATTACACACTAAAAGATAGGCCTAGAACATACAAACAGAAAGGAGAGGGATCACTGCTGAACAAACAATTTTTATTCTGGCATTTCTGAGCTTATGATCATGTGTCTGCTTCTTAGGTGTTGTCTATGCCTGGATTTTACAAAGGTAATTCTGACACGCAAGCCAAGACTTGCACATATAGGAATTATTTTTAAATCTACTTCCCATTTTCCATTTTCTCAGCTCCCCCATTTCCTGTCATCTCACTGCATGAAAAGCAGGGCATAGTCCATTAAATTAAACAGTAAGAATTAATGATCAACCTTTAGAAGAAAAAGATGATCATTTATCTGCCAGACACTCAAGACATAGGGTTCATCACCTCTGAGGACAAATCTGACATGGTAGCTTGATTCTAAAAACAGATGGGCTGTTTCACTACCCGTTAGTCTCACTGCTAGTTCACAAACCTAGGACTACTTGTTTATTGCATGAGCCTGGGTCTGCATCCTTTTTTAGCAAAAATCACTTCTCCATGAGGAGAGTGAGTCTGTGAGGAATGAGTCACATACACAAAGACTAATGATATTCAACTAACTAGTCAATAAATGATAAAGTGCAAGATACAGATCCCTCTTAACTGCTAGACTGAGTCATCCTGATGGGTAGATTTATCACATCCTATCCAAAATTTCTAATACTAGCACCATATGTATAAAACAAGGGTTTGCCTTTGCCTTCCAGTGAGTCAGAGTCTCAGAAGTGTGTACCTTACAGAGCAAGCTAAGGCTACCTCCGTGACTTGACCTCTGGTCAGCAGCTAGTAATGAGTACCACAAGAGTTGAATTTGAGGTCAATGTTTTTCAGTATCTTCATGGAAAACCTGGATGATATGGTAGAATGTGCTCTCAGCAAATTTGTGGGTGGTACTAAATTAGGGGTAGTGGATGACATGTAAAATGGTGAAGCTTCAATCCAGAGGCACCCAGAGAAAATTGAGGATTAGGCCAGCAGATGCATCCTGCACCTCAGCAATGAGAAGCAGGAGTCCTGCATCTGGGGTGGTATAATCCCAGGTATCAGTGCATGGTGGGAACTGACTGGCTGAAAGGAGCTGGGGTTACACAGTGGCCTACATTAGGAGTACAGCCAGCTGATCAAGGGACATCAGTGTCCCTGTAGACACGACACTTGTGAGGTCACATTTGGAATGTTGCATCCAATTTCCTGACCCCTCCCCAGTTCAAAAGGGAAGCAAATGAACTGGGGGTGGACCAGCAGAGAGCTCCCAAGATGGTTAGAGCCCTAGAGCACATTGGGCTTGTTGAGTCTGGAAAAAAATAAGGGTGAAACATTATCTAATAGCAACCTACAACTCCATGAAAGAGAGTTACAAAAATGATGGAGCCAACCTCTCTGGCCACAGCACATGATACAGTGAAGGGCAACAGCCACAAGCTGTGACTTGAGAGGTTCAGACTGGACTTTGGGAAGATTTCTTTATCAGGAGGGCAGTGCAGAGAGATGGTGGGCTCTCCATCCTTGGTGTTTTGCAAGAAGTGGTGAGACAGAGTCACAGGTGACAATCTAGTGTAGTCCTGCTCAAAGCAGGGAGTTGGACTAGAGACTTCCAGAGGTTGGTTCCAACCCAAACTAATGGTCTATGATTCTCAGAATTGGCTGTATTTATTTCATCTCTGAAAACAGAAGCTCTACAATCCCCGCAGTGTGATGACCTGGAGAGCAAGTTAGTACTGCTGAGAGGCTCTGGTGAGGCCTTGATTACTCCGTGTGTCCCAGGAAAGAGCAGGAGAGACTGAACACAAAACCCTTTGCACTGGCAGTGAACTGATAAGATAAACCCAGCCAATCCAAGCAGGTGAACTGTGTTTCTGCAACAGGGGAAAATTAAAACCATTATGAATTCTGTTCTGTCTCATCTAAGGGGAATTTTCTCCTCAACCACAAATGATGACAATCACTTCAACTTGGGCATATGAGCAAGGCTTATCAGGAAATTAGCAAAGGAGGATTTTCTGTACCCTCTCACATACCAGACCATCCTTGTCTGTCCCCAGGTGTAGTCCATCTCTGATGCTTCTGAGGAAGGCAGGAAAAGACCCAGAATACTTTCAGCTCTGGGCACTAAGGTAAACCCCCCAGCTGGTGGTTGCAGGTTGCCCGTTGAAGCATGGGATTCAATTACACTCAGGGTCTTGAGGTGAAGTATAGATCTTGAGGGCAATGCTAGTAGCCCAGTTTTCCTCAGAGCCCATGAGAGAAGGAGCTAAGTACAGATGACAGGGAACTGGAGCTTTGGAGACAGGACCAACACGATCTTCCAGTATGACCTGCACACAGTGGCAGCTATAGAGCTCTGCCTGCCATCACGTTTGTTACTGTGCTCTATAATGAATGGTAAGGGACACGCTGCCTCTTCCCAACGCTTCTATTGCAAATGTCTGATGAAAGAAAGAGAGGTTCTGATTTGCATATGCTGGGGTTGAAATAGATGAGCAATCATTTTGAAAAATGAGCATAGGCACACATAAGCACCTGCACATGTAGTTAAACCTTCCATCCAAGGAGAGATGAGCCTGCTGCTGATTGTTTATGTTCATGCAGTAAAATTTCTATGGAATTATTTTTCTTGGATGAAAAACAGAAACAACCATGTCAACTCACTTCATTTTAATGTCCATTTTATTGTAATTATCTTGGCATTCTCTGAGCTTTCAGCATCTTGTTTTGGCATTATAAACACCTGTGCTTGCAAACCCTAGGCAACATAGATAAAAAGAAAATCTTGTACAATAATACCTATAGAGAATGAGATTGGTGCCAAATATGATACTTTCAGCATTTCAGCTCCCCTACATCCATACACAAATTGGTAACATATAAAGGCTGCTTATCTAAAGTGTTAGGTCTTTTTGTGTTCATTATTATTGTTCATATGTCACAGGTGCACAGAGAGAAAGAATGGGCTACACGATAAGATGCTTGACTGGACCTTAGGAGAAACAGTCACATTTTCCATATATTTCCTGTGTGACTTTGAGCAAGCCACTCAATCCTTTCATTTTATCATCTGTAGTATACTACACCCATAATATAAAACAGGTGCAATAACTCCTGTTCCACAAGAATTATGTGAAGACAATACTAGCCCTGATTGTACTTAGGTACGCAAGGATAGGTGGCTAAAGCCACAAATATTGCACATGTCTAACCTTTAAAAATCCTTTACATTCCCACTTTTTGGATATGGACTGTAGATCTCAAAAAGAACACAGTCCCATGGGGTAGACTCCATAAATATGTGTAGGAAACAGAAATTTGTTCCAAAAAATTATAATCAGAGAAATAATATTATCCTAATTTTTAGACAAGTAGCTGAGATACAGCTCCTTGAAGAAACTTGCCTGACATCAGATGAAGAGCCTAGGGCAGTGATGGGAAGTTAACCTAGAGGTCCTGAGCTCATCATTCCTTTAAATAAAGTACACACTCTGCATCAGTGCATACAGGGAGAGAAGTCAAGGTGGCATCCCAAGAATTTTGCGTTGTCATAGGATTCAGGAAGGAAAGCTGTTCCTTCACTGGCCTTTGTTGACAACTCCAGTAAAAAGCAGTGGAAGGAAATTCTTCTAAACATGGTTTAAGCTAAGGATTTAGAAGATGAGCAGCAACTGGCTGATCCCATTATCATACCTAACACCTGGAAAAAAAGACTGTTGTTGCATCTCTGTAGCTGCTGGTATCACCACTCAGAGAAACAGAAGGGATGGCATTGCAGAATGAGATTGTAGTCAGATACACAGCTCTGAGATGGGCTGGAAGAGGCCTGGAAGATGAAGTGACCCTGTTACAGGAACGGAGTGTTAGGTACAGATCTGCAGAAGAAATGCTGACAGAAAGATAACCTGAGTAACATTCAGTACTTTGAGACATGACAAGACATGTTAGGGACTAACACCTAGGCCTTTTTAGCTTATGACAGAACAGGTCCCATCCAGGAGCAATCTGGACAAATGGAAAGAAAACAGCATATAATGTTTACCCCCTAGAAGAAGAGAAAAGGGGTTGAGCCTCAGGCTAATGGGAAACACCAGCGACTGCAGTGTGTTAGATGTGGGTGAGAGCACAGCCCATGACTTTCTTGTGTTGGGCCTTTAGAATAATGGAAATTGGTGGAAATGGCTGTGGTGGAAAATGTAGGAGAACTGAGATCTCACAACCTTCCTTCACACTGCTGCAAGGTTGCACTGCCCTCCTGGTGAAAAATTTTCCTGAAGTCCAGCCTGAACATCTCAAGCCACAATTTGTGCCTGTTGCCTCTAGTTGCCACTATCAAGAAGAGCCTGGCTCTGTTGTCTTCACAACTCACTCCTGAACAGCACGGCCCAATACTGGACTCAGTATTTCAAATGTGTCCTCACCAGTGTTGAGTCCAAAGGGACAGAGTATGTCCTTGATCTACTGGCCACCCTTCTCCGAATGTAGCCCAGTATGTGGTTTCTTTAATTCACAATGAGAGCATCTGGCTGTAGATTGGTTTTTTTGCTCACTTTGTCACAAGAAAAATTACTAATCTTTGGGGAAACTACAGGAAGGGTATTGGGTGACTGTCAGTACTTAGCTGATGTTGCCTGTGTCCTCACGATGAATGGATGGATCCCAGATGAGAAGTGCATTCTCAGCTGAGTAAACTAACAGAGCTTTAAAGTACTTCTCGTCTCACTCAGAGGTTTTTCTATGGGAGATGTAGGATGATTTGGGCTGAAATGTAGTGGAACCCATGTACTGAGACAGAGAAAGGACTGTTGTGGCTGTGCAGCTGGGACCGGAAGGAACAAGGGAAAAGCATGCTCCCAGAGCAAATATTTGAGTGGAAAAGGGTTTTTTTTTGTTGTGAGCATGAGGTGCCCATGCTTTATTTATTTGAGAAGCTCTGCACTCACAGTGGGCAGAACTAGTTGGAAATAATTAAAGGCATTGCTAGGAATGGCTTAGGGTCACAGCCTGCTATAGGAGTAATACTTCATTGCCAGAATTTTGTTGCCTGTTGCCTTGAAATATAAGAGCTAAGATTTTGACAAACAGCTCTTCTTGGGATGGAAAATTCAAAAGCACATATTCCTTTGGCATGTGTATGTAATCTGCCAAGGCAGAGCTGAAAATGAGAAAAACATGTCCACAGAATTTTAAGAAAACATGAAGAGTAATGGCTCTAGTCCCTCTCAGCTAGACATTTTAGTGACACTTTAATTCTACTCATTCTCCCTTGCAGAAAAATATTTTCTGAGCCTTGAAAACCAAGGTGCAGCCATACACTGCAGCCATATGAGGACATTATCTCAGTTTGCATCTCTACTGGTCGGAGCAACTTCCAGGAACAACTGGAGATGTAAAGTGACTCTCTGTAAAAAGTGAGGGTGACACTTGAAGTGAACCAGTGGGAAATAAAGAATGATGCCACTGAAAATGAACAGGACGATGTAGAGGATCTCAATTTGGGGTTGATCAATGATGGGAGCTAACACCAGGTACACAGCTGCCATCAGCACGATCATGGGGATGATAATTGGGACCTGTGAAAGCAAAACATCAGTGTAAAGACTCATAATCCTGGACCACTGTGGGTCTTAACAACCCTGAAACTTCTGCAGAAGGCTTTTTAGATGAAACCCTCCTGCAACCTGAGGTATTACCTAGAAATCCCAATGAATCCAGACATCCTGTTTCTCAGCCCAGCCCCACTCCAGAGTTGAACATCCCTGCAAGAGCTACACCACCACCACACATCCCAACCCCTGGTCTTCCCTGCACTCCTAGACCTGGAGATGCAAACTACTGTTTTTAGTTCCAGGTCTGTTCTTGCTCCCCCTACTACCCTGCATCTAAAAGCTGAGCTGTAGACAAAACACACAGAAACGTGTACAGATCACATAACTGAACCTTAGCACCCTTGGGCAAAAAGGTTTACTCATGTTTTGACAGGTGGACAAGCAGTCTCAGAGGCTATTTCTGTAAGTCTGGTCAGAAAATTTAAATTTGAAGCCATCCTTCCTCAAAGGCTAGTGAATGCACAAGACAAAATTATTTCACAGCAAGGTGAAAAACTGAACATTCAAGCTGAGCTTTTCCATTTTTACATTTGTGCTTTTTGACCAACACAAGGGCACTGATACAAACCAAAGGAAATGTTGTGAGAGCATGGAGAAGACGTGCCGTTGGCTTTGTCTGCCTTAGTGGGATGCTCTATTCTGCTCCCTCCCCTCTGTGTTCTAACACTTTTGGCAAAATGCTAATAAAAATAATCGTTTTCAAGCCAAGGGAAATCTTTCCCTTAAATATAAACCTGCAACACGCATACAGATTCTGCAGGACATCAGCCATTACATTGTCAGTTGACCCAGAACCCTCAGACATGAGCTGCTTCTAGTTAAGGAAAGAGGCCATCAACCCAAAGCCTGCAGCAGGCTGACATCCTCACAGGACTGGCCTGAAGGACCATGGGATCTTTATACAGTGTATGAAACACTATTGCAGAAACAGAACTTTTTTTCCTTAAATCTCATTCAGCCACGAGGTTGGGTGAATGTCCTCATCCAGCATCCTAATTTCAGGACAGAGCCACAGAAGCCAGTGACTGAAAGACTTAACAGAGCACTGCTCTTCTCCTTCGCGCTAAGCCCCATAGGACACTCAATAGTGCTTTGCACAGCCTGGCAGTGTCAGCCTGTCTTCTATCTCCTGGAGGAACCCCATGAAAACCAGGATGTTCCTTCAGCTTGTCTCAGAGAAAACTCACTGTCCTGCATTCAGGGTCTCATGGGTCCCCTGTTCCTGGGATCTTTTCTGTAAAAATATTTCCCTCAGTCACCGAGGAAGCACTGCAGCTCAACTCACTCAGGGCACCAGGGAGAAGAACAGGTAACTCCTCCTTTCCGTCTACTTCCCTGTTTTGTGGGGAACAAACCTGTGCCCTGGCCATCTCAAAGAACTTGGGGCATTCTGGCTGAGTTTTTTGTCCTCTGCAAGGTTCTTACACCTGGGCTACCCTCTGAGGAGCTCTGAGAGCATAAACAGGTGACTGCATTTTTGGTCAGAATATCCTTCATTTTCCTCTTAAATCTTTTAGAAAAGAAAGAGGATATGGTAGACATATTTTCCACAGTGAGGCAGTGAAGCAGTGCATTGTTAGCTTATGAAGACAGGGAATTCAACCTTGACTTATGCCTGTATATTCACATTATCTTACCCCTCATTGACTTTGCTGAGACAAAACATGAAATTAAAAAAGGAAGGACAATCACACTAAAAGCAACCAGCCCCAGTTCTTGCTCTTTCCTCATAATTATCTCTTAATCATTTGGGCAATATAGGAAAAGGGTTTGAGGGTTTTATGTTATTACATCACCTTGTAAGAACCTGACAGTTCTGGCTTCTTGATTTTTAAATACAGGAGACCAGAAATAGTCATGCCATAGAAAATCCATGCCATAAAGCTGGAAGAAAAAGAAAATAAAGGAAAAAAACACAGCATTACATTTGGGGTGAGATCATCCAGGAATGCCAGGCCTGCCTTGCAGATCCCAGATGTTCATATCTCCAATTAAAAAGGACACTATTGATATAAATTGAGTAGTTCTTCCATTCATTCCTTTCCAGCACAATCAACGAGAACTTTAGAATGATCTGAATATTATAGACTCATTTCAGTACAAGAATGAATCACATCCAGTTAAGTATATAGTGACAGAAGCATTCATGCATTGCAAAGATGATGGTTCCTAAGCTCTCTCTTTTCTTTCTTCCCCCACTCCCCTCCACAGTATTCTTCAGAAAGCAATAGCCCAGGCTCAGGAAAAAAAAACAACCCAACAACCAACTTCTAAAACAATGTCAAAAACCAGGAGGACAGGGCACGCAAACAGAAATGCTACAAATACATACCTGAAAAAGTTCACGATACTGGTGAAGCTTCCTGATATTATCATTATTAAAGACACAGTAGATGTAAACAGCAGAGCAGGGGAGGGCGTGAGGCATCGCACATGAGCCATAGACAGAATGTTTGGCTGAAAGCCAAAGCAAAACAATATATCATCATATCACATACGCAGAGATCCTTACTCACCCCCATCAGCTACTGGTGGGACATCTGACTGCAGCCAGAGCTACTCTTAATCATCAAAAAAACATAATATAAAAGCAATTTAACTCCAAGGAATGTAAACATAGAAACCTCCCTCAAGGATATTTTTATTGTGTCTCACTGATTTCATAACACATATGCTTGGTTTAGGCAAGCAAGATGAGGTTTTCACACTACTAGTCGAACAAAGGTTGAGTCAAATCAGAGCTTTCCCGACCATCATCAGGACCTTGTGCATGATCCCACTTTTCTGTCCTCTGTCACATCTCTCTGAGACATGACTTCTCTTGAGCTGACTGGAAAGTGAGACAAGGAATATTCCTGAAACATTTATGCAACTAACCACAAAGCAAACCAGGATTTGTCCAGAACATGGAGAGAATTATTAACCTCATTATTGTTTGGTTCATTGGAAAGTTTCATGAGAAAGACTTCTTTTGATTTTTATTTTCTTTTTTTGTTATTTCCAACCAAAATATAATGCAAGGACTTCTGTTAGAGCTGAGTGTCTGCGAAATGGCATAAGCATTCAGCTCTTAGTCTGGTATGGTCAGATTCAGACCATCTGTGAACTGCTTAGCACTGAGCTTGCCACAATACAGCAGACACTGTCATCAGTAAAAGAGGCTGTAGAACCAGTAACCACCAAAACCAGTAACCACCGAAAGCAGTAACTACCAATCCAGTCATCTCCACCAACCTGGTCATTCATATACATAAGAGATTCCCTCCTATGTACAAGGAGTGGAGCTGGGCAGGGTGGTACCCTTCACACCTGAGAGCAGAAGTGCCAGATGATGTGGGGAGGAAGGACCAAAGAAGCAGGAAGGTCCAGGAGGAACACAACATGCCTGCTCAAAAGAGAGGGGGGCAAGCACTGAAAGGGAGAATTGTGGGGAGGTGTGGGAGTCCGTACCGGCAGGTGGAGTGGGGCAGTGGCCTCAGCGGCTTTTGTGCTCAGGTACCAGCAACTGGGCAGGCTGAATGTCTGAGCCCAGCTGCTGGAGGGTCCCACGTTGTGTATATGTTTTTATATATATATATTTTATTTTTTTTTTTCCCCCTAACAGACCCCTGATCAGCCAGAGAGGGAACAAGATAAGGCCCTTCATGCTGTTTGTGCTAATGTTCGTGTGAGCACTGAGTGTGTCTGCATTTGTAGATCTGTGTGGCCTGCTGCCTGTATATGTATATATACATATGTATACCTATGTATGTGTGTATATATATGTTGTATATTTGTGTGCCTATTAGGAATACATGCTGAACTTACCAGTTGGGCCAGGGAGCATGGAGCTGCAGCAGCCTGACCGCTGCTGAGCTACCAGATTTGGTCCCACCTAACAAAACCAATTCAAAACCCCAGCCAAGGGAGATGTAAGGTTCAGTGTCACCTTGGAACTGCTATGAAGCCTGAAGAGCAGAGATATCCTATGCTCTATCTGAACTGGACTGCCCCATGGGAAGGCTGGAACACGTCTGAGACCAGCTTGCATAGTCAGTACTGCATGCAAAGGCAGCTTGCCAGTGCAGGACTCCCTTCCCGGTGCGTGCAAGGGTGTCTTACACCACAAAAGCACAGCCAGGTTTCCCCTCACTGGAAGGTGCATTGGCTAGGTCACCCCAGAGCCTGTGTAGGGTGCTCCAATACAGCACTATTTCATCTTCTTCATTTCAAAGCTGTTCTTAAAAATCAGGCTAGATGTAATTATGTATCTTTCTGAAATGACATAGCTGAAGAAGAAAGTCAGGAGACAACATCTATATTACATGTGATAAAGATGGTGAAGAAAGTCTTTGAGCAAGAAACAAACCACTGAAGAGCTATCACTCTACTTGTTGAACATACACGGTGTTTTCCTCTCTGCTTTAGTGTCACAAGAAGGTAAAGTTGATCAAAGCAAGCCAGACCCCTTTTTTTTTGTCCTTACCATATGGCCTTCCCTTGCAGCAATGTAGCACACACGGCCTCCGCTAAAGAACGTGCCGTTGGATGAACCAAACGTAGACAGTGCCACCGACAGGGAGATGAGCCATGCCCAGCTGCCCAGGACTTTGTCCCTGAGGTGAGAAAGAGTTCAGAGCATAACATCCAGCTCACAGATATATCAAATACCCATTGTTGAACCAGACAGGTTTCTTCCCTCCATTATTCTCACTGAAATTTTTTCCAAAGCCTTGCTAATGATTTAAAGCCTTCTTCCATTTCCCATAATGTTGAGTCACTGGTAACTTTGTCTTGTCCAGAAAAGGCAGCTTTTCTTCCTGCCTGGTGTATATATACCTACATACGTCTACATTGCAATGGCATACAAAGCTGCCAAAACAGGCAAAACCCCCTTTTTGTGTACAAATTCTGTGGTGTGAATCCTGGAGATACTGCTATTACAGACAACAATATTAGCTTGGAAATTGCAGAAAAGCTGTTCCCACCAGATCTGAAGAAATATCTTGCACTATAACCTCTTCCCTGATATCCATAAGAATTTAACCCTTTAATCCCATATGTATGTATTTCTGCTACTCTGAATCAGGCTTAAACCAAAGCAATTGTTAGAATTCCAGAATTCCAGAAGTTTGGTTCTACATGTTCAGATATTTATGACTTGTTTTCTCCATAACAGAAGAAGTAGCAGGGTTACAAATAGAATTCAAGGTAAATATTTAGAAGACACGATAATCTTCTCATCTAAAAGTAAAGCTTGTCTTCCAGAATGAAGCAGCAGGAAGAATATGGTATTTGGGGTAATTATCACATACGTGTACACACACATACACAAACAAACAAACTGTTCATCTAATTGGCAAAAATCCAAAATTCAAAAGTTTTTTTGAACATTTATATTTCCTTCTGAATTGTATGTCTTTAAGCCATATGTACTCTTTTTTAATATCACTTAAATGTTCAAAAATCAAGAGTTCGGCTTCCCAAAATCATGGCAGAAGCTTATCTACCAGAATAATTTTTAAAATGTAGTTTGGAAGCTTATTATCTGAGTTATGGTCCTTCAGTTATTAATCTATTTGCAATAACCAGAATGAAAACTTTTCCCTTATTCAAAATTATGGAAACTGATCATCTCCTATGATCATTGAGACCCCATAACCACAAGATCTCAAGGGAAAACAACATATATCATAAAATTAGTAGTAAAATCTTTAGAAATTGTGTATTTTTCATTTATGAGATTGGTGCTTTGGTGTTTGGACCCTGAAAATTAACTACAGGAGCTACTGTGAGTAACCTCGTACAAGCAAACTGAGATCTGCAGTTGCTGTTAAATCACTGGCATCAGAGAAACACTGGGGAGTCTTTAATGAGCTCCTTTCGTGGGTGCACCTCTCACCACAGAACAATGTTTCTCTCTGGCAGTTTTCTTATTATATGGGGGATAAATGTGTTTAAATGCGATATGTCCTTCTCTGGCTTCTTTATACTCATCCCATCCTTTATTAATGACCTGAATAGCTGCATTTCTTGCTCATGAACCACAGCCATTACACCCTCCTCAGCCTGTGGCTATCTTACCTGTCCTCCAGGCTTTTTAGTGCCCAGCTTTCTGGTTGCTAGTTCAGTGTTTCTTCCTGAATTGCTCTCTTGGGGTGAAAAGGTTAATCAGGCAGGAAAAGAAGATGTGTTAAAAAGGAGGAAGCTCACAAATAACTTGTTAAGCAGGAATGATGGGAAAGGAAGTGCAGAGAAAGTTCATGACACCGCAGCTTAGTGAGGCTTTGTAACCTGTTCAAACAAAGCACTAGACCTTTAAAAGCTCCTACTTATAGTGACATGAAAGGTTACTAGAGAACACATCTAGCAAGAACTCAGTCAGATCTTCAAACTGGAGGTTTTGTGAAATGCATACAGAAGCAAAGCCAACTGCTGACTTTTTAGGAAGAGGATGAGCAGCAACATAATCTCTGGATATACTGTGTCCTCATTTCTGCCAGATGACTCATTTGCAGCTATCATGGATACTGTGACTTTGGAAATATTTAGACTAAGGCTGGATGTTCTGGTGGAAGATCAGCTGGTTGGAAGTTGATGGTGCCTACATCTCTCATGACAGTCTCTCCCTTCTCTTCCTAAAATCCTTGTCTTGCACAGAGCCTGTTTAATATCACCAAACACTTCAGGTTGGTGGAAATACAAATCGTTTCTCTGCAACTCTGGAAAAGCACAAGCCAACATAAAGATACAATTACCACAGGCTACCCAACTCACATATAACACTTCTCCTTCTCAAAGGTATTGTAGAGATCATTATCCATTTTTCCATTTTCCATTTCCTCACAGATGGAGAAACTGAACCAAAAGACTCTGGTCTGCTCTAATTTCCAGGTGCTGAGTGGACAGGATTCACCCACTTGGTTCCTGTCTCACTCCTAAACCACTCCCTCCACATTAGTGGGGCATCATGTTGTATTGTCCTCTCCGCTCTGCTGGAAATATCTAAAATGTGGGGTACCTCCCACTGCCCCAGTCTTGATATGCACCCTCATTGCATCCTCAAAGTCTGTGGGGAGATGCTTCTGGTGTGCACTTCAACCCCTCTTTATGGCCACTTTCCATGGGGAAAAACACAACCTAGAGGGGAGCCAGAGGCTCCCAGTGGGAATGAATGGGAATGGGGAGTAAGAGGTGTGCTGCACAGCACCCCATCTTGGCAGCCTCGGTGCACCATGGAGACCATGGGCCAGACAGGGCCAGTCAGCCTTGACCTTTGGTAGGGGGGGGGCTATACACTGCCCTGAGGGTGACAGGGCAGAGACTGGCAGCATGCTTCCCTGTGACATGGCCTGACCAATGCAGCGATGGCTGCCATTCCCACTGGGAATAGCATCTACATCTCCTGAAACTCGGGAGAGAACGCCCATTGCACTAGGCTGCCTTGGCTGTATTGCCCCACGCAGAGCTCACCCCCAAGTGATGGCCACAGCTCCTGAAGACAGCAGTTCAGATGGAGTCATGGCTGCTAAGTAGCTCACGTTTACCAGCAAATACAGGCATGTAACCAAAGGAATGGCAATCATCACAGCTCTGGGAAGGGTCACCTGGAAAACGGATGACAAGAGTGTTAGGTGCAGCACATTTATGCTTGCACTGGGCTTTTTTTGTTTGTTTTGTCTTTGCCATCACTCACATGTCTCATTCAAACTCCTTCGCTCACTAAGCTTTTCTGCAGAACAAGACTTAGATCCAGATTCACAAGGCAATTTTTACACCAGTCTCCAAAAGATGTCAGGCAAACAGTGAAGTGGTACATTTCAAAAGTTAGTCTTTAAAAAAGATAAAGAAAACCAAACCCCAATTCTTATTCAAAAAGATTTTGTTTTATAGCTGTCCAAGATGTCTGTTGCATACTTCTTGATTACTTCAGTATTGATGTATTTGTTACTAGTGTATTATGTCTCCTGGTGTGCTGCATCTTCCCATGAACATCCCACTGACATGGATGAAGTACCAGTGTGTGTTGCATCCCATTTAATGCCTCTGCAGGCTAAAACAAAGCAGGGCAGCACAAAGGAGATTTGTTCTTCGAAAGAATTATTCTTTTCCTAGTGACAGGATGCTATCTTGGGACACCACAGATCATTTTAAGGCCCAATAAAATCAACAAACACTACCTTATGCAGCTGAAAAGACCTGAAGAAAACCTACTAATAGGGTGATCATAGAGCAACCGTATACATCTAAAAACCTGAAATATCAATTATTGCATTCCCCATTTGCACCATAGGACAAGATATAGCAATTCTGTATGTTGTTGCCCCCACTCCACAAGGGTCTGTGTATCAGTGCTCTTGGTCCTGTGGGAGAGTTCCCACATGATCCTAGGATCTTTGCTGCCATTTAGGTTAATATTTAACTGTGTATTTTAATTTAATCTGTAAAATCTTGTGTGCTGCACTGGTAGAAAGCACACTCTATACACTCTGCACTCACAAAGTTCTTTCTAAAAAGGGGTTGTTCACTGCTGTAGTGTCCAATTTGTGAAAAGACGTAATATGGCACAGAGAGGGCTGATGCTTAAAGACAAGGGTCATTCAGAGAGTTATATTCTCTCTCGAGTGAGGCTTGGCTTGCTCTGAATTTCCCCCTTCATGCAACGAGGAGAGAGAAGTGCTTTTTTGAAGCATACATTATGGATCAAGTCTTTTAGGGAAAATGTGGTGTTAAGAAACCTTTCTGGATTATAGCAGTGAGTGCTTTTCTGCATTAATCTAGTTATCTACAGTGAGATCCTCTAAACACTAAGACAGAACTTCATCCCCAAAGCATTTAAGTGCTGCCTAATAGCTTTCTTCCAGGCAATGGAGTCTTTCAGTGCTTTCTTATAGGTAGGCTGTTATTTTAGTTAGAGACTAATTTTTATCCTTTCTGGACACATCCATAGGTGTCTTGCCCCAGAAGACAGAACAAGCCAGGAGGAAAGCTCAGAAGTCTTTCCTCAATGCTCTAATCACTTGATTACCCCTCTTAACACAATCATAGATAGAATCAAACATATTAACAGCAGGATTAAGTAAAACCCAGAACACTCACACACCTCAGACTTCTTCAGTTCCTCAGTTACATAGTTCAGGTTGTTCCACCCATCGTATGACCAGAGTCCCTGGTAAAATGCCACTCCAACTGCCCCGATACCTGCAGTTGTGTTTTGAAAAGCATTCTGAAAACTCTGAGTTTGTCCCTTGGCAAGCAGGACCAATCCACCCACCACAATCACCAACAAAGCCAAGATTTTGGCAGCTGTAAAAATGTTCATAATAGATGTCGCCAGCCTCACGTTGAGACAGTTGATGATAGTTAAAAACAGGATGCAGGCAGCAGCTGTACATTTGACGACAACCTGTGGAGATGAGCATCCTGGATAGAACGGTGCAATGGCATAATCAGCAAAGCTCAGACAGACAGCTGCCAAACCAGCTGGTCTCACCAGGATAACAGAAGTGTAGGCGAAAAGAAAAGCAGGAAAAGGACCAAAAATCCTCAAGATGTAAATATATTCTCCTCCAGACTCTTTAATTATGGTTCCAAGCTCAGCGTATGACAAGGCTCCAAACATGGCCAGGAGACCACATGCTGCCCAGATAAGCAGGCTGCTTGCAGGGCTTCCCATATGATGTAGTACCCACTCAGGGGACATAAAGATCCCTGAGCCTATCATGGTGCCTGCAATTAATGACACTCCGCTAATCAGACCAACTTCTTGCTTCAGTCTTAATTTCTCCTTCCCTTCACTCAGATTTATTGACAGATGAGGTGAATCTGTTGTCTTCCTTTTCCTCATTGTGGAAATGTTAGGAGATGTTAGCAGCTAACATGGAATAAGACTGAGGCATTTGAGTAAGGACTATCTCAGGCTTTTAAGGTTAAGTTAATAATTACAAAAGCCACACTGAACACTGTCAAATAAACTTACCTTCTGTGTTTTGCATACTTTCATTACCCGTCTTACCTCGATAATTTATCATGGTTCAGATCCTGCCGAGACTGGTTGTCTTTGAATCTCAATGGCAAGCAACAGGAATCGATAGCATTCAGCACCACCTCAGAATCACTCAGCACCTTACTGGACTCTGTCCCTGTTAATCTCTCCTTTAAGTTACGCTTCAAAGGGCATCTGAAATAAGGAGTAGATAAGAAAACCCCCATGCAAATCTGTACTTTATTCTTTGATTAAAAGTCAGTGCTCAAGCACTTGCATTAGTGCTCAGTCATATTTTTATTCACCACTATAAAGTGATCAGACAACCAAGCCTGTCACCCAACATGCTATGGCTTTGCTCACTGAGGAACATTTCCAGTGTCTTAATCAAAGAGATGTTCTGCTAAAAACAGTCCAGAGACCATTTTTCTGCATAATAGAAGGGGGCAATTCTGGCTTTTTCAAATTTTAGAAAGTGCAGGAGAAGAGTACATTTGGAAATGCAACTGACTCCTACTTAGATATCTAATACGTAAAATTTCAGACTTTGGGGAGGGTTCTGCTATAAATCTGAATATTGTTACAGTGCATGAGGGTGTATTTTGTGATCTGTGACATGTACAAAAAGTATTGAGCAGAAGGGAATTTCCATAGGGATGGATTCCTTTGAACTTAAACTAAACTTTACTGACTGCAACGGTAAAGGAGAGTTCTGTCCTTGGTGGTCTCTTGCAGACTTCTCTTGCGATAAGTACCAGAAAACAGGATTGAAACCTTCCTCAGCCCTTCATGGAAGCAGCAGACCTTGAATCTTGAAAACTATCTGTCCTCCTCAATCATTTGAGCTAAAAAAATGCATTAATATAAACAAGTATTTTTATTGTTTGTCTAAAAATTCCTTCTATTCTAAATAATTTAGATTTCTCTTTACTTGCTTTTTTTTTCTTCTTCTTTTTTTTTTTTTTTT
>NW_020799097.1:10436071-10447958 GCF_003259725.1 Athene cunicularia
TCCCAGGGGGTGCAGCCCTTCAGGCACAGGCTGCCCCAGCGCGGGTCCCCCACGGGGTCACCAGTCCTGACAGCAAACCTGCTCCAGCGGGGGCTCCTCGATCCATGGGGCCACAGGTCCTGCCAGGAGCCTCCTCCAGCGTGGGCTTCCCATGGGGTCACAACCTCCTTTGGACATCCACCCACTCCGGCGTGGGGTCCCCCACGGGCTGCAGGTGTGTGTCTGCCCCACCGTTCCCTCCCTGGGCGCAGGGCACAGCTGCCTCCCCATGGGCTGCACCACGGCTGTGGGGGAATCTCTGCTCCGGTGCCGGGAGCACCTCCTGCCCCTCCTTCTGCACTGGCCTGGGTGTCTGCAGAGTTATTGCTCTCACATATTGTCAATCCTCTCTCCGGCTGCTGTTGCACAGGGTTTTTCCCCCCCTCCTTAAACACATTCTCACAGAGGTGCTACCACTGTCACTGATGGGCTCGGCCTTGGCCAGCAGTGGGTCTGTCTGGGAGCCGGCTGGCATCGGCTCTGTTGGACATGGGGGAAGCTTCTAGCAGATTCTCACAGAAGCCACCCCTGGAGCCCCCCCTCTACCAAAACCCTCCCATGCAAACCCAATACATGGGTGATGCTGGAATCCTTCAGTGGTCTAAAGGTCTGTTATCTTCTGCACTACATACATGCTACTTCTGTGTATATTTATACATGTATTATGTATGCCAGTCCTAATTGAAAAAGTATTCACAAAATATGGTTAAATTAATGCTAAAATAAAATTTAGTATGACTACAGTATCCTTCTAGTAAGGTTACAGATATATTTCCATAACTGTTCTCCTGTTTTAATGATGGATCTTCTTTTCTAAACTGTAAATGCAAGGTTCTTGGAGGGCCTGAGAGGATCTTTTAAAACCTTTACAGTTCTTGCTCTGAGAAATGAAGAACAACATTAATCTAATGTTGTAGAAAGAATTTCTTCAAACTTGATCACATCAAAAAAATTTCTGTAAGACCACTCAGATAACCAGGATTAATTAACTGGTACACTGATAGCCTCGGTCACTTCCTAAAGGTAAGTCTATTTCCAATCCCAGAATCATTGTTACACAGTTCTAAATGTTTCTACCTAAAGTAATAATGAATCTAATTAATCATTGTAAGAACTTGAGGCTATTCATGTGGAAGCTAAGACAGTCTGATTGGTTTGGATTTTTTCCATGGACGACTTCTTCTTTGGACTGATATTAGCAGTAAGGAAGTCATAAGATATTTCAGTCAAATGGATTGCCACAATTATAATTTGTCAAAACTGGCTATGTAAAAGGGCATCGTATTGCTCCCCTTCAAAAGATGTGTATAAGGAGGAGCAAAAAGAAAAGTACTGCTTTCTCCTTGTGTAGAGTAGCAGAGCTTTGTTGCTCAAGGTGTCACACAATAAATCCATTACCTAAACAACTCTCACTTTTCATTTACCTTTGACATTGCAATAGGTGGTTGCCATCTACTGGTCTCTAAACAATAAGGCAGCTTTGTCCAGTGAAACATGGCTCAGTCTACATTTGATTTTGATATTTTGCATTACTGATTAAAAAGAAACACTACAATAAGTATTAGTTCTTCAATATTAAGGTAACACAAATGGAGTATACTCAAGTTGTAAAGTAAAATTCGTCTTCACATCCTTAGGGCTACTTTTATCTCAGCAATAGCTACAAGGACTAGAGAAAGATAATTTAAGGTAAAGGCCAATGTCAGTGGTAAGAACTAGACAAAATATACAGGCAAATATTTTGAAATATTTAATTTTAGGTCCCTGGAGTAGTATTTGGAACACAGTTATGGGCTTGGCTTCTCTGACCCACACTTGGGAGTTACAAATCTGAGAATGGGGATTTAAAATAACCCACAATCTGAGCATGGAGTGGCCAAAGCCATTGCCTGTAACTTTCTTTGGAGGTAGTCACCAATATTATACTCTACAAAATTGTGCAGGGGGCAAGATTTTCTTTTTTAAAATAAAAAGAAAATAACCACCAAGTTGTTTGAGAGGTACTAAAGGTTAGAGAACTCATCCAGAACATCTGGGTTTGATGGCCTTCTCTACTTGAGAACATGGAAACCCATAAATCCACATTGAATACCCTCACCTCCAAAATGCAGGCTTTGAACTGCAATTGCAGGTAGACCTTGGTGCCTGCACTTGAGATACAAGTAGAGATACGTGCTTGAAAAGAGGGAGGAAAGAAATGCTAGGAAAGTGGAGCTCTGAAATAGGTCTTGAGCTCAGAAGAAAAATTTGAGCAGAAAAAAAACACACCCCAGAAGCCCTGTGTGAAAGAGGACTCATTGAGAGGCATGTTCCCAGGAAAGGGGTGCAGTGTAATGTTTGACTCTAAGCCTCGATCTCTCCAGCACATCCTGGCCCTTCTCACGTCTGAGTCCTGAACAGTGCAGCTTTGGGCCTCCACCCCGCTGGAGATGACCTGGACCCACCAGCTCCATTCATGGTGCTCAGTCCCTGTGCCGCCAGGGGCCAGCAGTGCTCGGTTGCCCCCAAGGGACTGGGGCCCCTGGCATGCCTTGCAGCAAAGATCTGGCTGGGATTGTAAAAATGCCAGTGTGAGCTGCAGCAAGCAAAAAAACCCAGTTTGGCTACTGGGAGTAGGACAGGGGGAAAAAAAAAAAAAGCATTTCTGAGGATGCATAACAGCCCTAAACTTAAAACAAGGATAATCACTAAACCGGAGCTTGTTTAATTGTGGACAGTAACTGCCTTTCCCTGACATGTTACAATAGCAGATCTGGCTCAGGGGATTAAGAGGAAATCTAAAAAACAAGAATTTACCATAAACTGAGTTAGTGCTTCCTGTCTGGGTCTGCAGACAGCCTGCAGCCGGGCCGCAGAAGGTGAGCTCCAGGCTTCCCAGTCTTGCTCTGTAAGGGCTTAGCATATTCTGGCTCTGCGACTATTAAAAAATATTTGCTTTTCTTTTACAGATATTCTGTGTGAAAATGTATTGGTATCCCACAGGTCACCAATCAGATACTGAATATTTTGTTTAGTTATCTTACTGTATTCAGGAGGAAGCTACTAGTATCGTACTACACATTCTCTGGGCTGCTCTACTGAGCTGGGCATAGGGCAGTAACTGTCCCACTCTTATATGCTGTGTGGGTGTACTCTTAAATAAAAGAACTGTTATAGAAAATAGGGATGGAATAACACAAAGTAAGAACCACAGTTGAAAAGAAAATAATTACACCTTTCATGAGTACTCATCCCACCCTTGCTTGCAAAGGTCAAGAGTTGTGACTTAAAGTTCAGTTCACAAACATTTCAATTTTATTAAAAATAAAAAAATAATTATTAGAAGGGTTTATAAAAAAACCTAAAAAGATAGTGCTGCTTCTGATATGCTTAGAATAGCATTCTGAAGCTAAACAAGAAAACAAGGATTGCATTTTTACCACTAGACACTACAAACATTGCAAACCAGTACAACCAAAGAAGATCCTAAGTGACCCACTGAGAGCAACAAGAGGGTATCTGTGTAAGGGTTCATTCCCGAGGCTGCTGGAGCAGGGACTTTTTTTTTTTTTTTTTTTTTTTTTTTTTTTTTTTTTTTTAAAGAACATATTAAAAATCAACAATCTTAGTCTGATGCTGGCTCCAGGATTCCACATTTTGTCACTGCAAGCAGTTACTGTATCAAGTGCCATTGCTACATTTTCTTTCACCCACTGAGGGAATATTATACAGATTTCTTCCTTCGTTCCTGTTTATATCCATATGTCCCGATTTTATAGCTATATATATACACAGTGTATATATATGTATATATACACAGCATTCCAAACCTGTCCTGTTTTCTTTTTCTTTTCCTAACAGTATTTTAAATTAGCCTCCACAATTTCTTTGCATTTGTTTGCACTCTTAAGAACTCCTATTACATTTTGGAATTAATGTTTCATTTATTTATTAATTCAAGATTAGATTATCTTCTCCTATATGAAGTCTGTTTTGCAGAATCATTATCAAATGAATGCTGTCATTTTAAATACCAGAATACAAATAAATATTTTCATGAAAACTTTCTACCAAGCGAGGTTAAAAATAGAATTAAAACATGGCTATATTTGCAATTCCAAAATTCTGTTTAATCAGTGAAATGCATTCCCACATTTATGAGTAGATGTATATTAATATTTTCACTAATACTAAATGGTTTTATTATTTTTAAAACAAACTTTGACAACACATGCTTAGAGCTCAACGTATAACTTTAACATTTACTGTGTTAGGTATTGTTCTGTAAGATAGTATCATCTGTAGGATTCTTGTCAAAAACATCGTAATAATACTGGCCCAAGTCATTTCAGTTTTTCTTAGGTGAAAAAGAGACATAGTTAGGTGAAAAAAAGGTGAAAAAGGGACATTCTTAGGTGAAAAAGGGACATAATTGAAGGCACTAAACTCAATGCCTTTAAGATTTCACCAAAACTGATACCTATTTTTTAATAAAACCCTAGACCAGGAGTGACACAAAAGGCAGCTCCCTTCCCCAGCCTGTCCTGCTGCTGCCACAACAGCATCTTCCTCCCAGTAACCCAAACTGCTGAAGGGCTCTTTGCCCGTCTGCCTCCTTTCTTCTTCTGAATCACACAGGGGAGGGAGCATCCAGTTTTGGTAGCGTAGCAGAGCAGAGGACTAGCTCTACTACTAGTGGACTAGGAAAAGCACGCAGAGAACAACAACCAGGAAGAAAAACAGGGTAACAGTGCTTGCAGCAGCTCATGAAAGTTTTGTGGGCTGTCTGTGCCAGTTTGCTTTCTCTGGGTCACAGTATGAAGGGCAGGGTGGGGCTGGGTAGGCTTATCCCGGTGTCACACTGACTGCTGTCAACACGTGTGGGGCACAATCCTTCTGCTGCTCTTCCCCCACACTAGGGTGGGATGTGCTTCAGCAGTCAGGGCCAGCGTGAGATCAGGCTTTGCCCCTCCATGCCTGAAACATTTTGTCTGTGGAGTAGGTATAGGCTGTACAATGGGCTCTGGGTCATACTTGGAGCACTGTGAAGTTTTATCTCTGGGATAAGCTTAGTCAGGGACAAGGGGGCTCAGCCTGTTTCCATGTCAGTTACTGTCTAGCTCCTCAAAAAGCTGGGACAAGGGGTTAATTTTAACACTCTATTCAATTATAACCTCTCTTTAACTCTGCAAAATATCAAGGAAAAAAAAAGTTTGCCTGGAAAAGTCACATAGGTTATGACACTGGTATCTCTGGCTACTGCTTTACGAAGTTGTAACAAACATGTATGTTGCAGCTAAAGCTTCATCTTGTACACTCTTACCAATAGAAAAACTAATGATCTCGGGAAGATAGTGAAGTGTTGAGATTGCAATTACTCCCATCTGTATGCTTTGGTTAAAGTTATAAATAGTTATGAATAAAAGGAACATGAAATGGATTATACATCTTTTCTTGGCCTTCCAGGGGAAGTATGTGTGGGAAATGGGGACCAGAGTTTAATTCCATTTGTTAAATTTTCAATTGAGATTGTATGAAGAAAAGAATCGTACTTAAAGACTTGTGGGACTCCTTCTGGTCCCAGATCATAGCTTCCTAATTGCCCTCGTCAGTGATGCAGTCAGCTGATAAATTCATGATGTAATGAGGAGGCCCAAGAATTGCTCTGAAGTAGCACTGTTCTATTGAATGCAAATTGGATGAATCTACAGATGTTGTCTTCTAACTCTTAGCCCTTAGCCAAAATGAGTGGAAAGGCACTCTTATTTACACACATAAACTTCCTGTTTTGCAGTCCAACAGGATGTATTATGAGGGAAGAAGTTTTCCAGCTGAACTGGATTTCCATCTGAAGCCAGCTCAAGCCAGTAGGCAAAGCAAGCCGCAGGCTGCGGGGTGTGGTCTGGTGCCTACTTTCCTGTGCCAGGGAAATGGGAATTGATTATTTCAACAGCTATTCTCTGCTTCCCACTTGCAAAGCTCTTTGCTCAGTGTGTTACAGGAACAGCAAAGATATAGCTGGGTGGGTGGTGGGTTCATCCTCCAGCAGCTCCTGCAGAAAAACAAAGTGCTGGTCTTCCTTCTCCCTCTGCCTTTTCCATTTTCTGGTACAGATGCAGGCTCACCCTTGGGCCCCCACCGCAGCACTGGGGGGTGCGGATACACTAACAGCTGTTAGGCCCTGATAGGAGATCAGCTGAAGACAGGGGTCCTGTGCTGAAAGAGAGGGAGAGTTGTCTCACAAAAAGAACTTGGATTTTACAATAATAAAAAATACATTATTTCAGCTCAATGAATTTTTTGTTTTGTTCTGTATTTGACTAACTGCCTAGGAAGAGGGATACATTGGAAACAGAAGTACTTTAGAAGTCTCTAAAACCTGCAGATATAATTAAAGGTAAGCCCACATATGTATGAAGACACTGTCACTATTTATGCAATACATGCATAACATTGACACCTACTTTTCAGTATTACAGTGCTCAACCATTTTGTTTATGCACTCAGGAAGCAAGCTAGGATTTCCCTTCCTGAGTATCTCTCTGGCATTGTATACTCACTGAGTTATGCCTTGTTGCTCTGAAGGCATGTTTGGAATAGAATAAGGTTTGGGTTCTCTACGTGGTAATGGGGGCCAGTGGGTATGTCTTCATGCTATAACGGTGAGTCAGAACAGGGGTCCTGGCTATCTCCGATCTAACATGGCTGTGCTGCATTTTGGTTTTCAGATGATGCGTCCAGCCATGTAGACATATCTTGTTGCTTGTGGTCAGCCCCCTTGACACTGTAAGAACAGGAAGTTCTGGGGAGCTTCAGGTATGGTTAAGATAGAAGAAAAACATATAGTCTAGTAATCACACCACAAAAGCAGAGATGACCACAGATGTCCAATGTTACCCTAAGCAAAGTCCACTTGGTATTGGGCTGCTTGTTCAAAGCCCTATCAGAAGAATCTACTGCAGCTGGAAGGATCAGTATTTGATTCAGCAATAGGCAGAAAGGTGTTGAAGAACCTAAGACAATAGGAAATGTATAAGCCAAATTACTGTTGCAGATCTTTCTTCTAGTTTGTCCTCTGTGCTATGGCATCTCATTTTTGAAGATACAGAGACTTTCTAGTTCATGCAAGTTAAGTTGGTGAGACTTTACACCACAAAATTAAAACGTATGGATATGCTTTTAGGATTTTTAGAGTGCTTTTCCTTAGGAGAGAAAAAAACCCCAATGTATTCTTCCCATTCTTCTTTGGTCTGATATTGCTGAACTATCTTGTTCTAAGTGTGCAAAAAAAATATTGCCTCTTATTCACAGCTCTTGGGATCTCTTCCATTGCCTGGGATATTTCTTTGAACTGTTTTCTCTTTCTGGAAATTAGAGTGTTTACTCATTACCGCTTAATATATGAAATGAGTGAGAATCAATCTGATGTTCATCTCTGAGGTTTCATTCTTTGTACAGACTATAATATGCGATCTTCAGTTCTAAGAGCCACAGACTGCATTCAGCATGAAGTGTTCCTGGAACTTAATTCTCCACTGGAAAGAAAAATATAATTCTATGCTTTTTTCTTAAGATAAGCATTGATAGCCACTCTGTTGTGAACAAAGTGAATGTGAATCTAAAAACCAACTGGTGTTATCTCTGGCTTTGCCACTACAAAGCTATACACATTCATGTACCTGAAGTGATGTCATTAGTTACTTTTGTTATGTTACAATGTCTGTCTCTGGTGGTTGTGACTCTGAGGTATGTTTATGAAGCTTGTTTCACTGGCAAGACACCTTTTGTCCCTGAGTCATTCACCCTCTCATAATTGGCTGAGGTATAAACATACCTTCTCGGACATTTTAGCATAGACTTACTTAGCAAAGCACTTCCATAAGAGACACTTCTTTCCTGGGACAAGTTCAGGAAAATCTATGCTAGAGGGCTGCGCACTCCATTCACCGATGCCTTCTCTCGTGCATTTCCTTTAAACTTCTTGAAAAACAGCTTCTGCAGAAAAGTTGATTAAGTCTACAGGAGCAATGACCGTGTAACTGAATGGCAAGTCTACAGGAGTAATGACTGTGTAACTGAACGGCAAGTCAGCATCCCTGCATTTTAGAACAGTAGTGTAGTAATGAGTGAGTCCAAAAATGGGGCTAGTGACAAAATTTATTAGAATTCAGCTGTTGGTCCTAAACTGAATTGTGCTCATTTGCACTAACTTAGTACATTATATCAGTTTCTAGCTAGACAGAATAGATGAGTCTTCCTTCCATTGCACAGACAGGTGGGGGAAACAACTGGAAATTTGGAAACAGTTTTGAGCAACAGAATAGACTGGGCTTTTCAGCACACTGAGCAATGAGCTGTTGTCAAATGGTTTTACAGAAATTATGCTAAAGGAAGGCATTTTTGGACCATTGGCATTTGTGTTAAATGGGAAATTTGATGGATGCTAAGGTAACTTACAAGAGTTCTTCCCACACATGGGAAAAAAGCTTAAAGATGCGTAGCTTTAAACATTAAAATTGGATAATGGATGCAGTTGCATACTGTAGGCCAAATGTTTGTGTACTGGAAGAGAAACCGTGAAGCTTGTAGGAATTGAGGCAACAGTATCAGTACAACAAGATGCAGCAGGAGCAGAGGTAATGAATAGGTTACATTGTCAAAAGCAATAGAACAGAAGAGACAACCCTGAGTTAGCATGTGAGTGGTTATGGCAAGGAAAGGCTGTGTTTGAGAAGCAATGGTGGCGCAAAAGGATGCGTGGATGGGAAAGTCACTCTGTATGAAGAGTCTGTGGCTTGTAAGCACATTTCTCTGAGGCCCTGGGGAGAGGCTAGCCAAAGGGGATGCTTGGCCTGCTGAGTCTCCTATGCATTATGGTCTCTGCTGGCCTAAAAGATGAAATACCAACATTCCTATAGCAATGCATTTAGTAGCAAGTCTTGTGAATGTAGTATTTCAGATTCATTGATTTTTTAATCAATTAATTGTATGTCTGTTGATAAATTGGAATCCAGAATTGTGCAGTGGGTGCCTAGATTTGCTACACAGTATGTGGGAAAATTAATAACTTCAGAAAGGGATCTGTCCCTGTAAGTGCATGAAACACATCCAGATCAGCACATCCTACAGATGTAGCTAACAAGGGACATGCTAAGGATATAAACCACCAATCCAGGGAACATGGACTGATGGCTTCAACTGCTTCTGAGCTGCAGTGCTGTCCTTCAGAGAGCTGAGCGAGGCTCAACCATTTATGACTGCTCTTCTTAAGCAGTAAGATGGTAGTTAAACTGGGGATTAGACTGGGTTTAGTTAGACTTGGGGGTTGGACTCTAGGATCACTAAGGTTCCTTTCCAACACAAACCATTCTATGATTCTATGACTGCAAGGCCAGCAAGGCCATTAAGTAGAAGATCTGGGAGGAAGATCTTGAATTCTTCCCTGCAGAACAGCCCAGCTGCAGCAGAGGGCAGCCAAAGTAGTCTGCTGGTTTTCGGGACTCTCTAAGGAAGTCAGACCTGTGAATCTTGAGCAAAGGCATCGATTCTGGGTGCTCCTCAGTCCTCGGAGTGTAAGGTGTTACACTTTAAAATAGAGTGCAAGCTTTTGCAGGGACGTGCATCTTTTCTGGAGATTATTTGAGAAGATATACTACATCTAGTTGTTTAATTTCCATGAAGGAATACCTTGGTTTTAATTAATACAGGTTAGCTATTTGCTATCCTGCTAGATCTAACAGCAGTCTGTCAAAACTGCTGGGGAACGTGGATGTCATGACAGCTGGACAAATTTTGTTCATGTCCAGAGTTTTAGGTCCTGAAGTTTGCAGCTTTAGAAAATGTAGACATCTTCAGGATTAGACACTAGCTGAGTGTGGATGGTTAGGACTGCAGCTCTCAATTTCTGTGAGTGCTCTTCAGTTAAGTATCTTGCCCAAGGTCTCATAGGTAGACTGTGGAACATCCAAGGCTTTCCATATCCTTGGATACTTTTCTAAACTGTAGACTGTATATTTGTTTAGTGTTTTTCATTGAGGATGCTTATTCATGGAAAAAAAAAAGAAAAGCATAACTGTGTTAATGGAGTTCATCTGAAACATTTGAAGTGTAAGCAGACCCCAGTCAGCTGTTAACACCTCCTTAAAAATAGGAATAGCTAGGAAAAGCATTTTGTAATGCAGTGATACAAAGTTAAACTATATAAAGTTTAAGTACTTTTAAAGTTTTCAAGAAAAACAAAGATAAGAGAGAAAGGCTCTTCTTGAACTATTTTAGCGTGAGTCAAAAACTTCAATGCCATTATTAAATTGTGAGGTGTGTGGTGGTGGAATTTGTTTGGTTTTTCTTTTTTTTAGAAAAATACTTTAGAATGTAACCAAGTAATTGTATTTCTGAGATCAAATCCCAAACTGATTGCACTGAAATATTTTTCTGCTCTGTGATCAGGTTGGGTTTTTCAGCACTGGGAAGTAGACTGATGTGGAAGTTGTTCAAGCTTAACGCTTACCAAATGCATGTTGAGTTTTTCTTCAACTTTTAATGCTTTTTACAAACATTGATCAGAATGATCCAGGACTAATAGGGTCCCCAGAAAGGTCTGAGCTGGAGAGCTGGTGTTAACATAGACCAGCGGCTCTAAGTGTTTGGGATGCCAAGAGTGTACCAGGGTTTCCTTCAGTCCCAGTCAGTCTGCAGGAAGGGAAGGGCTGACTTGGAGGCCATGACTTAGAGGCCTCTCTTCAAGTAAACAAAGGAATTGGCTTTTCAGCCCTGGAGACAGCCCAAAGGTGGCAGTGGGATACGACACAAGATCACAGGCATTAGCCACACCAGCAGCAGCAGACTGCATACATCTGGGTACTCAGCTGACTAGTATTAAGCTGAAGAAATAATTTTAATTTCTTGTGAAAATGTTTCTATCTTTATCAGGAGCTGGGAACTTTCATGTTTTTAGCCACATCTATAAATACTGTGAGGGTTTTTCCTTCAAGACATCTCTATTTTTAAGGACACAGTTGGTCGTCAGACATCCCCACAACTGCCGCCGCCAGCGGTAGCACCCATACCCGTGGTGTTCCTGCACTCTAAGGTGCCTGCTCTAGCCCTGCCGTACCCCGAACGAGCCCCTGGGACTGGCAGAGCCTCCTGCCTTTCTGCCTACAGAAAAGACGGCCCGTAGCAGTGTTTTGAACAGCCTCCCGATACAGGACTGTTATCCGGGTTTCGTCTGAAGGTTTGCTCTGCGGATGGAATCTGACTGCTATTTTCCGAAATGGAGTACACTAACCAGATTGCTGAGAACGGGTAAAAAGGCAAAATAGCGGATTTTCTTGCAAAACCCATCGTTTAAAATGTCACTGACAGGCAGAGCTCCTTCTTTTTCAAGGGCTGCTAAGTAAGAATTTATGCCCGTACTGAGTGAGGCTACTGAAAGCCACTAGCAGTGTTTACTAGCATCCAGCACCGTATTTACGAACAGCAACCACCCAGCTCTATCAGAGATCCTATATTTAACCCTCTCGAGGGAAGGAAATAATTGACTCTTTTTCCCGACATCATCACGCAGCAACTATCGGCACAGCGGTTAATTAATAACTACGGTGATGCGCTATTGTAAAGACGCGGTAACCCGCTCCGCGGGCGGCGCTGGGAGCGAGGCCTCCCGGAGCCACCGCGCACCCCTAAAAACGGGCCTCGCCTTCCCCTTTGTCTCCTAACCCCAGGCCTTCGGGCAGGCACCGCCTCCCGCCGCCGCCACCCCCCCTGCCCGAAAGCGAAAAATGAAAATAAAAACCCGCAAAAGCCCTGTCTCGACCGGCTCGTTTGGCGGGAGCGGAGGGGAACGGCCCCGACTCCCGGTGCCCGCCCG
>NW_020799097.1:10448008-10461917 GCF_003259725.1 Athene cunicularia
AGCGGCGCCGAGGTGGGGAGGGAGCGCCGTGAGGGGAGGCGGCGGCGGCGGTTGAGGGGGGCGGGCGGCGGCGATGCTGAGGGGAGGGCGGCATTGTGCTCTCGGCGAGCCGAGGGGAACGGGGGCTCGGGGATTAGTTCTCATCCTAGCGGCGCTTGGGGGGCGAAGCTGTGGCCTGAGAGGAGCCCGGGGGGGACGCGACAGGGCCCTCGGAGGCGGTCGGGGGCTCAGGTGGGGAGAGGCGCGTACACGCGTGAGGGCGAGGGAGTTTGGGGCAGGCGTGGGGGGGGCGAACACAGCGCTGGGTGTTACAATAGGCTTCGGTGCCGCGAAGTGCTGCGAGGCGCCGGGGGAGCCGGGGACGTGGGGGCGTCGCTTCGGCAGCCCCACGGACAATTGCCTGCGTGCGGAATTGGGATAAAATGGGCTTTGTTTAAATGCACCGATAGCGTGAAAACTTGTATCATTTTTTTTTTAGTGCTCTTAAAGATAATGACTGCTTTCTGAGGGTGAAGCGAGAAGGCCAAATGCCTTTGGTAGTTGATACCACACAATGAAGTGTTAGGTTTTAATTTTTCTTCAAACGTGTCTGCGCAGACTACAATAACAAAAAGTTGAGAAAAATGCCAGCTGCCCTGAGTGGATCGTGCTCGCAACTAACAGTTTGGTTTTTAATCTCCTTGGCAGTTATTATGCAAAGATTTATTTTTTTTTGGCATTGTTCTCTTTTGTATATTTCATAACCTCAGACTCTTAATTCCTTGAGAGAAAATTAATATACTCGGGAAGCTTTATATTTTTCTGGCTTAATGTTGGAAGCAAGATGACTTAACACCAGAATGTTAGCATGTTTTATATGTGATGTGATAAAGAGGTTGTATCAGCTGATTTCGGGATGCTTTTTTCTGAGTTATGTAGGCGTGTGTGAGCTATATAGGTCATTGCAAATGAGAATCGGTAAAACTTCCTATATCGCCTAATTGTCGCTTATATGCTATGTGCTAACAAAATACTTTCAGATTTATTTTGGTTTCTCTTTTACTGAAGTCTTTGTTGCATCTCAACTGAGAGATCAAGCCTTTTTAGTTACCGTGAGATGATGGTATAGCTTTTCAGGTATGTGGAATATGAATGCGTTTAAAATATAAATATTACCCCGTGTTACCATTTTTACATCTAAAATGTAGTGTTTTGTTATATTTAGTTATGTCTAGGTTTAAAACCAAATGTTAACAACAGTTGCAGTTTTGTTGAGAAGCTCAGAGAATTACTGTCTACCTTTCTCTGGTCTACAACTCAATTTGTGTCAATGCAAATATAAATATGTTAGGTAGGCGGGAGAAGGAAACTCGAATAAAAAGGGAAATGATAATTTAGTGGTGGTGTAGTTTGGGTTATATGTGTAGAAATGACACTAAATCACCTGACAGTTTTGTGAAGTGTTCAGAGAGTTGAAAATTTGGAATTTGTTCCAGCAAAATGGTTAGTAGGCAAATACATGTGAGAAATTGCTTGATAATGCAGATTTTGCAGTTTATTATGTGGATATTACATGTAAGAAATTCCATGTTATTTGAATAGTGTTTTTTCTGCATTAATACAGAATGGCACTTTTTTTCTACAGTACTTAATGTTTTTCTTCAATGTTAGGGATATTGACACAGTGCTGAGGCAATTATAATCATATCTGGTATCATGATTGAGCTAATAGTGCAAGAAGCAGTTGGCTGAAAAAGCTGGACTCGCCTGTTTTTTGATGAGAATATACCTCTTAACTGTGGCAGTATATATTAAATCTTCTATAGGATTGTAGTGCATGTCGAAAGCCTTATGTACATTTTTTCCTCAAGATATGCATGCTCAAGTGTTTCTTTGCAGTGTTCTTATTGGGCCAGATATTGCAGGTGTTTGGGGCAAGTCAGTTAACAGGACATCAGCTTGTTGAATACTGTTAACTAGATCTGATTTTCAACTGCACTTTCTAGTTCACTTCTAGATATTTTTCCCTCTTGATTTAATGATATGTGAGTGCGCATAGGATAATCGGCATATATAGAATTTTCTAAAAGGATTCTCCTTGATAACTTCATCTTTTTTTTTTTCCTTTATACAGTGGTTTCTAAAACCCCAAAATGATTAGACCAAGTTTTTATACACAGAGGCAAGTAATCCAGTAGATGATTTGAATTCCTGCTTGTATGTCTTCATGCTTTTTGAATGTGGAATTATATAAAAACTCACTGTCCATAGCAGTAAAAAGAAACCTAAATTCTCTTGAATGTTAAATTTTTTCTGTGTTGGGAATCTTCTGTGAAACAAGCATTAGTACACTGTATTTTCTTTAAAAAAGTTTCTAGTAGAAACTCTGCAAAGCGAACAATATAAACCTCTACATGTCTACATAGAACTACGCTACATAGAGTAGACAAGTTTTATAATTACCTTACATTGTGTGTGTTTTATGTATAGGTATGCAAGAGAGTTATCAATCTTATTTGTCTTCAGTAAATTTAGTTGAAAATGCTTGCCTCGTTTAATGTGAATTTTCCCCACCCATAACATGGCTGTTGTCTTAATTATTCCACACAATGCAACCATTCCAGTGTTGTCACAAAGCCAGTGCCCAGGCTCTTGTCTCAGACAAGAAGTCTTGCGTTTAAAAGCTTGTTTTCTCTTCCTGTAACAACAAATACCAGTTACATGGTGCTTCTTATAATGAAGTTGGAGGCACTTCACAGTCATGTAGTAGAAGTTTTAAATTACATCAACACGTGTAAACATAGTCAGTTCTAGCTGCTTGGGTGTAATTTCAAACAAGTTGTATAAAATTTATTTTATAGTAACGGCTTGCATACCGAAACTTTATAGCAGGATTTAGTTTGAATCCCACTCGGAATACCTGCTGTGGTTTTTAGAATGGTAGGCAAGAACTCTTCAAGCTGGTATGTGAAATGTTTAGCTTACAAATAAAGACCAGATGTCATGTCTAGCAATATCTTTAAAGATTATATTTCATTATTGGTTAACAGATTTTTTTCTAAAGATGACTATTTAAGAACAGTTGTACATAGTCGAAAAAAATATGTCTGAAGAGGTTATGACGACCATCTTGGGAGTAGAGGAAGAAATGTAAAACTCTGAAATGTAGCAAAAGTATCTCTGTAATAATCCACGTTTGACTTTTTTTAGTGGCTGTTCTGTATATGCATCTATTTCCACTAACTTTAGAGTGGTGACCTGATCCTCAGTCCTCTGCTAAATATCTCATCTGTAGCCTAACAGGCAGATTTTTGCAACATATATTTATGTATGTACATCAGACTAAGTAATCTTGTATACAATTTGTAATTTTGATTATTTCCAATTTTAATTTGTCATAGAATTCTAAGATAGGTTATCTCTTCATCAATGCTGTTGAGATGTTGGCAAAACTCTCGGGTAGTAGGTCTGGTTGTCAGTCTTTCCATTATAAAGCTCTCAGCATGGAAATCCTCATGGAAATAAAGGTTGTGTCAGACCTATGTTCATAACTTTGCTCTGAGATTTCATCCATGTTATTTTGAGGAAGAATTGCAAGTGATGTGTTGAACTAGCTATATACGTTTTTCCTTTGTGTGGCTGGTCTGAAGTTTCATACAAAATTTGTTCAGAAATCTCTTCCAAGGGGAAGTGAATTTTTAACATCTGGGTTGGCGTGTTTAGTTCCATAAGTCTTTACATGTGCTTATTGATCAAATAGAAAACTAGACCCCCTGGAGATGACTGTGTAGTTGAGCTAAAAATAACAAGTCTGTTTTGACTCATACTTTTCAAGTATCTTGCTGTTTATTACAATATATATTGCTTGAACTTCTAGGCATACTACAATGATAAATTAGTCACCTAGTCTTGAAGAAGTTGCAAAACTGATGTTAGTAGGTTATTTTGACAATAAGCAAATATTTACAGTAACAGTTACAATAAGACAAAGTAGCTTTAGGTCATATGTGTTACTCAAACCCAAGATTGGTTGATAGTATATATAAAAAAAAAAATTCCTCTTACCATGTATCTTATCTATATGTCTCCCTAAAGATTGGACATTCAGTAGTTGATAAGGCTAGATGAAAAAGATAGATAGAATTGTGTAGAACGATTAGACGACTGTGGTTTCTTTTGTCTACAACTTCAGAACTGAGTGTTCTGTTCTAACTAAATATCTTTCTATATATATCAGTTTTATTGTTTGGGCTTAACACTTTTGTTTAGCATGAGAAGTGAGACTTTTCTTCGACTTGAAAATTAATTTTCATTTTTTTTTCCCCTCAAAAAGTACTTAGTTAAGATTGTAGGGGGTATTTTGGGTTTTATATCTGTCCATTTATATACTAAAAGATTGATGATAATAGGTCAGTTACGGTAGATTAAGAATGTGTGGAGATCATTATGTGTTTGGGGGCAGGTATTTTTTCCTGCAGAGGATTTTGTCAATATCGGAGAAGGATTTTTTTCTGTGGCCCTTAATACTTGTTTCAAGCGAAGTTGGCAAACTTCATTTTAATTTGAACCCAAAATCTTTATTTTGTGAAAACCCCAAAATGTACTGTTATGTGTGATAGAGAAACTTAATGTCAATTACTGTGTTAGAATCTTCCACAGCTTGACACATCCAAAGGAAAAACTGAGACTGGCCTCTAAGAATGAGGTGGAGTTCAGATAGCGTAGTTAGTTTTCTGTGCTACTTTGTTACATCGTCTACAAATGTATAAAGTCAGACCTAGCAGTATGATAGAATTAGTGGTTTTACACATCATGCTGAGTAGTACTGTAAAAGAAACTGCTGCCATTATGAGTGAAAATCATATCTTGACTGTTTTTAGCAAGGAAATATGTGGGCAAGCATTTATAATATATGCACTCTGACATATATTAATATATTGTAAAAAACCCTGTGGTACTTTATTTCTCCTAGAGGCTTATTTTGGTAATGGTATTTCAATTTTAAAGTTTAAATCAGTAAACATTTTTGCAATTAATATTGTTCTTACATAGCTTGGACTTTGAAAAAATCCTAATTAAAAGAGCTGCATATTTAAAAATATGCTTTTATGTTATCAAGACTTTTTAGGTTTCTGTGTGTACTTTATGTGTCTTCCTAGGCATGGATGAAGTGGCCTGGCAGGAGACTAGAGGAATGATGCATGTGAACATTGGTCAGGAAGCCAATGGGGTTGGAATAGGGGTTGTCCCAACTTAAATGGTAGTTGGAGCAACATCAGGGCCCAATTTAGGTGGAAACACTCTTCATACCATCCCTGCAGCTGCTGTGTCAAGTGCTTCCAGTGCCCAGGTACCCCATAGTGGATGTTGTCAGGGTAATGCCACAGCTGGGTATTGCTTCCAGAGGCAGGCTGGAGGGCAGCTGAGTGCCTACTCCAGCAAACACTGCTGGCCCGCTGGAGGTAGCATTCATATAGATCATTTGGTACATAGGTTGGTTTTTTTTCATTGAAACAGTTCCTGTGTTTTGTGTTGAATCCACATCTTTAAGAAAGATATGTGTGACTTGTGACTTTCAAAGCCTGGAGTAACCCAAACTCTAAAACTTACAGTTAATTTTGTTAAAGCAATTATAAATGAAACTGCATTAAATGGTTTTGAAATGTTCAGTTTGAACTATTCATTTAACTTATATAAACATTTCCTATTTTTGTGAATACCTATTTTCTTATCAGAATACATCAAATCGTTAGATTTGAATTTATGCAAAGCAATTGATTTAGTTTGAAAAGAGACTAACTTCTGGTAGGCTTTATGAGAAGTAATATGCATTTAGCACACAATCTTGTTACACTTGAAGGTAAAAAAAGTTTGTTCAGGTAAAACAGAAGTAGTAGAATTAACTTTAGATCAAAACTTAACTTTCTCCTTTTGCATATTATAACCTAGAAGGAAAAAAAATCCTGTTTTAAGCTTTTACTCTCAAATGCTTAATAGATACAGCTTCCTAATTTTTCTTTAAAAACTTCATTCTGAATTTCAGATAGAAGTTTCTTTTTTTCCCTAGGACCCTTATAATGTGCCACACTTAAGTCCACAAGGAAATTTTTGCACCTTCCCTAGCCCAAGGATTTATGGAATGTGTTCAAAAAATGTGGTAAATATAGGAGCAAATGTGAATAATCAAAATTTGCTGACCTTTAAAGCAGGATTATCTGTTATGTCTGGGTTTTTTTTCTCATTTTTTTTAAATTTAATTTCTTTTGGCATTTTTTTTGTCGTTTTATTCTTTTACTTTTTTCTTCCTCTTACATTGATCTACATAGCAAAATGAAAAATCTTTCCCTCTGACATCCTGCTTCATGTTCTGTCACATTTTGTATTACTCTTACACAGAAACTATAAAGCAGTTTTGTAAATATAAAATTCTACGATATTATGTTTGTCCACTTGGACACACTTACCTGAGCATGAAAATGATGGGTTTTTCCTTGCCAGTGTTCAGTCTGTTATACAGGCAACGGTGCTGGTTTTCACAAGCATTTCCCAAGGCTGATAAATCATGTAGATAAAATTATTCACAGATAAGTAAATGCTGAATAACAGTTACATCTCTCTTCTGCCACCTGCTTTCCATCCCCAGTGGGAACCGGAGCCATGTCTTAATCAGCAGCTTTGTTTAATCCAGTTAGGTCCATCAAAATATTTCTGAATTCCTCCAGCAGGTAAATGTCATGAACCTCATACGTATTTTCTAGTAACTTGAACTGGGAATGCAAAGGAACTACTCTTATTTTTAAGTGCTTCAATAGTTTTACACATTATGAAGATTTAGTGAAGGGGAAACTACTCTTGCTTTGCTGTACATTGTTTCCCGTGTGAAAACAGTGTTTCCCAACTTACTGTAATCAGTACTGCCTTTATGTTCTGACATTTTTCACTTCTCCTCCCATTCTTCCTTAGCAGTCTGAACTAACAGAAATCAAGTACAGATCAGGAGACTTCTCCATTTCAGTGCTTTATTTGAGTGTTCTCTGTGTACAAGTGTTTTGGGGGATTTTGTGACGGCAGAGGTTACTGTTTTGCTTTTTTTTAAAGAACAGACTTCTAGAGTTAGAAGTACTAAAGAAATTAGTTTTTTAAAATCTAAATTTATGCAAACTGTGGAAGGAGTTTAGTTCCAATTATATTCTGTGAGTATTGGGTAGACAATCTCTGTAGATTATAATATGAAAGACAGATATTTTTTTTTCTAAATGCATTTAGATAAAAATTTAAAGAAAATAGAAGCAGATATAGTAGATAAATATCACAGAATGGTTGAGGTTGGAGCAGTCCTGTGAAGTCATCAGGTCCAACCACTCTGCTCAATCGGGACCACCTAGAGCCAGTTGCACAGAATATAGAGATATATATATATACACAAGAAGTAGAAATGAAGATATTGAAATATTTGATTCAACGTACATTATCTAAGCATATCTCAAAATTGGGGATTTTACATAGATTTTGGCATGTCATAGTGCAGTCAAAGACTGTAAGATAATACCAAAGTAATAAAAAAGCGTTGTAGGTAAATATAGCAAAATGAACTGGTTTTTTTGTGAAGACAATGTAGCTTTAGCCCTGCTGATTCAGTAGGAACTTAAAATGTAAAGAAAGTGAAATACAAAAATGGAAAATTGTAAATTTAGGATAAGGCAAGACAGGATCTTTAGTAAATATGATTATTTGTCTAGTAGGATATTTAATTTTTTACTCTGGTGAAAAGACTGAAGAGTTGCTTGTTGGTGTCCCCTGTAAAAGATTACTGAGAAATCAACTGTGGGAATTATAAGTGAAGTGTCAGTAATTGGAAGGCATTTCATGCTGTTAATAACATGCTTTAAGTTGTGGTCAAGCAGTTGGACTAAAAGGTTTCTTCCAACTGAAATACTCAGTGGTAATACACAGTAGGACTAGAGGCCATTGATAGCAACAGGGAAAGATGGTAGTGGGTTATCCTGGAGTTCTGTGGTAGTACTGAGGCTTAATGTGTGCTGATGTGGAAACTACCAAGACTGCGATGGAAAAATCTCAGGTGCCACACACATTTAAGAGAAGAACAGGAAGTTCATACACCACAGTTGAATGGAATTCAACACTTAGCTGAGATGGAAAAATTTTTTTGATAAGTGTATGATTGACATGGTGTCTAAATTAACTAGACATTCTGACGCAAAACTAGTATCACTGGCTTATAGAATGTTTCAGAATAAGAGGCACAGAAACGCATGATACTGTTAACGTTCACATTCCCTCTGTGTTGTTCTATGGTAGCTTCGGCTGTAGCAACAGAAAATGAAAGTGATGGACAACAGTTACTCATGGCAAAAACTTTGGAAAGTTGAACTACTTTGCTGGCAGAGGGGGAGGCTATACAGAATAATTGGCAGCATAAAAGAGGGCAGAGGCTAGAAAAGCATGCATTCATGTGGGAGATTATATCCAGAAAATCTTTGGATGCTCAGCTGAAAGGTAATGCATGCACAACTCCTCAATACAGGATGTCAAAGCCAGAATTGTTGAGTCAGGAGACCGCCGTTGTCACCTTTCATACTAAACCAGTAGTGACCATCTAGTCACTGACTGACAAGATTAAGTATGAACTTAATTGAGAAATAACCATTCCTGGGTCTCATTCATCTTCCTTTAAAATATTTCATATTCAAAAGAATTATAAAAGCTAATGAACTAAGTAAAAAACTATCTCATTTTGGTGTTTTGACTTTTTTTTTTTTTCTTTCCCTCAAGGCCAGAAAAGCGTTTCAGGCTTTTTGATAGCACATCTGAGGAACACCACTGTCCACTGTGGCCTCATCCTTTTCTTATCCCCATGGGGCTGCAGATAAGTTAGTGATCTGTTTGTCATTAATTCTAGATCATCATCACTTCTATAATGAAGAATACACACATCACTTCTATAATGAAGAATTGTCTAGGATATGAAGGTTTAGTGATTAGCAGTCAGTCCATAATATTCAGAATTACAGAGATGAGGTTTTTGGGAAGCTCAGGATATATTTTCTTGGATGTTAGAGGACTGGCAAATGTTCTTCCCACATGCTGAAGTGAAGAGCTACAGCAGTGTGATATTGTCCAAGCTATTTGTCCTGTCTTCTCCCCTGTCTGCCTTGTTTACTTCCCTCCCTTGTGGTGGAGGTACTTAAGTACTTCAGCAGTTTAAGCTAAATGCATCCGGTTATGATTTTTAACGTGTTGTTTTCTGCTGCTTTGCGCTCTGCCTCTAGTAGAGGGAAAAAGGTAAGAACTGATGGTGAAAATGTTAGTCCTGCAGCTAAGTTTACCAGAGCCTTTGTCAGAACATGAAGAAGCCAGAGTTGATAAGCAAAAGAATGGAAGAGAAATGCTGTTTGTAGCAGCCTTTTCAAAGCATCCAAAGGATAGCGAAGCTATAAACAAAAGAATATAAATTCTGTCTTTGCACAAAGCTTTGGTTGAGCTGCAGTTGCTGTAACTCATTTGTGTTATAATTTACGAACTTCTGGAGAAGTTTTGTGAATAGCTGCTGTAACAAAGAAAAATCCTTTTTTGGGGGGATGGAGAGAACAAAGGAAAGAGTTTTACTGAGTTCAGGAGCTTTTTAGCACTTCTCTGGTACCAAGGAGAAGCTCTGTGTATTGGATTTTGCAAGTATTCAGCATGACTTTCATGGGGATATATTAGAATTAATATAGCCATGAGAAAATGTGTGGATGTTATTAAACTAATAAAATGTGCAAATGTTTAACATTGTTGCCTCCAGGATAAAATGGACAATTTCTAGTGAAAATTTTGCCTTGATTTTAAACAATAAGATTTTGTTTGTTGTTCAAATAAGATATGCTAATATGTTTGTGCAATGGAAATTGGGAAATAATTTTCCCATATGAGACCTCACAGTCATGTAGCTATCCCTTGGAACAATGAACATAATCTCAGCATTCAAACTGGGAACAACATAATCCATTTCCTGACCTTACAGTGGGAGTTGGATTTCCTGAATCATTAGTTCTTCCTTTTATAGATTCTACTTAAAACTGCCCCTAGAAGTCTTAAGTGAGCTTGCAGTCCATGTTTTTTGATTTCCTAACTGTTTGCAACTTTTACTTAAGTTTAAAAATAAAGTATAATTGTGAGATACAACTTCCAAAGAGCTTTCAAAATAACTTTCATAAACAGATACTTTAGGGACTTTTTCAAGTGCTGAGCAGCTATGCAGCAGATAAATACTGTCTTGTTATTCCTAGTCTATCATAGCAAAATCTTAAGTTTTATCTTGACTGATAATGGCTCCTTTTCCCTGTAAAGTTAACATCCATCTGAAGCTGTGCTGAAGATCATTTATTTCTGTAATCAACAGCTTCTATAAGTTTTGTTAAAGTGTTTAAGTTTGCGGTGGTTTTAAATTTTTATTTTGCTATTTTCTTCAATTAAACACAGTGACATTTAGCTCCACTTAACTAGAAACATAGATTATGAATGTCGAATGTATGATTTAAGCACCTTTTCAAACTTGTAAATTAGTAAAATTTTTCAAGCCTCATAAACTAGGAAAAGAAATCTTAGACTTGAAAGAGTTTCCATTGTGGTTAGAGGAGAGCTGGGGGAAGGGCATTTGAATCCTGTTTTGAAAAATGTTGTATGCCCTGTTAGAACAAGCTTGTTTAATAAGTACTTGGTGAGATTTTTCCATCATGGAGCAAGTATCATAAGTGTTTCAGGTGAATTTTAAGGTTGTGGCTTCTTGTATGTTTAAAAAAAAAAATAATCTAAATGTCTTGCAACCTGTGTACTTGAGACATCACCATATTACCTGCTTGTGACTCTCAGTTCTGGCAGCAGACGTAACTGGAAAGAGGTAACTTGTCTGTCTTTCCCCCTCTTTGATTTGAAATAGCTAAGAAGGAATTTTTTGTTACATTCTGCAAGGTGTTTTCATGTAATTTAACTGGAAGGAAAACATTAAGAAATCGTCTGTGATACACTTGAAATCAGTTCCCTAGCTCTAGAGAGAAGAAAATGTCAGTGTTTAATTTTGCAGATACTTCATTTGTATTTCTAATAGTTTCACGTATGCATGGAATAGATATCTTAAGGTTATCTCTTGTCAGGACAAGGAGAGTAGTTGCAGTCACCTGATTTGTGCAAACAAGTTTATTTCATGTAGTTTCTCTTCTTCAGAGACCCTTCCTTAATCACACTTGCTGTGTTGTGGCATCTGTATAGTTTCTGACCCTTTCACCAACATTTTGAGCTGCAGCTGATAGTTTTAGCTTGTGAGATACTTGACCATTTCCCACCCACTGCATATTGTCTCATGCTGTCAAATTGTGACATGCTACCCCCTTTTTGTGAATTGTGTTAGTTGTGTGTTTAAGTATATTCACAAGTGTGCCTCTGCTTTCTTCAGCTTTTTTGTGCTTTGACATACTTCTTGAGTTGGTCTTTAAATTTTCATCCTTTCTGACATACTCTTTGAATTAGTCTTTACATTTTCTTGATGTCTCCAAATACCTGGCACTCATGCATTGTTGAGCATCTAATGTGAACGACTCGACTACTTTATTCATACTTTACCAATTCAGTATCTCATTCTGTCAATCTTTGTCACTTGCTTTATGCTTAGACTGAGAGCTCTTTGAAGCAGAGTCCTTCCTACTCAGTGCTTATTGAGCAGTTGGCATCTCAACAAAACAGCATGTGGTCAGCTGTGCGTTACCTTTATCTTTGATTTACATACAGATAAAATTATCCTCTGTACTTTTGCAGCAGTAATTCTCTATGCAGAATTGGTTCAGGTCTGCAAGGAATTATCGACAGTGGTGTAAATCTGAATGGTAGCAAATGCTTCTGGAGGTAACGTGGGCTGGAAGCAGCCAGCGCGTATTTGTGCACCTTGGAGCCCAACATACTGGGAACCAGAGACCAGAGCTGGCTGCTTACGGAGCCAGTTGAAGTTTCTTTTCATTTTATTCTGATGTCCTCCAGGTTCTAGGTGGGATTATAAGTGAGGCCTCATTCCAAACATGATTATTATGTGACTGTGGAGTTATGTACCAAAGCTAAAACTTGTTCTAGGCCTTCTAGGACAGTTTTGCATAGATGTCCAGGATAAGGTGGTCAGGAAAAGATGGCTGCGTATAGTCATTCGACCATTTCACATTTGCAGTAGGTTTCTTCATATTTTCTTATTCTTTTGTTATTCAAGGTGTCAAGAAAATAAAAATATTTTTAATTTAGGTTATTTTTTTTGCTTAATCTAAGTTATCTGCAGGTTTAGAATGTAGTTTGCTTTCTTTTTGTCATGTGATTAAAACTAGGGTTTATGAAAATGTATGACACTGCTTTGTTGCACGGAGGAGCTACATTTAGTTTTCTGAACGACCTTGGTTTGGTACAGCTTACATTAAAGTTAGGGTGATGGGGCCCCTTGCATCTCTGGAAGTAAGGGAATAGTTGAAAGCTTTTTCTCTGGAATTTAGATATCTAATGGAAATTTTGCTTGTAAGATCACCTCCTTATATTTTGTTAGATAGTAATTGAAACATTTGTGGGTCTTTCTGTCCACAGTTACTGTTTCTGCCTACCCTAATTTCTGCTGTTTATATACTGATAGATGCTTTTACATCAAAGTGATCTTAATTTTTTGGCTTCTTAAGTGAGAAGAGTTAAAAACTTGGTTTTAAATCCATTGTAACACAGCTGTATTAATGCCAATCTTTGAACTAATTTTTGTTACAAAGCTTACATTACTTCAATTTGAATTGCATATAGCCTACTTCGGTGAAGATTAAGCTACTGGAAACAAAGTCTTTGGTGTTGTTTTAGACTTTTTTTTACTTCCTCTGAAGGACTATGCTGGCCAACATTTAATGATATTAATGTCCAAGGCTAAGTTGCTGCTCTTACTGAATTGGGAATGAGGCTTATTGAATTAGAAGTAGTTTCTTTGGTTTTATTTACAGTTGGCTGTTTTCTTCAGCTTTTAGGTAATTGTAAAAATCTACAGTTAGTTTAAACACACGTATTGTCTATATTTGATCCTTAGAAAACAGCTGAAAAAATTGATAACAGCAGCTTCTTTAAGTGTCCATTCCCCTGCTGTAGACAGATAAAGTATAAAACACATATGCTTCCCTATGGCAATTTTAAAATACATTTAAATAAACATGCTTTAACGTTCTCTTGCTGTCCTTGAGGTTGTGCAGAGTTTAAAGGCTCAAAGAATCAAGATAGGTTTTTGAAGTAGACTGGCATATATTTGAAACTTTGGTGTATTTCACTGGTGGTTTATGGTGGTGATACAGAGAAGTTGTGTGTTTTATCAGCAGCATTCTTTAGAATAACTCGTTATTAATAGTGGAGTGAGAAGTCTAAAAATTCTGATTTTTTTTTTTTTTTTGTATTATCCACAATTCAATTCATGGCCTGAAGACTAGGTAGTTCCATTTCTTTATTTCAGGTTTTAGCACCTGCTTCGAGAATATCAGACCGTGTTGGTATTCCCCAGGTTCTTCTTGCCTGCCAGAGGAAGAAATAAAAAAACACAACAGAACTGGTTCCAAGGGTACTGGATTGTGGGGGAGAAGTCACGATGCTAGAAACTTCTGGGTAGGAGATTTACTGGCGGAACTTCAGCTTTTGCATATAGTGTTCCTGAAAACTATATCCTTGAAGAATGAATGTTATGATAAATGCATCTGCCATATTCAGGAGTAAAGAAAATGAAAGTAAATTCTCTGAAGGGGATTGCTATGTATCCAGTATTTCTGGGGATAGGAGGAATTTTTCTTATTTCAGTGCTACAGTAGCACAAAATGAAACCATTTCCTGGAAATTCTGGCTGACTTGCTATTTCCTCAGACCCACTTTTAAGGAAAGGGGGGGG
>NW_020799097.1:10461967-10529072 GCF_003259725.1 Athene cunicularia
CATATCTATCTCACTCCTTGTGTTTTGTAACAAAAAAGTATCAGTCTGCTTTTCCTCCTTAAGTTGCTCCTTAGGTGATGACACAAATCTAAGAGGAATAAACTTTTTCTAAGATTACATGTTATGATTCAGTAGTGTGATTGAGAATATTTCTCCAACTCAATAGCTGCTGAACAGCAGCGGTTGCTCTCTGTTCCTACCGGTGTAGGCTAATATCCCATTTATTTAATTATTTGTAGAGCATATGTTTATATAGGTTAATTTTCCTGGGTGGTTTGTTGTTTGGTTTTTTTTTCCCTCTTCAATTATGGTGGAGTCTTTAAGGTGAAACTGATCTTTCACAACAAGAACACTAAATTCTAGAAAGAAGAGATTTCCAAAGATTCTTAAGTGTCAAGAGGAAAAGGCTCTGGAGCAAGGGGATGTTAACAACTTTCCCAGCTTCTTTGCTCAGAAATGGCATTTATCACTACGACTCGCATTACAGAATGAAGGTGTTCTGTGCCCTTTGGTCTTTAGGGGTGGGGAGGTATGAAATCTGTCTTCTCCTCTATCTTTGGGGGGGGAGGGGTGTGTGTGTGTGTGTGTGTGTGTGTGTGTATATATATATATATATATATGTATGTATGTACAAAATACTTGTCTTGGTATAAATTATATTGTTTATAAATCAGTTATGTACCATGAGATTCCTTAAAATCACATTCTTTTTAAGGTGGTATTAAAAAATACATAATTTTTAAAATACAAATTTAAAGCTTGTTTTTTACTTTTTGGGTGGGGGAGGAGATACTCTGTTTCAGATTCTCTGGTAGCAAAAAGAAAAGTGAAAATACTTTAGATATCTAAAGAAAACACATCAGCAAAACAAAAGTCTTGACTGCAATGTAGAAAGATAATTTATGGAAATTTTTACTTGATTCTAGGCCTGTACATTCTAATTGTTCCAATTCTGCTAACACATTTAAGAAAAGCTTGTTGACTGTTAAAATGGAAGTTCTGTTTCATTAATCATTACAATATATATTGAGATAAATTGTCCCTAGTTCCTGCTTGTGTGTAGATAAGTTTTGAGTTTATACAGAGTTTTCATCTTCAGAAGAGGCAAAGTTTTAACCCTATTTTTAATAGTTTATTGCCTAGAGAGCACTCGAATTTTGTTAAGTTTATAAACTTACTAAAAAAAGGATTTGAATAAGAGCTAATGATGAAGTAATGAGGGCTGATGTCTCAGAGCAGCAATGCAGCAAATGAATGTCACGCTTCCATATAGGAATAGCTGTATAGTGTTATTACTGACAAAGCCTGTCAGCATAGAATGGAACTATAATGGTTAGAAATTTCTCATTAATTCCTCTAAACTTCTATTACATCACCAATAGCACTTACTACTCTGTTAAAGGAAGATTGTGCTAACTGACTAGCTTAACAAGAAAAGAGTAGGTTTTTAAAATTAGAAAAAAAGATATGTACATATATTAAGGAATTGGCACCGATTAAATAATAAGCATGCTTAGACAAGAACTGCAACTCAAATTTCATTTCACAGCTTTGTTTTCAAACTTCTGAATATATTTGGTGTCTTCCTCTTTTGTTTGTGGTATATGTGTACAGGAGCATTGAAGTGAGAGATGCAGAATAATACACGCATGTCTGAGACTGCAGTAAGGGGAAGGTTAATCTTGCCAAACTAGATGGGATTGCACCTAAACTGTTTCACATTGAAGATTAAACCTGTACGTTTTGTTATACAAAAGACAGTTCTTCAGTTCGATTTACATACAGTAAAGGACCGGTTGGCCCCCATTTTGAAGAAATACCTTTTTTTGTAGGTCTTTTAAATAATAAGCTAAAAAATATATGGATAAGTATTATTTTAATCAATTGTTTTAATTAAAATTTTAAAAGTAACTTCCTGTTTAGAAAAATTGGATGAATTTTTATGGTATTTGAGTTTATTTTGTAAAATTATATATAAAATTTTTATCAACTGTCTCTTCTCTAGACTTTTATTTTGAAAATATCTGCAATGTGTCACCCTGACTTCCTGTTCTGTACATTTCTTAGAAAGTCTTTTGAGTGGATAGTTTCTTACATGATTAAAAGACTTTGTTGAGAAACCTGCAAAATTATTTAGTATAAGCTACATGCTCTACTTATGCTTGAATACATCACTTTAGCTCTTCAAATAGAGCAAACATCATAACTGTTATAGTTATAAAATCTGATTTCAGCACAGACACATTATTAGTCATTTATTTGACGCTGGTAGTTCTGCCATTATTTGACTGTAGGGTTTAAAATCCTAAATTTGAGGACACCTGACAGTAGTTTAGAAAAACTTGTGCTAACTGTTCTGCCACTCTTGGGGCAAAGCTCAAACCTGTTGGGTGGGAAGACAGGCATGAAAGCCTGTGCAAGGGAGAGAGAAATTTCCTATGTGGTGGAAGAGTTCACGTCTGGGAAGAATGAGTGCAATTAACTGTTTCCTAGACCATGTTTCATTCTCTAGCTGAGAACAGAACCCAAGGTTCCTGAATCTCGTTAGGCCAGTGAACCATCACATACCTCTGAAACAGGTGGCGAGATGTCTGTCATTTTCCTCTGCTTTTCTTCATGGGAGGTGGTGTCCTGTTGTGTTCTCTCTGTATGGTCTGTTGCAAGTAGATACATAATTTCCAAACTTGGCAGTGATTTTTGAGGTGCTCTGCAGCATAATTATATCTATCTATCTTTGCTGTTGATAAAAACCTAGGAAATTCCTTTCTCCTCTGGGCATCCTTCTAGATTACTGATAGTCCTATTGAAAAGAAAACAAGCAAAAACGTGGTCAGTGTTGTGTATACAAGTGTGAGCTCTTTACGATCACCTTGCCCCATTGTGATGTAGCTTCTTCAGCAGAGTGGGCAGTGTTTTTGCTGAGTAGATATTTTATTCCCCCTCGCCGCCCGCCCGCCCCCCCCCGCCTTGCTACATGTTGCAGAAACCCTGACTTACAATCTCCTACTTTAATTTTTTTCATTGTTAGTGTCCTTGGTTCTGGTAGGATTGCTTCTCAAACTTACAATACAAAGTTCACAAGGAAATAGAAGACCATTAAGATCTAGAGTGATTGCTGAGCCAGGCTGACTAAATTGACAAACTAAATTTGTTTTTGTTAGAGCATTTGAATGTATTAAGGGACATATAGTGCAAAAGCATAGCTCAGTCTCAGAATATGAGCTAAGAATCCTAAAATACAGAGACTGAAGAATTATTTCACTTGCCTGCAAGAAGTTTGAGCTGGTTTTATAACGCTGTTTTTTTTAATGCAATTAAAATTGTTAAATACTTATTGGGGGAAGATGTTTTGCTTTTGACATTATAACCGTGGAAGTGTGTTAGGACACTAAATTGGTTGTGCTTAGGTGTTTTGACAGAAATGCTTGTTTGGACTGCTTAAGGAGGTTGGACTGCTCCATTTCAGAGTATTTAGTTAAGTCTGCAGTTGCATTACAGCTATATATGGTGATCAAAAAATGTTATCTCTTCAAAACACAACATACCTGTAGACTTTGAATTGCTAGGGGCAGCAGGTTTTATTAACCAATTTAGCAGTAAGTGAACTTTTGGTTCCTTGATGCCTCAAAGAGGTAAAGGAAGATACGTTTAGCCAAAGGCAGCTTTAATCAAACAAATGCCTTGTTTTAAAATGTTACACAAAATATTTAGTATTTTGCAAGTAACGTGTACAAAACAGTTCAGTTGTGACTCTAGTAGTTGCCTGTTGAGCTGCTGAGCAGCTTTTTTTTTATTTGGATGTGCTGTCTTCTAAACCAAAATAAGGAAATTTTAGGTAATTTGGCCAAATGTTTTAGAGGAGAAACCTCTGTATACAGCACTGAACTACAATATTTGATAATAGAGGTTTGAGGATTTGCAGTTTAGGCTTGTTATATAGCTTTCCCCTGTTGTTCTTTGTTATAAATCTCTACTAGATTTCTGTATAACATTTTAATTTGTATTAAAATATTTAGAACTTTCTTGCTGGCTACCTATCTGAAATGTTGAATGAGCTTTTTGTATACGTAGTCAAGTGTCTGGCATGGCTTTACAAGACAGTGTTTATGTATTGTGTTTTAAAATATAGCCATTTTAGTGCTCTTAAATTAGTTTCAACCTCACTAATAATTCTGAGCCTCTACCATATCATACATAAAACAATAAATGTTGCAAAAGAGCCACCCCTGTAGAAAACTACTAAAGGTATTTTGCATTAAAGAGTATAGTAAAATAAAGGAAAAGGCTCAGGTGTTTACAATGTGAACAGAAACTTCCTTTTCTTTCCAGTCACTATAATTGCCAAGTGTTTTGTATTGAATTTATGCCCTGGTACGATAACTTCAAAATGTGTTATTCTTCTTTTCTTTGTCAGGGAGGTTAGAGTTTTCACCTGGGAGGGGTAGGATGAGATTTGGAATTTCTTCATGCAGGGAAAAGTATCTTTACTGATTTCTGGTTAGCTGGTTTAACTATTTTTGATTTATAAAAATGAAGTCTTAGTAGCTTTTTTCTTTGGTGGTTGTTCTGTTCTTTTTCTCCAAGTCTTTTTTTCAAAGAAGGTGCTGATTTTTGCTTTTGCAAGAAAATGGTTAGAAGCTTATTTCTGACAGAATTCAAGGTTTTTTGAGAGAGTACTTGGTAGATCTGGATCTAGGTGCCTACATTCCAGGAACGGATATTATATTTTAAGCAGTGTTTCTTGTGGTAATCCTAGAGTCAACAGTCCACCTCCTGAATTCTGTCCTGAGTTTTGTCAGGACATGATTTCATGTTACTGGCTTATCCAGCTGCCACTAAGCAAGTAGTCCTACTCTACCTTGGTCCAGACCAGTTTCTCCTTGTTGAGTTCCCCATGTCAGATCTAGTGGTCTCACCCCTGTGGTGTTTTAGGCAGGTAGAAGATGTCTCTGCCCATGCAAGGGGGTTGGAAGTAGACAATCTTTAAGGTCCCTTCCAACTCAAACCATTCTATGATTCTGATCTGGTGAAATTCTCATGCATGGAAAAAGAAGGAAAAAACCTTCTGAATCAAACATGTTACTTGATGATTACCAATTTCATTGCGAGGGGAGTGGTAAAAGCTGCTGGGGGAAGGATGGAAGGTCTGTCCTGTTCATCAGTAGCTGGCTAGATGTGCTCAGCTCTGTCATGAACTCAATTTATTGGTTGAACATTGCAGCATTCAGTGTTGAGGATTGTCTTGTGGGCATAGTGTGAAGTAGTAGTGAAATACAGAAAGAAATGAGATAACTACTCTTAACTGGGAGTTTTGAACGGAGTAAAGAGGTTTTTGCGTAGGACTAGATTTAAAATAGTTTTGTGAATTTCAAGAGAAGAGAGGGTGTAAACTTTAAGAAGAAAGAGTTTACTAAAAAAATATAATTTTATTTTTACTCTTTTTAAAATCTCATTCCTAATGCTGTGATGAAAAATGGACTAATACATACTGGCACGTTGTATCCAGTTTCTGTAGAAGGGGAAAAACATCAGAATTTTCTATCAGTATGTCAAAGGGGAAAAGTTCATGGATACACTTTAAACGGTTCTATTTAACAGCAGTGCGTGAGAAATTGTTATACTTAAAGACTTCTTTCGTGTGTAGTACCCATTTGTGCATAATTTGGGGGCCCTGTGGAATGATCTGATGTGTATCAGAAGTGTGGAACCATTTCCTGCTTCTCTTAGTTGGAAAGGCTATTAGCATTCAACTCCTGAAAACTAAGATTAGATCTAGCAACTAATCCCCAAAGCAGGTAGGTGGTAAATGGAGAAAGAGGAGTCTTCAGGCTGATTGTCAGGGGAGAAGAAAACAAGAGAAAATATGTAATCAACCAAAACTAGGAAAAACTTGTAAACGTTGAGCAGTATGTGCTGTAGGCCTCTCTTAATGTATGAATTATTCCACATGACAGGGAATGAATGAAAATAGAGAAATTCTTTTTTTAATGTTCTGAATTTGAAGTTAAAAAAGCTTATGTTAAATATATTTATTTTTTTTTTCTGGAGCATATGAATTAGGTGAATGTTGGCATTGAATTAGAGAAAATAAAACTTCCTGGTAGTACAGATGATCCTAACCAAAGTTTTTCCTTTGAGGACAGGTCATGTCTTTATATGTAGTACATCTAGCTTTGTTGTTGTCATTCTGGATGTTTTCTTTTGTTGTAGTGACAGGGCTAACATTGAAGAAGGGAGATCTTCAGAAGACGTTCATGCTGCCTGTATTTCCTCCAATCTGTAAACTCATCTATGAAACATGTATTCAATATCTGTATTATGTCTGTTGCTACTGCTAGTAGTAGATAACACTAACTTAAATTTCATGTTTGTAAGAAAGGGGCCACTAAGCAAAATCAGTATTCAGTGTACTAAAGTTTATTTGCAGTTTCAGAAAAAGTCAGTTTCTTAGAGTTGACTCTGAAATGCTCAGGAAAAAAAGGAGTTAGCTGTGGTATTACCCTGATTTTTGGATTGTCATTTCTTACAGACTTGGAAGTGTGTGTGGCCATGTTTTTGAACTTTGCTGGATTGTGAAAAATAAGCATTTGGTCTTACAGCACAAAAAAAACACAAAACAAAACCACCACCACCAATTTAAAAAAAAAAACAAAAACAAACCCCAAAACAACTAAGAAAACAATGAATCCAAACACCAAAAAAACCCACCAAAAACCTAAAGAAAACCCAACCAAAAACCCACAACTGAAAACTTGCATGTCTTTCAAGACTGGTTGTTTTTTATCTAAGAATGATTTTGGTAGTGTTTCTTGTAAATATAGTTTGGCAAGCTTTAGCTACAAATTTTTTTTTAGAGATACTGTTAGAGCATAACCACCTTTTGGGACAGAAGTACCTAGAATACTGTTTGACTGTAATTGAAACTAAAGTGCACAACTTCAGCACGGGCAGTGGCTTATGGTAAGATAATCAAATCTCTTAACCATATACAGAATACATTCTGTTTTTATAAACTGTAATATCCAAATTCAGAAGTCTTCAAAATTGGAATTCCTGATTTTTCTGTCTAAATAATTCCTCTTCTACAGTGAATTTTTCTGTGTGCATGCACAAAGATTTTACTATCCCTTGGAGCTAATAAAAAAGAGATTCTTTCACATAAATTATAAATTATACATTTTTTTCCAAATTAATTAAAAAATATATCCTTTTTAAGGATACATGAAATTCTGATTTCAGGTTTCAAAATAATAAAATCAACCTAATTGACTTTCCAGTGATGCTGACATTTAAAAAGGCCAGGATGCTGATTTCCTTCCTCCTGCCTCCCCCCTTTAATTCACAGTGAAACTAAATTTGCTCTTCAGTAGCTCACTGAAATTGTTGTGAATTGGTTTCAAAATCTTAATTAAAATATTGGTCTTTCTGAGGGAATATTTCTTTGAGCTGTGAGTACAAAAGTACAGAGACACTCAACCTCAGGAGTTAATGGCTTATAGTGATTATGGGGCAATAGCAATATTTTGAGAGTAGAATTCTGAGAATAGAGTGTCTATTGGCAGGTAGTTAACCCTCTTCCAATAACTCTAAGAAAGAATTGGAAAAGCTGTTTGGGCCAGAATGTTAAAAGTGCAAGATTGTTTCTTTGCCTGATATTTGAGTGTATTTTGAAAAGTGATCTTAACGGGTTACCAGCTGTATGCAGTAACTTCATTTTGTTGTATTTGTTAATGTCTAGGTGAAACGTAGTCCTTGGGAGAGACTGATATTGGGAGGGAAACTTTAATTTTACTTTGAACTTGAATAACTTTACCATTCTACCCAGCTGCATCTCATTGTTGAGGAACAAGGGAAGGGGAGAAACAAATCTGAATTTTCCTTTTTTAATTTGTTTTTCTAAGCTCTCGTGGCTTTAAAAATTCTTTTTGGAAACCATTTTCTCAGGAAAGAAGGCACCCAGTTCATTGTGTCTGCATGTCATGGAAAATGAGGTGGTTTATTGCTGCAACAATTCTTGCTTTAGTAATATACCTTTCATATTTACCACATAGAAAAAAAGACAACACACAGAGAAGGAAGAGTGCTATTTCCTGGAAGAAACCATGAGAAATTATGATCATGCTAGTTACTAGATTTTAAAAGCAACATGTCACTAATAGCTTTTGTGATCTGTCTTGTGAGTTTTTCTTTGTTTGCTGCTAAGTGTACTCAGTAACACTGCATCCCAACGGCTCCTTTCCAGAGAATATGTCCAAATCTGCAATTTCACTTTTTTGCATTTGTTGCAAATGTAATGTTGGTCATTGTTTCCATAGTGAGTGATATCCATCCAGATATACGAAGATAATTTTTAAGTCTCTCAGAATTTCTTGCATGCTATTATATTAGCATGGTTTCATTAAATTAGTCACTAACTGTATCTGTTCATGAAATCTAAACTCATGTTCAGTCTAGACTGAGTAGCAAATTTTGTGTGTGTTTTCAGTTGTTAGTTGTGAAGTATTACAGACTCAACTTTCAAAAATATATTTGATTAATGGATTGCTCTTTTTTGTTTTTCTCCCTACAGGTCCGATCTGTGGATGAGATGAATCATGACTTTCAAGCTCTTGCCCTAGAATCTCGGGGAATGGGAGAGGTAATTACTGAGGGCTGAAAATGCAGTTGGTGGTTTGGAAATGTTACAGTTTAAGAAATCTTAAATTATACAACGTGAAGCAAAGAGCTTGTCTTAAGACCAAATTGATTTTTTCAGGCAACTGAAGATTTCCATTCTAAGGTGAAGATAAACTGAAGTACTTTGCAGGAACATGGGGGTGGTTGTTGACTGGATCTACTGTGTTACGATGTCAGTCTTATTAGATGACTGATACTCTTGGGGAGGTGACAGGGTAATTTATTTGAAAGTGTGCAATTCTATGAAATGAGGCATGTTTTCAGTGTCACTATCTAAGATAGTGAAACAATTGCTTACTACCTCTGAAAAGCTGAGGAGACTGGAATCTCAAAAAGGTTTGGCTACAGAAAAACAGAAGACAGCATACCGTAGCAGAAATGTATGGTAATTTACTTTTTTTTTTAACTGATAAATACTCCTTAAAAGAAGATTTTATCCAGGGTAAAGAGTGTTCTTATATAATTTAGCTAAAGGGAAGAATTACTTTTTTGACTGGTTTTGTTTGTTTGGCTTTTCTTAAATCAGTGTACTTTTGAAGGCAGGGGGGCATATTAAATCATGGAGAATGAGTTAGCTCCTTCAAAAGCAGTTCCCTGAACTGTTTAGAAAGTAATCAGCATGATTAGTGTTATTTGCCCTGACAGGACATGGTAATGAAATAAATTCATGTTGAACTAAGAGCACAGCAGTGTGATAGAACGGATGGGTAAAATTCATATTGGTGTTTGTTCTTTTGTTGCACACAAAGTACTCTGAAAGATTGAAAGCAGTGGAAGTGAAGGATGGCACAAATGCCTGGGAATTCAGTTGAGGTATATATAACTACTTATACAGATCTTCAGTTTAGGTTATCTCAGTTTGAGATACTTCTGTATGATTATGATTTTATTTGTTTGTTTTCATGATTTTATTTGTTTTCACAGATTCTGTGAATCTGTGGATGAAAAAAAAAAGGCACAGCAAAACCAACACACACACACACACACACAGAGAAAGATAGAATACAGTGATAGAGCATCAGAAGTTGATACTATATTATGACCCCGCACTTACTAGGTTATTATGTCTTTAATTTCAACTGTGTCTTCCAGGTATCTTGAGGTAGTACAGGTTCACATTGCTAGGTTGACTTACTTCAGTAGTTTTCTTAATGAACTGCACAACAGTAAAGTAGTTCTGGAATAGATTCAGTGGCTGCTCTAAACCTTTTTGATTATAACCTTCAAAAATATTAAAGGAAAAGTCATCATAAATACCCTTGTAATCTAGATTTGGTAGTTGTACATTCTTATGTACTGTCCTCTTTGTGATTTTGATTTTTTGAATGGTGTGAAAGGGAGGTCATATCAAGTGATCTGCTTCTAGCTATTGGGAAGTTCTGTTCTTCATTTTGTCTGTCAGGATAAATTTTTCTCTGAACTGTAATGAATTTCTTGTTAATGCTAATCCTCCTTTGTCTTTTTATTTTTCCCTGACTGGGAATCAATACCTGGCGTTAGGAGGTTGTTACGTCTTACTTTTCACATCATTACTAAAATCAAGACTATGTGAATCCTCAAGCAAGTGTGTCTTCTGTGTGCTAATGGAAAGGAATATAGTCAGTGAAATCTGTCTTCATTGTACCATAGTCCTCAATACTGGGGTTGATACTGGGACTAGTGCTATTTAATATCTTTGTTGGTGACATGGACAGTGGGATTGAGTGTACCCTCAGCAATTATCTGACAACACCAAGCTGTGTGGTGCGGTCAACACGCTAAGGGAAGGGATGTCATCCAGAGGGACCTTAACAGACTGGAGAGGTGAGGCTGTGCAAACCTCATGAAGTTGAACAAGGCCAAGTGCAAGGTCCTGCACATGGGTCAGGGGAATCCCAAGCACAAATACAGGCTGGGTGATGAGTAGATGGAGAGCAGCCCTGCGGAGAAGGACTTGGGGGTATTAATGGATGGAGAACTGACTGAGAGCCAGCAGTGTGTGCTCGCAGCCCAGAAAGCCAACTGTATCCTGGGCTGCATCAAGAGAAGAGCGGCCAGCAGGGTGAGGGAGGGGATTCTCCCCCTTTACTCCATTCTGCTGAGACCCCACCTGCAGTGCTATGTTCAGCTCTGCGGCCCCCAACATAAGAAGGATGTGGACCTGTTGGAGGGAATCCAGAGTAGGCCACAAGAATGATCAAGGGCTGGAGCACCTCCCCTGTGTGGCTGAGAGAGTTGGGGTTGTTCAGCCTGGAGAAGCCTCTGGGGAGACCTGATAGCAGTGTTCCAGTACTTAAAGGGTTCCTACAGGAAGGATGGGGAGGGACTCTATCAGGGAGTGTAGTGATAGGATGAGGGGTAATGGCTTTAAACTGAAAGAGGGTAGATTTAGGTTAGATTGAAGGAAGAAATTCTTTATTGTGAGGGTGGTGAGACACTGGCACAGGTTGCCCAGAGACTTTGTGGCTGCCCCCTCCCTGGAAGGATTCCAGGCCAGGTTGGACGGGGCTTTGAGAACCTGACCTAGTGGAAGGTGTCCCTGCCCATGGCAAGGGGGTTGGACTAGATGATCTTTAAGGTCCCTTCCCACCCAAACCATTTTAAGATGCTCTAACACATTTTGGAAATAATATGTACTGGAAATCCTTCTGTTAAGCTATCTAAGCTGCATCCAGATGGAGCCTGGTATCAGTCAGTATCAGGAATAGGACAGCATAACATGAGCCAGATGTACGGTTTCCTTGATCTGTTTCTGTCTTGCAGTTCTTTGTTAATTTATTCTGTAAAGAAACAGACTAAAGTTTTCTTAGCAAGAGATCTGCTGTATTGCAGGCGTCTTTCTCCAAACGTCTCCTAAAATTTTAACTGTTAGATTGGTTAAACACAGATGATGCTTCTGGCTCCAGCTCCCAAAAGCTATCGTGACCGTTAAGGTCATGATAATATTCTGAAGAAATACTGAGACATGATGCTGTTTCTTTTCTCTAGCATCTGTTGTTTGCTATTTCAGGGCCAGCATAGTGGGCTTCATGACCTTTAGTGTGACCTAATACAGTCATACATAAAATTAATTGCCAAACAAAATATAAAACTAAATCTTTTTTTTTAATAATGTCTATTCTAGAAACTTACAAGGCCAAAGCACACAGCAGTTTCATTTTAGGGACAATGTATCCGTTTCTGGGGTCAAAACTTATTTGGAGCAATTGTAGAAGGCTGTGTAGTAATAACTTCTGATCTTAAAAATAAATAAAATAATTTTTAACATCCTTAATTCAGGAGCCAGTAATCGAGACTGTAGTTACTTATCAGAGAGCTGGTTAAGAGGCAGCTTTAGCATAATTGGTTATTATCTATGCATAGAAAAGGGCTTTGTTCATTTGGCAGGGACATAATATCAGTGCTGATACTGAAAAAGACACTTTTTAGTGTACTCTTGGAAGAGCTTAGTAAGAAATACGGCAATCTTTTCCATTATTTTGAATTAGGATTGGATGTATCTTTGTAAAGTGTTGGGTTTTTTTTTTTCATTGGATTAAATGAAGGAAATACTGAGCAAAGTGCATGTTATCAAAGGGCAAAGCACAATGATTTTAGCCAATTGTTTTAATTTGTGAAGACTTCTTGATTAAGTCTTTTTCACTAGAACTAATCAAGTGGGGGTTTTTTCTTGTCTGTTAAAGAGGAACATACTTGTTTTGGTTTTCTGGAAAGTACTCTTTTTTTTTTTTGAGTTCCATAATGAAATAGTTCACAGCTGCTAGGGCTGCTCATTTATATGGCAATCCAGTAGCTAAAATGTCCCTTTAAAAAGAGCATAGTGTACGTCATATCCATCATCTGTCAAAAATTAATAATAAATCTAAATCGCTAGCCCTCAGGGAGGTCCAAAACTGTAAACTTTGAAAAACACCATTTATTTAAATGAGGGACTTTAAGAGTTTCATCAAGGTTCATACTAAGCAGCTGTGAAGTTCAGAAGGATTTTTAAGTCACTTAAGTAACAAGAGTGTCAGAGCTTCAGAATGTATTCTTTTTATTGGAAACGAAGCTTTATCAGATTACATTTGGGTTTTTTCTAAATTCACAAAATTTTAAAATTCTGAATTGATCATTACATTTTGCAAAATTTAGATTCTGATGCTGGTTTTGGAGCTCTTTATTTTTTTTTGCAAGTTATTTTCACTGCAGTTTCAGTTGATGGACCTTGTAAAATATGTAATACATAGTTTGGGAATACAGGTTTTTAATTACATATTCAAGAGAAAATGTGATACACAGAGTTTGGCAGTTGTACTTCTACCAATGGGAAGAGTTAGAGGAATAAAGTAATAGGAGTAAAATAAAAGTAAAAAGGATGCTGACGTTTGAGGTATTTTTGTTTCGGTTGTTGTAGTGCTTCTATTGCACTAAGTCTTCTGTCCTTGAAGACAGTACAAGAAGTGATACTGATCTAACTTGGAACTTTCTGCTGTAGAAGTAGTAATGAAGAAGAATCATTACAGCTAAGTTGTTGGTAGAATTTCAAATTTGAGTGTCACAGATTTGTAATCAGCAGATCCTATGATCTAAAGGAGCTGACTTGCCACCATGAGTTAGTTGCTTTCTAAAATTTGAAATGCGATGCATTTCTAAAGGAACAGAACTTTACAGAGAACTGCCACTCTTTCTGGTTATTGTGATAGTATTAGTTCAAGGTCAAGCTTTTGAGCCAACATGGAAAGAAGGCAGTTAGTTAAAGTTTGAGAGGATTGCCTTGGTTTAATACGGAGATTAACTTTATTAGCTTTTTTCACAGCTCCTTCTGTATTCTGTATCTCTCCCTCATAATTTCAGAATCTCAGTCTGTTGAGGTCATTTGAGCAATACAGCATCAGCTTCGGTACCAGAACGTAACTTTTAAGCATTTATAATTATTCCTTGGCAATGCATGCTTCCTTATGTAAAGCTGACTTTGGTATCTAAAATTAATTACTTGCATATCCTCTTAATAGCATTGCTATTTTTTGCCCATGTATATGTATATTTTAAATAAAACCATCTTCTCTTTGAAACAGCTTTTACCTGCCAAAAAGTTTTGGGAACCTGATGATTCAGCAAAAGATGGACAAAAGGGGATATTCCTTGGTGATGAGTGGAGAGAGACTGCATGGGGAACTCCTCGTAAGTGATTGATGTCTATGTATTGAAAATTCCATCATGTTTACTAAATGTTATTTCAAACTAAATATTATATTAATATTGTCTATTAAATTTGATTTTTCCTTCAGTTTTAATTGTGAAAACATATACTGCACTGGTAGATGTGTACCAGTAACAGTTTTTGAAACTGTGATTTGGAATTTTTCATGTAATTTAATTTTGGTCTTGTTTAATATCGCCTCTGTAATTAAATGCAAAAATGTTACAAGTTGTATTTTAAAAAAATACAATAGTTTTATTTATTTGTTTTTAACAGACCATTCTATGTCCCAGCCTATTATGGTACAGAGAAAGCCTGGACAGGGTTTTCATGGAAACAGTGAAGTAAATGCTGTATTGTCTCCACGATCAGAAAGTGGTGGCCTTGGAGTGAGCATGGTAGAATATGTGTTAAGTTCCTCTCCAGCTGATAAATTGGATTCCCGGTTTAGGAAAGGAGCTTTTGTAAGTAATGCAGTGTGTTAAGCTTGCTTAGTTACCTTCTATGATCTTACTGTTGTATATGGTTATATTTTCTTCTCTGTTTGTCTGTTTTCCTTTTTTAACTCTTCTTTTTAGAAGGAAGTGTGTAGTTGCTATCTGTCTGTCTTCCTCAGTTGGAGGGGGCAGAAGAGGGAAGTGGTTTGGGAAACTTGACTAAATAGCTGTCTTAAAGTACTTTCCTAACACCTTTAAATAAAGATAGGAAGAAGATTACAAATATCTTAATTTAAAATCTGTGATGGGCTTTATTCTAGATCTTCCTATTCTACATTTCCATACAAGAATGTTTTGTACTAAATGTTTTAACTGTATAAAATAAACTTTATCTAATTTGAAGTGTTACTGCTTTAACAGCACCGCTATAGTTAAGGTTGAGTTAGCTCTTCCATTATAAATCTTGGCATTCCTTTTCACATTTTGGCAATTATTAATTGCATATGGTTGAAACTTGATGACCAAGTTACCCACCAAATGCAATTTCATTGAAAACAAACTGTTTGTATTGTTTACGTGCACTGTAGTGTAGAATTAGGTCACCTTGTGGTGCTCCTATTGTGTTCTGTTCAATATTCAGAATCAAACAGATTCTTTTTCCTCAGGGCACTAGAGATGCTGAAACAGATGGACCTGAGAAAGGAGATCAGAAAGGCAAGGCTTCTCCATTTGAGGAGGACAAAAACAGAGATCTTAAACAAGGAGATGATGAGGATGTTACTAAAATAAATGGCAGAGGTTTGCCAAATGGAATGGATGCCGATTGCAAAGATTTTAAGTAAGCTTTTAACTGTTTCTCAAGAAGATGAGCATGTCTCTTAAGGGCATTACTAGTGTTCTGGTTTGTGTGTCAGCTTAAACATTACCCAGCTGCAGACTGATTCTTCTACCTCATGTCCACCCTTTCCCACTGTGCCACATGTTTCTTAGGATGTCATTAATGTGTGTGTCACTTCTCATAAGACAAATTCATCTTAATATAGTAATTATTCAAAGTAAATGGGTGCCTTCAAACTGTGGTGAATTAGAGGGATGAGAACTTTAACCCTTTAATTTCAAACTAAATTCCCCTCTCTCTCTGCTTCTTTTTAATACGCTGTAACTTTTGCATCTGATTGTTATTGTAGAGAGTAAGTCCTACAGAATTTCAATATTCTTTCTAATTTGCCACAGCCTAACATAATTACTTCCCCACAAAAGTCTTTATAGAAGCCATTTATTTGACTAAGGAGAAACAATGTATTTCCCTATGTACATAGTTAAATGTCACCTATTCACAGTATAGAGTGGTGTTGTGGTTTGGTTGTTTTCTTAGAGGAAAAAAAATTGGACCAGGCTCCAGCTTTTGAACTGTGAACTCCTAGATGACAGCACAGCCAGCCTGTTTTTTCCTAATACTAAACTGCATTTTAAATTGGGTATTTTTAAAGGACTAATCTTTGTTTTTAAATGACCATGGTGTGTTTGTAACTGTAATACAGAATTAACAAGATCAGGAAACTAGAGCGCTGCTCATAAATCTGTATTAATGTGATGAACGTGACCAAATAGTTGCTGTTTCATTAGTTCATAATTGAACAAGTATACTAAAATGCGTGTTTGAATCCCATACGTAAGTATTTCCAACCCTTCAAAAAAATGTATTTACCTGAGGCTAAGGAGGGATAATTCAAGTCTTTTTCAAAACATACTATTGAAAAGAATATAATACCAAGCATATCAGAAAACTCAAAAAAGCTCCTTTCGGATGCATGCTGTAATACATACAATAAACAAAGTTACCTTCAATATTATATGTAGAAAATGCAGAATAAATTTTGTATTGCTTTTCTTTACCAGTATCTATTTCACTTTTTTTAATAGCTGCTTGCAAAGTACCTTTTGTATTAGAGAGAAATTATTTTAAAAATATACAAGTGCAAAGAAGCATCCAAAGCCAGTAAACCTCTCAAAAAAATAAGGCCATAAATTTAAATGGGCTGTATATAGCCCTCCAAACAGAGGTTTATAATTGAAGTATTGACACAACTTTAACTATAGCAACAGAACAGCACCAATATAAGGAGCAACCTATATTAGGTAAACATAAATATTAAGAAAGAAACTTTGTCCTGTCCTCCTTGTATTTTTTATTGTACTTACAGCTCTTTTAAACTAAAATATGTACTTAACTGCCTTTTTTCCTCTTGTTCTTCACTTCGTTGATACTGTATGTCACTTGGGAAGAATAAGGAATATTAAATGGCTTCAAACTTGAAGTTTTGTACATTGAGCAAGACATGCTTGCTAGCTAGGCTACTTAGATGGTAGCCAATATGTTATAGACAATCATCATGAGATTAGTTGTTACATTAAAAAAAAATCTAGTGTAACTGCTTTATCTTTGAAGTATTTTGTTTAAAGTAATAATCATACAGTATTGTTGAATAAACTCACTAAAAGACTGCTTTCTAGCTGTACAGGTTTTAGAGTTGGTATCAGTAAGTACATAAGTACTAGCAGATTTCCTTGCATAAATCTTGTTCTTCAGTGAGCAACAAATACTTCAACTTTGGAGCCCTGAAGAGGGAGGAGAATAAGTAGTACTAAGGCTGTGTGTCTCTCCTAGGATTAGCAGTATACCATAGTGGTCTGGCAGTGTACCGCTGCAGTAAATGTATTTTCATCCTGCAAGATGGCATTTTGTATTTGAGCCCAGTTTTCACAAATAAAGCAAACTTAACTGGAAATTATATGTTTCCTGAGAAACAAGGTTTAACTATCTGCCAACACAGTAATGCTGTTAAGGTATCATAGATTCTTTCACACAGCTCCTTCCTAGTAGCTGACTTAATTTTTACTGGCAAAAATTTTGTAATCTAAACAGTGTGACCTGGCACAGAAGGTGGGTTACCATTCCAAATTAAGGTACCCTAAATCTAACCAGATAGAGGGTTTGGAGTCTGTTTAGGATGTGAATCTGTTGACATGTCACTTCAGTTGTTTGGCTGTATGTGTTATAGGTGCACAGAAATCCCCCTGTAGTCAGTGGGGATGCAGTCAGTATAGCTGGTGATGATGAGAGAACAATCAGCTTTTATCTTAAAGTAAACACCTACTGACTGCACAGTTGAGTTGCTGTCTAGGCACTGTCAGTGTTATTGACTAGATTTTCATCCCCTCTGATGGGAATTTAAACACTAGTGCACCTAGAGATGTGTAAGTACAGCTATCTACATCTGAATTGCCACCAGCCCTTCATATTTGGAAACTGAACTTTCAGGAGTTTAGCATAGTAAATGATTTCCATCTCCATATCTGTCCTACTGTCAACAGAACTCAAACACCTACGTTTTGCTCCATCCTAAAGATTTTCTTCTGGAACAAAGAGTTATATTTATTCTTAGGGAAACTGAGATGGAATCAGTGGGATTATATTAGGAACCTTTTTTTCTCCTGATCAATCATCTGGTGTAGTATAGCCTGTCAAATGATTTGTGTAGGAAATGAAATGTTTTAGTCAAATGCTAAATGAGGCAGTTATTAATCCAGTTTACTTAAGGTAAAAAAAGTATTGTTTGCTTTTGATATGTGAAAGGTACTTGCTATGTTGTATGTTTGTCTTTTCCAGTTGAAGTTTTATTGTCTCTTTCTCTTCTTGGGCATGAGATGCACTTAGCAATTTCCTTTTTTCTTTTGCTTTTTAAAAAATTTCTCTTCAATAAGTTTTCTAATAATCCTGTTGCTCCCAAGATGCAATAAAGAGTCATCCCAAAGTTGCAGATGATCACAGGTCACTCCATTTCACTCAAAACAGCCTCAATTTTTTTTCCCCAGTGATTTGAAGAGCTGTATGGTCTTAAAAAAAATAAATAAAATAATGCTTTGAAATGAAATGCGTCCTTTATCTTGAGACATCAACGCATGCTGGTTAAAATTGTTAAAATCAGTCTGTCACTTCCCTTTGTAAAGTCTCTAAATTCAGAGATCCTTTTAAAGTAGAAGTGCTGTGCTCTTTCCATGGACAGTTTTATTTAAGACTGAGGAGTCTATCTTGAATTTCTTCTAAACAGTCGTACCCCTGGAAGTCGACAAGCCTCCCCGACAGAAGTAGCTGAACGCTTGGGCCCCAATCCCAGCACCACAGAAGGATTAGGTCCACTTCCCAATCCTACAGCCCACAAGCCTCTAGTAGAAGAATTTTCAAATCCAGAAAATCAGAATCTAGATGCCATGGAACAAGTTGGTCTTGATTCTCTACAGTTTGACTATCCTGGCAATCAGGTACAGATGGACTCTTCAGGAGCTACTGTAGGACTTTTTGACTACAATTCTCAGCAGCAGGTTAGTATTGGACTTGAAAACATGCTAAATTGGTTCCTTAAGTTATGCATTGTCCTCTTCAATAATCAGTCATTTAAGCATATAATGTATTTAATTTTGTTTTGTCTGTGACTTAGTGAAAGGCAAATAAATGTATATTTAACATGGAAGAATACTGGTGCATAACTTTCTAGTGTAGTAACTTATTAGGATAGAAGCCTGGTTTAAAATCTCTTTTTTTTTTTGTAACTAAATACCAGTATATTGCAGCCCTGACTTTTGAAAACTGAAATGCATTTTTTTTTTTCTTTTCTGATAGCTTTTCCAGAGGACTAATGCTCTGACTGTTCAACAGTTAACAGCAGCCCAGCAGCAGCAATACGCACTGGCTGCAGCTCAGCAGCCACACATAGGTGAGGTTTTTGTGAGGAGGAGCAAGCATTCCTGGCAAAAGTGGGTGTGTTGCTGTGGTACAATCCTTTTGGTTTTACCCACAGTATGCTAATACAAATAGATACTGATCATTTGGCCCATCTGAGTGGTTCTCCTGAAAACTGCTCAGAATGACTGCATAAGACTGTCCTGTCCTTAGAGAAAGTTTTGTGTTGTGTAAGTTTTTTGCCTACTTTGAACTGTTGTATACAAAGAAATAAAAATTATTTTTCCTTGAGTAGCACAACAGTTGAATTTTGATGGGAGAAGTAAAAAAGCTTTTCTGCTATAAGTACTGGTAGAAACACTAGCTTTATTTACTAAAATAACAAAAATATGCAATTCTGTTATTCTGTTGCAGTGTAGTATTTTTGATAATCCTGTTAAAAGCCATTGGATTTTGATTCATTTTGATTTTGAAATCAATTTTGAAATCAAACTTTTGTGTTAATTCATTCTTCCTTGTTAATGGCAACTTCACAGATAGCTCTATTCTTGCAGGTACCTTTCAGATAGAAGTAATTCTTTAGCAAGCATTTTTTTCCTGTCCGTTTAAAGTAATTCAGTGAATTAAATGCATGAAGTTCTTAATGTGCTGTCAACTCAACAAGGAGGCTGTATTTGGTGACAAGTTTGATCTGCTGCAGTGGGAAAGCTGTGTGTTTAGGGTGAGGTTGGAATGCACATGAAAGCAATTCCTTATTTAAGGAAGGGAGCTCCTAAAATTCTGACACTGTAGGGAAGATTTAAGGATTCCTGCCCTTCCCACTCTCCACCATGAGCCTGTTGAGGTGTGTGCACCTATCTCCTTACTCAGTGAGGGAAGATGTTCTTAGAATCAGAAGGGCAGGCAGAAATGGAAAGCAGCATCTCCAGAGGGAATTGTCCATGTTCTCCTGTGATACAGTGACAGTTAAGTTTTGCCACTGGTTTGTTTAGCTAGATTGTGAGGTCTATTGAGATCAGCAGCCTATAGCTGGAGTTTAAAAGTGGCAGTTCTGTAGTGTTACATAGCTGACTAACACAGTCTTAGAGCTGGGAGCATGGCAGATTGTTTGTGTAAGTCCGCAAGTCCTGTCTTCTGCTGGTCTTGGACTTCTAATCTTTAGAAAAGCCCCCACTTTGTGTAAGTGCTTAGCAGTCAAGCTGTATCTTGCCCTGTTGGAATTCAGCCTCTTCTGATGTGCATATTAATAGAAGCTTAACAAGAAGTCTCCTATTTGGAAGGAGGAACATAGTTTGATGTGCCGTGCTGCTGCCTCAGTATTGGAGAAAGTATGACAGGAGAAACTCTGGGTAGCAATGCTTTGTTTGATGATTGAGTTTCTTCAGTTGTCTTCTTCCATTACAATCCTTATATCAAATTGGGATTCCTGAAAGTAAGATTAGTATTTCCTAACTGGCTGTTTAAAAGCCAGGTATCTGATTTAAACTATCTGGTTAGATTTTTTTTTTTTTTTTCCCTATTGTCAGTGAAAAGAGATTTGTATCTCTAACAGGTGATTCATTCTATCTGGCTGATTCACTGAAGAGACTAGATGAATTATTTGCCTGATACACATTCAGTTGTAAGACTAATGTAACTTGGTTAAAGTTGGCCAAGGAAAATTCCACTTTGAATGATCCCTTCTGTATAAAGTTGGGTAGATACATAGGAGATAAATTTCCTTGGAGTCTGTAGCTGCATCAGAGCAAGCTGTTAGGCCTTGGGATCAGTAAGAAAGGAGTGGTGAGAAGACATAAAGTGTTGATTTCAGTAATGGCGTACCTGTTCTTAGAAACTTGTAAAGTAACAGAAGTTCTGATTTTAACAGATACGTTTTGTGACTTGATTGATTTGTATATGATCATGCTTGCTAAGTATGTTAGCTATAATTAAACTCTGTTTATTACTGTAGCAGGCGTATTCTCAGCAGGCTTGGCTCCAGCTGCTTTTGTGCCAAACCCATATATTATCAGTGCTGCTCCTCCAGGTACTGACCCATACACTGCAGCTGGATTAGCTGCAGCAGCTACCCTAGCAGGTAACTGAACACTGTCTGGTGTCTATCTTGATAATTTTACTGAATGAACTTAAGTGGAAGCTGAAATCTATCCTGTTTATTCTCTGTAAATGTATTTCTAGGAAGGAGGGACTTGTAGCAAAATTAATATTGTGGTTTTGAGATTCAGTTTCTTATATGTGGATTCTGAGTATTTCTTTCCACTGGACTTTTATATGCAACAGTTAGGTTTCTTCTGTTCTAAAAATGTTTATCCTTAATAAGGTTTCATCTGACATTAGTAGCATGTATTATTTTCAAAACACAACACAACTAGCCTTTCCTTGTATGTTTTTACTCGGTGTGTTAACTTTCTAATTCCAGATTTCCCCATTCCCAGTGGGCATGACAGTAAAGGTGGTCTCCAGTGTGCTAACAGACCCAGACAACAGATAAACCCCAAGCCCAGGAAAAAGTCTTGAGAAGTTAATAGATATCACTGTAAAACAACACTATTAAGTCCCAGCTAGCACTTTGACCTAAGCATGACATGTTGAAAAAAACCCTGTATCTCTACTTGGTGCTTTCACAAGAAAGGCAGTAGAAAGGACTAACTTATATGTATACATAATGCATTATGTTTACAATGCAGTGATATAAAGAGCTCATTCTTGTTTGTTATCAGTAGACTGGAAGAGATAAATGTGCTTACTTTGAAGAGTATGTCGTAGTAGACAGGAGAGACAGAGGCAGTAGTTGTGTTTATAAGCAAAGGAAGCATACAGAAAGGAGGAATAATAGATGATCAAAGTCTCAGTATATCACTATCAGGAGGATGGATTTGGTTCATTTTGTGATGTTCTGAACTGATCTTTTTTTCAACCATGGAAACTGATTTTAAGAATTCTTTGGTATATAAGCTTTGATTACTTTTTTTTTCTTTGTCATCTGAGTCTCACAAGGATATTTAATTTTTCACTGAGAAGGTGTGATTTGATGCAAATCCTTCAAATTAACCCATTTGTGTTTGTTTATAATTTTGGCTAATATGGGAGTTCGTTTCTTTCTAGTACTGATTTCTGTTTTGACATGTAGAACGTAGATTAGTGAGGGATGCTACAAACAATAGTGATAATTATTTTAACTAGCTGCAATAGATGGAATAATCATGTTCTCTGGTTTTAGGTCCTGCTGTGGTTCCACCTCAGTATTATGGTGTTCCATGGGGGGTGTATCCAGCAAATTTATTTCAGCAGCAAGCTGCGGCAGCAAATACCACAGCAAATCAGCAAGCAGCTTCACAGGCACAACAGGGACAGCAACCGGTATGTCCTTCATAAAAAGGAGATGTGCATTTAAAGCCTTGCCTTACCATTTTCATTCAGATGTTGTGTTGTATCTAATAAATTAATATGAAAAATTCTCAATTTCCTTACACTACTGTATTTAAAAATTCACTTACTGGATAACAATTATTCATGTTATTTTGTACTTCCAATTTTTAAAATAAAAAACATTTAACACAGTTCCTTCAATCCAAGTTACTGTGCTGTTATGTTTGTCTAGATAATGCTGTCTAATCACTAAAAAATATCAATATAATGTTAAAAAGCTAACATAAGGGGGTGAAAAGAGATGTTTTAGTAATTAGGAGGATTTTTTTTTTTTAATCTTGGGGAAAAAATGATCTGTGTTTTTATTAATTAGCTGGAAAATTGAATGAACACATTTTTCTGTCTCTTTAAAAAGTAGGAAAATAAAGGTGTTATCAGTTGGTTTTGCTTCATGGGAAAGAAGAATTGCCCTACATACTTTTCTGTGACAGAATAATTGTATTACAACATCACCACGTGCCAGATTTTATTTTTGCCTTGGTAAATCAGGATTAAGCAATTGTTACAAGGAGTTGTTGAAATTTCCATTTCTTTAAGTGACTAAAATAAATGCTAGTTTTCTGTTGTTACTCTGGAGTAATTTTTAAAGCCATTATATGATCTTTCAGTATAAACAATTGGCCTTTTTCCTCAAAAGAAAAACCCAAATTTTACAATGATCTTATGCTTGAATGAATGTTTTCATTACTAGCGATATGGTTAAATTAAATGTCATTCTTATAAATTTAATATAAGAAGTGACTTTGAGTTACCATGAAATTTCACAGTAGCTTCATTGCTGTTTTAATATTCAGGTCATCTTCCTTCCCACTGATTGTGTTGTCAGTGAACTGCATTGATAACTGAATGATATCAATCTCTTCAGTGTTTTTTTGCTTTCTCTATAAAATTAAATTCCAATTTATGCAAATCACATATAAAATATATTATGGGCATACATTGTAAATTCTATTTCTCTCATTTTTTTACCTCGAAAATACTGTTATCCAAGAGGAATAGAGGAGTTCTAAGTTTTAGATTGCTTTTCAGTCAGATTCCCAGAGATACGCTGTCAGAACATGGTAAAATAAGCCTGTGTTGCATGAAGTGTGTTATGTGAATTCTTAAAACTTGAACAAAAAAAATTTTTTACAGCACTGTTGGCAGTATAGTGTTAATTATTTAGACAAGTTACTACAAGCTCTGAAGTATTCAGACTTAGATCATTCAATTGCCTGAAGATAATGTAAGCAAAGGCATTTATCAGGCAAGGACAGGTGTTCAGTTAATAAATAATGCAGATGATAAATGTATAGCTCATACAGATTTTCTTCCTTACTTTATACTTATTACCATTGATGGAACATACATGAATTTTGCTGTCCAGAGCAGGGCAGATATTTTATTGTCACATTTATCAGCAAAATAATTTATGCCTTTACTTGTATGTAACTATCCTTGAAACCTATAAGTTGAAGTATTCCCATTAATGAAATTCAGAGCTAAGTGGCATCAAGTATGCAAAGCAACTGTTCTAGACCTTTTTTAGCATATAATGGTCTTGCTTTCTTACTTTTTAAGAAAAGGGTGTTGTATTGGTCTTTTCCAGGTTCTGCGTGCTGGAGCAACTCAGCGCCCACTTACTCCCAATCAGGGTCAGCAAGGGCAGCAGGCAGAGTCACTTGCAGCAGCTGCAGCAGCAAATCCAGCTTTGGCTTTTGGTCAGGGTCTCGCTACAGGCATGCCAGGTATGTATGATACCAGTGGATTAAAAGAATCACTGACAGTTAAAATATTGCTGTTATTGGATAACCAATTAACTGTCAAAGTCGTCTTATGTTTATGATAAACTGCTTAGAATGAATTTTTTTGTAGTTTTATGTTGTTCAGTTGGATTAAAATAGTGGCACGGGATTCTTGGAGCACAAGATACTGCTCTAGCATTTTTTGTTTGGAGCATTTTCTCTGTATTTGTTGCTACAGATGTATGCATAAGGAGTATCGTAGTTTTTTTGCAGGATAATCTCATATGTAATGAAGCAATTACATTCTGTCTCAAAGGTCATGAGTTGCCTAGATGCAACAGGAAGTATTAATTTGTCTTTCTGAAGTAATTTTTTACTTGTGGCATATAATAATAACAATAAAATCTAAAATTTGGAATCCAAAATTAGGACATTTAAAAGAAAATTACTGCTTAATCATCTCTGAAGATCACAACGTGCTTGAAGTGGAAACACTCCAAAGGCTGAAGCCTCAGATCCTTTTGCATGGCTTCTGACTTACCTGGGGAATGGTTATTCTGAGTCTCAGTACACACGTCGTGAAGCCACAATGTGTTAGCCTCAAGTTCAACATCACTTCAAAGTATTTGGTACAAATACCTGAGCAAGAACAATTTTAAGTATACTTTGTCATTCTTCAGTAGGAAAGTTAAGATTTTACATAGTTAAGTTAAATAACATGGGTGGTAGCGGCAAATGCATTTGACTTGTACGGGTTCTCTGTCAGTGCTACTGTGAAATGCCTCACAACCTGTAGAAGTTGGAGTTAGTTTATTGCTGGATATTCCAGGACGGCATTGTGCACTTTGCCTCACTCTATCAGATTTTACACCTCTAGCTGCAGAACAGACTGGCTTTTGTCTTTTTCTTGTCTGTTTTGTTTTATAACTGCTGTTTTTATTTCTTCTGATGCAGTAGTATCTTCAGCTTTTAGCATCTTTCTCATTCACCTAAAATGAGGAAATCAGCAAAGTGTGCTCTCACAGCACCTGTCAAGTGGTATCTCTGTGCCTCAGCAAAGCAGTGGAGAAGGCCTGCAAACAGTGAAGCGTATCAGAGATGCTGTAAGCATCTTTGCAAAAACCTCAAAGGCTTAGTTGTACCTTTTTGTATATGGTGTGGGGGGCTGTTCATAGTTGCTTATTAGTTCTTGCTTTGGATATGGAGCTCTAAGACTGTAGAGTCGTCCATGCCTGTGACTTTTAGCTTGAGTCAGATCAACATCTGAGACCTTGACCCAGCCCAGATTTGTGACTTCATTACAGGGAGACATAAAATGAGTGTTATTTTCAAAAACAAAAGTATCTATCTTAATTCAAGGGGTAGTTCTTAAAACCTGTAAAAAGGCCCCCTCTAAACAGATGATTGAAAGTAGTACTAAGTGGTTACATACATAAATTCAGTAATTCAAGAGTTTGTCCTGTGAAGATTGGACTTGACTTTTTTCCTCCTTCACAAGCCCCAAGAGGTTTTTCATGAGGGCAGGAACCTTTTTATTCATTTTCCATTGTAGGTTGCTTCTTTGTCCCGTCTGCTGCATGCCTGGATGGCCAGAGAAAAACTTTATTCATGTGAACATATTTCAGATGGTTCTATAATAGGAATTGTTTGCAACTGGATTTCAGCCTTACTGACCACATTCTTAGATGGAACAGAGCTCAAAATATAATCAAAAAGGATGTTTATTTTCACAGTCATCGTGAGCTGGTTTCATAGTGAGTCATAAGGAGTGCTAGTGATACCTCTTTAAGGTGGAGGATATGGGATGATGAAATGAATGCAAGCCATTTTAGATGGGAATCACTTTACTGTTTTAGATGTCTGTATTTGAGCTGTATACTTAAGGCGCCTTTTATAGCTAGTAAAGAGAAACAGGAACTTGATTCACCTGACTAGTTAGGATAAAGTAACTTTTGCTCCAGAGGTGCCTTCTTCTATTCACTTAGTATAAAATTGAGTCAAGATCGCTAAACTACATCTAGATACCAAAATGTGATTAATAGAATCCCTGGTAGTAACCACTGAACAACACATATAATGTAATGAAACAAGGAGAAAACATGTGGCATTCTCGTTTCAATGGACTTTGGTGTTTTACAAGAAGTATAGGTCCAAACTGGGTTTCAAGCTTTTGAATATTCTTTACAGATAAAATATTTGTAGTTTGGCTTCACTGCAAGCTAATAAAAAAAGAGTATATTATTCAGCTTGCCCATTCTGCTGTCTTTAAATTATTTCAGCTGCTTTTTCCTTGCCACAGCCTTCATGTTGGATGAACTTAATGAGCTATTCCAACTATGGGATGGTTTTATTTTTCAAATTTTATATTTCAAGTATTTCTGAATTCATTATTTAGGGAGGTATATTCATGTAGCATTTATGGTACATATCTATCTCATCCTAAGCACAAAGAGAAAAATGCGTAAAATCCAAGTTGCTTGTCATGTGATGTTTTTAAGTCTCTCTTCTTTTTTTAAAAACCATCAAACACGAAATACATTTTGCATTGGAGTTGTGCAATTACATTTAAAATTTTTCCAGTCCTAATTTAACAAGTCTTTCATTAACAAGAATTCTTAAAAACCAGACAGTTTTTGATTGAATAAATGTGAAAGACAAGTCAGAGGGTACTCCCAGTTTAATCATAATGTGATCAGTATACATGCTTTTCTACAAATAAAACAAGTCCTCATCACAGGCAGTGGCTGGATTCTGTCATCTAGATTCAGGAATCTCTGCCTGTGACTTGAGTTGTCGAAGGAGCCATTGTGCTCTGTGGGTATCTCCCTTGTGCAGTTGCTGTACAGAGGCCACAGAGATCAGCTTACCCTACAATAGATGTCTAGTGGCAGGTCAGCTGAAGCTCTCCAAAGGCTTCAGGACTGCGTTGGCTAGGTGTCAGATGCAATGTAAATTTTACTGAATTCATTCAAATGAAGCTGTTATCACTGACTGTAATGGTGCAGCTAGCATGCAGGTTGGCAAGTAACTCGAGTTGTCTGGAAAACTTATAAAACATTAAGATCAACAATTTCTGTCTATTGGCATTGCCTTTTTTATTACCTATAGGAATTTGAAGTGTGACATTGCAGTGGGTCATGCATTCTGTGCCTCCAGGTAGTATGGAATAGAAGTTACATTTAATGGTGGAAGACATAGGGAGTTACAGGATTGGCAAAGTGGCAATGGTTATAGAAAGTATAAATCATTAACTGGTAGGATAGTAAGTTCTGGATTTGATTTGTGAGAGGACAAGTGCAGAGATAAGGCTGTGCATACTTTCATTAGAAAAAATGAAAGGTTATAGTGGTTTGGTGAGCTTTGGAGGCTTCCAGCATTTAAGGAAAGATGGAAGATTAAGAGCTGAATAAGTTTTCAAATCTTTATGCAGAGGAAAGTAATTGGATCTTGGGAATGTTGAGAAGGGAAAAGCTGTAAATTTTCTACACAGGGACAGGACTCTACAGTGACTTGCAGGTTATGCTCCCAAGTGGGGAGGGAGAGAGAGAGGTGTCAGGATGGTAGCGTTAAAAGGGGCAGATAATTGAGTTGGCAGTAAGAAGTGTCACATCTGTTAACTTAAATTGGATAGAGAAGTGACAAACTCTGACATACGTTTGGATGTCATCAGCAAGGGAAGTTGCATAGAGGGAAGGGAGTAGGAGATCTGGGCAGAGCTTTGTGGTATTACATACAAAAATGTGAGAAGAGAGTGTGAAGTATCCAGTGAAAGACACTGAAGAAATTACTGGGTGGGTAAGAGCAACACTAAGAATAGGCTGCATGAGCCAAGAGAACAGATTTCCTCTCATTCTTTAAGAACATTTAAGAATTGTGTGAAAAAAATCTAGAAAGTTTTCAGAGCCTGTGGTTTTGGAGATACGTAGAAATCATTTCAGCAAAGCACAGTACTGGTAAACTGGTAACACAGTACAGATTGTTTACTTTCATATTTCCCGCTGATCTGGAGACAGTAAGTGTAGATAGAATGCTTGAATTCTAAAATGAAAGGTGTGATTAGGAACTGATTAGGAAGCAAATAGTATGTTTTAGTTCTTTGGTTGCAGTGGAAGACCACAGTAGTCTTGAATGTGAAGGCACCGAAATGAGCTTTGATAGTTGTTAATTTGGAGGGGAAATTGCACAGCCACAGGGAGATGATATGGTGGAGAGGTCATAAAAACTGAAACAGGAGGAGAAGGGAATTAGAAGATCTGGCAAGTCACCATCTTATCTTTGCTAGGAGAGAAGACTGGAAAATAGTTTTTACCTTTGTGCTCTCCTTTTTGGTGGAGCGCAAAGTTTGTAGAATACTGTGAAGGAAGGGAAAGCAGAAGACTTAAGTTTTGCTATGAGAACTGTTCTTCAGTTATTTAATCTGATCTACGATGACCTTTCTGAAATTGTATTTTTCATGTCAAAGCAAATAGTTTTATACCTTTGAGGCTGCAGGTGCTCTTAGCAAGGTCTCTGCAACTTCACAAATAGCCCCACACTGCTTTGTTTTAGTAGATTTGACTAGAAAGCTGAGGCCTCCTATTCCAGGTCAGAATGTATTCATTTCAGAGATCAGGAACATAGAAGCATCCATCAGTTCTCAAGCACTGCTTGAACCTTCTGTAATGGAGAGTGTCTTGATCATAATAACCTAGCTTCTTATTACTAATTTTAAATGATGTGTTTGTGGGTGGCATCACAGATAAGATAGTGGCAAGGAAGTATCAAGATAAATTGAGCATTTTGTAATGCAAAAAGCAAGTGCAGGTTGCTTCCATTTTTTAATTAGTCATACTAGTCAGTTACTTTAGAAATCCTAAATTTATTGAACTGCATTAGTATTAATCCGGGTAAATTCAATTTATGCAATACTGTGTAAGTTATCTTTATTACAAGTATCTTGCATTGGAAAATAGGCTTGTTTACAATGTGAGTCTGAAGTCATATAAAATGCTGTGTATTGGTTTCAGATGAGAACAAGTGTGTAAATTATATCATCAGTCCTTTATTCTACAGCTATAGCATTATCCGTGGGTTTGAACATTAGAAGAGGGTAGGTGGACAGAGGAAATACTGGTAAGTATTAGCCAATTCTGAGTTCTGAAAAAGTGGGTTTGTATGATACAGCAATAACAAATGCCAGGACACTACAGTATTACCAGTTGAACATGCTATGAGAAAAAGTAGAAATTTCGTAGGTTACTAGTAATTAAACATTGCTAATGTGTGTGGGAACATATGTGGTATTACAAAGAGCTTTCCTACTGTGTCACTAATCTTTTATGCTGTGTTCTCTATGGAACTACAGTAAACTGAGTGACAGCAGTCACTCTCACCTTTCCCTACCCTGGGAATGTAGAAACCTTTCTTAGTGGTGAAGATGGTGGAGCAGCACAGCACAGTTTTGTAGGTGGAAGAGGCAGTGGCACCTATAGTGAAGGTTTCACAACCAAATCAATTGTAAGAACCTGTTTTGGTTGATTTTAAGTAGCCAGACTTTCAGACAAACTTTATGAAGGACAACTGTCTTCCTGTGCTGTTGGTGGGAAAGAGAAGGTAGATGCAAAACAAGTAGTGAGCAGTGAGAACAAACAGGTTGGGAATTACAGTATTGGCAGGTTTCCATAACCAGTTAGTGCATTCATCTCCAGAACCATGAACTGAACATAAAGATCATTACTTCTCTCCTGTTCAGTTACTATCTGAGTCTCCTTTATACCTTCAGATTTTCTTAGTGTGATAGAATTTGAACCTGTCTCCAGCTTCCTCACAGAGTACCATAACCACCACGCCAGTAGGCAGATACTGTTTCCAGCTTTGATTTTGGAGCAAAGCATCTAGTCCGAAGAGATTACACAGATGTTTTAGAAATTGAGGAGAAAATATGATCTGAAAGCCTGGTGACTGAGGTACTTACCTGAAATTAGAAGCCCAGGTCTTTATGTTCAGGTCCATATGTATTTCAGAGAGAACTCTGCTAGACCTAGTTCTGAACATACATGGAAACTGACTTAAAATAGTATGCGAAATCTTGGTTCTTACACATACAAAAATAGATGTGTGATTTTTGCAATCTTGACTTTTTTCTTAATAGCATTAGTATATATTTGAACATGGGAGGAATACTGAAATCCTCTCGGGTTTTGTTTCATTTCTTTATAAGAATAGTCATCCTAAAAATCAGATGGTCTTATATTTTCATCAGCAGCACCCTTTCTTAGATTATTCTAGCTCTTGTCTTCCTTTTTTTATGGATTCTTATTCCAGTTCTTCTTCATTATAAAGTGTCAGAGCTTTAAAATTAATTCTCTTGCTTTTGTCCTAAATAAAGGGGTTTTGTTTTGCTCTTTTGCTTTCCTTCATTCATATGTTGTATCCCGTTTTCCTTCCTACTGCTTGCTTTTCTCTTTTTTTTCAGTTCCTCCTTTACTTCCCCAGTTCCACTTCTTAACTGTCAACTGAATGAAATCATACTTTTTTTTTTTTTTTTTCTGTGAAATGTACTGGTCCAAGGTATTCCTACACATACAGCATTCCTTTCCTAATGCATTTTTGTAGATGGATTTTAAGTGTGGCTAGGTAATGTATGGAATTGCCAAACTTGCATTTCATTCAACCCTTTAATTGTGCGCATTTCACTACCTTTTCCACATACAAAGAGAAATGTAGAACATTTTAAATTGCTGAAAGAAGTTGATTTGATAATGATCCAAATTGTCACGCTGTTTTATGATGTTCACTGTTTTTTCTTCTGATGTCCAGTTGATGTTCTGAGGCAATATGGCAAAATTGCTGTTTTTTTTTCCCATGCAGTTTGTTGTCAGAATATTTCAAGGAGAGAAGAAAAGCTGGCTATATGAGACTACCTGTACTACTAATTCTTTTATTCTGTGTTGTGTAGGCTATCAAGTACTAGCGCCCACTGCCTATTATGATCAGACTGGTGCCTTAGTAGTAGGCCCTGGAGCAAGAACTGGCCTTGGAGCACCTGTCAGATTAGTGGCATCAACTCCTGTTATAATCAGTTCAGCAGCAGCACAAGCAGGTAAGTAGATGATCCTGCATGGAGGCTTCTTCCACTTCTGTACTGAATCTTAACAGTAATGTTGGTTGATTACTATTTGATACTGTTTATGTGTTTTGCATGCGTCTGAGAAGTTTCTAGTTGTGAAGGATATACCATACAATGGTTATTCTGTTGTCTCCCTTTCTCTGAAAGACACTGCTGTTTCTCATAGATGTACTTCTCCTTTATAATTCAGATTACAGTCCTCTCCCCATACATATATACAGGCTTGTTTCTGCAGATGTTGTTGCTTGTCAGATATGAACATTTTCCCTTTTCCTCTCCCCATGCATATAACATGCACTTCTCATCAATCCCCTAAATGGTGTCCTCTGGGAAGCATCATTTCATTGCTTCGGCCTGGCAGAAGATGGAGTGCTCTGGGGCCTTGCTATGCTTTTCTCCTGAAAAGTGTGGCAAGGAAAAATAATCATAGAACGGACAGCAGAAGAGGATAATTAGTTATATCATAAGTCTCTAGTTTTCTTTTTCTCTTTTTATCAGTGATAAGGTCTGGTACTACCTTACTGAACCATTATATTTATTGCATTTGTTAAAATCCAGAATACTAACACCAGGTTAATTAAATTAATCTGTTCAGAAAATTAGATGTTAAATTAATCTATAAGCTTCTTTGTCTGTGCAGAATACACTTCTGATATGAGTAGCTGAAGATGTCTTTGACTCTTAGCTGCAATTCTGCTATTGCAACTTTGGATATAAAAGTACAGTTCAGTAAACAGTAATGTCTTATATGTTTACACTGAAAATTCCCTCAATTACAGTAACAGTTTTACAGCCTTGATTAGCCTACAACATATGCTGTCTTAATTTTTCTCCCTTGAGTAATTAAGACTCTGTAATACTATGAAATCTCTTTTAGTCCCTTAATATGTGAATATCTACTTGTTTAAGAGGGTTTCAAGAAAATATGATTTAGATATGAATAGTCCATTTTCAGTCAGAAATGTTGTGAGAGTAATTATGATTGAAAACATGTGTTTTACAGCTGCAGCTGCTTCAGCTGGAGGAACAGCAAACAATCTCGCGGGAGCCACGAACGGTCTATTTCGGCCACTTGGTGCCCAGCCACAACAACAGCAACAGCAAACAAATAGTAGCCTACAGTCCAATTCATTTTATGGCAATAACTCTTTGACCAGTAACTCCCAGAGCAGTTCCCTTTTTTCACATGGTCCTGGCCAACCAGGAAGCACATCCCTTGGCTTTGGAAGTAGCGGCTCTTTAGGAGCAGCTATCGGCTCTGCACTTGGTGGATTTGGCTCATCAGGTAGGTTGTTAATAGAGTGAGGAAATTCTGTGAGACTTTTGTGTTAACCAAAAAAAATGTATCTGTATCCAGACATATTATATACACATACATTTCTAAAAAGAATGCAAAAGTAGGTTATTCAAGTGTAAAACAAATTATAGGGGAAGAAGAAGGGGTTTTTACATTCACTTGGGCTCTGTATACAAGATACATTTTTAAAGAATACCCTGTAGTCATAGATAATTTCAGAATACTTTTCCATATTGAGCACTGTACTCTGCCCCAGAAGTTTGTTACTGTTTTTAGAATTTTTTATTTTCTAGAAAGTCTTAATTCTGTGCTTAAAATAACAACGGATGATGTTTCAGATATGCATTTTTTGTGGTTTTCACTGCGGGAAAATTACTAATTTTTTAAAAAAATTAAATAGCATATGACTTCTAAATTTGTTCTAATATTGAAATGTTTGTTTCCATAACATTTTTTATAGGATTTATAAAATGAAAAGACTTAATACCCAAGAATAGTCCTTCTTAACTTTAGTAGGTTTAATGTTAGATACAGTTAAGTCTTAATAGTTATGTGCAAGTTTGGGGCCTTAAATTATTTTTAACAGATACTCCTAAATATTATCAATGTGTTTGTATTTTAAAAAAAAGAAAAAAAATTGATGTTGCCATCATGTTTCTGCTCTATAGCAGAAATTTCTTATTCACACAATTTTTAAACATGCAAGGTAGGTTTTCTATACTTCAGATTCAGTATTAGTAAGGCAAGCAAAATATCTTTTCTAAAGAATATTTCTTTTGGCTATTAATCTCTTAAGTTACAGCACTGAATTGCTTATTATTATTTTAATGAAATCAGTGGAGCATGTTTATAATCTTGTGTATCTTGCAGATGGGTAGAAATTGGGGGAAATTTATGTGCTTTAACAGTATTTTTTAAATTAAATGCCCTAAGAGAAATTTTAAAAAGAAAAAAAAAGTTGAAAGAAATAAAAAGTGAAGATTAATATAGCTTAATATATTGAAGAATACAAGATAGTTTAATATTTGGAAAAACAGGAGGAGGAACACACCCTTCAGTGTTAAAACATGACACCAGTTACTTGGTACCTAAATGGAGGTGAATAGTGACAACAGATGTACTGTGTACGAACACAGAGATTTTTTTTCTTGGTGTTGTTTTTAATGAAATAATCTGAAAAATCATTTACTTCAGCAACTAATGTTAGGAAGTACAGAATCAAGTTTTACACTGATCCTCTCCAATATCTGATTTTAAAGAGTGGAGTAGGAGACTTTAAACATACTGTCTTCAATTTAAAAAAAAAAAAAAAGAGACACTACTCACAGTTGTGTAGGATTTTTGTTTTCCATAGCACCACAGCAGGTAAATCTTATTTACAAAGTAATTGTGCTAGCCGGGTGCTGTATTTTGTAATACAATTTGTCCTGAGGTACTTGTAGGATTTCAGTGAATTCTTAGCAGCTGTGTTTTGCTCTAGGTACAGTTTCATTTAAATGATAGATAGTGGTGTTAAGCATATCTGCATATTTAATGCAGTGCACCCATTTTAAGTCTCTAAAGAGCATAGTTTTAAGTCATGAAAGTCTTTATCCAGCTTTGTCACAAGGACCTTCGTAGAACACAAATTTTAGTTGTGTATCTACTTAAGAAGAATCAGCATAGTTCTTTCTGGCACAAATTAAGCCTTTTTCTTGTAGCAAAGGTCAGTTCCAGAGCTTTATACAAAGCCTTCAGCATAGACAGCCTATGCTGAAATCTTGCAGCAGTATCCTAGGTGATTTAATTAGCATGGTAGTTTCCACAGGGAAGCAGGAAGCCTATGCTTTTGCAGTTTGAGAAGTGCTGATGAAAGGTGCTATCTAAACCTGAAATATTTTTAGTAGTACTATTGGAATAAAAGTACATTGAAAGTGCCCTTCTGCCAAGTATAAATTGTACTTGCCGTAATAGCCACCTAAAAAAATGCTTCCTGGTTATTTAATTTTTTAAGAGTTCTGAGCTGTATGTATGTATATATGAATTGAATTACGCAGATGAGTATTCATATAAATGGCGTTAATGCATGTTGAGGCAAATTAAAAACAAGTTTAATTTTTTTTTATCTGCCGAAGTTTCGGCTTCTTTGTAACTCCCCTCAGTGAGTTGTAAAGGTTGAATTTCAGTTAAAATACAGCCATGAAGACTGACAGATGACGATACAGACCTTGCCCTTACATTTTTGGTTGTTGCAGGGAAAAAAAACCACACACCTCTGCAAAAAATGCAAAGGTGAGCATGTCCTAGCTGAACGACTGTACAACTAAGTAAAAACAGGAAGATGCAAGCATACCATATAAGTGGCTGTATGTACTTTACAGTCTCTGCTCTTTTATAATCAGTTATTCATACTCATTTTAAAGGTTTAGGTACATGATTAAGTTACTGCAGCTTAACAGGTAGCTAACAATTAGATCAACTTTGTCAGCTTTCCACATGCCTACTTTTGGCTTGTAACAAGTGTCAAGTAATTGCATTAGTTTAGACAGTGGTGAAGAAGAGTAAGCTAATTCTAATTATCTTCTGGGTTTTGTGAGCTTTATGTGTGTATGAAAATGCAGCTCAGCTGGTTCACGGTAACTTGTTAAGCTGCAGTAATTTAGCTGAGTAAGAAACCCTGGAAGAAAGCTGAAGTTTGCTTTGGTTTTTTTCATAGTTGGAAAAAAATAACAATCCATCATGTAGCATTGTATTAACGCTCACATGGTTCACTAGCTGAGCCGGAACCTGTAGAGCTACTCTCAAATCTTGAGATTTCTTTCAACTGTTGCCTTAATTTGCTCTTCTGATTTCTTAGTATCCTGCCTAGTTAGTCCAGTATCTTTTCCTTCTGGCTTCTCCTCTAGTATGTCTTCCTTCCCAATTTCTAGGCAACATTTATATCCTGCTTCCCCTCCCAAATATGTTTCTGCTTGTACTGTGTGATGTTCCATCATCAGCTTACTATTCCAGTCTTTTTGCCCCACAGTCACGTACACCTTCTATGGCCTAACATTTCTTCAAATCTGCTTTCTTTTCATCCTCAGTCCCACTGGTTTTGAAAGTGCTTGCTAGTTTTTCTTGCAGTCTTCTTGTTGGCTCCTTTGTCTGACCTTTCTCTCTTCCTGGTTCTTGTTTCTTTTCTTTTTTCTTTTTTTCCTCTTTCCTTGGTCTATTTCTTGTGTTTGGCTTTTGTCTCCTCTGCATTTGAAGTAGAAAACTTCCTTTCCACACTGCCTGATGGGCCTTTCGAACACAAGATGGGATCTTGGACAGCAGTTTGAGTCCCATTTTTGGCATGGCACACAGAAGCCTAGAACTTCAATTGCAGGGAAAACCTTTATCAGCCATCTCAGATGTGCCACATATGGGCAGAAGTTTTCAGTTTTCAGCTGAGTCTGTAGCAGATCTGTGCTGAACTTGTATGAACTGTGATTTTGCTAAGATTTTTGCTCAGAGAGCATGAAAATAAAGGTCTCCTGTTGCTAGCATATTGGTCTGAGTGTGTGAAAGTTCTCATATAATAGGTAGATGGATTATTTTGCCAAGGATAAAGCATTCTTTCTTGCCTATTTTTCTGAAATGGCAGTGTTGTTTGTGCAGCACTACGTTGAAAAAATTGGTCCAAGCACATACGTGCCATGAAAAGTTTTAGTCAAGTTGCTAAGTTATGAGAAAACAAAGTAATACCTCAAAATGGGAAGTATCAGGCGACCTTTATATTGGGCCATGCTGCCAGCTTTAATACGAAGGTACCTGACACAGGTAAAGATTATGGAAGTATAAATTCTGACCTTTTCCTTTTTAAATTGAAGTAGAAATAAATTTTCCAAATTCAGTTTAAGAAGCATCTTTGTTATCAAAATGTCCATAATCTTGGTTTTGTTCATAAGAATGTTCCAGTGTTTCAAATAGGCACTCTAGTTTCATATTTCACTAGTATGCAACAGATACTAGAATTTAACATTTCTAAAAACTTTTTATTCTCCTAATTTATCCTAGACTGTTCATCGCCCTGCTGAATGATGCTGTGCAGGATAACCAGTCCTTCACTAATACACTGTTATCCAAAGCTTCTAGTCTAATTTGACTTTCAGAAATACTGGTAGCAGTAAAATTACATTTTTAGTTTCTCATGAATTTTCCTGTCTCTGCTCTGCTTCTCCTCCTCTTCTTAGCATATTCTGTCTTTATAATATCTTTTCAAAACACTTCTTTAAGAACCATAATTCTCATAGGGAATTTTAAGTAGTTGTTTTTTTCCTACAGGTGAGAGGGGTTCACAAACAACAGGAAGTTCAGAAACAGCTGAACAGAAACATAAATTATTTTCTGAACCCTTAAACAACAACCCATTTTCTCTAGCCTTTTTCCTAAAATCGAGTATCACTGTCTGACTAATAATTTACAGTGGAAAAAAATTTATCAAACAATTTAGTGGAAATATTTTTAGAATCATTTATTCTATAAAGTGACAGTGTAATCTAATCTCATAAATTCCATATTTGTCCCAAAGCCTGAAGCCAGGCGGTTAAAACAGAGTACTGCAATACTGCTGTGAGAAGTCTAGAATGAAATGTTGAAAGACATGGGCATTGTTGAAATTACTTATCAGTGGTATGTTTATACCCACTTAGATTTACTTAAAAGTATGTGTGGTTATCACAGTAATTGTCTTTGTCGTAACGATTGCTGTAATTATTGTGATCGCATCTGTTATTGCCCAGCTGTAGTTGGGGATAGGTTTTTTTCAGTTGACACTGTGTAATTAGGGTCTTTTTATTTCTTCTTCAGTTGGCAGTTCTGCAAGTAGTAGTGCCACAAGGAGAGATTCTCTATCTACTAGCTCTGACTTGTACAAAAGATCTAGTAGCAGCCTAGCACCCATAGGGCAGCCATTTTACAATAGTCTGGGATTTTCCTCCTCTCCAAGTCCAATAGGCATGCCTCTGCCAAGCCAAACGCCAGGACATTCACTTACGCCACCGCCATCACTTTCATCACATGGATCCTCATCCAGTTTGCATTTAGGTAAAAAAAACAAAAACAAAAAACCAAAAAAACACTTTTTGTTTGTATGTGTGTATGTATTTCTATGTGTAAAATATATGTTGCATAAGAGATGTCACATTACCTTTGCTGTTAAACAGTTTTGTAATGAAGAGGGGCCATTCCTGAAAGGTGAAGAGCACGCTGAAATGCTCATTGATTTGCCAGTGGAGGGCACTCAGCTTTTTGCAGTATCGGGCCAACAGTTGGTTTTTCTTCCCTTGCAGAAGCCCAGTAGAGAGCCCAGTAAGACTTACTGGTCCTTTTTGTATTATGTTTCTACAGTACGACAAGCAAAGGTGCATTACTTTTTGTTTCTACTTCAGTGTATTACCACTTCAAGGACATTTTAAGGTGAAACTGTGTTTAACCTTAGTAAACTTCCACTGCTGCCCCTTCCCATGATAAAGTAGAAAAATGAGCAAAGCTGTCAATGTAAAATGTATTGAAAGGTTGTTTTTGGATCAGTGAGGCTACTAGCTCATGGCCCACAAGCTTTGCCAGGAAGACAATAGTTTATCACCAGGCTGGGGGGGAAAAAAGAAAATGCATTTGTGAAAAAAGTAGCAAAAGCTTTGTCAGTGGTGGCTGTCTGTTATTGGATGCATTTTTTTAAAGAATGATAATAATCTTTTAGAAAAATTTTGAGCTAGTTAGATGACACGGGAGCTCAAGCTTTTAAAAAAAAATAAAATAAAATAAAAAACCTAAAGAAACCCCACCACAGCCTGCAGTATATTTAGACTATAGTGCCTCTGACCTGAGGTTGCTTGATAAACTTAAAACTTTTTCCCTTTTCTGTGGTCACTTAATTTGGATGCTAAAGTCATACAAAGAAACTGGATGTACTCAACGAGATTGAGTTGCCTGGTGCCCCAGTAACTATTCAGTGCAGTTTTGTGCATGTAACAGGCAAAATAATCCCCTGTACTTCTGTTAGTGCAAATAAAACAGGAAAAAAATTTAAAAGTGCCTACCAGAATACACTTTAAGTGAAAAATGTGTGATTTGTATAACAAGGTTAAAAGTAATTTAAATATATTACATTTACAGTTCAGTATCCCTTTCGTGGTTAAGTGCTGAATACCCAAAGTAAAACTGGGCAAGGGGATGTTTCAGCACATTTTATTTTTTTTACTTACCTTTTTTCCTTTTTCAGGTCTACAAAGTGCACCTTTGGGCTGAGACCAAGCATGGAAAGTTTCAGCCCAAATGGAGGCTTTTGAGAAAGTTCTGAACATCTGACAATGGGGTTATCATGGAAATCTTTTTCTGTCTTTTCTTTTCAAAGTACTCTCACGATAGTTTTCATACTACTGAAAACTATACTTAAACCAAATTTTGGAAGGCATTATCTAAAATTCAAAACATTTAAACTTTTATGTTGTTTCACATTTGATGAATATTAAAAGATTTTTCAATTCTGGGGAAATAAACTGCGATCAGTATAGAAGATTACCTCTATCAGCAGAAATTGTTATATACTGGATTTTAATCCTTTTCAGACTGTGTGGCAGTGTGAACTAAGCATAATAGTTTGTTAAAATCCTGTATTAGATCAGTCTGTAAAGGCAGAATGTACAGTTGTACTCTGAAAATTGACGCAAACTTGTTGGCTTTTCATGTGTTCTGCCTCTTCATCTTCCAAATGAAGTGGATTGATTAGTTATGGGTAAACTTTTTGCTACCTTACTAAATCAGTTTGAAATTTGGAAATTGAGGTTGGATTTTTGCTTCCACAAAAATGCAGTAATTTTTTTTAGCATTTCCTGCACTCTGCCCTGTGTTATATCTTTGCGCAGTTAATCCAAGGTGCACCATTGTAAAAAGTTGAAGACTATTTCTGCAGTTAATTGTCTGTGGTGTTAAATTTATTCTGGTGTGTTCATCAACCACTCTTGGAAGCATTTGTTTTGTTCTCACATAGAAAAAATAAAAACAAAAAGGCAAAGCATTTTCACCAAATAGGAAGTTACACCTGAAATCAAACAAGGAGTATATTTTAAGAAGGGTATGATTATCACATAGTCACTTTTCAGAGTAGAACAACATTGTAAGTTCATGTCTACATGCAGTTTCCATTGGTATTCTGATAATGCCTGTCAAATGCAACTCTCCCTCCATCTTCAAAACTTGTTGTCCTGCCTGCTTATATCAACAGGTTCAGCTAAGTTTAACTCCTGTTTTAAAATGGGCATCAAACTCAGTTGCTCCTGTTTCAGCCATCAGAATCCTAGAGCACAATACTGGGAAAGGGTGCATGGTTTTATAACCCCTTTGTCAGACACTGCTGCAATTTGTAGCTTAAAAGACCAATTTCCCTTTTACAAGAATTTTGTGATATTTTACTGTTTTTCTCTTCTCACCAACTCATATCCAACATCCTGAAATCGGAATGTGCTGATTACTTTGTCTAGTGTCAGTTTTCCTGTATTTGAAGAGATTTGTCAGTTGTCTGTAACTGCTTCTTTACTGTAATCAGTTGGAGCAGTAAGGTCATGAATTTGAACTACCCTTTCACTCCCAGGGACAAAAAACTGCAAGAGGAAGTATTTTTCCTATGTTAAAAAATCCTTTTAGATTAGTAGTGCTTACTCTGATAGTACAGTGCAACATTTTAAGAATTTGGTGTAGAGTAGGATTTTTTTAAATCTGGGCTTTTTGTGGTAATTTTCTATGGTTGCAAGCCAAGCTTGTTAGTAGCTTAGATTGCTGTTTTATCTTCAGAATTTGTCATTCTGGGTAAAAGTAAAGGCCCCTTGGTAAGATTGTGGGGAACTTTGCATTGCCTCTGCTGTGTACCTACTCTGTAGGGCTTCAGTAAACCAGGCGTAATAAGCACTTGCATTGATTCATAAAATATACATACATATATATGCATATATTTGTACATATATGTGTAATCTGATTTCCCACATGAAGATGAAATTTTTAGCTGAGGATGAGATTAAGCTGCTTTTTTACAGATGAGAAAATATTCATAGAAATCAAGTTTATAGTGTTCATATACTCATATGTATTTTTCTAGAAAATAATAATTGTTGACTGATTTAAACAACAGTTACTGTGCAGTAAATCTGTTTTATGTCTTGTTAGAAACAGTTGAAGAAATACTTTGGTAATAAGTACTAACAGTCGAATGCTATCAAAATAAATGTGTCTAGGTCTAGTTTTTAGTATCTTTTCATGTTCTCCTTTAAATATTCATCTTAAGGAGTTAGCAATTTAATATGATTTGTGTCCTTGAAGCTTAGTAAGGCTCTGTTTCAGATTGTCTATAGCCCCTGTATACCTCTGTGCCTCTTCTTCCCTATGGACTAGCCACAGGGATTTAGATTCAATTAAACTGTAAAACAGCTTAATATTATTCATTGCATTGGAGATCTCTGTTTTATGAGATCAGAAGTGATTATCTGAAGAATGAACTGCACACTTTATTCCCCAGCAGTTTGTAATTGTGTGACTACTGATGCCTGATAACAGTCTTTTAAAACTTCAGTGTTTGCACTGAAACTTCATTTTTGACTAAGTGCTTGATTCAGTAGGGATGTTCTCCAAATAATTTCTAAGACCTAGGCTGTCACCTTTCTAGTTTGGAATCAGAATCTGTAAAACAAGTGTCTTGAGTTCTTGAAGAGCATGGGAATGTGGTAGGCTAACCAGGAGGATTTGGGTAACTATTATGGAATTCAGATGTCAGTTTTTCATTTCTAAGCTCTTCACACCAAGTTTTCAGGAAGGAGACCAGGTGTCCTTAATGTCCACACTAATGATCTGGTGGTTTTGGACTGAGAAGGTAATGAGTACTGTACTTAAGAAAATAGTCCATTGTATACAATAGTATATCTGCATATAATAAATATCTATGACAATGCACTTTTATTTTGGGGGATTTTACTGTTTTTCAAATCTGCAAAGTTGCCACTGAGTTGTAACGCTGCTGCTGTAATAAAAGGTTACATGAGAAGAAAAGATAATTACCTACTAAAGCACTTTTTTTTTATAATTGTGTCCAGTGTTTTACAAGGTTAAGCTTTCTGGGTGCTTTTGAAGTATGACAGGTTCTTCTAGGCACAGTGGATATGTTTTCAGCCTTCCTGTATTATGATCCTGCTTAACGTGACTGTCTGAAGTAGTTTCACTTGCTAGACAGGAGTCTCATACTTGCAGCATAGCTGTCTTACAAGTCTTAGAAAGGGATGGTTCCTAAATTAGACTGAAGAAAGGCTTGGATAGTCCTGAGTGAAAGATGTATTGTATATATGCAGTTCTACTACACGTATATAGCATATCTGTTAAATGCTACTAAGTTTCTTAATTTCTGTTTTGATTGCTGGATAAATTGTCATGTTAATTTATACTTGCATGAGGCTTGGTTTACAAAAAAAAAAATATGCTGAAACAATTCTTGATTCACATGTGCCATCCCATGACTGTGTATACTAATTACAGCCATGGAGTTTGTGAGCAGATAATCAAAACTATCGTATTTACCCTATTTCTTTTTGGCACAGAACTGAGCATGGGATCAGTGAAGCAATAGAGCTGCCACATTAGGAACGTAGTGTGCAAGACTTCCTTTTAGACGGGCTCTGCTGCCCTCTCCTGGCATTATGTAGTGTTACTGCATAGCATTTACAGGGAAGCTAGGATTTCATTCATATCTTTAAATAATCTAGATTAGAAATACCATAATTTCAGGTGCACAACTTTTTGTTCTTTAGAAGGCCGTTTCTAGAAGAGAAATTACTGTAGAGTATCACTCTGCATACTGCTTTACCTGCAGAATGTTGGGTTTCTTTTTTCCTTTTGTCTGTTAGTATCATGTCACTGTCAGATCTTTTCTGGAAATAGTGATTGTCAATGGAAACTAAAAATGATAGTTAAGAAAACTTGTTTTTTCTGGCATTAAAGAATTAAGAGGCTTTAGAAGAAAACTAGTGTATAAAGTATTTACTGATCCTTTACTGATTCTTACCACTGAATTTTGAAAACCACTGAATTTTGAAAACTGATTGTAAAGTGAATACTAATTATTTCTATTTTAGGACATAATCCTATCCAATGCAATAAAAGTGATGCTTGATAATGTCTTGCAGAGCACATCTCAGAGTCTGGTACTGCAACTTGACCTTTCAAAAAAGAACTTTACCAGCCCACTGTAACACTGTTGTTGCCTGGCCATATAAATACTTTGAACCAAAAGAAGGCTTGGCTGGGGCACTGTCAGCTGATTTAATTTTTTTTTTTTTTTTTTGATTAATTTTGTAATAGAGCACCATTCAAACAGCACATACTGCAATTTATTTTAAATTCAAATGTAGATATTTCTTCTGTTGACTTTGAAAGGGCTTTCAGTTACTATGTCACTTTCTAGATAAGGAAACTGAAAATTCTTTCCTTTTCCAATTCATACTCAGTAATTTTAGGTTGTGGTTTTGTTTGGGTATTTTATTTAAGTAGAGTTGAGGTTTCTAAGTGGGAGTTATTTTTTTAATATTTCTGTTTGTAGTATAGTAGCAGTATCCCTTTTAAAATCATACTGTAGTTAAGAAAAATGCTTTGTTTGCATGCTTATGGTAATTGCTGTCTATTGTAAAGTGGAGGGGAGAGAGGCCTGCTGGAGGAGTTCAGAGTGACAAACTGATGAGAGCAGTATGTGAGGAGAGATTCACAGGACTCTGAGATGATGATAGCTGTAGGTGGAATCACTAGCAAAAAGGAGTAGGATCTAAAAATACGAAGGCAATTCAGTTCTTGGAAAGTAAGGAAAGATTAAATGTGATGAGAGTGGTGAATGTTTTTGCAGCAAGGAGAGGACTTTATGTTGTTAAAAGGAACTTCAGTTTGATACATTTTAGGTTGTTTTAGAATTAAGTAGAGCATTCTTAGTTACCTGGTTTGAAATTTGACACATTTAGTGCTTACAAGAGGTGCCAGATTGAAAGCCTGGGATGCTGAAGTCATCAGATACCCTGCAGAACAGGTACAGCATGACAAGAGGCACCATGTATGCCTCCCCAAAAATGCCCTTTCACACTATAAGTTGGAAAGGTACCTCAGTAGGGACTGAAGGGTAGTTCAGATTTCATGGTCTATTTTGAAACAATTGGCTAACTTTGAGACTACTAACAGGGGTATAAGTCAGTATTACCTGTGAAGTGGAAATCTGCCCACTAAACTAAGGCCCACTCAGTTCTAAACTTTCTGCAAGTCTGAGTGAGTGCTCACTTTATCTGCTTCATTATATTCTTCTAATTACATTTCTTTTCCTGGTGCCCTTCACATAAAATATAAATGAGGAGGAGAATGATTTTATTTACTGGAAGATAAAGCTATCTAACTCCTCCAACTGTAATGAGGTAAATATAAATAACAAGGCAACACTGTTGGGTTTTTTTGGCTCCAGGGTGTATCCGTAGTTCTAGTACACTTACTGTTTTGCTGTTGCTTATTTTCCTTATGGCTTTTACTGACAGAACTGCTTACTTGTAGGAGGACTGACAAATGGTAGTGGTCGCTATATTTCTGCAGCACCTGGAGCTGAAGCAAAGTATCGCAGTGCGGCAAGTACCTCCAGTCTTTTTAGCTCCACCAGTCAGCTCTTCCCTCCTTCACGCCTTCGTTACAGTAGGTCTGATATTATGCCTTCTGGACGTAGTCGGTTGCTGGAAGATTTCAGAAACAATCGTTTCCCTAACCTTCAACTAAGAGACCTTGTTGGGCATATTGTTGAATTTTCCCAAGACCAGCATGGTTCTAGGTAATTATTATAGTAAAGTTAATAACTTAATATTATTTTACTGCTTTGATATTGTTATATTAACATCAAACATTTGAATGAGCTGGTAGCCATCTTAATACAAAGTATGCCATTAATTGGAGCACATGCTCTTAAACTGACCTTTTTCTTCTCTAGGAGATTTCATTATAAAAGTATGAATTTAGCTGCTTGTAGAAGTTCTCAGTGTAGAAATAGCCTCATAACTAGACTTGTAAACTCTAGTATTTAGGTATCAAAAAGGTGTTGATTAAGAAAACAAAATATCTGGCATATGGAATGTAAAACCATTTTTCAGCAATACATCATCAGGTACTTAGTTATTGTTATTCTTTTCATCCTTAAATCCTTTTCAAATGAAAGTTTCTAAGTATAATTTCACTAAAATATATCCTTTTATATGTAAAGGCACTACTTTCATTTTAATAAGTTTTATAAATGTTGAATACTTGCTTTAGGATTTTGAGGTGTCTCATTGAAACAGTGTTTGAGAGGTTTTCCTGTTGTTTATGTAAAACATAATGTACCTTTTTTTGCACTTAGATTTATACAGCAAAAGCTGGAGAGAGCTACTCCAGCTGAGCGCCAGATGGTATTTAATGAGATCCTGCAAGCAGCATATCAATTGATGACTGATGTGTTTGGAAACTATGTAATACAGAAGTTCTTTGAGGTACGCATAACACTAAGTGTATGAACAGAAATGCGAATGAAATGCTGTAAAAACTGATTAAATGTAACTGTTTTTTTCTTAACATCATAGCAGAATTCTACTGGACTTTTACCACAAAACCCAAGCATATAACACTGCACACGTGTTTTCTGTTCTGTATCCTCTGCCTTTTTTTCACAATGGGCACAGTTTCTCTTTATACCAGTGGTGCATATATTGGTGAACACTGATAAATGTACAGGCTGCACACTCAGGCTTTGCCAGCCTTTTACCGTATTTTACAGAGACTTTCAGCAGATGATGGGGAACTTAAAGATTTGAAGGATACTTTTTATTGGTTACTGCATCTTTGTAAAGAGTGGGTCTGGAAAATGCACTTGCATCCAAATAAATATATGTGTCAACTTCATCCAGTGCTGTATATGAAGAAACTCACATGTGTTGAGGCAGAAGAATTTTGAGGAAGGGGTGTCATAAGATACATCCAGTATGACTAAAACTAGTATGTAAAACAGTTTTGGTTTTTGTTAAAAACTATGGGGTTAAAGAAAGCACATTATCAAGAATTATAAGATCTGACTTCGAAGAAAAAGCAGTACCTGTCTCTTGGAAAAAGTTGTATGTAGAAAGGGTATCTAGCATAGTGTACTTTAAATCAAGGACCATATCAAAGTATCCGGGTGGGTAGAAGGTGAAGCTGGAAAATGTCTAATAAGAAAGGTGGTTGCTGTAAACACAAATGTAATTTTTAATGAGTAATCTAGGAAACAAAGGGCTCACTTTTTTTAATTGATACTGGGTTTTTTTACAAATCAAAATATGCTCTGAAAAGCATGACTAATGTATGGTGTATAAGATCTTGCTCTTGCTCAAAGGATCATCAACTGCCCTTTTTTCCTTAATGCTCATTTGGATGGATACATAGATAATCATTGTCAGTTGAGTGTTTTCATCCTTAATTCTGCAGAAGACTTCTCAAGAAAAAAAGTGCACTAGGTCTTAGGTGTAGTAAGGGACTTAGTTCATTATTTTAAGTAGGAAGGTGGAGTTGTTTCGGCTTTGTTCAGTGTCTTAGGTGACTACAAGTGTGGGGCTTGACAGTTTTCAGCAGTGCTGCATGAATGTTGCTGGTGTCACCCAGCTGATTGTCCAGATGATCACTTCAGTGTGATCACTTGTACTGTGCCACCTCAGGAGCTTGTGTGGGGATCTGGGAGCAGGGTTATGTCTATTAGAAAGATTGACTGGCTTCTACTCTGCCAAACATGGAGCAGCACGGAAGGTTTTAACAGCACAGTGGAGTGAATAATATGGGCAGGAATTAGCTACTGCTGAAAAACTTCGGTTGAATTACATTCTAATACAGCCAGTGTACAAAAGCATTTTGATTTTTGTTTTGCAAAGTCCAAGTGTTTCTAGATTTCCTGAAGCACCTATGTTAAGAATGGTTGTTTAGGCCATGTGAAGTTACCAAGAAGCTACTTTAAGGTCTGAAATCTTTCCCCACCGCCGCCCCGTCTTGTTACAGCCTGCTTACTGTATACAAGATGTAAGATACCTCAGATTTGTACCGGTCAGTGCATCAGAGATGATGTGATTTGAGTTAATATGTTATAGTAATCTCTAATTTGCCTGGTATACTTTGTCTAAATAGCACAAATATTTCTACAGACAGGCAAGTATAAACTACTTCAATTTTTTCTGTTGTCTTTCAAGGTCATGCATTTGATAGCAAGTATGTGACTGGAATGTGGAATATTAAAAATTTTGCATTTAGGAAATAAATGCTTCTGGTAAACATACCCACCAAAAATACAAAGGGAAGAATCATTCAAGGCGTGCAGTAAGCCTGTAATACATCATAAAAGTGCTTACTCTGACATGTAAATTCCATCATGCAGCAATATGTCTTCATTTGTTAAAAGCATATTTATTTTCTTATAGTTTGGAAGCCTGGATCAAAAGTTAGCCTTAGCAACACGCATCCGTGGCCATGTTCTGCCGTTAGCCCTACAGATGTATGGTTGTCGTGTTATTCAGAAAGCACTTGAGTCAATCTCACCTGACCAGCAGGTAATTGTAAGTTAGAGCAATACTTTTTTTTATTTTATTCCTTTCTATTGCATCTATCTTCTTGCTTGCTTGAATTGTTGATTGTTCCCTGCATTATGAAATGTTCTGGGGACTGAAATAGCTGTTTAAATTAAAATGCTGAAGTGCACAGGTAAACCACCAGTGAATGTGAAGATTGGACAGTTAGAATGAAATGGTATGTTAATTTGAGGGAGGGGTAAAAAAAAAAAAAAAATCATTGTAAAGACAAGGATAATCTTTTTTTCCAGAATGAAATGGTGAAAGAGTTGGATGGTCATGTTCTGAAATGTGTTAAAGATCAAAATGGAAACCATGTTGTACAAAAATGTATTGAGTGTGTTCAACCCCAGTCACTCCAGTTCATCATTGATGCATTCAAAGGACAGGTAGTGTCAACATTTCATTTTCTCTTCTGTAGGATTGCTTTGATTTGCAGATCTTTTTCCATTATTTGCATATACAAGATAGTGTTTGACACTTTGCAGTCAGCTTGTGTTAAGTAGGATAAAAAAGGCATAATAAAATGTAAAAGCTGTTGAAGAGACAGTTAACATGGTGTAAAAGGATTAATCTGTTTGAGCTGAGGCTCTAGAAAGACCTGTTTGGTTGTATTATAAATACCCATAGAGGTATTTGGCTTAAGGCCAGGCTTTCTGTTTTGAGTTTTGTGATATGTCATTTCAAATGTTCTCTATAACATTTAACACTGCTATTTTTGATGTATTAAAAAGTATTTGCTCTCTAGCATGTATTTTTCATTAAAATTTCAGTTTTCTTCCGCTGCTTATGTTGCAAGTCTTTCGGTGTTTCCCAATGAATGTCTATCATTAAGTAAATACTTTGAAGAAATATGTTCCCTACATATGGGCTAGTGTTAAGTGAAGGGGGGTGTTATTTGTTTTTTTTAAGGTTGGGGGTTTTGTTTTTTTTTTTTTCAAAAAAAAGTTATATTAATGTAAGATTGATATTATGCTGCAGGCTAGAGAATATGTTCTAGCTAAATAAGATTTTAATACTCTGAGACAAAAGTGCACTTTTATAGTCTCAAAGAATTGTAAAAAAGTTACTAACTTGGCTGTGTTACTAAATGTTACTTTAATGGATGGCCAAATGTTTTTCTTAACAAGGTCTACAATATCCTTCTCTCACATTTTACACAACAGCAATACCTGAACTGTTGTTGTATGTAGTAGTAAATGGCATACCAAGGTTTCTAGGGTCAGGTCTTTTTATATCAAAAAATGTGTGTAGGGTAGATGAGACACAGTTTCTAAACTGTAAGTAGAGCCCCTTGACTAAAATGTGACTGTTTATTTACTGGCCATCCATCCTCAGCTCCAAATCATTATGTGTTTAAAAAAAAAAATGAAGTGGCAAATGAAAAATACCACACTTCAGTCATGTCATGTAACAATACGTATCTTTTTCACTTGCCTGCGTTGTTCAGATCAATGTCTAATCAGACAAGATTCTGTGTTCACTGACTCTTAAATCTCCTGAATTAATCCCTGAAATACAAACATGGCTTCTGGAGAAGTAAGCCAAAGCAACAAGCAGGATTTTGACTGTGTGTTTTAAATACTTTTTTACAAACGTTTTATCTGTAACAGGGAGCCAGTTGTATATGCTGGAACATGAAATTAGTGAAAATCAGCCACAATAATTGAACTCCTTCTAATAAATGTCAATTTTAAAATTTTGAATTTAAGTATGAAGCTAAAATGAAAAGCTTAACTAAGGGTCATGCCTCCAAGCTTCCCTTTGCAGCTAAGTAAGCTAGAAACATTGTAATGAAAACCTGAGTTCTTAGTTTTATAATTACAGGAGTTCTTGGAACATGAAAAACTGCGTTTTCATCTTTTTCTGACTTCTACTGGAGATAGAATTCTGATATTGGCAGGCAAAACTTTTTTTTATAGAACTACTTGCATATTCATTTCCATTTTGAACGTGGTAATATTACTATATCTGTAAACTTCAGTTCATTTAACTCCAGTTTGCAATCCTGTTTTAAGGTATTTGTACTTTCAACTCATCCATATGGTTGTAGAGTAATTCAGCGTATTCTGGAACACTGTACTGCAGAGCAGACTTTGCCAATCCTAGAAGAACTGCATCAACACACAGAACAGCTAGTCCAGGTTAGTGCATATATTCTTTTTTTTTAATCCATTTTGGAGCTTTCTTTTGTTGTCATAATTTATTCCTATTTCTTAGTTTAAGAAATAGTTTAAATGCATTTGCCTCTTTTTTTACTTTTGTAGACATTGATATTTTGTTTTTCTTTCCTTCCATAGTTTTAATGAAAAAGAATTTGGAAGTTGAGAGGCAAAGAAGATATAAAAAGCCTTTTTCTTACACTTTTGACTGTAGCTTCAAATATACATTGTAAATGCACAGAATTAGTATAATTTTTTTATTACAAAGATTGCCTTTTTGTAGTTTATCTTGATTCATTCAGGTGTCCTTCAGATAACTTCTAATAATGTCTAAACACATTGTCAAAAATATAAATATTGCAGATTCTTAGACAAAAAGGGCATCTTTTCTAAAAGAAGGCAAAAGAGCTTATACAACATGATTTACTGTCTTGTTCTCAGACAAACAAAAAGAATGCTACAAATGGCTTTGAAATTGAATCAGTTTCAAATACTGGAAGTGGCTCAGTCTTCAGTGGGATTTTCCACACATAAAAAGGCAAGAATTGCCTTTTGGTACATATTCACAGTCTAGTTTATTTCTCAGTGGTGCCTTTATACAAGTCTCTAGTTAAAACATAACTGTCTTGTGGTACCAAAGTTCAAGGAGATTTTACAGCTGTTTAAGAAGGATGATCTCAATTTTGAGGACTTCTTTCTTTAAGAGGATAAAAGGCACTCTAGCAAAATGCTGGGTTTACAGATTATTTACATTTTACATGTAAATTGTGGTGCATTAAGTAATTCTTGATGCAATATTTCTTGCATCACTTTGTTTCTGTAATGCTGACATTGTTGTATTTTTCCTTATCTATGCAAATAGTAATTTGAAAGTTTATACAAATAGACAAAAGCTGTATGGATTACTTGGTATGAACACAAAAGAAAATTGAAGTCATCTTATTTTCAGGATCAATACGGAAATTACGTTATTCAACATGTACTGGAGCACGGTCGTCCTGAAGACAAGAGTAAAATAGTTTCAGAAATAAGAGGAAAAGTTCTAGCTCTGAGTCAGCACAAATTTGCCAGGTATTGCACAGCCTTCATACATTAAAGGTTTGCTAACCTTTTAAACTTGTAGTATTGGATTTATTTATTGTGTTACAGAAATGGTATGATAAGATTTTTTTCTATTATGTAACTTGCCTCCTGAAATTTAACATTTTTGCAGAGTGGTATTTTTATACTAGATTTGCGAAAGGGAAAATGCTATTCTGTAGCAAAACAAAGAAGATTCCATGGGTTTATGGGGATGTTTTTTGTTAACTGTGTACAAGTGTGGGGAATGGGTTCCAAGTCTCCGTGTGAGGATCCCCAGAGCCAGGTGAAAGGCTCTGTTAGAACTTGTTTGATAGGCTGATGGCGATAAGGTGGGACTTCCTGACTGTCTCTCAGTCCAGCCAAGCAATTTACAAGTATAAAAAGGCTGGCCTTAAAGTGAAGGTTCAGCCTGACAAGGATTTTATGCATTAGGAAGTCTCAGAGATTATTATAGGATTCCTGAACTACTTTAAAATTAGAACCTGAAACTCATCCTTCTGTGTTTTTTGATGAAGTACAGATTATTTGTCTTTTGCTAAGGAAAACACACCTCAGAATTCATCCTAGATGATTGAGACTTTGTCATCAACATTAAGTAGAAACACGCTGTGACATAGAAGCATTTTTTTAAAAATTGATTGTATGCCAACTAGCAAGTTTATCTGGATTTTAGTTAGCCCAAACAGAACTGTTCATAATCATCTCCTTGAAATGTGCTTACTTTCTAAAGTACAAACTTAGGACCTGAACTGCTTTGCTATCTCACAAGCATTGATGGCCCTTCCAGCTCCTGAGTTACCTGAAAGATTTCCTCTACAAAAAGAAATATTTGACATGCTTCTGAAAAGTTTCTTTATTCAAAAAGCAGGAAGCCTTTTTTCTGTCTCTCTGTTGTGTCTTAAAAGGGCCCACAACTCAATAGATGTACTAGAATATATCTGCAACCTGAGGTCCAGTACATCTACTGTAGGTCCAGTGGAAAATCTTTCCTCCAGGATAAGTATCAGAAAATAACTTTTTTTTTTACTCGAGGAGTGTGTAATCCTTTAACTTCCTCAATTGTTACAGACTAAAACTTTGGAAAGCGGGATTTAAGTGCGCTCTTCAGTGGCATTAAGACACTTGAACTGTTCAGATAAATCAAAAATTGCCACTCAAAAGAATGTTTCATCTTAAGTCATAGAATGTATTTGTCTTATTTTTCAGCAATGTGGTAGAAAAATGTGTAACTCATGCATCTCGTGCTGAAAGAGCTCTACTTATTGATGAGGTCTGTTGCCAGAATGATGGTCCTCACAGTGCCTTATACACCATGATGAAGGACCAGTATGCCAACTATGTTGTCCAGAAGATGATTGATATGGCTGAACCTGCTCAGCGGAAGATTATAATGCACAAGGTATACTTGTATATAGTTTTGTTGGTTCAGGAAATATTATCTATACTAATTTTTCTGCTTGGAAATCCCTTTAGATGTAAAACTCACTAGTTCTGTAATCTAGAACTTGATGTATAAACATTAAATCCAGTGGAGCTTGATAAAGTAGAATATATTCAGGTGTCCAAGCACTGATCTAAAAATTTAAATCTGCAGAAAAGTTTCAAAAGTTGGATTTAATTTCTTCTCTTTATGCCAGCTTTTCTGTGAAAATACTGTTAATATGAAAATGTATTATCTGTCATCTTTATTAAGATAACAGAAGAAATACAAGTTTCTTTATTTACTGGTTGCTGGTATAAATCCATTCTACAGTTCCCTTAAAAGAGAATCCCACGCTTCCTAACATATGGACGCATTTTCTCCTTAAGAATATCCAAATGTGGACAAAAGTGCTATTGCCACAATGGCCCCAGGCTGTTTAACACAGGGTCTAGTATTATTCTGCAGGAGCTCTGCTTCTCCCAGTAACCAGCAGGGCACTCCCCCAAAAGGGCTGCCTCCCTCTTCCTGTGGCAGGTGTTTCAGTAGTTTGGTGAGTCAGAATGACCAATTTTATATCTTTCCAGAAACTCCAGAGTTTTGAAATACAGGCTTCTGACTGTTTTTTACCTAATACTTCTAAAATCTAGTAACCTCTAACTTAAAATCTTTGAGGGAGGAAAAAAAAATAATGGGTTTCTTCTTACAGATTCGACCCCACATCACAACTCTGCGTAAATATACCTATGGCAAACATATTCTGGCCAAGTTGGAAAAGTATTACCTGAAGAACAGTGCTGATCTGGGGCCAATTGGTGGACCACCAAATGGGATGCTGTAAAAGACAAAAAGAAATGGAAGAAAAATTGAATTGTGAATGATCAAAACATACAACTTAACTATAAATGTTCTGATTTTTTTAAATCTATTTATTGACTTTGTTCATCCATTTGTAAAATTTTTATTCTTGTGTATATTTTTGGGGAGTGAATTATTAAAAAAAAAAAATCTCCAGCCCTGAGACCTATCAGATTGGATGGCTGGCAAAGCACAGAATGCCTGTATATGATGTAATTGTATCAAAATAGCTGTCACATATTTTGTAAATTTTTACCTTGTAAAGTCACTGAAATAGTTTTTAAAGGGAAAAAGTACAGTATTCTTTTAATACACTGGCTTGCAATCTGGTAGGTCTACCCAGCATCATAGCACAACAGGTTTATAGAGTTGTATATAGAATTAATCCTTATTTTTCCCTTTTGTGTGAAGTCTTTTATACCAGATTAAAATTGATCAGCTGCATAAATATTATTTAACATGTTGAAAAGTTAAGTTGTATTTTGGTGGTTCACAACATACTATCCAAATAATAAACAGGGCACAGCAAATGAAAGGAGGGAATAACAAAACAATGGAAATGTTAAAAGACTAGCTTTCAACACTTGCTATGGATACAGTCTTTTCAAAAAGGTGCCCTGAGGTTTTCTCTAGCGATGTATTAAAAATAAGTGCTGTATATACTTATATATTTAATTGTTGTACAAGGTAGATGAATTAAAATGATGGTGGTACTTCCACTCAGTCAAGTACGCTGTGGAAAAGGAGTGAACCCTGTATTAACTTTACAGTCAGTTTTACAATGCAGGAAGAGTAGAGATTTGTATTTTTTTATTTTGCATATAGAATTGTAAGGATTTGAAAGTGTTGAGCATTTATTTTGCTTCCTCACTGTAGATGCAAAAATAGGTATTGATGAAAAGGGGCCACTGAAAAGTAAACTTGATAGCTCAACATTTAAGCATGATTGATTAAATACTCAGCTTTTTTGCTTCCTATAAATATATGCATTGTATACGTGTAGTTAATAGGTGTAAGTTTACAGTTTGAAAACAAATCTCTCGTTTCGATGTTTATTACAAGCCTTGCTAATTTAGTAGTGATGCTTACCTTGGTTGTACAGATGTACATTTGTAAACCTTCATGCTGTAAATGTAATTTGTTTTACCCCTTTTTGGGACAAAAATTTGCATTTTAGTGTATATTCATATCCCCATTCCCTTTCTCCCCCTGGCATATAGTGTTGTATAATGTAAATTTATTTCAGCAAATCAAGAGTGATTTTTTAAAATTCTATCTTTATATGGTTTCAGAAATATGAACCAGCTTTCTTTTTATCTATTGTGAGAAACATTATGTTTTGTTTATAACATAGCTGTTGATTCTGTTAATATGGACACTTTGGGAAATCAATCTGTTCAAATTTTAAGTCGAGTTAATAAGCATAGTAAGAAATGGACTGAAATATTTGGTTATCACAGAAACCAATGCTTCTTCCATCTTAATAAATGTGGCATGATTTTTTTGTACAGAAGAGTACTGTATTTTTGAATAGCCTTCTCCCAGCGTAAAGCAAATATGTATGATACTGTCAATTTTTTTCTCTGGACATATGACATTGTAACAGTAACATAAAGATGATGTACATTTACAAGCGGCCTTATGTACATTTCCCAATGATCTTTTTAAGGCAGAATTGTGACCATATGTGTATAATTAAAATCCTTTTTAATCCTTTGCCTATGGAAATATTTTGGAAAAAGCTTCCTTTGTATATTCAGTTTCTGAAAGATAAAGAAAGTGCTTTGTATGTTGTTGAAGTAAGTATTTTGTGTAAAGCATTCATTTGGATGGCTTACCCTAAAGTTTTGATCAACGAGAGAGTTTGAAAACAGTGTCTTGAGCATTGATCTAATAAAAGGCTGTTAGGGCAGGGGTCTGATCACAAGGAAAGAAAATAGTAGTGGTATAAACTTGTATAAGGAATTCTGTCATATTACTGTTTCTATCAGGTTTACATAAATCTCATTAAAGCATACATCTGAGGTGCTACTTTTTTTTTAATGGTAGCATTAACTCATTAATAGGCAAATGAGAAAGTTTGGTCTGAAACTTCCAGTTTCTGAATCTGTCATTTAGTGCCTGCGTTAAGCGATGTAGCAGGCCTAATTATTTTTAGTAAGCACAGTTCTAATTGCCAAGTAGTTTTTGCGTGGCAGTTCACAAAATTCCTCTCCAGAGGTACAAGCCCTGTCACTGGAGCCACAGCTTTCCTGTAGTCACACAAAGGATGACTTGAGCCACTTCCTTGGACGCATTAATTCTCCTCAGTGACTGTCTTTGCCCAGTGTACAAATGCTGTGTTATAATCCACCGAGCCAACATTCTCTTCAACATGTTGGACAGTAAGTTAGGCTTTCGGGGATGTCCGGGCAGAAACTGATAATGTCCCAGTACTTTGTAGCGCTCATGCCATGGTTGAATTCAAACAGTCCTATAACTATCATCCTTAGTGCTTTCAGTATCTTGAACATAATCTTCCACTTGCTCTCCTGAAATCATGTTGCACAAATTCTGTCTAGGAACAAGAAAATCACTGGTTTTCCTTTCAACTGTTTTAGGCTTTGGGTAGAACCACTAGACTTTTTGCTTGAGTATTGCTTTTTGATATAGATTGTTTATGGACCGGTTTGATTAGGTTTGACTCTGGGTGGCTCATATTGAATAATGTAATGTTCACATGTATATACTGTAAAAATCAAAATGAAAATGTGTGAATAACACTGTGTGAAATACATCTGGTCTTGTGTTTTTCCTGTAGGAAACCAGCCATTCTTTGTATTCTTAGTTGTGTGACTTGTTTGCTATCTGTGGAGCTCCACTTCAAAAAAGTACTAATTTCTAGTAATCTGTTGGGAATTAGCCAATTATTGAAGAACCTGTATTAGATGGTTAAGTTTCCAGAGGCCAATTTGAGCAGCTAAACCTTCATATTTTTTTTTACCAACAAAATCTTTACCAAAGTATAGTCAAGGTTACAGCCTGATGACCAGTTTCTTCATACACCTGTGGATCCAGGATGAGTTCTTGAGCATTTAAGAGATAGTTAACTGTCTGGCGTTGGAGCCACACTCATTTCTGTTACTGCCCAGGATTTCTTTTAAGGACCATTTTTAACTTAAGGTGTGGAGCAAAATGGTCTGCCCAGCTGCAGCGGAAGTGAGTCTGCTTTTTGGTGTTAAAATAACTCACCTAAGTGCCCCCTTATGGACAGAACCACCATAATATTGCCTCCATCACTGATAGATCCACTGATACTTTTTCATCAGAATATGGGGAAGGTTGAGGTTTCTGGGGGCATAATGTCTAGATGTTTTAGAGTGTTGATGGGAGAAACCTATTTAGTCACACTTCCCTCTGCTCTAAGGAACAGGTATTTGAGGAGATGCTTGTGACTCACTGTGTAGTAGCATGGTAATTAGGTTGATCTGTCAGTTTTGTTCCATGAGTATGTTTGATGTTCAACATTAATAACTAGGGAAATGGGTAAACAATGAGATGACAACAACTCCTACCATGTCATTCAGGGAAGTAAAGCTGAGAGAACAACTGCAAAAGCATTTTAAGATCTAGTGACTGGTCATTAAAATTGCAGATTGCATCTAATTCATGCACCTGGGAGAAAACCCAGAGCTAACTACAGAAGAGCAATTTGCTACTGAATGGTTGCCATCAGGTTGGCCACAGTGCTCTAATGCTGAATTTTGTACGGAGAGCATGGCTGGTCATCGTGTGTATCCCGAGAGTGGCAGATTGTTTTGTAGCTTTGTTCAATGATGACACAGTCCTGTGTTGCTATTTGAGGAAGGAAAGGGAAAAGCCACGTGCTGTATCTGATCTCAGCTGTCCCAGCCCTGGTCCCCAGCCCACAACAGGGTGGGAGGGTCTGTCAGTTTGCTAACACAGCACTTCTCATTGTACCAAGGTACTGGTAGCACTTGAAGTGATCCCAAGGTCTCATTAGTCTATGGGCAACACAGACATTTTAATGAGTGTGTGCTACAGCATTTATATTCTGCCTGAAGTGTTTTAATTTGAAGTATTCCCTGTGATTGTAAAGAGTATCAAAACACAGGCGCTACCTGTACCCAGAGATTACCAATTCAAGCACCTCTTGGCTTGGGGAGGAGGGAACTTGGTTCCTGTCAGGGATAACATACCCATCTCAGGGCTCTGCTTGGTTCCTTGAGGGCTAGTCTGCAGAACCGGGCTAGAGAGGTTTGGGAGGACGTAGCAAATGTAAATCCTGCTACCCAGGAAGAGACCATGTGAGTGATGCTGCAGAATGAGCCTGGGGTGTCAGCACTCCTGTGTGGCAGAGCAGCCCAGGCCTTCCCCACTCCGTCATCAGGAGGGGTTGGAAACCAGCACCTTTATTGGAAAGACCAGTCACAGGTCACCTCCTACCCTGCAGAAAGGACGGAAGCGTCAAGTGGTGATGGGACTCCAGAGCAGGTGCAGTACAGGGGCTTTTCCCAGCTGTGCAGTGCCTCTGTTAAGGAAGCAACTGCTTTATCCAAGAGAGTGAACCAAAACCCAAAGTTATGTATTAAGTTCAGAACATCAAGGCTATCGGGAACCTACCACCCTGGGTCAGGGGAAGACAGGAGGGAAGGCCACGTTTAGGGCTCTAATCCAGCTGCTGGTGTTCCTCAGGGAGGTGGTGCAGGAGTGTTTCCTCCATCGGCCCTCTAGACAGAGCCTGCTCCTTTTGCATGCTGGCTCTGTGGTTAGGGAACCTGCCTAGCAAATGAGATGCTTGAATTAGTTTCCTTTATCAGCCTCAGGGTTTTGAACCCACCTCCCTCACTTCACAGGAGTATGTGGTAACCACAAGGAGCTGGGCGGGTTCACTTTCTGCTCCTGAATTTGGGCTGGGCCTTTAGCACAGCTTGAACCATTCGTTGCATCACAAGCAGCACAAGATGGAGCATGACTCCTAAAGCATGCAGGTGGGAGTGGGTAGGTTCTGCTCTCGAGATCCTTGTCTCCACCTTGATTCTCCCAGACTCACTTAATGTAAATTACAGCTTGGGAGCAGCATTCCCCCATCATTAACAAATTGGAAACGCTCCAGAGGCTTTTTATATAGCAGCTGAAATGTACGAAGACCTATTCTAAAGACCCTCTTTCTTGCGTTAATAAGAACAAACATAGGAATAAAATGTTCCCCCTCTCACTGGCATTAGTACTCTGGGCACTAGAGGCTTTCTGCCTCTTCCTCCTCTGCTTGCACAGTACCTACCCACCCCTAAAGGAGCTAGGTCTGCAAACAAGAGTCAGGGGGCACGTTAGAGGCGACACAGCTGATTTACTAGACGGGACAGGGAGAAGCCCCTTACTGAGCTGAGTGGAGCAGCCCTAATGAGCTTCGTTGGAGCTTAAGACCTGCCTGGAGGGTTCAGATTTCCTGGCAGCCGTGCAGCACCGCAGCCCTTCCCCAGCTCTGCTGCCGGATCTTTTCCCAGCCGAGCCTAAGGGGGTGGGGAGGGAGAGAGCCCTTCACCAGCACAGCAGTGCTCGGGTGGTGGAGCTGGGGAACGCAGCCTGCTCGTCTGCCGATCACAGGGCAGGTTCACACTCTACAGTTTCACAGACGCTTTGGTTGCTGGCTACCACGTGGATTGTATCCACAGCAGCACGGAGTTGCCATGGTACTTGACCACTGCAGAGGAGCATCACCGGTGGGGACTGGTGAGGAATTAAGCCCGCTGAGGACTCTCTCCCTACAGGTCAAGTTTGCTGTGCCCTCTCAGGCTGCACGACTGCACCCTGCTCCTGTCAAAGGGCTTTTCACAGTGTTACGGAAGCAAAGCTGTTTCAGGTGTCACTTAAAATACCAAAATAAGATCACCAAAGATGTACAACTGCTTACTGAGGGCCAATGGAAACTCCAGGGAGTGTTCTGACAAGGGCAACACAGAGAGAGGTGGCAGAAAGCACCAGCCAGCCTGACCCGTGAGGGAGATGGTGACAGAAAGCACAATTCACAAGCTATATTCTCTTCTCCCATGAGCGCAAATACCCTATTCCTTGTCTACCTCATGAGAGCCAGAAGTTAGAGGTTCCCTGGTGGAAATTAAGACTTCTCTTTCCTCCCCTGTATAATCCTTATCTCCCTTTCCCTAAGAGAGCTGAAATACATCATTAGAAAGTATTTGCAACTCTCCCACCACCACCAGGATCAATCCAGGAGGAGAGGTTTCAGGAGACCATCTGCTTGTACAAGCTAGAACTTGGGGAAGGATTCAGGTCTGGTGGATCTGCCTCAGTGCTGTTCCCTGCTCCACACCTTTTGTATGTAAACTGTCTTCCAGAGGCTGGTACAACAATTGGAGCAATCACTTGTTAAGCAAGGATTACCAAGGGTTGAAGTTAGACTGAAGAGCTGAGGATGGACAAACTCAATGCAAGCCAGAGTCAATTCCAACACTGTGCACAGAGGGGTGGGATGAATGGAGCAGAGTTCACCACTGTCAGAGCTCCAGGCTATACACTGATCTCATTCAACTGGGCCATTTGGTGCTTAAAAAGCCTTTTTGTTTGAAAACTATCTTAAGAACTCCACAACTCACATGATGTCTCCTATTTCCTTGGAATGTCATGTGTCTCATGAGAACCAAGGGTTTGATTATTCATCCCAGTTTAGGAGTCATACAAGCTAGCATCCCACTAAGAAAAAGGGTCTCTTACCCAGCCCTACCCCGTGTGACACCCCCTCCACACGTGGGGAACCAAAAGCCCAGAGCTCTGATTAGGGCATTAAAGGTCACCCACTCCACACTTCTGTGAAGTGCTGCACGGCTCCCACTATCCACTTTGAGAAGGGATAGTCCCACAAGGGTCACGCAGCTACACTCCATCAGCAAGGCTATTGGGGAAACACCATCCCAGTTTGAAACCACTTCTGTTTGGGTGTAAGCACTTCCATGCAGGCACATACACCGGGAACAGATCCTGTTGCCTATTTAGGTACCTGGTGCCATTTGGGAGACCCTTGAGCATCCAAGGCAACCTGGACAGGGCAGGTGAACATCCTCTGGGAGCTTGCCTCTGCCTTCTACTCTAGAAGGACAACTAAGCTGGCACTGGACACCTTCATATAGACAATGGGTTTCTTCACCCATAAGGTACCAGAAACCAATAAGCAATGTTTTATAAATCAGTGGTTAAAAGGGAGAGGGAAGGGATGGAAGGCAGGAATAGGCCCAAAGGGTTTGTTGGGGGTGGGAGTGAGAACAGCTTTATGTAGCAGAATAGGATGGGATGAAAGATGGAGAAACAAAGCATATGCTTCACCACACACATGCTCAAACCTACTGTAACCACCATGTAATAAACAACCATAATGACTCTTTGGATTATAAATACTGGGAGAAGCGGAAGGGAGAAGAAGCACCTTGGGAACCCAGTGGTGTCTTTAGAAAATATTACTAAAAAGATCATTATGCACAGCAAAACCTTCATCCCAGGCCTCCCTGTAAAGTATAGCTAACTTCACAGTCACTTAAAAAGAAATCAAACTTCAAGAAGGAAACAAAAAAGCAGAAAAATGAAGCAGTTAAAATGTCTGTGTTCACCATGTCAGAGCTGGTGCTGCTCAGAGTGGGGTGGGCAGCATGCACACATGCCACGGAGAGCTTAAACCCAAGGTGAAACCCCAGCTCTCTCTCCCCCACAGAAAACCCACGTCACAGCCCAACTGAGGTTACAGCTCTTGCTCCCCTCCTTTCTTCTAGTTCCTCACCCGTAGATGTCCCCTCCTGTGCGCCTGGTCCCTGGCCATGCACCCTGCTTCCCACCTGGACAGATGTTCCCATGGTGGTGGTTAATCACCTCTAGGACGTGCTGATGGGCCGATGGCACAGGTTGGTCTCTGCTCCAGCCTCGCACCAGCTCCGCCCCTGTGGCACAGGAGCACAAACTTAGCTGGTGTAGGGGCTACACCAACCCCACTCCCAGGTGGAACTGGGCAAAGGCCTTCTAATGAATGCGTGAGAAGGTCTGGGATGAAGGATGAGACAGGATGGGTGGGGAATCAATGGGTGAATCAACGCTATGACAGCAAAAGCTGAGAGAGACTTGTACCGCCTGGAGGGATACGGCAGTGGAGTGACTGCACACAGCCCTGAGACAGCCAATATCTGCGGAAATGGGTAAGTGGCCTTGAAATGCTAAATGAAGGATGATAATTACAGCAAGATGCATCCTTCTGGTTAATGAGGAAGAAAACCTGTATGTTACATCATATCAAATTCACAGCATAGTCACAATTGGTAGGAAGAGTAAACAATAAAACCTGAAGTTAGCCCAAGAGTAGCATTCCTCAGAGACCCTCTGAGTCTGGGGTCCAGCTCACGTCAGCTTGATTAAAAGTAAAAGCCTGATAGTATTTTTCACAACACTGCAAATATTTGCTCTAACTGGTAGTTACTGAAATTGAACTAAAACCTCTGATGCAGCCTAACCTGGCTCTCATGGCTGCTCTGCTACAGCATCTGCTTCTTCCAACACCACATCTTTTTTGCATACGTAGGAGTATTAAACCTGCTTTGGCAGAATTCCTGGAGCTATACGTGCTTACTCAAATTCTCCATGTAGCAGAAACACCTAACCCAAGTCACTTGGCTGTTCAAAAGTGACAGTGTTGAAGCATACAGTTAATATGTTTCATCTGGACCGAACACTTCTGTATTTTGATTAAGTTCCTTCGTTTTCTCCTTCATTTTTAAATTTTAACCAGCAGTACAGCACTGGTTTGTGCAAAAACTGATAGCTAACTTCAAGAGTACACTGTATATTTGGTACAGTCAGAGAGAAACAGGCACCACATCCCACAAGGAGAACTTTTATTAAAAGTTCTATGTGAGTTATTCAAGCATCCAGGAGTCTCTATCCAGGACAGTAAAGGAATACACAGAGAAAATACAGGAGTCCTTTGATAAGAGATTATACCTCATTTGACCTGGAGTCCTCACCTCTCCCAGGCAAATAATGGGTCTCTGTGGGACTGCCAGAGCCAGCTGTAGGATTAAAACTATATTTTTATTCTCATGGCAGTCATGGAGGCACTAAAAAGGCGTGAAGTATCACAGCCCCTATTTTGCGGGATGGCAGGCAGCTGTGGAGGGTCCAACTTCTCATCCAGGATCAGAGGGTTTGCAGCTCAGGCGTCCAACCTGCAAGTCTTGGTCTCAGTGTTTCCCCAGTGAATGCACTGAAGAAAGCTCCTGTCCCTCATGTGAACACAGGATCAATGGAACCCCCCCTAGAAGAGCCAGGCTGACTGCCAGACAGAAAGTCAGCAAGTACCAAGAAGCAGGTGCCATGGAAATAGGGGGGGGTCTGTCCTCCCTGTGCTTCTTCCTTTTCCTCCAAAGCTCCCGGCCACCTGTCTGTATGTTCCTGGGAATCATGATACTCTTCTCCTCATGCTCATTTTTATGCCAGGGCAAAGCCCATTCCGTGCTCAGATTATTTAGGGTCACAGAGGTTGAGGGATCACACACTGCAAACCAGTGTTAGTCACTGCAAATGAGCTGTCCTGAGTTTACCACATGGGTAAGTGAATCACAGAAATGCAGGAGAGTCTCTCCCTGGGCAAGGAAAATAAAACAAATGAAAAAAAGTGGTTGTTCGTGTGAGTGCTTTGAGAAATACCTGTCTAGTCCATAAGCCCTGAGACTGGTGGGCCAAAATGGTTGAACAGTGAAAGTACCAGCTAGTATTATAACAAAAGACCTCATTAAGAGAGAGTGAGTCAGTCTTTTCTTGTGGGCAATATCCATGTAATTTCAGCCAAACCCCACGGAGGCTAATGGGAAACCCCTCTATAGATTTTGATGCACCAGCCCCCGAAATCCAGTTCTGAGGCTCTCTGTAATGAGCGTGCAGGATTCTACAAGGCCCTCACACACAGCATCAAAGAAATGCAGCTGGTTTTATTACAGCTGTTTATGAAAACTATCACAAAAGTGGCATGCCACTGCCAGCTGGGCTTCTGCCAAAGGAAGCTCTGCTAAATTAGGTTGAGAAATATTTGGTTAGTGGCACAGACACATTTTTATATAGTTTTCAATGTCCACCCAGAAGTTCTCATTAGCAGGACACAGGGAAAGGGGATGGAGGAGAAGACAAAAAGCCACCAAATTCTTGGGAGAGGCAGCCAAGCTGATTCAGTATAAAGCCAACACTGCAGCTACACTGACACTTGGACCATTAAACACCGCATTGTTTAAGCTGGAAAAAAAAACCGGAGTTTTTGCAAGAAGGCTTATTCTTGTCCAAATAAGCAAGGTCATCCCTTCCATCAGAGCATTACATGGGGGAGAAGAAAGGAGATCAGAGCAGACATCCCCTCAGGCTAACTTCACACTCCATGCCTTGGTGTGGGCCAGGGGGGAGCCTCCTTTGGTCTCTCACTTCCTGGGAGTGAAAGCCAGGAGGCAGATGGAGTAGCTCAGAGATGTCTGACTCACTGCAAAGGCAGCAGGACAGAACAAGCAAAATCAGATATCACTGTGCAAGCATACTGGGTGGGTTCAGGTGATCCTGCTATAAATCACAGTCAGCATTTGAAAGGGTCAGAATCAATTATTTCTACATCAGTGCAAAAGGACATCCAAACCAAACTGCACAGGATTCGCCAAGGCACAGGAGGAGGTGGGAAGGGAGTTAAGTGTATTCTGCACCACCACCCTGAACACAGAGTGATGCTCTTGGGAATGAGGGACCGAAGTGTCTGGGCACCCAGAAGATGAGCCAGCATGGTGACTGGATGCCGAATGTTGCAGACTGGCAGACAAGCTTTGGTAACGCAAGGTTGAAGGTTCAGCCTGATTCCTCTGCAGACTTGTTCTTACACTCGGTATTAAGGAATGGGCAGATTGCTCTTTTGTTACTGCATGGAGTTAGAAAGAGGAGGATGTGGTGTGAGCCATGGGTAACAGAGGCACTGGCCAGAGAGACTTCAAAGGGGAAGGAGCAGAGAAGCTTCAGGCTACCAGGGAATGAAACTGCAAACCTTCCTGGTCTCTGCAGTCTCCAAATACACCACCACCAACATTCTCCTAACTTCATCCTGGCCCTCCCAGGACAAACAATCTTTCCTCTTCCATCCCCAGGTTTTAGGCCACCGATCAAGACCTTTCGTGGCCAGCTTACCATTCTGAGGCACCATCCATGGGAAAAACCCAGACAATGAAGGGAATGTCAGTAATTCAAGCCCTTACCAGACACCATCACTTGTTTCGGGTGCATCTGCCACCTCACGCCAGCCAGCTTCTGGAGCAGGCTCAATCTGAATGCATTTAACATCCTGTAACTACCCCATGCATCAGAAGGCAACCTCCTTCCTCTCTGTCCTGTTCAGCAATCGCCACACAGATTCAGGGCTTTCACTCAAAGCCTTGTCTAAATGTTATAACCGAGAAGTGGAGTACACAAGGAGCTGTGGGTTTCCCATTCTTATAAGCCCCTTTTAGTTAACTGAGCTACTGAATAGTGGGGGGAAAAGAAAGTTTTCCCTCTGGCGCAAAAGCAACAACTGAGAAATCAGCAGTCATCAGCAGGGAAGCCACCACTCTGAAGCCAACCAGAGACAGCACCCATTAGCAATGAGCTGTCAACTCCACCACCCCAGTAGGCAGGCAACTGCCTGTACACTGAGAGCAATCTCAATATTTGCATATACTCTAACCTCCCACCATGTATTAGGGAATGTACTCCCCTTCTCCATCCCAAGGTGTCAGGCTGTAACATCCTCAAACAAGTTTGTCAGCAGGTGAAGTCACTGAGATGTGATGTGTGAACCTATCCAGCTTGATGCCACGGGTATGACCCAGCCCGTCATAAGGACCTCAGAACAGAATCAGCTTTTTCTAACCCCACCCCATCTGGTCACAGACCATTAATAAACCATCTAAGGACACATGGCACCTGAGTTCAGAAGAGGCAGTCATCTGCTCTGCAGGCTCCACCGCTGCTGGTGGGCAAATACGAGGTGAGGACACACAGTGACAGTGGCCACATCCTCACACACTACTGTGGGTCGGTCTGACAACTGGAAAGTCAGGCAGGCAGCGCCTGCTGCTGCGTTATGCTCACATTCATCAGGGATAAAGAATGATGGCTTCTGCTGCAGAACGCAATGAAGAATGGTGGCAGTTGCCCAAAAGCAGGAGTTGCCGTCCCTGCTCCCCCCTTGCCTCTGGTGGTGGCGGAAGCAGAGGGCTGGATTCCTTCCCTGGCTGTGTTTCCCCTCTTCCCATGGCAGGACACAGTTCAAACCAGCCCCTTATCCCTGGGGAGCCTGAGTTCAATTGGACTACACTGCTGGAAGCCCTTGATCCAGTTCTGGGAAATCCCCACAGCTCCACTGTACTGGGCAGAGGCAACCAACTCCTATCATCCCCTGAGCTCAGGGCTGCCAAGAAACTCCTTTCCATACAAGTCTCATCTGGCTTTTCAGCATGGAGCTCTTTTGACTGAAACCACAATACTTAGCATGCTTCAATGATCAAGCAGAGGGCACGGGAATGTCACTGAAAACACTTGGCTTCCAAACGCAGCATTGTTCTTCCCTTACCCCATTCACAGATCCCAACCAGAACATCCTGATCAAGCGCTAAATGTTTTCTAGCAAATCCAGCAAGAAGTACCACAGTGCTATTTGATCTACCATCTCCCCAAACATATGTGTGCCCATGCTGGCATGAAGCCCCTGTCGCACAACCCTACCAGTGCCTCACCACTGCTCCCAGGAGTGGAAGTGCTCCTTGTGGAAGTGTTTCCCCCCTCCTCTGTGGCTGTAAGGGTCCATCAGATGCAGCCTTGGCCAAACTGGCCCCTGCTACACCCGAAATCAGCCGAGAGGTTGGCTGACCAGCCATGCCCACTGTGCATTTCCCGATTCCCAGTGATGCCATTACAGCTGGATGTCACAACCTGCCCACCAAGCCCAGGCAACATTTTCAGCCTCACGCTCTGCAGGCTCCAGCGCCAAGCATCTCTGTCCCAAACCCCATCCCAAAAGTCTCATCTCCAGTGTTCTGGTTGTGTTAGGTTCAATACGTGGCTCGGAAAGGCCGCTCTCCCCCCACCCCTCAGCAGCAGCCTCCTCTCCCACCCAGGAGCGGCTGCTCTGGCACAGCCACTCACCAGGCACCCCTGTGCCCGCATGACTTTTATTTTGCATCCTTTGCCCACTCCGTCTCGCCTTTCCGCCCAGCCTCCCCGTGCGCCAGCAGCCACCTTGGCTGTGTGGCCCCACAGGCACCATCTTCTGCCCATCAGCCCCATCCTGGGGAGGAGAACATGGTGGCCATAGCCCATGCGAGGGAAAGGCGTCGTGCTAGGAGTCATTCCTAGGAAGGCTGCATGAGTAATTTAAGAGAGGGGGAAAGAAAGCGAGCTAATTAAAGACATGTGATAAAATCACAACAGTTTTAGCCACACTGAATATCCAATTAGGTCTATTAAGCCTTTGGGCCACAGCTGTGGGAGGGGATCCTGGGTCTGGCAGAGGTGGGCCAACACGCACCAAGAGCCTCCTGAGCAACTCGGAAGCACCAGTTATGGCTCTTTTTTGGGTGCCCCCCACCCCAGCAGTCCTGGGGCAGCACAGGCCATCCCTGCAGGCTTGGCCGTATCCCTTATCCATCCAGCTGCTCCACGGACATGCGGTGCCCATCACTCATGCAGCCAATGTGTGCAGAAGCAGTATTAATTCTTTAAAACTGCCTTTTTTTAAAAAAATAATGTTTGTGCACACATTCAGTTGCATTGTTTATAGCAAACACTTCAACATGTGCTGGCACACAGACAGGAGGAAAACAAAAAAAAAACCAAAAAAAAAGGACAACTGAATTGACTGGAAGCAAACAGGAACTCCAGCCCTGGCCCTGTAAGCAGGGTAATAACATTCAGCCCGTGGTATATTTTTTGCGGGATGGTTGCCTGCCTCAGTTTTTGGTATCTACGGTGAGATGTGCAGAGACCAACCCGCAGCAGCGCTGAAGAGCTCTAAAGTTGTTTTTAACTCGAGAAGATGGGGCAATTTGCAGGAGGGCGCTTCTTTTCAAGCAGCACTTTTTGTCGCAGACCTCTCGCAGCGCTTTACACCGCCAGAAAACCTGCTCCGAGCAGCACAAAAATCGGATGCAACGAAGGGCCGGGCCGAGAGCGCGGGGCCAGTCCCGGGGATCCGCGGGCAGGAGGGGGGAGGAAGGACACCCCCAAACCCCTTATTTTTTCGGGGAGAACCCCCCCGCCGGCGGTGATCGGAAGCCTCGGCGCAGACGGGCTGTCCCGGGAGCGGGGCCGACCGGGGAGGGGGGACCGGAGCGGCGGGAGCCCCCA
>NW_020799097.1:10529122-10560178 GCF_003259725.1 Athene cunicularia
GCCGCCTCGTGAAAGCGCCGTGCGTGGTGCGCCAGGTCCGCGCTGGGGTCCGGGCTCCCCGTCGCCCCCGAGCTCGGGGCGGGCAGGCCTTGCGGCCACCCCCGAGGGGGCACAGAGCCCGAGTGCCCATCCCGTCCCGCCGTGTCGCCGGTGTGCGCCTCGCTCTGGAGCCTCCTGCTTTGGTGAGGTAGAAGGAAAAAGGGGAACGTGAGGCTGTGCGTGAGCAGGCAGGATCATCAAAGTCAAAACTGGCATTTTTTCTTTCTGAAATGGAATAGTTGATTTCAAACTTGTCTGGAAATGAACGGCAGCAGCAGTTGGATAAGGAGTGGCAGAACAAAGTGCACGGCAAGATCTAAGCTGCTCAAAAATACCTCTCATTTTGCTGTATCATTCCATCTGTGAATTCTACCTGTAGATCTGGACACGCACCCTTCTAGCCACATGGTAGTAAGCAGTTAGGAGATGGCTAAAAATGACAAGCATGTGAGTGTAATCAAGCCTGTTTTCACGGGGAGAGGGCTCTGCTCATAGCTTCTGAATAAGCTTTCTACTGAACAGTGTGGGAAAACAGCAGTTAATTTTCAGCCTTTGTAGTGCATTTGGATAAAATTCCCCTATGATAAATACTCCTTACTAGAAATAATAAAGACATGAAGTAAATGCTTGTTTGGAGTTTTCCTGGGCATAAGAGCCTCGCAGGCCTGGATGATGCCTCAGATCAAGGGGTTTCCTGCGTGAACACATGGAGGAGCAGAAATCTTTGGGGCTCCCTATGGTGACTCAGCGCTGGGGCTGTTTCCCTTCTGGTGATCGCATGGCCTTTTTCCCATGTCGAAATGTCAGTGACATGGACTAAGCTGCCTTTCCCATCCGTCTGCAATAATTAATGCTTTTACATCAAGTGGCAGAAGACCTCTTGTGTTGGTCATGGAAAGCAGAGTGGTGTTACACAGTCCTTTGCATATACCAGATCACAGTACTGTGGGCACTGGCATGGTTCTGTTGGGTTCTTGGTGACCTGATTATTGAAGAGCGTGCCACTGCTGCTGGCACATCACTTAACCATTGGCTGTTGCTGCATGACTTGATTTGTCCATGCATATTGTAGAAGTAATAAGCAGCAACAAGAAAGTGGCCAAATGTTAGCTGTTTTATTTCTGAGTGCTCTTACCCAGAGGACTGGTTGAGAAGGTTCCTATTATTCTTCAAGGTGACACTTTATTGCTCAAAACATCCTGTATGAGAGTAATTGTCCTCTGTTGTTATGATGGAGGCATTGATTTCCTTGAAATAAGAAGGCTGATGCATCTTAATGGATTAATCTAGTTACTCTATCAAATGGAAACTTTTACATGTTATAACCGTGCTATGAAACCAACTGAGCCAGGATGAGTAGCCTGCTGCAGGAGGGCTGTGGACAATCCAGACTATATCATGAGGGAAAACTGGGTTTTGATTGTTTCATCTGATGTAGGTGCATGCTGGTGGTTAACACGAACTTAGCAGAGCAGGCAGAGCCTTTTTCCAAGGGTGATGTCATGCCTATCTGAATGTAAACTAATTAGAAGAAATTAGGTAGTCCAGCTTGCTTATTAAACAGGTAGGCAGTGGATAAGGAGGAAGCACTTTCTTCTGTAGTATATGCAGAGCAGCATCACATTATTTATCAAGCACTACAAACAATGCTTTTCCATCTGAATGCTCACTTGCTGGTGGCTGCCTCCTAGTAAAATGGCGACTGTTGTATCTGGTCAGCGCTGATTAGAGCAGAGACAAATAAGCTGTATTGTGTAAGCAGGCTCTGGTGCAAATTTGTAGTCTTTTGTTCCAGGTTTTTCTCGGTTTCACATGGCTAGAAGAGGTAACATTTTTAATGGCAGCACTCTGAAACTTCTGGAAACCAAACAATCCTCTCTAACAACCTGAGACAAGTTACAGCAAGTGCAAGAAACCTGCAAGCCTTCTAAAATTAAGCTAGTGCACTAACCTGAAATGTAGGCTGCTGTTTTAGCAGCAAAAGTGGTCCATTTTAAGTATGTGTTTTGCATTGCTAGTGCCTAGATGTCTCCAGGTGGCCTATATAGTAGCATTTCATCCTAACATTGTTTGAAGTGTCTCTTGTGTCTAAAAGCCATACTAATGCCTCTGAGAGGGACGTTCCACGCTTCTTTGTGTCAGCTGGTGTTTAGGGAGCTGGGATTTTAGTAGGGTCTGGAGAGGGAGGAGGGAGATTTTTGAGAGTGAGAAGATAGGACCTCTTTCCTGAGGAGGTGCTGTCAGTGATACAATTGCTGTGGTTCAGCATTGCAGCATTAGTATTTTCATCTTGGATGTCTCCTACTCTTTTTTAACTCAGAGTTATTAATACAGCACTCTGGGACAGCTGGAGATTGATGCACTCACTGAGACACAGGGTACTTTAAATGGCAGTAGTCCCTCAGGACAATGTTCAGTTGATGTTGAGGCACTAAATGAGGGTGTCTGCCTGTGTGCTAGGTGCCTAAGCTCTCATTATAGTCATGGCGATGTAATCAGTAGAGCCAAGGAGAGTGATTATCTGACCAGCCCCTGCACGTCTACTTCAAGGTGAGTTGCTTTGTCGGGACTTTGTTGACTAGATCTCATTTTGCCTGTGAGGGGAGCATAGACGCCTTTACTTTAGCGTCTTTATCTGAGAGCAGTTTGGCCTAAAGTGATTGTCTTTTTATTTGTGAAACTTTTATGGTAACTGTCTCCATAAACAAACTGACTGGCCAGGTGCTGGTTTTGTGCCAAGAACTAGCAAAGTAGTGGGAAACGCCAGCTTTCAGCTAGAACAACAGCTCTCTCCTGTTGTAGTGCAGCTGCATCGGTGCCTTCAAACAATACCATAGTCTTGCTTTGCTAAAGGCTTCAGAAGAAATTGGGGAGTACAGGTGGTCCTACGTCAGTGTTCTGAAGTGGGGAATATGAGCAGAAATGTAAATGGATGTATTTGGGGGGGAAAGGAGGGGATTGTGAGCTGCTGAGAAGGCATCAGAGCATTTTAGTATTTAAAAGCACTGTTTAGTTGTGGATTAGAAGTGAGGAACCATTGTTAGTCCCTAGACTTTGATACGGGCAGTGAACTTGCAAAGTGGAAGTCTTGACCAGCAGTGCAAGGACTTCTGGTGTTTCTTTTAGGTTCGCTTCTTCTTTTCTGAGCTGAGAAGATACTCTAAAATGCATATAGCATGTGGTGTCTCCTTAGGAGTGCTGAGTGTCAATTTTGTTGACAGATCTCTACATTAAGAGTTGACTAGTGCACTTGATTTGAACTATTGCTCTGCTAGGCTACTGGTGTACCGCAGAAATGAGTGTTATCTGGCCTGGCTAGAAACCTGGAGTAGTGCACTTTCTACTGTGGAGATGCTCATGGAAAAGTTACTGCACTGTGAAGCCTTACCTCAAGGTGAGATAACATTTGGACCTCCTACAAGCAACTCTTGTGGAGCAACATCTGCTAATGTGGTGGTTTCCCAACCTCTCAGTTTCTCAAGCAGTGCTTGGCTGCAGTCAACATTCTGGGTCTTGTGGAACCGGCATGGGTCCAACGGAGTCTGTTAGGTTGGGCTCCTTGCCATGCTTGACTGTAATGTTTGTATCTCACCGCTGAGACCAGTCTCACCAGTGAGGCTTGCTTTGCTGGATGGGAACCAGTGTGTTAGTGGGATTTGAATGGAGTTGGTAATAGAACGTCCTGTTGAGTCACTGGAGCTGCAGTTACAACTGAGTCATGGAGGTGTTGGAAGTCATGGCTTTCTCTGCTAGGCTTCTAGTTTGAAACTCCGTGGGGTATTGATCAGTTGAAGACTCTTGCCGCTTCACTTATGCATCTTGCTGCCAGAACTATCTTCTGCGTGACCCTTGTTGTTACAATATGGTTCTCTTTAACGTCTGCTCATTTTTCCTTTTGCTAATAACGGAAAGGTCTTCAGGATTGCTGTTGCAGAATGACTCCTGACTAAATCAAAGGCACTGATAAAAGATAGGGAACTGCCTGCCAACTAGCTTAAAATACTCACGGGTATCTTGCCTTTCATGGAGGCTCTATGTTCTTGTTGTACTCCACCCTGTAACTTTTCTGCACTGCCTGTGCAATAATCACAATGTCTTATATGTCAGTCATGGAAACGAAGGCTGACAATCTTGATTTTTGGCTGAAGGCAGCCCCAGGCACACCTGTCAACCAGCCTTCTGCAAAGTACAGCCGGTTCATGCAACAACTTCTCTGAGTGCCCTGCCTCCATCACCTGAGCATAGACGAGCCATAGCTAGAGATCGGGGGTTGCTCTTTGTCTGCCTGTGCCACGTGATGAGCTTATTGCCTCTTAAATGGAAGGAAACTTGAACTCCATTCCAGTTGGAAGTGTGCTGAATGCTTTCTGGGCAATGTTGTAGACTATGACTGTCCTGCACTATACACAGGAAAGCTCTTTTAATTAATTTCTAATGCTGGTGGCAGTACACATCCTGGTCAGAGCCAGTCAGCAGCTCCAGTCCAGCCCCTTCCTTGCATCTAGGGATTATTAGACTAGTAGACTGTATATTGAAGCCAGAGGTGGGCAGGGAGAGTGGAGCCAGTCTACCATCTGGAGAGCAAATAGTGATTAACATAACGATTTCCAGATGAGACTTCTTGTGAAGCTCCGTGTCATAGCAGCTGTACTGCTGTGGCTGTGTTGGTAGGGAGCCTTTGTATGTTCCCTGGGGATCAGAGGTGGCAGCTACAATGCTGTAGGAAGAGGCTACCTGGCTTTTTCCTGTCCCAAAACAGGACCCTATTGCTGCCTTATTGTATGTTTTGGGACCAGTAGAGTGGAGAAAGATAAATATAGGTACGCATATATTTATACTGAGACAGATCTATCCCTGTCGTGCTATTTGTTGATGAGCTCACAGCAGGATTTGGAGTCTGTATGCCCTGACCCCAGGATGGTGATCTGGGAGACTTGATGCCTGTGCTCTGCACAACCACAGGAGCTTAGAGCAGCCTGTCTACCTACCAGAACAACAGTCTCGGGTAAGAGCATCTCTGCAGAAGAGAGAACCTGCTATACCATTGACCAGCTAATAGGTATCTTCTTCAGGGGCAGACTCTAGGCTTTCTTGGATCAAGAAGTTGAGGGATTAGAGAAGTAAAAGCCCAAACAGTAGGAAGGACAAAGCTTGCTTGAATTTGTATCTAACATAGACACTAATATATGTGATATTTTTCACTCCCCTGCTGTGCTCTGTGCTTATGAAACTCTAATAGAGACTCTTGCACTGGCAGATTTGATGGCCAAATGAGATTTGTCCACCTCACTGGATATAACAGGGTGTAAGTGGCACCTATGTGCAGTGGAAAAGTGGTAGTGAGGCTTGCATCGAAACTTGCCCAACAGCCTGCAGCTAGACAGCTTTGACTTCTAAATCTCTTTCTGTCCTAACGGAGGAATCATCTAGATCATGACTACTTTCCCATCAGTGAACAAAGCACCTAACAAAAGAGGCTGACTCTGGCATGTCTGGGCAGTGGCAAAGGAGTGCTCTGCTATCGTGCGCTTACATCAACTGACTCATGGCCTCGAAGAGGAAAGCTGCTAGTTTAATCCTCCAGCAGCATCGGCTCCGCTCTGAAGCGTGTTTAACTTGCAAAAAGTTCCTCAGTCTGCATCTGTAGTTGCACTGAGCAGTGAAATGGTGTTGAGCTTCTTGCTACACAAGCTAGAAGATGCAATTATGAATAATTAGCAGCTACTGCTGTAGTAGCTGAGAAGTGCTAAGTGCTCAGTATGCTCCCACCTCCCCAGCATGCAGCCAGAAGGGGTTAAAAAGATCCACCAAACCGCCTTACACTGATTAATAAGTAAAACAGGCTGAACACTAGTTGTCCTGTGGCCAACTTAAATGCTAGAGTCCTAGTTGTAAAGCAAATCTTATCTTCTGACCTACCCTTTTAATGCTCCCCACGACCAGGTTGCCTGCTGGGGAACCTCCTCATGCGTTATTTGGGGGCATATCACTTGGCAAGGCTCAAAACTGTGCCAGAGATCATTCTAAAATTTGATGGGATAGATTGTGTTCCAATGCCCGGGGATGTTTCCTGATGTTGTTTAATTTACTGGTATGGATGTAGCTGGTGGGTCTCTGGCAGTAGGCCCAGAGTATTATGGAATTATGAAAACTACAGTATCCAGTAAAAGAAAGTGAAGGTTCATAATAGGTGATCACGACCCTCACTGCACAATAAACCTTTTTGGGTGCTTCAGAAGGAAGAGGCACTGCAGTTGCATGAGAAATCCTGTGTAATTAATCAGCTGAGGTTTGCAAGCTGATGCTACAAACCTGGGACAGCAGAGCATTCAGTGTGGTAGTGATGGTGCTGGTACATGCCAGTGATTCAGCCTGGGCTTTTAGAATTGGCCCATAAGGTGGTCCTTCAGCATTTTATGATCTGTTTTCTTTAGAGATACATTGTGCTGGCTAGAGTTGGTTATCAGTGAGTAGACCCAGAAGTTTATTTATATATCAAATATCTTTAAGTTTGATGTTTGAACAGTGTCTTAGAAGTTTGATCTACTGTTACATAGCATCTAGCTATCTCGATGGTACTCCTTGCCAGAAAATCGTCTTGGTACTAAAGCACTTCCCTTGCTTGCAATTTTTAGTACTGTTTTATTGACTTAATGCCTGACAGTCCATCAGAGGTGGCGTCAGTGATCACAGAATCATTCAGGTTGGAAAATACCCTTGGTGTCATTGAATCCAACCATCAGCCCTACTCTACAAAGTTCTCCCCTACACCATATCCCCAAACATCTCATCTAAACAACCCTTGAACACACCCAGGGATGGTGACTCCACCACCTCTCTGGGCAGCCTATTCCACTGTCTGACCACTCTTTCTGTGAAAATTTTTTTCCTAATGTCCAGTGTAAACCTCCCCTGTTGCAGTTTAAAGCCATTCCCTCGTGTTCTATCACTAAAATCTTGTCTCTTCACAGTATAGATGTGTAAAATGCAGGAATGTACAAATAACAACTTAATTCTTACAGTTGCCCATATGAGGCAGGAGAGCATATAGACTCCACCAATGTCGTAACATCTCCCCCTAAACTTTAACCTCCCCAATTGATTTGGTGACTGCTCTGAAACAAGGTCATGGGGAAGATGGATGAACAAGCTGTATATCGAAAAATGAAGGTGTGAGGTAACTGAAGCTAGTACCTGTTACAGTGGGACTTGGATGATAGATTGGACTAAAGGGAAACTCTCTGGTTTATTCTGCCTTTGTAACAGTCCCTTATTCCAGGCTCCACTGTGCAGATGTGGTACTAAACAGTGCAACTGTCACTCTAGGTCATAGTTGATTGGTTTCATCTACTAAGTGTTCGGTCAAGAAACGTCTAATGTTCATTTCTGACATGAGCAGAACTATAGGTGGCTATAGCATGATTGCAGCAGCAGTTTTTTTAAGACTGTTTCTGATGGGAGGATTTCATTTGATGCTTCAGCTTTGAAATGATACTTCAACACCCTCATGACTCAGCGTGGAAGTACAGCAGCCAGCTTCCATAACCTCATTGAGATGTTGCATAATTTAACTGTAAACAGGGCAGTAGTATGCAACTGCTGTCAGAACTTTGTCTTACATGCAGGATTACCAACGCTTTCTGTAAACCTGAACACAGAGACCATAAGCGTCCTAGGAAGAGACACTGAGAGCTTGATCTCTGCACCATTTTATATGGGTAATTATTTGCTGTATGCTCCAGTGGTTATGAGTGTGCATATTTCTCTGAGGGAGTTCATGCCATCTGAACTGTGTTCTATGTTAGAGCAATTCAGTGAAATGTGGTCCAGCCTGTGCCCAAAGACCATCTGACCTACTGCTGTTTATTCCAAGGAGACTACTAATACCTGAAACACTTACATGCTGCTTTTCTTTGGCACGTGCACCGAGAAACTGCTAAGGCTATGGTGGAAGGAAGGGGTGGTGCTGAAAGTGCCTCTTAGAGAAGATTCTTGGGATGAGGGAGCCATCTGAGATGTGGCTTCTGCATCTGGTGGAGATGTTTCAGCCCTTGCGTGCATGACTTAGTCATGTTGGTGTAACTGCGTCTGTTTGGCAGGGATGACTTCTGCATTATAAACAATCTAGGCTTAGTCAACAGTTTTAAGATCTGTGGATAAAACAGACCTGACAGCATGCTTCATAATGTAGGGAGCAACTTGATTTCTTAACATCCATGCTGGGAATGACTTGAAACTGGAAATGGTGAGGCATAGAAGCAAATGCAAGAGGTACACTTGTGTGTTAGTGTAAGACCTGCCAAAGTGCAGGAACTACCCTCTATTGGGTCAAAACCAAAATCTAAAGCTGCTTGTGTGGTCCATGTGAGTCCAGCAACTGGCTGCTCTTTGAGACTTGCAAGTTCCTTCTTAAGACTGGTGGCTGACCTTTGTGAGTCCTGCTGTGCACGGACAGAGTTTCTTAGAACTGGTTAGGGCTTAAGCTATAGGGACCATGACCAAATCAGAAGGGAGTTGCTGAATGCCAACTGTTGGCTTATTTTGCTGCAGCTCCTTTGCAAACAGTCAATGTCTTTTGTAACAAACTGACAAATAACAGCACCAAGGAGTCAGGTTGTGGGGTGTGACTGGTCCTGCCATCTGGTTTGCACATGTGAGACAGAGACTGGGACAGTGTCTGTTCAAGCAAGGCAGCTCTTTTCTGGATCCTTCCAGTTCCCTGATCAATCAGCTCTTCGGTGGGGGGGCTGTGCCTGAAAAGGGTTGTTGGGGGTGCTGTAACTAAGAAGCTGGGTGTGAGATTTATAATGAATACAGCATTCAGAGGTAACAGATGTCTGGGATGTGTGTATGGAAAATACAGATTGTTAACAGAAAAGCATTCCACAGGCATTTGAGACTTCATCGTGCCTCCTTCTGGAGAAAATGTGGAGTTTAGAAAAGTGATCAAGAAAGCCTTGTCTTAGATTGTTGAGTCTCGGGCGGATTGTCATAATATGAAGGACTTGATGTATGTCCTGTAGGGTAAACTATGAGCAGATCATCTGGAAAGCTAAAGCAGAGTTTGACAGCTGCAGGCCTTACAGCTGGCAGGTGTTTCTGCCACTGAAGTGTCGGCAAATCGAAAGTAATTTTTGTTGTCTTGTGCATAGGCAGTTGCCTATAGGATATATCCCCCTATAAAACCTTCAGTCTGGGTGGTTCCACTGTAACTTTATATAACTAATGAGAATACCTTGTCAGCTGCTTTGTTGTTATAAGGCTGTTTGTAGGTTTAAGTAGTCTCATTAACTTTACCAACTAACCTGCTTTAGCTGAGACCTTTAGTACTCCAGGGTTGTGAGCTCATCTTTCTGCCGAGATTTAAATAACTTCCTAGCTGCTGGGAACCAGAAGGACTGCCAGTAAACCCCTAGTTTGATACACTAAGGGTTTTTATCCGAAACTTGGATTTCACTGACATAGCGTAGCACTGCAAGCAGTTTGCTCAAATTAAAAACATATATATGTATCGCTAATAGAGTGCAAATGCTTAAGTGATCCTTCAGAAGATCTTACAGCTTTGTCTCCTGGCTCCTTGGCATAATTCACACTAGGTAATTGCTAGAGTTTAAGGAGGAGAAGAGGGAAACTCCCAGGATTGAGATAAGAACCTGGGTCTTCTCCGAGCCATGTGCCTGGATACCAAAGGCTGTTGCACTTACTCTTGCCTGTAATAATTCCTGGAGGTAGGAAGTATTCCTGGCTGCATGTTAGCTTCCCTTCCTTAGGTGAAGCAGAACAGCTGCTTTGCCCCCAGAATACTGTGTAGCATGTTGATGAGGTTGCTTCTGACTTCTAGGAAACATCTGCTCAGGTCAGAGCACTTGCACAGCTGTAGTGTTGCTTGTGGTGTCTTGCTGATAGCACAAAAGCTGGCACGGCACTCACTTGAAATGGATAGTAGTTCCACCAGCCAAATTGTATGTCATTTATCTCCAGGAAACAGGATTCCCTAGGACCAGAGACACGCACTTGGTTTCCTGGTGCTGCTGAGAAGCATCAGTGATTCATAGTGTGCCACCAGCCTAATTTGAAGACCTGAGATGCCATAGACCACGTCACGCTTTCCTGTAGACAGGTCTCTGATTTCTGAGCTGGGACTTCCTGAGCTGAATGGCTGAAGATGATTGAAAGAGCAAGTTGTGGGACCAAAGTCCCTGAACTGCCTCTTGTGTCCTTATGTTGGTGTGTTGCAGGCTGGCGCTCTTCTGTGGTGATGGCCTCAGCAGGAGGAGCATGCTGGGCTGTGCCTGTGGGCATCCTGGCACATGGCCTACAGCTGCATGCTGACCAGTTTGAGCTAACAGGCCTACTGGAAGAAGACGGTCTCAAACGGGATGAACGGAGACACTAGATGCTTTGCAGCTCTTCCCTCAAACCCAGTCCTGGGCTGCATTCATTAGTTTCAGGGCTGTAATGCTAACTTGTCTGCTTTACTGGGAGCTGTGTTGTTCCTCAGCATTATGGGGAGAGGAAACTGGCTTTTCCAACCCATGCATGCTGTCAAGGAGCAATCGGGCAGTCTGAAGCCCACTATTTCACTTGCCGAGAAGTCTCAGTGGTTCTGTAGCAAGTTTTGCTCCAGTGAAAGTCCTCAGTGCTGATCCCATGACAGGGTGAGTGACACGAGGCAAAGAAAGAAATGTGGACCTAGATGCAAGCAAGACTCTGTTCATGACAGCAGAGGTCAGTGCATGGATGGCGAAGGATAGGGACTGGTTTTGCTGGGACTCACCTGCCTGAACTCCACAGCAGGTGCTGGGTGTGTGCTGCGGTCATCCTACATGGTGTGAACTAGCCATGTTGAAATACATGGCAGCCAGGGGGCATGTGGCTGTGCTACTGCAGGGGGAGGAAGAGGCAGCAGGCATCTTAGATTCTGTCACTTTTAATTTCTTCTTCCATCAGGAGGATCATGTTATATCTGTGTTGCAGTTACTAGTCTGCATGGGTTTGGGGCTACTAGAGTCCTTCGCTGCATTTCAAAAAGATATTCTGACCTGCAGCATACTCCTCTCTCTTAACGTTACTTTGTCAAGGTTCCTGGGACAGGCAGCCCACCACTGATTTTGGCTGAAACTAAACAATTCCTGCCTGTGCTTTCTAAACAAGCAGATGAACTGGCTATTGCTGCAAGACTGAATCTTCTCTGCTGGTTTTGCTACACTAGAAAGTGAGAAGTGCTGGTGACTTTTAAGTCAGAGGGTTTTAAGACAAGTTAGGTTTGTCTGGTTTTAGCTTATGCATCTCACAAGCCAGCTGAAACAGATGAGATTAATTCCCCAGGGTGAACTGGAGCTGTTAGCTGTATGGCCTTGCTGAGCTGCACCTACTTGGCACAACTCTGAGGGTATACATTGACCATGGCTTTCTCGTGCTATCTGAAGAAATGAATGCCTAAACTATCAAGTATGTTAAAGAGCTTCAGGGAAGGCTCCTTAAAGCAGTTATAGTATAAAACTGAACTGGCTGCTTCTCATGAGATTAGCTGCAGGGAAAAGAGCTTCCTCATTAGACTGCATCTTCAAAACACAGGCTGCCTTGAATGTGGGAGACAAAAGGTACCTCACTTTTGGCCATATTGTGACAACCTGCACTTGCCACTGATACAGAGTTAAATTGAGTTCTTGTTGTGTGCCATGTCTGTGGATGTCTTGACCTGTCAGTGAGATTCACTCATTGGCCTTGGCTGGAAGGAGCAGGTTGGCATGAGTGGAAGCAGTGTGCAGTAACTTATTTGGTATAACCTTGAGGAGAAAAAGCAGGAGCACAGACTCTTAATTCACTTCTTTGTATTGCTGAAGGACTGACCAGGCTTCTAGTGGAGCTGTCTGGGAGAGAACTGGGAGGTAGCTCAGTTCTTCTGCATCAGTCCTGCCATGGAGCTCTGTACACACCTAGCCGTGCACACAAGTGCTGTGTTGTCACTGATGCTGTGTGTTGCATGGCCACAAGTTTCCCTGGCTGTGGAGTCAACAGTAACATACTCCTTGTCCAGTACTAAACAGCAGTTGTTCTGGGCCTCCTGTAAAGTTCAGGTGGCCCAAGACAAAAGTAGAACTACTACCTTTCTGAGTTAAGACATCTATCTAGCCTTTGCTACTGTGTTTAGGAGGTCAGGGAGGACTTTAAAGCACTGTTGTCAGACTTCAGAACAAATCTTACCATCGTGAACAAACTGCAGAAAAGAACTCTACCTACAACCAATCTCCCTGCTCCTTTTTGTATAAACCCTTTGAGTCAGCCTCTGATTTGCATGTTGCCTGCAGTCTGAGGGTGGTGATGCACATTTCCATAATGCGTGGTGGTGGCAGGGTATTTTACTGCCCCTCTGCCGCAGGGTAGGTGAATGTGTGTCAGCATCCCGGGAACCCAGGCTGTGATTCTCTACGAATTGCTTAAGCAGCTCTGGCTGCCACGCTCTGCCCTATGCCAATACAAACACTTGTGCATTCATGCACTGAGTAGGATTGGGGAACTGGTCCTGCTGGAAAATTCTTTGCATGATGTTTTCTCTCTTTTTTTTTTTTTTTTAATTTAACTAGACCAGTTCCCTGATCTGGTTTACCATGAGACTGCATGAACATATATGCAGGGGATGGTCCAGGAAGCATGAAGTGGCATGCTTTCGTGGGAGGTTGTAATTTAAAGGGCCCTGCTGCAGAATGTGAAACCCAACCTGATGGCTACAGGCTGGTTCATTTTTGCTCTTGGCATGTTGATTGCTGTGTTTCAGTCCCACTTAATTAAAAAAAGTTTCTCTGTCACACCAAGGAGAAAATGTAATGCTGATTGGGCCATAGTGTGGTACTTATCAGGTGATCCTCTAGAAGTATTGGGACTGTATCTGGATGCTCTTCTTCCTTTGCATCTTGTGCAAAGGTTTAGAGTAAGCTTCTACAGCTACAAAACTTGACAAAGAAGGATCCAAGCCAAGTGGGCAGAGTTTACAGTCTGGTCTGTTCTGCCCATAGTGAAATATATCTTAAAAGCTCTCATCCTATTTTGAGTAGGCTCTGGCAGTGTTTCACTGCCTCAGGAGCCTGAGCGCCAAGAGGTAACTACTGTGTGATGATCAGATTGTTCATTCTTCAAATGAAGGCAACAGCTAGGACCTCTTCCTCAAAGATAGTCCTCTCTCAAGTCACCAGCCAAAAATAGGAGGCCAGTAAGAACTCAATTAACCAAGATTTTCCAGATTTCTTTATACTAATAATGATCTGATAGAGAAGCAGACAGATGAACCAGCATACCTATCTCTTGCTGCTAAAATGGTGCTTGCCTTGCTGAGCAAAAGAGCATCCTTTACTTTCCACTTGAGAGGTGCCTGACCACTTCCCTTTGGAAGGAGCACCCTCTGAGCCACTACCAGCTTTACTCCAGTTGACATAAGCTGATGGGTGGAAGGTGGGGATGCTGAAGCCTGTTGGTATGCAGCAAAAGCTCGTTGAGGGAGGAGGTGAAAAACACCATCTGAAATAGGGAGGGCAGATAGTTATAATGCTTTGAACAGCCTTGATTGGAACACTAGCCAGGGGTAAAAGTACTACTTAAATTGAGGCTATCCAGTCCATGAGCTGTTTGTGGGGCTGTTTGTAGCTGTCTTTCTGTTCTTTGGCCTGTGCTGTTAGTCTGTATTTTTGGCTGTTCTAGGAGGATAACTACTTAAACCTACAGGGTAACCAACAGCACCGTAACAGGAGAAACAACCGGAAGAGCCACGAGCTGAGATAGTGCCACGCTGCTACTGACTTCTGATGTAGCAGACTTGCACGCAAGCTTCACTTCTGACTTGCCACATAAAAATATCACTTCTGTTTCAGCTAGTCCAGAATTTATGGCTGACTGTTAAAATTGAAGGTGTGCACGGTCAACTTAATGCTAGCAGTCTGTATGCCTGCAGGAGGGGGATAGGTGAGGATGCTGGTGGGTGTAGGATTTTTTTTGCCTTAACTGTTTAAGCTGTCTGAACACCATTGACATCTGTGACTGGGCTTAATCATGCGTGGGCTATTAACTGCAGAATATCAAGGTTTAACAAAGCTAAAATTTCCTTCAGCAGGTGGTTTTGTCTTCCCACACGCTAATACCAGTATTTTGAGGTTAGAAGCTCTTTGGGCTGCTCTGCTTCAGATAGCATTTGTTAGAGGGACTACCTCTGCTCTTCAATAGATACAAAAAGGTGAAAGACAACCTTTCTGTTTATCTTAGAGCTGTTCAAAACCTTGTGAAGTCTTTTTCTGGATGCTCCACTGTCATATTTAGTAGGCAAAACAGAGCAAATGCTTGTCTTGTTCTTATATGTCTCTCTAAACAGGAAGAAACCACTGGGTTTGCTTCCCATAAAGTTGGAAGAATCTTGCAGGATGCTCAGGGAGGTGTTGAGCTCATTACAGCTCATTCCTCTTCAGCTGAATAAGAAGGATTTATTAGGAGAAACAATTGTGCAAATTTAACAGCATTATTCAGATAATGGAGGATTTCAAGTGTTTTTGACACTGCTGTAATAGGCTGATCACAAACTAGGATTAGTAAGAGTGGGATACAGATCATTCTTAATCTAGTTTAGGACTTGTGGCAAAGCCAGTGTTTTTGCTTATTTCAAATAGCAATTTGAAAAAAGCTGCTTCCTTTTACATATACCATGGCTCCAAATTAAAGAAATGTGGTTCCAGGTTTGGGTGGGGCGAGATCAACTAACACTACAAATCTCCCCTTCATCATGAGAGAGTACTCCAGATCTGTGCTGTAGCAGGAAAGACTCTGTGGCAGCTGATGGGATAAGCGCAGAAAGATTGATGTATTGATACTGTGACCAAGATGAAGACTGAATAATAGTTAGAAATGATGCTTTAAAAAAAAAAAAAAAAAAAAGTCTGGAGTATGTTGGACTTCTGGAGCCAATAATATTGCTAATGACTTGTGAAAGCCTGGCCCATTCTTGATTAAATTGAAGATGCCACTAAGCAGCTTTCTGGTTGTCCCAGCAGAACTGAATAACTATTGTTCTGCAACAATACAGCACTCAGCAAGAGCAGAGACTAACAGTCTCCCCAGGGTTTCCCCTAAACAGGCTGCTTTGATACTTGGGGGTCTTCCACTGGTTAATGGGAACTGGTTAATGCATATCAAAAATGCTGTTAAGAATTTCACCCCTTGCATGCAACCAAATTCAGTGACACCAAATCGAAAGGTCTAGGCAAGTATTTCTAATGAGTTGTATGAGCTGGGGAAAAAAAAAAACCACAAAAAACAAAAAAAAACCAAACCAAAACCACTAAAAAAAAAGAGCTTGTTAAATGGTAAAAAAGCAACATGTTGTAGGTGTAGTGTAACAGTTGAAATTTTTTTTGACCAGAATACATGAGATACCATCAGAGATCCTTCAAAGGATCCACTGCCTGAACTTAAGTGTGTTCATCCAGCCTACCTGGCTGTTACAATCAGTTACAATGTGAACGGTCCACAAGTAGTCTCAGTGGACTGAAAAATAAACTGCATGTTGATGGAAGTAATTTCTAAAAGCACGTCCTCATTAGCTGATTGTATCTAACAGTCTGATAATAACATTTTAAGCTAAAGTAATGCAGAGTTGTTGGTAGAGTTAACTTGCTTTAAACTGGTATTTATTTTCAGCTCTTTTGTATGATAGTACAACCTGGTGTTACAGTTTGTGATCCATGCCCCTAATCCTTTTAGCTAATCAAAACCTTTCTCATTGGTGTAACTCAGCTGCAGTAAAAGGTCATGGAAAAGCCTTGACTGTGAGGTGTTTGTTGTCTGAACAGCATGGTCTGTCTCCCTGCTGCAAACCCAAATTAGCTCAATCCCTTCCGATGGTGTCCTGAGTCAGTGTTTTATGTTAACCTTGCTCCGTCAAAGTCCTTCAGCAGCAGATCATTATAGAAGCGTGACCTTTCTGCAGTACTTGTATTTTGTGGTGGCATAAGGAAAGGTTACTGCCTTTCAGGCCTACTGCATCTGTAGTATATGAAGCAAGAAGTGTAGTATTTATATAACCAAACAGTTGCATAAATTAGGCAAATGTTCCTTAATGCACATGTGTCATGAAATTGGACGATGTCATGAAGTTACATCACTGTGTGGATATTCTGACTGATATCCACGTGTGCATAATCCTATACTGTCCCTTGAGTATTTGGGGCAAAGAAAGTCACTCCTGGTGAGTAAGTAACTCTACCTGGTTAAAGGGAGATGCCTCAAATCCCAGAGGAGGAGGTTGGGACAAGACCCTTTGAGATGACAAAGTAGAAGGATACATGTAGTGCAACTTCACTGAGTTCTTATGTAAAGCTGTGGAAAACAGACTTTATTAATTCTGAATCATGTTTTCTATTATTCTCTTGACATACAGTGGCCAACCTCAGGGGACAGGAACTGGTCTGAGTCTGCCTTCCTGTTTGCAGGGAGGCTGCTAAGCAGCAGATGGGCAGCTCTACACTGGAACAGCATGGGTCTCCATTGGTTTAGACTGGGCTGCACTGGACTTTGCTCCTCTGAGGAGGACCTAGCTATCCCTGCTAAGATAAAGGATTCAAACAGATCCATGACAAAGGTTACGGAGAAGCAGAAAATGCAACAGCCTGGGAAGAGGCTAAAAGCTCAGTGTGAGGGGAAATGTAGGGGTGGGCTGAATGAACACGCTGGGTAACAAGAAAGGAAGCATGGCATGACTGAACAAGCCTCATCTGTTAACACCAAAAGGAGAAGGGGTGCTGGCTCAGTAGTCAAGATCAAGAGTTGCTATTTCATTTTCTGACAGTCAGTGATCCTTTCAGGAGTGTTGCTAAGGTCTGCAGACCATCAAATTTATCCAGGTGTTCTTGGAAATTCTGTATGAGCTACCCCTGAAGATTCAGATATGGGAGAATAAGTTAGTCTCGATCCTAGATAAAAGTGTATGGTGACGTGCCTTAAACTGTATTGGCAGTTCCTTTCTTCAATAAAAAGCTGGAGGGATTGCTTTCTAACTGCTTCAAGGTAAGAGTCTTCCCCCTGGGAGGAGAATGCACGCCCCCTTTCGCAATGCATCCCCCTTTTGCACTCAAAACCAAGCTGAGCGGAGAACAAAGGATTGTGCTTGCCACTGCTAGTGCAAGAAAGGAGGGGAAAAAAATTTTCCCCAACCCCCCATCAACCAAAATGGTGCAATTTCTGAAGTCTGAATTCACTTCTGAATTTACTGAAAAGGATGTTCAAGGGAGCAGAGTTTGGGAAGCCTGGCAGTTCTTTCTCAATTCTTCATGCACCAATAGTTTGTACTCTTTAATATTTGAAATGTAGTGAGATCAGCTTGTGTGAGTCACTGACCTTTGACACAAGAAGGAAAACATACAGGAAGTACTTAGGTGACCTACTTTCCATGGATGATTGCAAAAGCACAGTGCAAACAAGCAGGGACAAATCTAAAAATCCATATTACCTCATGACATGCAGCTAAACAGAAGATTGAAGGGCAATTTCTTCTTAGAAATTGCTCCAGAAATAGGCTTGCAGAAACTTGAGGAAAAGTGTGTTGTTGTGGGTTGGGTTTTTTTCTAGCAGAGAAGTTCTGAAAAGTTTAATGTCTGAGGGGTTGGTTTGTTTCTTTTTATACTTTCTTGTTACTTAAAAAAAAAATCATCCAACTACAATGATTGCCTAGAAGGTGTAAGATCACGGGCCTGATTAGGTTGGTGGCAGCTTGAATACTTGTCTTCAGAGAGGTTGAATCTAATGGGCTAGTTAACCACCTTGGAAACTAGTTGTTCTATGGAAATGTGGGGAATGGATAAGGTATTAAGGGTAGAAGAGAAAACTGGCTAAACCTGTTATTTTAAAAGAATGAAAATGAGATAGGTACAATAGGTACAGCCACGTAGGTAATAAAGTGACAATAAGAGAGCTCAGTTGAATTGTTTGACAGATCATGCTAGTGCTGGCTAAATTCTTAGGATGAAACGAGTGTTATATGCATTTTTAAGTGGCCTGTGTTAATGCAGGCTAGAGAAATACAGTGGGCCTGGTCGCAAAGCTGTCAAGAACATATGTTCTACTTTTTACATAATAAAATGAGATTTCACACTCCCAATAAAACCATGATCAGCTTGAGTGATGCAGTGCAGTATCTCCTAAACTTGTAGATAGGGCAGTGGCTGGAAAGGGATGGTGAGGGGATCTTGAGGATGGGATAGAAGTCAAAGTTGTTGAAAACAGGGAAGGTAGTTGGATGGGGAGAGGTGAAATTCAGAAGTGAGTTATAGGGCTTTGGTTTGAAATCTGAGAAGGGAGAATGACTGGTTAGGTAATGGTAGCCCTGCAGAAATAAACCTGGGGCTAGTCATCAGCTGAGAGTCAAGTCTTTGTACCAATAGGAACAGTGTATACAGCAGAGGCCAACAAGATGCATGAAGCAGTCACTCTGCTTTATTTAGTGTTGTTGGTTTTGGATATTCTGAACAGCTTTGAATGTTGTGTGTTATGGCAAACAGGTGCAGTACATCAGGGGTTTGGCCTCTGGTTTCAGCAGCTGAACTGTACCCATTAGTGTACTCCTTGAAGCATAAATGGAGAAAGCTTAGTGCTGTGTTCTCCTACATGGAAGGCTGGCTTCTATCTCACAACTTAGTCTGAGTGCCCACGCTTATGAAAAGGGAATCTCATTCTACTTCCAGTTAGATGCTGTAGTTTCAGACATGTGAACAGTCCTGGAGGGGCTCAAAATGGCAGAGAAGCCAGACTACTTTGTCTCCCCTTCTTTTCTGTTCCTTAGAAGTAATGCAGTACTTCATAGATGAAGTGTTTGCTAGATGAGCAGTCAGAACCTGAAGCAGAATGGTTATGTTGTATAAGGACTGAGCATCAGCTCTTACCAAGGTGCAGCTCTGAACAGATTCCTTGTTTTCTTCTTTCCCAAAGTAAGTGCAGCCTGGAAGCAATGCAGAGAAGGGAGACAGCAAGGCTGGCCTTTCCAACACTGAACAGACTAACCAAAACTACTCTTTTGGGGAGGGGGGATGGAAAGAAGAAAGATGAGAAAATGCAATCTGAACAGAGAAAGCTTGTGTAACCTTCCAAGCAACATGTTAACTTTAAGTAATCTCATCACTAACACACCTTTCCCCTTCTTTAAAGCAAACTACAAATCTGAACCTTCCTCCTGAAGATCTTGATTCATCTGGTGATGATGACGATGGATTTTCAGGTTCAGGTGCAGGTGAGTTATTAGCACTTGTACTGTTAGTGTTTTATCCTTCCAGGATGTGGCAACTGAGATCTTGATGAGCACCCAAACTAAAAGTGGGGAGGGAGGAATCACCCACACCCACCCCAAAATATGAGAGTTGGGAACAGAGAAAGAGCCTAATCTATTAATCTTGTATTGCTTCAGATACCAGCAATTAGCAGAAAATGAGCTGTAAGAGACTTGAAAGGGAGCAGAAACGGGTACACTCCATGTGACTGCTAATGTGAGATACCATATGAAGGGTGTTCTGAATTGGAGTGATTCTGTACTCATGGGGAAGAGAGACCATAAGAAGGGCCTTTGTCCTCTCTTATGAGCTAGTAGGAGATACCATTTGAGGGTGTGGAAACCCCAATGTACATCAAGTGCAAATTTCATCTGTCATCAGATGTGCATGTTTCCATGGGCTATAATTTTTAAAAAGTGGAATAAAAGAGGTTTCAGGATGGGGAAAAAGTCTTATCAGAATGATGAATTAAATTGCATGAGAGAGACCTTTGGGGTTCATTGCTGAAGTTGAGGAGGTGCTACTGAGGAAAAAGCAAGCTGTTGAAAGCTAAAGCATGGTATCCTTCTGCTTTCTTCCAGCCACATGCTTGTATTTTAGATTAAACTGTGCAGGAATAAGACCCTGAAATCAGTGTCAAATGTGCCAGTGACTAAAGGTGTTGAGTATATATGGGTGAGTGCTAGGAATTAAACAAAAAATAGTTGTGAGAAAAGAGTCAGATAACCACCCCAAGCAACAGTGTACAGAAAGCAGATCCCCTTGTCAACCTGTCAACAACAGACCAGCACTTATGCCTTGGGGAGAGGCAGATGAGTGACAAAGTATTGCTGAGTAGTTCATTGGTCTGTCCCTTCCTTATTCCACTGAAGAGGATAAGGAATTACAGACTGAACTGCTGTTAATACAAAAATTGCAGTTCAGGCATCCTCCTTAGGTCAGCATCCTGAAGATACTATTAATAGGTCTCTGAACTGGACAAGGATAATACTGTTTTGTTTTGCAGGTCCTCTGACTGAGCAGTCTCACACCTGGAGAATCCCAGGAGAACCGACTAATTCCTCATTACTGGCAACACCAATGGATTTCAATGAACAGCCATTTCCCGGGATTGAGAGCCGAACTGAAAAGGAAGTAATATCTCCCTTTGTAACTAGCAATGTAGTGACAGAGGAGCCAGCTGTAGCTGTGAAAGATGAAGTACCCATCCTGGGCTCACCTGCTGAGAAACCAACAAATGATGCGGTTACAACAACAGTGAGAAGCCCCACTACTCACTTACCTTCAGTGGTTCATGTAACTCCTTCAGAAGCCTCAGGCATGGTCCATGAGCTCGAACCTAAAATCCCTAGCTCTGATGTACCAGACACTAAAGACATGCCTGAGCCTTACTCTACCATCCATCATGAGGGAGACATCACTGCCACCCCCACGACGACAGCTCCAAAGGACATTGTTCCTACACATGAGGAGGTTTCTGAAGATGGCTCTGGAGACCCGGTGAGGACTAATAGCTTTGACACCCTTTCCAGGGAGATGGCTTTAGTAATATGTAGTAAGTTTGTTTTTCAGTAAAGGGTGGCAGTTTGTCAAAAGCAATGATTGATTTAGTGGGATGTATTGGTGAAGGGCTTTAGATGAGAAAAAACAAAGCTGTTGAAAGGCTTCAGTAACAGGCATGATGGAAGGATGAGTAACCTGTCTTGTATGTCTCAACAGGGAGACTTCATCTTGACTAAAGATGAGGATTTCGTCCCCACCCAGAACTCAGAAGTGCCGGCTGACTCTGGGAGGAATGCCAAAGCAGCAGGAGCCTCTGGAATTATGGACAGAAAAGAAGTGCTTGGAGGTACCTGATATTGTGAATTTCTAGTTGGTAAAAGCAGACTTCCATAAGGAGTCTTCCAGGCAGCAGAACCTGCAGTTCTGCAAGTACATCTCTGAGCGTGAAAGCCAGCCTTTTACATTAGACCTCTGAAATGAGGGTGATGATTCATGATTGTGTTGTCAATACCTAGCGAGGGCAAATATTAATCTGCTAATAGCAAAGCAACCACTGCTAGTTATCTGGAATTTTATGTTTAAACCCATTCCTTTGCCTTTCTCAAAAATTACAGTAAAACTGCTCTAATGCTGTCTGGATCAAATTACTGGAGTTGAACAACATAGCCTTGAGTGCTTTGCAGCATGGCCCAGTGGGAGATTTGCCCCTCTAGGTTTACCTCAGGTAGATGAGCAGGCTTTCGGTAATGGCAGGATCACTGGTTTGGGAGGGGGCAAAAGAACAAGTTAATTTCTGGAAGTCATGAAGTCAGGGACCACACAGTAAGGCATGATCTGGAATTTACAGTCATACCAGCACTATCTGGTGTGGCATCTAGAGTAATTTGTGGCTTTTTTCTTCCTTTTAGGTGTTATAGCTGGAGGACTGGTAGGCTTGGTGTTTGCAGTGTTTCTAGTTGCATTTATGCTGTACAGAATGAAGAAAAAAGACGAAGGCAGCTATTCACTGGATGAACCAAAACAGTCTAACGGAGGATACCAAAAACCACACAAACAAGAAGAATTCTATGCATAAACACTGATCTTCAGGACCCTTCTTAGTCCATATTTCTTGGACTCTTCTCTCCCTGCACGTGGACCTCCTAGTGTGCTTTGCATTAAACTTAAGCCATATGATCATTGGGTTATATGCCCTTACCACTTTGCCATTGGAAATTTTATAACTACAAAGTAGATCTGGATTCACTGAACATTCCCCACTTTCTTGCACAACTTTTTTTTTTTTTTTTTTTAAACAGAATTGGGACTGCAAGTTCCTAAAGTCACTTTGGTTTATCTAAGGACTGCTGGGGCAGGCAGTGGGGAGAAGATAAGGGAGCACTGTATGTATAAACTTATTGATATTTAGGGAAAGGGCTAGCAAGAATAAACAATTATCAGTGCTCGGATTCTGTATAGCAGGGATCCTTCCTATTTAACTCATAGATGTGTTTTAAGTGTAACAAATGGCTGTGCTGGGCAGACGTTTGGTACACTGCGATCCTCTAGCGCTTTCTAACTGCCATATTTGGAGCACTTAATGTCTATGAAATATCAAGCTCAACATGATTTCTGGTGAAAGGAGGTGTGAGGGGCAGGGTAAACAAATGACTGTCACATAGTTCAAAATAACTCCTGTTTTGGAAGCATAATTGTGTACTCAGAACCAGCTCCTAAGCAGTTGGTGCATACGCTGATACAAAACAAACTGCAAATACCCCAAAACTAAGTGGAGATTCAGTTTTACCAATAGTTTTGGACTGTCCCCCTACCCTCTTGCTCTTTCTAGGCTTAGGTAAGAAATAGATTTTTCTAAGCAGTCTCATCTTAGACATTCCCTCTTCTTAGGTGCCGAATCTAGGCTGGGCTGTCGTGCTGCAAATACTCTTACCCCGCACTACTGTGTAGTCACCAGGTGACTGATGGCGTGTCGTAGCACCTACCTCTCTGTGCACTGTGCACAGTGGTTGTCTCGGAATGGGGTCTGCCATCTATGCCACAGAACACCTTGGCACACAGGGGTGGAAGGTGGAAAGCAGCATATCGTGACTTTGCAGCTAAGGAGTAGAGAAGCATAGCATCTGAAACAAGCCTGATGAAGGCCAGGTGTAGACGGCCTTAAATATATACAGCAGTTGGCGTGCTTAACTCTCATGACTCCGGAACAGCTCTTCAGAAGCTGTTCCTGCACTTTGGAGAGAAGCAACTCCAGGGATGTCAGACTAGTAAGGGCCGAAAAGTACCTCCTGGGGAAAGTGTGGTTGCCTGAAGCTGTTGGTGGTCAGTGTGCTGTCAGATGCAAGGCACTGAGGCCTCATTGAGGGTCTGGAGTTTTCCAGAGTATCTCAAACTTGAGTGAGAAGAAAAGTGTGGTGTTCTGCACAAGCCTTACTTCTGCTCTGCCTTTTGTTAGTTTCTTACAAGTTCATGTCGTCATCGCTCAGTGCAGAAGGTATGGGGTAGGTGGAGGAGTGTTTACAACTGATGTAAATATTTGTACTGTTGAGCCAGAGGGAAGATTGGAGAATATTGGAGAATACTGCAACGGTTGGTACAAATGTTGCACATTAACAGTAAAACTTAAAAACCTGTGTAATTTAAATGAAGTATAAAACACTCCTGAGCTGCTATGCAGCTAAAATTGGTGCCTTCTCTGCAAACCTAAGAAAAAAACAAAACACTTCTTGATTCTAAACTCTTCTTTATGCATAAGGAAAACTTATGCGTATGTGTAGCTGGCTGTTTTTAAGTAAAGCTGTAAAGTCCATTATGTCTCTTTTTTGTTTTGTTTTGTTTAAATGAATGAATTTTTATAGGTTAATGCAATGACCAGATGGTGTTAATTTCAGCTGTAATTCTTTGCTTTGTATAGGAATGTAGAAATGTTGTTTGATAGGCGTATCCATGATAAGGTTCTTGAAAAGCCCAGGAAGATAAAGTGGTAAACTAGAGTTGTACCTCACAACTTTGCTAGGGGGAAAGGAAAAAAACTGTATATTTTGGTAGTCTAAACTGACAGTTTGTGAAACAAACATGACATTCTGTGTTATTTAAGTGGTACAAATGAAATATGAGTTCTAACAGAAGATGCAACATTTGGTTATCTGTATGCCATGTAAAGGTGTACTGCAATAAATGGCATTTTGGCAACCATGTGTCTCATCTGTGAGCATTGCTCTATATAATACTTAACAAAGTAGATGTGATTTTTAAGACTGTCCAGCTCTTTAAGGAAGTTGGATTCCAAGTATGAAACATAGTTTTGGTGCTAAGCATGTGGAGGTTCTGCTCAGAATTGGAGGGGTATGAGTGTGGCCTGCTTCCCTCTCACCTTGGCCTGGATGTCTGGGTTGTGGTGAGCTGCTCTACCCTGAGGCAGTGGTGTGGGATTCAGCGGGATTAGTGGACATTTGACTGAAATCGCTTTGTTAGAGCCCTGCAGCACTTCATGCTGGTTCTGATTTTGGGAGCTCTTGCTTGTGCAGCGTGTTGCCATTACCTAAAAAAGGTGAAAAAAAGTTGTAAATCTTCCACAGGGCTCCCTTGTGCTACCTGTCTTTTGCCCCCAGGAGTCTGAAAGCAGGGAGGGCTGCAGGAGGGGCAGCTCCAAGTCTTTCCATTAAAACATGCTTCCCAAGACAAATCTGAGATTGTACCTCCGAGGAGGGAGAATACAGCAGGCCTTTCCTAAGTATTCTGCTGTACAGCATCAATTGCTCGGGGATGCTATGGCTTATGTGGGAGGACATGGAGCAAAACAGAAGTAGAGGAGAACGTCCTTCACAAAATAGGAAAGTCAAAAGCTGTTACCTGACTGGGTGGATCTTAGTGCATCTTATATATTCTTTTACAGGGCTTTAAGCTGTATGAAACTTAATTTTTCTGGTTCTGTAAACTAGCCACCATATTTTTAGTTTACAATCTCCTCTTGCTTACACTGGAACCATGTGATCTGTGTTTCTCATCAGAAAATAGAAGAATCTTAGTAATCAGAAGCCAAAAGGATCAAAGAATTGAGTTTAGAAGACTTCACTTCTGTGGCTAAGCGAAGCTGGAAAGTGCTTTCGAACTGCATGCCAACTTTGTCAGTCCCTTAAACTGGGTAAAAGACTTGTTTAAGATCAGAGTTGACTCCTTTGCATAGCAGTGTCTGACCTGCTATGAATTCTCTTCCTTGGGGGTTCCCAAGATTTCTGCTTCTACTTTCCTAGTTAGCGATAATGTGGGAGACTAAGGTGGCAGGGAGGGAAAAATGAATTGCTGAGAGAAGTGGGAAATTTCAATGTGAAAACCCTTACAAGTGAAACACAATGTCTGATCCTCAGTCTGCACTTGAGAGAAACATCTGCAGAAGGGATGATCTGCCTCTGTATTCTGGCACGGGTTAGCCCAGGTTTCCCTGCGTCACGTTTCTGTTCACTGTGCTTCCTGACTTTCTTCATCTATGGTGGGGCAATTATCACATTTGCTCTTGTTCACATGTGAGATGCAAAGAATGTGGCTGGCAGAACATCTGACCCCTTCTTTGTTCCAGAAAAATGAGCTGGAGGGTGTAAATGCACCAAATGTCAAGGAAGGCAAACTATGAGAGCAGGAGGACTTTTCACAATTCTCACTTTGTCAGGTTGCATTAGACCCTATAAAGGAAGCTAAAGCAAATCTAAAAGGCTGTATAATCTTGTAATTGAAATAGAGAACAGGAAAAAAAAAACCTCTACAGGAGTACTGAAAAAAGCTATTTTGGACATTTCATAAATGCCTTAATCTGAGTCTTCATCAGGACTAGTATGTATATTGATGAGTAGTGGAATAATGGTGCAGGGTGAAATCTGCTTCATTTGAGGCAGCAGCAAAACTCAAACTATGCAGGAATTGAGATAGAGGCTCAAACCCAAATAGTTACTTGGCATTCTGAGGTGGTGTTTAGCTCATGAAACTGGAAGCCTGATGGACAGCATTTTTTAATAAGCTTGTCAAATTAGAGGACAGCAATTTTGCTGCAGAAAATGAAGCGCAGTGTCTGCACTAAGCAAAGAGGGGAGAAAAGGCATGGCCTCAGCAGTATGCAGGATCTTACAAAGGGATCTGATGGACAGAAAAATTAAAAGATAGGATGCTGATACATGGGATAAAATATAAAATAGATTCACCAAAAGTAGATTGTGACAGACTAACCAGAACTCATGCTTTTTGATAGCAGTTTTTTCAGTCAAAGGCAATCTAATCTAATTGAACTTCAGTAAAGTAATTGATCAGTGCCACACAGAAAATTAATAATCAAAAGGAGGAAGCAGGGGAATAGTGGAAGAATTGTAAAGTGGTAAGGAATGGGCTAAGGAGGAGTCTGCAGCAGGCTCTGCAAGCCAGGAAGTCAGGAAGAAAAGATCTCATTTTGTGGGACATCTTTGTAAATATTGTCTGAAATGGAGGGAATACACAAAATTACATTTGCTCTTGGGAATTTTGGCAGCTGCAACAGTGGAATATCAAGAGCAGAATATTTTAATATTCTGACAAGTAACAGTTAGGATCAACTTCAATAGCTTGTAAGAAAGGGCTAGATGAATTAGTCAATTTTAGAATATAATTATCTGTGTTAAATATAGGATGTAGTAGCCAAGGCATTTCCAGCAAATAGAGGGAATTTTCAGCATCATGGGTACTCTTATACAAAGAACCAGTGAGCCCTTTGCTTACCGTCATCTACATGCTCTAGGATTAATTCATGCTGGGAAGGAACAGAGGAAAAACATTAAAATGATATAGAAGTATAGAGTCTCTTCCCACAGTAAACTAATAGCGTTTGATTTGTTGAGCTCGGGAAAACACAGATTGACAGGTCCTAATGTTGCTGTCCGCATGCTTGTTGTGGTACAGAACCATACAAAAGATGGAGATGAGCAATTTAGGCTAAAGAGTAACATGGGAGCAAGAAAAAAAAAAAAAAAAAAAAAAAAAAAATTTGAGAATCCTTCTATTAACTGTGGGGCAAAAGATCAAAATGGATTGAATACTAAGTTTGATGTTCAGGAAGATTATGGTAAGAAATATAGGTTGTCTTTCAGCCAGTAGTCTATGCAAAGAACACAGAAACCAGTTAAAAACCCTTCCTCTCTTTTCTGTTTTTTTCTTCCTAACAATCTCTAGATCAAGATTGGAGTTTTTCAGGCCACTTCACTATGAGCTGAGAAGAAAGTTCTTTGTCTAATACAGACAAGATCAGCTGAGCCACATTTCCATGGGGAGGTTTCTGGAAACCATCTCTTTTTAAGACACTAGACTAATTAGGCAAGTCAGTATCACTTCTATTAGGAGAAAACGTGAAATAGGTCTTGCTCAACCTGTTTCTTCAAACTGTCTACCACTAAACTTTCCACATTACACCTCTCTGCAAACACTGCCTGGAAAAAAAAAACCAACAAACTAATTCAAACTTTAAACCATCACATTTCTATACTTACCATTGCTTATAGTGCAGATAAGCCAGGCTGGGATTCTAAGAAGATTTAGCCCCACTAGCATAAAAGCAGCAAATGCAAAAGGGAAGGGTGGGGACAGAGTGAGGATGAGGCAACATGCAGCCATCTGGAGCAATGTGCCTCTTCAGGTATCAGCGCTGCTCCGTTTATGAATTGCCCTTAAGTCTGCTCTCTTGTTCCACACACAGTTCCACACACAGTCTCATCTTACCCTAGTGCTCATGGTCTGCTCTTATTTATCACTTATTTTACTGGCTCTAGTTGTGGCAGGTTGACCCTGGTTGGATGCCAGGTGCCCACCAAAGCTGCTCTAACACTCCCCCTCCTCCACTGGACAGGGGGGAGAAAATATAATGAAGGGCTCATGGGTCGAGATAAGGGCAGTTTAATAAAGCAAAAGCTTAAGTCATGCATGAAAGCAAAGGAAAACAAAGTATTTTATTCTCTACTTCCCATTAGCAGGCAATGTCCAGCCACTTCCCAGGAAGCAGGGAATGTAGTACTTGCTCTGAAAGACAGAGCAACCTTCTCTTAGCTTTTACTGCTGAGCAGATGTCACATGTCTTGGAATATCCCTCTGGTCAGTCTGGGTCAGCTGTCCTGGCTATGTCCCCTCCCAAGATCTTGCCCCACCCCAGACTACTGGTGAGGGGGGGGATGTTGGAGAGCCAGCCCTGATGCTGTGTGAGCACTGAGCAGTGCCAAAACACTGGTGTGTCAGCAGCACATTTCTAGGTACCAATACAAAGCACAGCACTATGAGGGAGCCAATACACTAGTTTACTACTCTCCTTCCCCTAGTGCATTTTAGCATGGGAAAAGCAGATGAGCAACCTTCTGGACCATTCTTATACCGATATAAAGGGATGCTTATGTGCATGCTTGCATGTGCACACACAAGTATGGGCTAACTAGAAATCCAGGAACTAGGTAAGGGCAATCACTAAATTTTAAAAAGTCAGAAAATATGGAGTGCTTTTAGAAGTAGAAAAACCTGCTTCAAAATGGCACAAAGCAAAGAATAAATAGGCACAATTTAAACATAAAGATGAGCATTTGCATAGCTAGTGGATTTCAGACCACTGCTGTTCCAGTTTAAATAAAGCCATGTGACCGTGTTGTATAGAAAGGTCCTCAGCATGAACCTCTTTCTTGGCTGAGCCAACCATCAAAGCATTCCTGACCCCCGAGAACCTGCAGTGGGGCAGAGCTGTATGCTTAAGATGCACCACCAGTCCAGCGGTCCCCAAACTGTGATTGTGGGATGGAATATACTTCCAAATAGCACGCAGAAAAAACAAAGCCCAAACCTCCAAAAATCCACCATCAAAACCTTTCACACCTGCCTTATCTAGCAGGAGCCAGCTAGATCCCTCCTTCTCTATCTAAAGCTTGGAGCTGCTGCAGAGCATTTAGGTGTGGGTGGAACACTGAGGAAAGGACTGGCATAGCATGGAAGAAACATCTCCTGATGCCACCAGTGCATTTCTCCCTCTAAACAAAGCCTGGGAACTCGTGTTTCAGGTGACTGGCTAGCTGTTTTCCTAGGCTGGGATATCAGGTTGCACCTCGTTCTGAAAGGGAGGGTTTGAGTTCCAGTACAAACTCAGCAACAGCAGAGAAATGCAGGTTCTGAACAAGACACCTTTCTTTTCTGCCAGGCAGTGGCTCCTGACTCCCATTAGTAGGTGCTGAGAGCAAGGGGTGGCTTCTCTGGGAGATGCTCCAGGCTGCTGTGGCTCCCTAAGTGTGAGCACATGGTGTGCATAAACCTGCTGCTGCCCTGCTTAGGCAGTGTGCTGCATGCCGTTCTCCACTGCATGAGACCAGCCAAAGTGTGGCCTAAAGGAATCATACAGGTTGTTTGTTTTTTTATTCTAACATACACCCAGACTCCCTCATGCAAAGGCCTAGCTGAGGAAAGCTTAAAAGTGTTAACACTTAGGATAGTCTTTGTGCAGAACAGAATCAAACCACCTGGAATTATGGCTGAAATAATTTCAAAAGGCCATAAAAGAATATTATTGTCTTTTTAAAATAACCCACAGATTATAAACCCTTGAAATAAAGCAGATACTGCATAAAAAGAGAAAGTTTGCATGTATCACAACGGAGTGGCAGATGGCCAAACTAATTACTTGTCTGTCCATAGCTGGAGGATATCTGCAAAGCTGCCTTTGCTGACAATTGGAAATCATTTTAATCATCCATCCTCTGTGGTCAGAGGCTTTCACCACCCAGCTCTGAATGGACACCAGGGTTTGGCCAGCCCTTCAGAGACTGTCACATGAAGTGAGTAGGACTGCTATGCAGCTACATGCAGCACACAGCCCTGCTGATGGAGGAATCAGTCCTTTCTCATTCAGTACATGCAGGCCTGAAGTTGATTTTATTAACTTAAAATATCAGTTAAGTTTTACCATCTTCATGACCCAAAGCAACAGATCAAGAAGGTATTCTTGAAGTTTTGTTCTCAGGGTGGCATAGGGGAAAATATGGTTGGTTTGGAGCTACACTACCTGCCTTTTATGCAGACTAAAAATGTATCTTTACTATTATTGCTATTAATGTACTGCTGAAAAAAGACAGTTTGCATATGCTCTAGAAAATGTTGAGTCTGCTCTTCTTGCTCAAATACTGCTGTTAATGTTTGATAGCAGCCACCTGAAAACAGAAGCCTTTGAACCATACATTGTTCGTGGGAGGTGGTTTGACTTGTTATATATGTAAACTGGACCCTAACTACAAGTTCCTTGAGCACAGCATAAATTATTAGAGCCCTTTTCCAAAGTGGTGTTGTTTTTAAACATCCTTTTCGCATGTTACCATTTCTCCTTTCATACAAACTCCCTACTGCAGAAGCACAGCTACGTGTGCTTGCACAGCTCTAAGGAGTGGTTGTGTGGTTACTCCACAATAAGGATTAGTCACACATTAACCACAGCTGTAAAAACATGTCTATGGGAAAATCACATCCAAACACTGAGGGCCTTTGAGTCTGCTGCTCACTACCATTTTAGTTCAGCATTGTGCAACATACATCTGGCCTGTTTACTTTGCTATCATGATGCATCACAGCTTTTCCTCTGGCAGTCTTCTACCTTCCCCACTTCCATGGACCACTGAGGTCTTACAGGCAGAGCTGTGTCAGCCAATGTTTCTAAACCAGCAGGTCTTGGGCAGGGGTGGGGGGCACTCACACTGTTACAGTGTTTAACCACTTGAGGCAAAGCAAGTGATGCCAAATGATGACTCTAGGGGTCTGTGATTATAACAACTTCAGGCCTGTGAGAAGCAAGGACACCCTTGCTCATCTCCAAGCTGACAGGTAAAAGCTGTAGCAAGTTCTCTTGCTTTTTACTCAGTAGAAAACCACCATCATTTTCCATCATCCTTCTCTCTACATGGCCCTTCACCTCATTCTGCACAGGTCTTCAACAAAGTACGGATCCTGCATTCAATTTCCCAGTCCTCCCTGCCAAATCATTGCAGGGGCAAAGCTGCAGATCTTGGGGAAGGAGAAAGAGGACAGCATCACCCCCTTGCAATGTGACTCAGTAGGGCCACTCTGCATCAGCCTTGCAGGAGAGGGTCCCAGATCATCATCAACCAACCACAGGTTCTGTTATACCCCACTGCTGTTGAATTCCCTTGAAAGAATGACAAACCTTCTCAATGTGAATTATTTCTTCGGGGGGGGG
>NW_020799097.1:10560228-10619216 GCF_003259725.1 Athene cunicularia
TCCCGTCCCCCCCCCCCATTAATGACATTCTCGGCGCCAAGTATTCTTTTGTTTATTCCAGAAAGCAAAGATGTATTTTCAGAAGTCCTCATACTCTATGTACATGGAGTCAAGCAGGGAGGGCCACAGTCCCAGCCCACAGCAGGTCTGACCAGGAGATGCTGCTCCATGACAGCTTTGGCTTGAGGCAAGCCTATGCCCTGGGCCGGTCCCCAGGCCAGTCCCTTCTGGCAGAGGTTGGAGGGGGAGGTATGCAGCTACATGCTGGCTGGGGTGGACAGGGCCCAGTGGTGAGGCTTGGGGCACACAAGTCCACCCTCCTGAAACTAGCATTTCCAGTCAGCCCATTTCCAGGCATGGGGGAAGCCCCAGGTCACACTGAAAACGTGCTGCTTTGCTCAGTGTTCCCACTCACCCACAGCCACAGTCCCTTAAGAATTCGGAAGGCCATCATGCACGCCACTCTGCCATGAGGCACACCCTGCTGCTCTGCCCTCCTGCCGCTGACCTCTTCTCCAGGATGTGGATGGAGACTTCTCTCTGTGCTGCGCAAGGTGCCTCTGCAGAGGGAACGCCGAGAGGATTTTATCTCAGAAGGCAATTTCCAGTCTCACAACTGACTCTCCCATCTCACAAGTCCCAAATCCCAACTTGCAGCTCCCAGATTCTGATTCCCAAAGCCCAACTTGCAGCTCCTAGCTCTGAACTCCCAACCCCCGACTACCAGCTCCCTACTGGTAATTTGTAACTTCTAACTTCTCCTCATAACTCCTTGGTTCAAGAGGAAAATAGCGCCATAACCTACAGTGAGAGAGCTCACCCTTCCTCCTCCATGGGATTGAGGGCATCCCCACTGTCACACCATGAAACACAACAGCCTCAGCAGTCCAGCTGCTGCTTGATGCACTTGCTGCATAACCTGGCGGATGTATACCTTCCAGTGTGGAAGTCTGGACTGTACCATTGCCATGAGTTGGTACACTCTAAAGCAGCCACCAGACAGTCAATATGTAAGCACGATGGTTGCAGGACAGCAAGCTGGTGATAATGGCTGCATAACGACTTTTTGCCTTCCCCGGACACTGTGTCCTGCTCCCGTTTTGCTCTCACTTTGGCGCAATGGTGCTATGCCCAGCATACATCAGGCCTTAGTGTGACCTACACATTACCCAAAGTCGGAGCAGCACTTCAGTGATAAGTCACATGCCCTCACAGGAGATGCTGGGGCTGTCAGACACCTGGTCTGATTGCCCCTGGGAGCTCCCTCTTTCTGTGGCTGTGCCCACTCTGGCCAGAAGGGGAAGGACCGTGCACATCCCATTGAGCTCCTTCCCACAGATGCCTACCAGGGTCTCCTTGGCTGGTTGTGCCCTGCTGGCTGTTCCCACACACTCCCTTTAACAGGAGAGTGTCTCCCCATCCTCCTGAGGCATCTCCCATGCCGCTCTCAGGAACACCGCTGGCCCAGAGTGGATGGGGACCTGCGTTCCTAGCAGGCGTGCCATTGACATGGCCTGTGAACTTTTCCTGTGGCCCAGGGGGCTGCTCTTCCCTAGTCAAAAAAGACTGATGGATTCACTTCAGATTCAGAAGAAACATGCTTCCTGGGAGAGCTCCTGGTCCTGGTAGGGCCTAGAGGGGACACACAGCTCACTAGGTCGGTACCCCACTGGGCCCTGCTGCCCCTGGACACCTGCATGGTCACATTCCGAGGGTCGGGCTGGTCTTTGCGCTCCCAACTAGCAGCACAGGGACAGGCTCCCCAAGGCCAAGAGGAGCCATGGTCCCCAGGGCTGCCGCCACCCTGGCTCTGCCCCTTGCTGTCTCCTGGCCTCACTGACACCATGTCCTGATGGCACCTCTGCAAGGGTATCACCCCCCACATTTCAGGCCCATGGCTTTCCCCACACCCTCCCCAAGTGGTTGCTCCCAGCCATGCCCCTATCTGTGTCCTCACGCCCTTCTCAGTGGCCTTACATGTCCAGGTGACTTTTGAGGTCCTCGAGGGCTGCTGGAACTGATGGCCTGTTTCATACACTTCATCCATAGCTGGGCACACAGTTCAGTGGCAGAGTGGCAGAGGGCAACATCATCCGATGGCTGTGGGCTGCAGAGGGGCTGTTGCACTCCAGTGGGGGATGGTTCCACTTCCTGTGTCCTTGAGGGCCGCAAAGACACCAGCAGGGCAAGGGCTGCTGGCAGAGGGGGAGTGAGCCAATGGGGCGTCCCCGGACGGGGCGGTGGGCACATGGGGCCAAGGCATGTCTCCACAGGGCACCTGCCCTTGCCCAGGGGCTGCCTGCCTCTGGCATCCCCCTTGTTGCCTCTGTGCTGGCACTTCCTCAGCCTCCCCTCCTATAGACACAAGAAAGCAGCGGGTGAGAAGGGAACGTCCCCAGCACCCTCGGTGGCACCAGCAAAGCAACAGAGCGTGGCCAGGGCCAGGCCTGTGCCTGCCCCGAGCCTCCTGGCCCACGCTGGCCAGGGCCCAGCTGGGAAAGGGCCTCCCCTGCCAGGCAGGGCCCCTCCAGCCCACCCCTGGGGCTGCTCCCGGCCCCTGCTGACCCCCCACCCTGCCAGCCAGGGCCCGGCTCAGCACCAGCACTGACTCCTACCTGCAGCCTGGCTGTGGTCAGCGTGAGGCATTCGAAAACCACCAGCAGGAATGGCAGGAAAGCAAAGGCGGCGGGAAGGGCTGCTGGGCTGGTGAAACGGCTCATTTCCCAGCACATGACAGACATGGCTGTCATGTGCCTGAGAGAGCCAAGCAGAGCTTGAGGAACAGCAGCTGGACACAGCTAAGCCAGTCCCCTTGCTCATCCTTCCCAGCTAAACGTGGGGCACTTCCTGCGCACAGGGCTACAGCCACAGATGGAGCCCCCGACTGGCAGCTTTCACTGCCAGTCAGGCTGTGGCGCAGGGATTCGCTGCGCTTGGGCAGAGACTCCTGCAGCTGTCTCCGTCCTGGACACTTCCCTCACCCTTCTCTGCTGCTTTCTGGCCACGGCTCTGCAGGGCACCGGGGAGATCCACTGCCAGCTCCGTGTACACATGTCCCGCATTGTCTAGGAGCTGCTCCAGCTGTGAAGCCAGCAGCTGTTTCTGCAGGTCTGTATCAGCTTGGCTGGCCCTGGAGCAACCCGTGAGCTCTGTGATGTGCTTTTCCAGGTTGGGGGGTCTGATGGTCGATGCCTGCGGGGGGGTCTGGAGGCAGTGGCAAAGCTGTGGATGTCCTTTGGCTGAAGTGACGTTGTGTCTGTCGGGAGCTGCTTCCTGGAGCTGCTGTGCAGTCTGATGGCAGCTCAGGTGTCCCCACATCCTCACTGGAGCTGCTCTGGCCTCTCAGGGAGCGGTCTGCTTCTTCCACGGGGCCACTCTTCTGCAAGGGCAGCTCTGGAGGCCCCATGTCCCTGGAGGAGATGCTGGGCCTCTCAGACCCCTGGCCTGAGTGCTCCCAGAGAGCTCCCTCGCCCTGCAGTGGTGCCTGGCTGGAAGAGGAAGGATCATACAGAGGCACCTGAGTCCCAGGCTGCTCCTCTGGGTCAGTCCTGGGATGCTCCAGGACAGACTGGATGCTGGAGCCACAAGCCATGTTGGCTCGATCCACAAGAGAGAGGAGAGGCCCCCATGAAGAGGAGCCAACATTGATCGCTGCGATGGAAGTCTATGAGGTGTTTCCTGAAGGGGACAAACACACCTTTGCAGAAGAGATGGCTTCACTTGTCATGATGAAATTCAGATCTTCTCTCAAAGGGGACAGAGAGGCCCTTGAAGAGGAGCTGACTTCACCGTCCATGATAGAAGTCCAGGAGCTGTTACTGTACTATGGTGTCTCCCAGCTGAGCCTGTGTGAGGAGGAGGGAAAAGCCTGAGCCCAGCACTCCCGATCAGCCTGGGGCTCTCCTTCCTGTCCCAAAGGAGGCATCAGGTTGTGTCACTGCCATGGGGTCCCACCCAGTGTGTGCTCAAGGTCTACTCCCTGCCTGCCTGGCACAGCATTTTCCTCTTCCTCAGGAGAAAGGGGGGACACTGTCAGCTCTGCACCACTCAGGTCAACTCCTCTACAAGGGCATCAGCCCTCCATTTCAGGCCCATCGCTTTCCCCATGCCCTCCTCAAATGGTTGCTCCCAGCCATGGCCCCTTCCCTGTCGCCATGCCCTTCCCTGCATCCCAACCTAAGGGTCTCCCCAGGGGAGAAGCTCAAAATGGCTCCCCCAGGGGCATTCATTGATGCTCAGGCTGAATCTGATCTGTGCTCATTAGTGGCTCCTATGGACCGAAGGCCCCAACTACCGTGAAACCCCAAATACAAAGACAATCAGGAGCAGCTACATGTCAGCAACCAAGAAGCCCTATTTTCAATAGGCAGGTGCACCTGCCAGACAATCCACCCCGTGACTACAGTCATGATTCGGCTGGTTTCCTTGAGGTGCTGCTGAAGTCCCCTCTCACCTCCAAGTTTAAAAGGGAGTGTGGTCCTGGTGAGCATCTATATTCATCGTGGATTGCCGTTCGTAGATGACTAAACAATCAAATCTTAAGAAAAATCAAAATTGAAGGAAACTGATTAACCATTCTAACAAGGAAGATTCAAACATATCCAATTAACCAATTAATGCTTAATATAGCATCAATTGCCTCGTTTCTTACTACTTTACTTGTTGATCTGAAGTGGTATTATCACAATAGCACTAAGTTTAATCATATTCTTCTGAATGCTGCCAATTTCACAAGATTCATTCGCCACCACTCTGTCATCCAAGTCTTGCTTGTCTATATGAATCACCATCACCACTGCCAATCAGGATGATGAAGTCATCTGTTTCTCCAAGATCCTACAAAAAGAACAGAACTAGGCCTTGGATCAGAACTTGGGCATCAAGTTAAAAATCAGTAATTATCTATCCGGCACTAAAACAGTGATTTTTTCCACCTTACCCTAGGGCTTCCCAAGCATGTCGACCATGCCCATTAGCCTGAGCATAGTATGGGATGTGCAAACCCCCTGTATTGCTTCTGTGCCCACTCCTGGACCACCCCAGCCCTAAAGTGTTTTCTGTTACCTGATTAAATTGATCTGGGTGTTTCCTTCTCTATCTGCCATGTGTAGCAATAATGATCTGATTGCACACAGCGCTCCCTCGCAGCTTCTCCCTGAGTGAGTCCCGCAGGAGGGCTGGGGGAAACCCAGAGCTCTTAACCCCCTCTCCGGGCGGGGTTTTAGCGAGCTTTTGAGCCACTGCACAGCAAGCAATTGTTGGCGAGTGCCGATATTAGCGGGGAAGACACAAATGGAAATGGCACGCCCTCCCACAGGGGAGCAAACACATCTCTGTTTGCTTCCTGCAAAAGCACCACGAAAAGCCCGTCCCAGAGCTGGCGAGTGCGCTCCTGCAGGGCTGCACCCAGCCAGCCTCCACAGGCACCTCAGCAATCGACTGTTAATTGCCACGTTCTGTTTAGTTTGGGACTGGCCACAGCGGAAAACTATAAGGGGAATGTGTATATGATTTATGTTTTTTTTCAAGATCATTGGTCACCTCAAAAATACCCTGTCTGGCAGCAGGTGGCAATGACTACTGAGAGACACAGGTAACTTCTGTCTCCCTAACTCCAGAACTCCACACTCTGCCATCTGGAGAACACCACCGTTTACCTGCCAAACCATCAAATCCTAATATTTGTTCTCGAGTTCTGCCCTCCAGCAACTGCACCAACTTCGGTATTACCAGTAGATTTCCCATGTAATATTGCCTGGGGTACACCCCCAGTGCACACGCCTTCCACCACACAAGATTCCTTCCTGAATCATAAAATCGACTTATCCTGGGGCGGTTTAAGCTCTCTACGAGGAGGCTGCTGGAGGGGGGAAGTTTCTGACTGACTTGCTGAACCCTCCGGCTGCCATCCCCACCGCCACCCGGGCCGGTCCAGCCCATCTCTTGCCCATCAGCAGCCAGATCATGTAACGTTCCTGTCCACGTTAATACCTGCACAGGAGGGGTTTTCACTGGTCGCATTCAACATCTTTGTGCACCCATTCTCTGAGGTTCAAAAAACCCCAAAAACCTCAGATACTGGACATGTATCTTTAAAGCAGCCGGGAGCCTCTAGTACGAGCTGTAGCGTGGCTGGGATCCACCAGCACGGCGAGCCGCCTCTCACCCACCGCCCGAATGAAAGTGGCCTTTGTAAATCCCTCTGCCAGCTCCGACAGTCCCTTCACTTTAATGGTAACGGGTTCCCCCCTCTCCTTAGGTCCACGCCCCACCCCACTAAGCCACTGGAAATGTTTTCAACCGGTTACCCGCTGGTCCCTCACTTAAAAAACACTCCGGGAACCCAGAAACCTTCCGCATCTCATCACTCAACAGAATTCGATTCCCCCCCTCCCCCGTTAAAGAAACCCTCCGCAAATATTTGGTTTTAGTTTTACCCGGCTTAGGCGAAAACTTCATCTGAACTTCACTCAGCTCGTGTCCTGCTCAGGGGGTTGTACGGACGGTGGTTTGGGGGCTCCGACCTTATGGACTTGTCTGCCTTTGTTTTAATGACAGGTCGCACTTACTTTCCCTCTCTCCCTCCCATTCCTCTATTTCCTTCAAGCTACTTTCATCAGACCCTCCCCAAATAGCTCCATCCCACTCCTCAATAACTACACTTGTGATTAACTTCTGAATCTGAACACCACTAGGATTTTTTGCTCGTGTCAACATAATTAGTTTTTTTCCCCCTAATAACCGCCTTCTCTCTCTCTTAACAATTCTGCCTTCAAACAATCAATTTCCATCCGCTCCTCTAAATTATCTTTCTCCACAAAATAATCCTGTACTTGTGACTTGCGGAAACACGACTCCACAACCTCTAGGGTTATGAAGTAGATATGTTTATTTAGCGCTGAGGCACAAAGGGGATCGTTCCACCACAAATGTGCGCACTTCTCGTGGCACCTGGTCTTGGCTTTATGCTACAAAGCATCACATGATTCATAATAAACCTATACATATGCATGACCTATCCCTGCTTCGTATTATAATGAGCTTGACATTTTTTTTCATATATTATGCCCAGGTCTTCTCCTAGTTGCACTTGCACAGTGTGTCCGTCCCAGTGGTCGTGGGCTGGGGTTGCAGAGATTAAGTAGCTCCTCTTCCGCACTGTTGAACTTTTTAGCTCGGTTTCTTGTGCAGTCTCTGTAGCCTCTTGGACTCAACCAATGCTACGGTCTGGCCTTTGACCAGTTTTTAAGGCTGTCTTCCTATTCCATCAGGAAGTATTCTCTCACAGCTTCCATTAATCAAGGTTTCCATAATGCTCTACATCAACTGTGTTCTATTATCCTATTTTAACCTTAGTTATCTTTTAACTAATGTGCCTCTAGCCCCTAGCCTGATCTCTAACTCTTCCATCTTTATCTCTAAACTAAGTTATAGCTTAATTTCTTGAGTGCCTTATTTCTATATCCTATTTTAATTTCCTAGCTCCTCATTTCACCTGAAACAAGCAGGTACCTAATATGGTGCACATTCACCCTTCACTTCCACCATTCCACCAACTCCCCCGGCTTTGTACCAACTTTTTCACAACTGCCACAGCATGAAACCCCTCCTTCGCCCACTGTACATCTGGGGGAGAAGGGACACAACTATACTTCTGTAATAACTCCTCTATCGACATCCTGCCAACTGTACCAATTGGTTACAGAGGCTCTCAACTAAACAAACACCAAAAATTAAAAACCAACACAATTAACTAGCCCTCCGCAAATTACAGGTTCAAACATATGTGAGGAAAGAAGAGAATAACTTCATAGGCTTTAAGGACAACTGAAAACACAGAACAAAGAACAACCCCTTAGGTTTTAACAACGACCCAAAACACAGAAGAAAGCCCTACTCCCTGCAGTTTAACAACCCAAAACCGAACAAGTGAGAGCTCTCAACCTCAAGGGCCCTCTCAGGGCAGCATCTTGACCAAAGTCACCTCAGAGAGCTTTTTCGGGCATAGTCCCGACCCAAGGGGAGCGTCTTCGACCGCAGCATGCTGCTCCAGGGGACGAGCTCAAAATGGCTCCCTCCCAGGGCTTTCAGGTCAGTTCTGTGTGACAGGGAGAGGCAGGTATTTTGGAGGAGATGAACTCACCCCATACACCACAGCAGAGGAGAGTGGTGCCCACAGAGGCGTTGTTCATCCAGTATTGCCAGGGTCACTGCCTGTCGTAGTGCAGCCAGAACAGGCGCTCGGGGCCTCCATCTTCTCTGTCCCATGGTGGACACTGAATTTCATTGCTCTCTGGGACTTGGTGCCTTGAAGGACCTGCACTGCTCCCAGCACTGAAGCAGCTGTGGAGTGCAGGGGACCTCCAGGAAGCCGGGCAGCCCATGCTGCCTCTGGAAGCCTGAGGCATAAGGCAAGCCCCAGGTGTCCATCCTCAGGGACCTGGTTGAGGGCCAACTGCTGTGGTCCTCTCCACAAAACCTGCCAAAAGCACCGCTGCCGGCCTCGGCTGTGCAACGAGGGGTAAGAAGTGAGCAGGGGCTGGAGCCGCTGCTCCTGCCTGGGAAAGAAGACACTCCTGTGAGCTCATTTCAAGAGACAGTGTTTATTGGGAGAGCTCCTGCTCCTGGTAGGGCCTGGAGGTGATCAGCTGCTCGCTGGGTCTGTACCCACTAGGCCCTGCTGCCCCTGGACGCCTGCAAGGGGAAAAGCACGGTCACATTCCGAGGGTCGGGCTGGTCTTTGCACTCCCAACTAGCAGCATGGGGACAGGCTCCCCAGAGCCAAGAGGAGCCGTTGTCCCCAGGGCTGCAGCCACCCTGGCTCTGCCCCTTGCTGTCCCCAGGCCTCACTGGCACCATGTCCTGATGGCATCCATCTCTCCCACTGAGCAAGCCTCACCCCGAAATGCCACCGAGTCCTTCCCCATAGCCTCCCAAGGGGGTCACAGCTCCCTCTTTCCCCCAGGAGCTCAGAGCAGCCGCCATCCCCAGCCGCCCAACCAGCATGGTGCCCTCATGTGCGGGGGGCACTGAGGCTCTGCTGCTTCCCATCCCCTTTGTCCTTGTCCCTTGGGTCTCCTCACCTCTCCTCAAGATCTTCACTCCTTGCTCTGCCAAACTGGGTCGTGCCTGGGCCTAGGCACTCTAACCTCAATCGCGGCTGAGGGCGAGCACACAGCACCTCCTGCCTGGCAGAGGAGGTGTCTCTGCCCCAGGACTCCTGTGTCTGGCGACTCTCATGGCGCATGAATTGGCAGGAGAACACTGCGGCAGAGTTCACCGATGCCAAAAGAGAGGGATCCCTATGGTGGACTCACACACGTGGACCTCCTTCGATCGCTGGGCAGCAGCAGCCCAAGTCTGGCCCTGATGCCTCTTGGCCTTGTCCTCGGGTGGGCGCCTTCCTCCCACTCCTCTTCCTGTGCACGGGGCTGCAGCCTCAGATGGATCCGAAGACTGGGAGCCTTCACAGCCTGTCAGGCTGCGGTGTAGGGATTTGCTGCACTCGGTGTCTGGAGGCAGTGGCAGAGCTGTGAGTGTCCTTTCACTGGAGGGACGTCGTGTCTGTCGGGAGCTGCTTCCTGGAGCTGCTGTGCAGTCTGATGGCAGCTCAGGTGTCCCCACATCCTCACTGGAGCTGCTCTGGCCTCTCAGGGAGCGGTCTGCTTCTTCCACGGGGCCACTCTTCTGCAAGGGCAGCTCTGGAGGCCCCATGTCCCTGGAGGAGATGCTGGGCCTCTCAGACCCCTGGCCTGAGTGCTCCCAGGGAGCTCCCTCGCCCTGCAGTGGTGCCTGGCTGGAAGAGGAAGGATCATACAGAGGCACCTGAGTCCCAGGCTGCTCCTCTGGCTCAGTCCTGGGATGCTCCAGGACAGGCTGGATGCTGGAGCCATGAGCCACGTCTTCTCCAACCACGAGAGTGAGGACAGGTGCCCGTGAAGAGAAATCAAAGTTGCTTGCCGCAATCAAAGTCATTGAGGTGTTACTTGAAGGGGACAGACGCACCTCTGCTGAGGAGATGGCTTCGTTTGTCATGATGGAATTTGGAAGGTCTTCTCTTGAAGGGGACGGAGAGGCCCTTGAAGAGGAGCTGACTTCACTGTCTGAAACAGAAACCCAGGAACTGTCGCTGTCACTATCTTCGGGCATCTCCCATCTTAGCCTGTATGTGGAGAAAGAGGGAAGGCCTGAGCGCAGCACTCCTATCATCCCAGGGCTCTCCTTCCTGTCCCAAAGGAGGCATCAGTCTCTGTCACTGCTGTGGAGTCTAACCCACTGTGTGCCCAAGGCCCCGTCCCTCCCTGCCTGGCACAGCTTTCCCCTCTGCCTCAGGAGAAGAGGGGGAAACAGCCATCTCTGTGCCCTCAACAAGAGCATGACACCTCACATTTTTGGCCCATGCCTTTCCCCACGCCCTCCCCAGGTTGTTGCTCCCAGCCATGCCCCCATCCCTGACCCCACATTGTCCATGTCTCTTTTCAGGTTCCTGAGAACCGAGTTGAACCAAAAGACGTTCATACACGTCATCCATCTCTGGGCACGCGGAGCGGCTGCAGAGGAGCAGAGGGCAGCGTTAGTGGGACCTCCCATGCTGGGGCGCTGTCAGAAGGGCTGTTGCACTCCAGGGGGGATGCTACCACTTACTGTCTCCTTGAGATCTCTGAAGACTTCAGCTGGGCAACAGCTGCTGGCACAGGAGATGGAGGGGGTGCAGGGGGTGTCTCTCTAGGGCACCTGCCCTTGCCCAGGGGCTGCCTGCCTCTGGCATCCCCCTTGTTGCCTCTGTGCTGGCGCTTCCTCAGCCTCCCCTTCTACAGAGACATGAAAGCAGCGGGTGAGAAGGGAACGTCCCCAGCACCCTCGGCGGCACCAGCAAAGCAACAGAGCGTGGCCAGGGCCAGGCCTGTGCCTGCCCCGAGCCTCCTGGCCCACGCTGGCCAGGGCCCAGCTGGGAAAGGGCCTCCCCTGCCAGGCAGGGCCCCTCCAGCCCACCCCTGGGGCTGCTCCCGGCCCCTGCTGACCCCCCACCCTGCCAGCCAGGGCCCGGCTCAGCACCAGCACTGACTCCTACCTGCAGCCTGGCCATGGTCCACCTGAGGCATCTGAAAACCACCAGCAGGAAATGTAAGATAGTAAAGGTGACGATGAGGGCTGCTGGGCTGGTGAACCACCTAATTTCCCAGCACACGACAGACATGGCTGTAATGTGCCCGAGAGAGCCAAGCAGAGCTTGAGGAGGAGCAGCCGGACACAGCTAAGCCAGTCCCCTTGCTCACCCTTCCCAGGTCAAGAGACAGTCTCTTCACCTGGCAGCTCACAGGCCAAATGCTGTGGGCCTTGCTCAGCCCAACATTTACATGTTCCGCCCGTGATTGTGACATAGGCATGACACGGGCGTGTCACAGTTCCACCGCCTTTGTTGTCATCAGCACTCCTTTAAGACATCATTTGGGACACCTCAGTACTGTCCCCATTCCACAGCCTCCTTCTGTCAGGGCAACCAGTGTCTTGTGGGGAACAGTGGTGGCCACAGCAACAAGGCATCCCTGCTCCCAGCAAGCTTACGCCCCACCCCTGCAAGGCACCAAAAGGCAGAGCCTGTCAGCAGCTGGAGCAACCGTTTGTTACAAACTCCACCTGTTCTCGCCACGAAACGCACGTCCAAGACCTCCTCTGGCCGTTTGAGTGGCCCAGTATCACGGGTTCCATTCTTCGGCCCCCCCAGGGGCAGTGCCTTGGCAGGAACTGCAAGATTGGTGCGTGGCTCCGCACAAGCCCCCCCTCTCTAGGAGCCCATGCGGGGCTGACCCCAGGCAGGGGCCCCCAGGTTCCCACGGCAAGGCTCTCTCCAGCCATCAGTTGCACCCTGGTGGCTCGGGGTTCCCAGCACCGGCCCAGGCGCTGCGAGGGCATCTCCCTGGGGCCGTGGCAGTGGGCAGTCCCAAGGTGCTCTGCTCCACCGCACGTGGCCAAGAAGGGCACTCAGGGAGCTGCTCCGTGGCTCACAGCAGAGGAACAGAGCCCTTTTCAAGACAACTGGAAGATGTTCATTCAAAGCCAGGAAAAGCAACAGCTGCATTGTCAGCAGCACAGGGCAGCCCCTCAGCCCCTCCCACACAGGACATCCCTCCCTGCAGCGTCCCTGCCACAAAACACTGTCAAGGAAAAGCCCGTGCACACAGAAGTGAGCTGCACCCATGGGGACAGGGGAGAGAAAAGTCACCTGTTGCAATAAAGGCAGAAGAATCTCATCACTCTCTGACTATTGTCATTTGCAAAGAACATTCGTCTCAGGGAATGTAACATGATGTTAAGCCCAGAATTGCCATCAGGTCGAGGGAGGTGATTCTCCTCCTTCATTCAGTGGTGGTGAGGTCACAGCTGGCTCCCGTGTCCAGGGAGCTCCTGGGGCTCCTCAGAACAAGAGAGACATGGACATACTGGAGAGAGCCTAACAAAGGGCCATGAAAATGATGAAGGGACTGGAGCATCTCCCATATGAGGAAAGGCTGACAGAGCTGGGACTCTCCAGCCTAGAGACAAGAAGGCTCAGGAGGATCTTACTGATTTATAGGAATTCCTGAAGGGGGGATGCAAAGAAAATGGATCCAGGCTCTTTGTGGTGGTGCCCAATCACAGGACCAAAGGCAAGGGGCACAAACTGAAACACGGGGAGGTTCCCTCTGAACATCAGGAAAGACTTTTTCACTGAGAGAAGCACCGAGCACTGGCATAGGTTCCCCAAGGAGGTTGTGGACTCTCCAACCTTGGAGATATCCATAAGCCCTCTGGTCATAGACATCAGCTCTTGGTGGTCCTTCTTGAATATGTCTTTCTTGAGTTGTACCATATTTGATACAATTCCCTGACGATACTTGTAAGTCTTAATGTGATAGTGAGCAAGTTTCTACACACATATAAAAATACATATTAAAAGCTTTCTAAGTTATGTTAAAAAATGTTTTCTGTCATCAAATCTACTGTTCTTATTTTGGACATCCATTTGTTTCTAATGTCCTCTTACTACTTCCATCTATTGTCTTATTCTTTACATATTCTTACTACAATTTATTTGAGATATAATATTCAGCCCTTAGCACAAACACTTAGACTGTTGAAAGATCGAGCATATTGTGCAAAGATCTGGAATGTTGGCCACAAGGTATTGTTTTGAATACTGAACTAGTTCATCAAGTCCTTGACAGTGGATTGCTTGGAGGACATGTCTTTGAAGATTTGTAGGAAAAAATTCCAATTTGGAGGAAGTTGGGTGGTTATCTGTTTGCATAATTCTGAAAGATCTTTCCTTTTAACTAGGGCAAGCCTGACAATTGTTTTAGTGCCTTTCTAAGTTCAGAGACAGTGCACCAGAGTTATCATTAGCAAATACAGATTGACTCTGAATTTCTTTGCAGTTAAGATGCATCTAAATGCATTCCTCACTCACAATAGAAAACTCCCTTTGTAACTGTAACAATAATGGCTTTATAGGTTGACCAGATTAAAAGAACCAAATGAGCTAATTTCAGTCTTTCTAACTTCACTGTTTGAAAGGGTTTCATTCAATACACAGAATTTGGCTAAGAAAAATAATCCTGTAGCATTGGTCAGAAATGCTAGTCAATAGCAAGGGTTATGTAATAAGTATGACATGTTTCCTATAGGAAACAGACACCTTGTCACCAGAGTGACTTCACTTAGGCAAAGCAACACAGCCAAAGATATTTTACAATTCCCTATTATCTGCACGATACACCAGGTGGTATAGTAGGGGACTCCTAGCTCTTAGTTCATTGTAAACAAGAGAAGATCTGCAAATTCAGCTTGATGTTATGACAGCTGTCGCACAAAAGCTCCCCTGTTTCAACAGCCAGGTAAACGACCTCTCCGTAACTTAGAGAGCTTGCACTGTGACAAGCCACCTCAACTTGCATAAATACCATTAACACCTCAAGGACACCCTCTGCACACATCATCCTCTTCTTAACTTACTGCACAAAGTAATTGAGTTTGGAAGATCTTCACCCTGTCCTTTTGCATTGGGCCATCTTACTGTCCTAAAACAAGGCTGCTTTTATATTTTTTTCTCGACAGCTGTTTTGAACAGTAAGTCCAAAAGATGGTGTAATATTAACCAACTACTCTGCCTCTTTGTTCACAAAGGATAGTTGGATTGGTGATTAACCATTCACCCTGCCTCATTGATACTTGAAGTTTTAGTAGTCAGGTCCTCAGGGTAGAGCCTGGCCATGCTCTAGTGAAGACTATGAGACTTCAGTCTGTGATGTTCAGTCACCTCAGTACTGTCAGAGTTTAATTATTTTTCAAAATCTGCCTCTGGCAAGTTCCCAAATAAAGAGGAAGCAGAAGAGCTGTATGATTAAGTATCATAAAGTAGTGAGATTACCCTTTGTACACTGAATACTGTGCTTTAAATGTCTAAAAGCACAGTGCCCAATTCTGTCTTCTAGGAACTTACATTATAAATTGGTTTTCAGGCTTAGAAAGAGGAATTCACAAATCGGAGATTGTTTACAGTCCTGTCTCTTCACTTGTAAAAAGTTTAATGGTCACACAGGAGTATTCTGTTTCTTAACGGGTCTGTAAATATGCAATACAACAAATATGAGCTGAAATATGTTTCAGCTGAGCAGGTAGTTTATTTATGGAACCTTTTCAAATGAAACTAAATGTCTGACTCTCTAAAGTCTAGAGGTGTGCATAAACATCACTAGGTAAGGGACAATAGTGTCCGTTGTCCCCCCCCTCAAGACACTGGTGGCTACCAGTGAATCCTAAAGCATATTTGTTAAGCATTTTCCAGCAGAGCATGACAGCAGAGCCTCCACACCCACCACAGCCACATATATCTGTGACATACAGTGACGTTGTCCAAAGCCCCACTGCTATCTTCTGTTTTATCCATACAGTAAAAAGCAGACCTTTTTAAAACTCATATTTAAAACTCAAATGCACCAGAACTTAAAGCACAATTAAATTAAATATGCGTTCAATCTAACAGTTTAATCATTAGGCATCTTAGAAGAGCTGTAGGGCTCATCTAGCTAGTAATCAATTAAATAAATTTAATAGTATCTGAGATTTGTAAAGGTGTTCATTAACATGGATCAGGCAGATATCTTTATTGTGTGGTACATGACTAATCCATTTTGGATCTCATATGTGGAAATGCTCTTCTCCACCAAGGTCATCACCTGTGTATCTAAGATCTTTCTCTATTCAGGAAAAAAACCTGTGCCTTACAGTAATGATTTAAGAGTTAGTACAGGCAGGGCTAAAAAGTTTTTACCAGCAGACAGTGAAAGTCTGTATATATGCATATAATTGATAGAAGACATTTGTTTTTAAGAATCTGTGCTCATTATAGTCTCAGCAGTTGGCATTGCTGCTGGAGCAAAAAAGATAACGAATGCCTGTTCCTACAAGGATTATTATTTAGTTACCAGTCCTATATCTGGGGCCACTGTGGAACCAACAGCTGGGTTTTGCTGAAGTCACTTGCCTGCCCTGCCTCCTGTACACAACAGAGCTGAGGTGCTTGGTCATCCCTGGAGATGGCTGGCTTTGACCAGGTCCCATGCTGTGTTGTCCTTGGAGCATGAAGGTTTCTTAGGGGCTTGAACATGATACTTCTTTTGAAAAAGTTCAGCTATACCCTGACTGGTGTTTACATGAGCTACATAGAAAATAAGATGCTATTAATACATAGGTGGACATATCTACAACAGGACAAAAGTGTAGTGGAACTTACTGAACCTGAACCAAATGCCTTTTTTTTTCCTTGAGAAATAATCAAAGAACAATTGTGATGAGCCATAACCAAGAGAAAGGAATGCAAAACCTCAAACCAGTCATGCTCTGCTTGCAGTGGCTTTTCCTTTGCCTTGTTTAGTTGAAGCCTTGTGCTCTTCCCTGCACCCAGTGTGCATCACCTATAGTGCAAGGTCTGACCCCATTCAGGAGTAGCAAATGCTCATTTCTCAGGAAACATCACACATCAGCACTTACTGACTTTGTGGCTAGGAACGGAAGTATTTTTATAATAACCTCTGAAAAGCAAAGTCTATCTGATTAGAAAGAAAGAGAAAAGAAAAAAAGACAATGGAACTTCAGGATGGAACTGCTCTGCTGGAATAAGCTAAGCAGGGCCACAAAGCAGAACAGTGCATGAAGATGTGAGCAGCTAGTGGTGGTGAATCAGAAAAAGGCAGGAAAGAATACGTACACTGAGGGGGCAAGAGAGGAGTCTCATGCCAGCAGCTAGCACATTGGTAGCATTTCCCATCTGTCTGTCCTGTGGTTGCTGTGTAGTGCATGGCTTTTGAAGTCCAGAGAGCTCAGACTGAAGGAGCCTGTGCTATGCAGGTTCTCATATTCCTATTATTCTTGCATGGTTCTGCTTAGGCAAGGGAGAAAGGCCAAAAGGTTGTTCAAAGTCATTCAGGAGCAAGAATTGTGGTGAAATACAACACCAGCATTGAATGTCTTAATTGCTGAAACCTGTGCCTTTTTATGCTTCCTTGGGAACAGACCTCTGCAGGCAAAACCTAACTAATGGAGCCACATGTGTGTCTTCCTTCCTTCATTCCTGCTGGAAAGCTGTTCCAGGGGGAGGAACCAGCTGGGCTCTGAGCATGTGCAAAATAGGGTGTATTTTTTGTTATTGACACAATCAGATTTCAGCTACATTGGTTTGCAGGACAACTGTAACCATTTCAGGATTCTAGTATAGTTTAGCAGTTCTTCTATATTCTCCTGGCTGCTAACATCAGGTGAACGTTGTCCATGCTTGTAATGCACAGGAGCACTTTAGTCCTAGTATGGAAAAATGCATTAAATTTACACTGTTAAGAAATACTCCTTTCCTAGGGAATACACCCTGACTGTTGTGGTAACCTAGTGTCAAGTACAATACCTACACAAAACCCTGCATTCATATGGACAGTTAGGAGCATTGCAAAGGTCTTTATTTCCCATGGGTTTCATAGCAACAGGAAAAGAAAGAAGACCCCATTAGTGCTTGTACTGAGGGAAAGGCTACAGTCTGAGTTCAACCCATACTAGATAACTGAATGAAGAGAGAAAGAATTTTGTAATGAATGCTTCAAACACGGGAAAAGACCAATTAATCCCACTGCTCACAGGATTACTTGTTTTTCCTGTCAATGCTCAGAAGACTTCTAACACAGAAAGACAGGAGTGATTTGTAAAGATCACATAAAACCAGCAGGCAGGTTAGACTCTAGCAACAGCCATAGCTCTGCTGCAGACCTGGTGAGGGGCGGTATTGATGTGCACCGTCCCAGGTCAGTCCTGCGCTGTGTTCCACAGAGGCAGCCCGGAGGTGACATGGTGTGTGACACCAGTGAGCTGGGTGAGTGGCTGGATTTATGGCAGATTGTGACAGGACATAGGATTCCTGAAGCCTCCAGCTATTTTCTGACCACCTGCATGGTAGGGAAAGCATGGTATGGGATGTGACTGCTGGGGAACCCACATGGAGAACTGAGGGGCAGCTTCTCTCTCAGCTCCTCTGGCAGATGTGGTAGGTGCCATTTTAGATAATATAGAAGATTAAAAGTTGTCTTCTGGGGCTAAAATCATGATGTCCTGAAGCTCATGATAGTGTGACCAGGCTAGAGATGCTCCTGTTTTTCATTGGCATGGAGTAGACTTTGTATGAGATGCTCAAAAATCAATGGCATAGGCTGTGAATTACATGAATTGTAATTTGGCTTTTCATTCTGTTTGCCAATTAAATAACTACTTCCACAAGTGTATAATCCACTCACTATGTAGGATGCCAGCCATATTACAATGTAAATTCAGTAAATCTTTTTAATAATTTTTTTTGGTGAATGAGAATTATGCAAGTAATGACAGATAATACATCTCCAAGCTTTCAGCCCTAGTAATTCCTGAGATCTAAAAATGGTTACAGCTAAGAACTAATAGAGATACACTCAACACTTCAAGTATCTATCACTTGCCTCAGGAGTAATGCAGCTTGTTAATTGCTTGCCAAGCTACAGGTGAATAAATCCTCCAGAAAAGGTTTTAGACAGAGTACCATTTCATTCCTGCTTAGCTAAGTGCTTCCTCATAGCCAGGCAAAAAGCTTTATGGTGCTCAGTCACCATAGGAACGTGCCCGTTGGCTTTGGCGGTGCCCCCATTCACACTGTGGCTGAAGCTGTTCATGATGTGAAGGTGTTCAGTGAAGAATAAATAGCAAAATAATGGTCTTTGTGGGCTTTATTTCTTCCTTACAATTTATCAAGCTTACCTTGACCTATTAAAGAAATCCTTCTGGTCCTTGACCATTGGAGCATGCTAATTAGCTTTCTTGTGCTCAAGGATGCTGACAAGATCACCGATGAAAATTTTAAAAAATAGTTTATGACTCTGTAGGGTGAAAGCATCAGCAGCTGTGTGGGTGTTAAATTTCATGATGACCTGTATTTGGTTAGGTTTTCCTAGACCTTGTACTCTGAGTGTGCTCTGTCCCCTAAGCCATCTGCCTATGTATTTCTTCTGGTCTTGCTCACCTTTGCAGATGCAGTTCTTAAGCTTTTTCAGGCCACGTTTGTACAGCTTGACACCCCACTTGACCATAGCCGTGAAGTACATAAATTGAAAATTAATCAGATCAATCATGACATAAATTAAATAAAAATTTCAACTTTTTGCATTCATGTTACGTAGGAACATGGACTGCAAATATCTAGAAGGTGGCAGGGTTTAGATAACTAAAACTGGACAAAGTAATTCTCATCCAGTATATCTATACTGGTAAATAAAATTGGGCTGGAGTGGAGCCATGGTCACACAATTGCAGGCATGCACACCCTTATTGTTGACTTGTACCAACCAGCACTATCCCAACAACACACTGGTATCATCTGGGGAACACCACAGGCCAATGACTGTTCCCAGTGGTTAGTTTTCACTCATCCACGGTGCATAGGGGCAGAAAGAGAGTTCAGCCATATGGATGTGCGCTGCACTGTGCCACTTTGCCTCTGGGATAGCAAATGGTCCCTGGCCTTTTTTATTTATTAATAAAGATTGAAGAGATAAGCCAAAACTGGCTGCAATCTGTTAAGTGCTTTTAAAATCGAGATAATTTATAAACATGAAATCAGGTATTTAAAAAATCTTGTGTAAATTATTTCTGTCTATAGACATGATGAAGTTACTGGGGTGAACCACTTCTGCACATGTTTTGGCAGAGGACAGGCCCAGCAATGGTAGAAATTAAGAACTCCACAGTCATCCTTTCATTTTGTGGCTGCATTCACAGAAGCTGTGTACCTGGTGGAGCACATCATGGTGCACTGAAATGTCCTGTCCCCTGCTGTGACAATGGGGCAGCAGCTGGATGGTGCCACAGCTCCCCGCTGGGGTCCCCACTGTCCGCCCTTCCTGTGGAAACTAGGATATTTCCAGGACACATCCACCCTGGCCCAGGAGTTCAGGGGCATTGCTGGCTTCACCAACAGACCTGAAGCCAGAGTGATCAAATGAGCATTGAGTGAATTTTTAAAGCAAAGATATATTTTACTTTTTAAAAAAGGTTGTCCACTGGCTTTTGCAGTGCCTGTTGAGGGGCCTTTTTTGTCCTATTTTAATGTAGTAGCCAGGCTGCAAAAAACATACTGGGCCTGCTTATCTGCCCTTATATCTTCTGTAATGAATGCAAGCCTTATCTTTCCAGCAGCATTGTTCAGAAGATAATTTTCTTTCACAAAACTCAGACAATTTTCAGTTAAGCATCTTTCAACTGAGGTTTTTTTCCTCGGTATGAGCAACTACAAAAAGATGTGCCATCAGTCTGCAATGTGCCAGCGAATAGATAGTTGTTTAGCAGGTGGGAACACTAAGAATATCAGAAAAGGAGTGACAAAAAGCCTAAGGGATGAAACGTTAGCCCAGGCAATTTTACTGAGGCAGTGAAGAGGGAAAAGAATAATTTACTCTTTTTCATGCACTTCCATCCCTCCACCGGTCCCTCTCTTCAGCACTTGTTTGAAGCGTGCCCCAATGAGAAACGGTTTCCTGAGACCACTGCTCCCCCTTTTTCTCCTGGTGGGACCTAGTCCATGAGGATGAAGTGGTGCCCCAAGGCAGGAGGGCGAAAGCTGTTTCCCCAGGAGGGTTTCCATGGTCCATGCAGTGAGGAAGACTTGGGGCAGTCAATGGGCTCTATGGGTGGCTGCTTCCTATGGGAAGTTGTGGGGCCTGTGACATGGGGTTATCAATACACAGGAATGTTTGTGAAAAATTCCAGGCTGGAATTCCAAACCACCACACAGAAGAAGGGAGGGAAACTGGAGATTTGAATCACCTTGGGTGTCACATCTTGCTCTATTTTCTGGGCCACATCATGGATCTTCGAGTAATCATGGTGGGGTTGAGGCACCTGGTGTACTTGTGCTGCAGGCAGGCCAGTTTGCACAAATACAGACGAAAGGACTTCCAGAGTGGATGTCAATAACCATCCAACCTTGGTGGAATTTTGTTCCCAGGAAGCTGCAAAACCTGCCTGAGAAGATGGGTGAGTACTTGGGCCCCAGGCAGCCCAAGTGCTTCCTTAAAAGGCTTTTGGTAGCACGTGGGATTTTGCAGAGTGCTCCTCTCCATCCTTAAGTCTGCTTCTTTTGCAGTCTCTGGTCAGTTTTCACTGAGGGTATGGCAACACTTGAGAGTGAATCACATAAAAACGCCATACGCTGTGAGCTATTATCTGGGGAACACTGTGCCATCGCTGCCAGCCCAGGCGTTCCTGCAGCCTGAAGCAGCCTCACAGCTCCCTGGAGGGCTCCTTGCCTGGATGCTCGAAGGCAGAGCTGGGGGCAAGTCCTCCTCCTTCTCCTTTCCTCTAATGCACTGAGCATGGCACAGCATGAAAACCTTTCAGAAATGACATCTGGTGTCAAAACAGAAAATAACAAGCTATTATTTATTATGTATTTATTGCTAACCTACTGTTTTTCTGGGATAGTGGGATAATGGGCTGCTAATGGACTTGGTCAGTGCTTTTTAGTTAGCACAGGTTTACACAGTGATTTTTCTTAAGACATCAGAGAGTAAAGTGTTCTAGGTATATAACCGATGCCATTCTGTCAATGTACAGACTGCATTATTTTATATACCGTGTAATAGAATACAAAGGATACTATATTTTATGGTGTGTGTGTGGAGGCAGGAATGAGGTAGGACTTCCAAACTCACCATCTCATTTTCAGATCAAGAAATCTCTACCTCGATGCTGCATTGTTTCTAGCTGTGTATATAGATTGACAGCAGAAAAAATTTTGTCTGTTAAGAAACAGCATCTCTTTCTGAAATGCAGCCAAGTTCTGAAATGAGTAAGTAAACAGCAGCAGTGTATAATCAGGCTCTCAGCAGTTCAGGAGAGAAAGTAATAAATACCTCATTTACCTGGAACTACAGGAGGAACAAAGCATGCTGTATGCAAGGACCCATCTGGGCACTAGGAAAGAACCTAGAGCAAGTTCTCCCGGTGCAAAAAATAGGTATCGGAGCTCCTACGACCATAGCACTCGGGTGTAATTTTCATGTTTCATTCCCATAACTTCCCCTTTGGCAAAACAGGGCATTTTCATGGTTTATGAGTTCATTAGTGACAAAGAAAATCCATTACCAGCCAAATTCTGCCCCCTACAGCTATCCCTTACTATTCTGTGAAGCCAGGATTACTTGGTTAAATTTTGCAGAAATCAAGCAGATATTCTTCACAAGACTCATTCACCAAGAAGAGCTGTGCTGAGTCTGGCTGCGGAAGGAGCCACATGATGCCTGTGCTTACTGACCCTTTAAAGTCTAATAAAAAGGCTGGGATCTCTTGCAGCAGCACAGGTGACACCACATCTCAGACTGTACTGGAGATCAGGCTCTGAATCCAGACCAAATCTACTATGTGATGGCTTTGATTATCTCAGGAAATCTCACACCCCAGGACTGTGTATCTGAACTACATCTTTTAAAAAGACTTTACTGTCTACCTAATGGGGTAGGAAATCAACAATGGGAGTTCACCACTCCTGAACCCACATTCCAACTTATTAGTATATAAATGCACCTCAGTTTAATTCTCAATCTGACATGCTATGCTTCTTTGTTGCTTCAACTTTAATAAAATATTTGTTGTACTGAGTCTATAACATAAATGAGCACTACCTGGCTTTCATTTCTAGCTTTAAATAACGGTGAAACATTTTTAATAAGGTATATATTACATTCCCATATACTATATACACTATGCTCACCTTTAAAATGTGTGTTAATGTATTAGTAAACACAGTTACTTAAGGAAGTCATATCATGCCAATTACTAAAGATGCTGCAGATCTGTAGTTGCCGCTAATTGGTAGAATCACTTGTGTTCGATATATCTTAGGATTTGGTCTTCAGAGGTCATGCAGTGCATTAGTGAAATGATCATCAAATTTTGGCCTGCTCTTACTCCTTTTAACTTCAATGGAAATATGACTGACATCAATATAGTCATGTGTCAATACATTTCATTGATAAAAACCATTATGCTCAAAATTCCTTCTTTATTTGTGTCTAGGAACTCAGCTTTTTGTAATGTTTGCATAGCTGAAAAGCAGTATAGTGTCAGTGATTCATGAATGGAAGTTAAATACATTATAGTGGGTGATAATGCAACCTGAAAAGGTTGAGTAAATATAACCCCCTGAAGGGAAATTTACTATATTTTTTTCCATGAAAGATCAGCTGAACTTTGTGTTTATCAGTCAGGAACGTAACAAGTTCTGGCTAGTTCCTATGATTTAGAAACTTTCCTCCCTGCACATTTGATGCTTTATTTCCAAACTCCCTTGGAGAATTTAATTTAAAGCTTGACTTAATCTGGATTCTAGTATAATTTCTTCAGATAGAACAAAACCAGAACTTTTATTTCAATGTGGTATATTTTTAGTTGTTTTTTTTTTAATGAAGAAATCACATGATGCAAGTGTAACTCGTGTGTTACTTCTCAAAACTTCACAGCGCTTCACATCTGTCCTGACTTGCATAGCCTACTCTATGCATTGAAAAACCATGTTTAAGAAAGGAGCTGTTAAAATGGTCTGTGTTCCCACAGTGAGATGTGTGGTCAAGGAAAGGAAAGATTTTTCAACTGTAATTAAGAGAATTTTGTTTTCCTCTGACTTATTATTGTCCTTATCTTTTAAATTTCATATAATAAACACCTTTGCTTTTAGGAAAACAGATCACGTAGCCATCGCCTGCTTTTTATTTCCTAATGTCTCTATGACTACCTGCTTACAAACATCCTGTGTAGGGGGAATGAAAGAAACAAGTAGATTCCTGCACCATGGTCACTTTTGGTTTGTGCTTTGTCCCAACTAGAATATATCCGCACATATTTATTTTCCTGCGTGTGCCATGGTACCATGTGAATTTATTCAGGCAGTGGTGTGTTGTCCACAGAAACACCCTTCCCAGGGGAAGGTTTTCACCCTTCAGAGTAAAAGGACACCTGGATGATCTATGTCCATCTGTGAAAGCTGTTACATTTATTCTGTTGCAGTCAGACTTGTGTAATACCTTTTGAATCCTCTGTGAATGGAGGGGTGAAGAACCTTAGCTTGGCAGCATGGAAGAGGCTGGGAAATTGGTGCTATTTACAGCTTGCCAGATACTCCGCACAAGAAAATGTAGAAAGCGAAAAAACCTGTAATGGGCAAATAATTACACTTGTTCTTCCTGTACAGTTGACTGCAAATAATAAAATTGCCTATAAATGAGTAGTCACACCCAGGGAAGGTAAAATGCTACTGTTTGTCCTTTCTGATGCGTTACATTGAGCTTTACATGAATACAGGTATAACAGCCACAATTCACCTTCCAAAAGGTGTCCAAGGGTCTTTGTGGTATAACAGAGAACACTGTATATTGTGGCATGAATGTTATCTTCTATGGTGGATCAGATGTCAGTTTTGCAATCAGATTGTCAAGGAATTATTATATAAAAAAATAATTTGGAAGCAAGCTCTGGAGATATTTAGCCCAACCCCTGCCAGGGCAGGGTTAGCTTCAGAGTCAGACGAGATTACTCAGAGGGTTTGTTCAGACAAGTTTTGAAAAATCTCTAAGGATGGAGACTCCACAACACCTTGACATTATCCAGGTTGTAAATTCTGGAGAAAAAAAAAATCCTGAGATGATCCCATAAAAATATTTGGAAAATATGTCATTCATTAACTCTCGTGTGTACCATATTTCTGGTACAGTGCGGGGTTTTTTACTTTAAATTTTTGCTATTGTGCTTCTACAGAAATGTGTTGTCTTGCACTGTGTTGACACTGCATAAACGCATGAAAAACCCGAAGAGGTGTGATGAGTGGTTGAGATAAGCTGGAAGATCGGGAGGCACCTGAGAACTTCACCCCCACCCAGCAGATGGGTGATGTTTTGCAGGAAAGAGGTTTGTTTCTTCTTCCTTTCCTCTCTGTTGAGCAAGGTTAGATTTAGAGCTTATCTGAACGCAGACTCTGTATTGCTTTAATGACAGACACAATCCCTGAGCTGTGAACACAGGTATAAAAAGAGTTTATTTCTTTGTGCATTAAAAATCATCAGGAAAGGGTAATAAACTCTGCTGCTATACAGTATTTTAATACCCAGAATAATATAAGTTTATTGATGAAAAATAATAGATATGTAAGTGGCATTATGACAGCAGTATGAAAAGAAATGCTGGATGAGAATACAGATATGTAATTATTCATCGTATCAAGGCAAGTAGAGATCTACAGTTATTTCATAGACAATAGTACAGTTTCAGCCAGAAAGGTTGAGGGAGGGTTATTCTGACCATATAGGCTGATGGTGCATTTACCTGAGGGGAAGAGAATAGAGGTTCAGCTGAACAAAGATTTTTCCTGTGAAAAAAAAATTTCCCTGTTTCTTGAAGAGGGACAATTCCCTCATCATTGCACAAGAGGCAGGCACAGACTCTGTTTGGAGAACTTAGGAATAGTAGTGAACAGCTGCCACCTCAGCATTCCACAAAGACTGCACCTCCAATCCATATATACATACATATATATATCCTCTCTAACTAGACTTAACAGCCTCCTTTTTACAGGAGTCCATCAAGGGTTACTTTGGAAATAATCTTGATATCTTCCATGATAACAGAAAATTCCATTTGTTCCCAGATCCCAATCCACTGCAAACACTTCTTATAATCTCTGAGTACTCAAAAGTCTTTAAGTACTGAAAGTACATACCAGCCACTGTAAGTTATCCTTAAATATCACATGCAAATGTTTACATTTGTGGAAACTAAGTTTCTGCTGCTTCTTTCTTCCTATCTTGGTCTCACAGCCACCAAATTCTTGTGCAGTTAGTGACAGCGCTTATTAAGATCAACAGTTTTATTGTAAGCCCCTGGCTAGAAAACCCATGATAAATACTATGCTGATCCCTACCTGCTTTCTGTGTTTCAACATGGGCAAGAGGTGTCAAGTTAAGCTCAGCCCACCTGCCCAAGCTGGTCAGGACATCTGTGGTTTGGTGTGGTTGTTCATAGTGTGAAGTGCAGCCTCAGCGGGCAGCTTTTTAAATAATGTAATCCAAAAGTGAAAGGGTAATGTTTACCAAACTTGTTTCAAAATGGCTGACTAATCAAATAAATGGGTGGGTTTTGAGGCTGTTGCTAGGTACTTACTGTTATTGAGATAATTGTATGACTCAGCTAAGCCAGACAAAGAGCTCTACTGTTGCTCTAAAGTACTGACTGGCAAAGTTTGGATCATGACACCATAGTAAGGGGAGAAACCTTGCTCTTTCTTCTCAACTTTTTCCACAAGGCTAATCACTTAGTTCATTTATTGTCAAGTTAGCCACTTTTACAGCCAGCTTCAAATCCCTTCCTCCCATAAAACCGAGGAACAAACACTGAGCATTCTGCAGAACCCCTTCATCCGCAGCACAGTGGTGAAGTTTTCATTGCTGACACCAAGCTTCAGGGTCAGACCTTCCTTTTGTGTCTTTTCTGTATTAATATATTCAAGCCTTTTTCTGTTAAGCATCTGCATAAACTGTAAGGTCCTAGCCATTCAAAGCACTTGTTTGGTAAAGAATTGGGGCAAGTTTTGTGGAGAGAGGTAATATTTTATAAGACCAAGCAATAAACATGGAAACACCTGACAAGATTTCAGGTGCACAAGCTCTTCTTGAGGTCAAACTTGTTGCTTGAAATCCTCTCTTCCAACTAGATGTGTGTTTTTTCCAATAAAAGCGATTGCCTCTCCCTGAAATTCTCACTGCAGATATTCTTAACTCTCACAGCTACAAAGACAAGACTAGTAAACAACAAACAGTACTAGATTAGACAGGCTATTAATGGACATTTGATGATAGAAATTACATCATATAACTCATGCCTCATATTTAATCTAAAAATAAAAAATTGGAAGCATTTTAAAAAGACAACTACTAATGAGTATAATTATAGAAAACTCTTCTCGCTTCTCAGAGGAAACCATGAAGTACATGAAGTCTGATGTACAGAAAGAGATTTACATCTGCAGACTGGGAGGAACACTAAGAACATTTACGTGTCGTCCAGTTAAACTCCCTCTTGCTTATATATTGGTTTTATTATTTTCATGTAATAGGCTTTTTTTTTTTTTTTTTTCATTCCAAAGCAGCATGTCTATGTTCTGCTGATGGTAGTTTGCATAGCTGAGTGATAAAGGATATTTGAAATCATAGAGGCATGTTTACTTCAGATATTTCCAGTCCATCAATCTCAAGTTGTACCAGTCCAAATTTGGTGTAACCCTATCAGCAGTAGTGTTGTAATCAGATTTACACCAATGTATCTGAAAGTAGAGTTTAACCCAGCCTAGTCATATTCTCTAGCAGTTTGGTTTTTTTTTAATCTTCAACAAAATATATATTCTAATGAAGCAGTATTTTACTTGCTAAATATTGTATTTTGATTAGAAAATCTTCTGGTGTGTGTCAGAGAGACCACAGCTTTTTAGCAACAAACACCTTCGCTACCTGGAAATGCTCAACATTTATTCACAACGTTCCACCAACCCTTTCTTTACAGTAACATCCAGTCATAACTGATAAAGTCTACCCTTTTAACAAATTCTGAAGGCTTATAGATCAAGGTCTGAACTAGGCTTTGAACCAGGAAGTGGGCTTTGTTTGAACTGCCTAACCCTTGCATTTGATTTCTTGAATTAATGTTTTACCTGTAACTAGAAGTGTTTTCACTGAAAGAAGAGAGAAATCCTACTGCTGATTTAACACCTGTTACATTCCCAAATATGTTATTGAACAAAAATGTAATGCCTAAGGTGTCCTTTTGCTTTTATTGGTCACAAGCATAAATCACATTAAGCATGCATTGGAGTCTGGAACCAGCCTCCCAGATATGATGCTTTATTAATGGATCTTTGTGGATATCCAGAGCGAGAAAGGTGGGAGAAATATCACCAGAACGAGCCACTGTACAGAGGCAGGTTTATCAGTAATTTGTGAGTGTTAAAGGAGAATAAATGAAGGGTGGAGCAGAGATATCCTCCCAAATTCTGCTTGTGGCCCAGGGAGGAATAAATGAGAGCAGGACCCCGACCCTCTCTGTCAGCTCCCTCCAGCCTCTAGGATATAACCTCTAATTGTCATACTGGTACAATTAAGAGCCTTTTTTTTTTTTTTTTCCTCATATGATCAAGGGACAGATTGTTTCTGTTGAGAGTGTTTATGGCAGCGAGGCATGAAGCACAGTGGGGAAACTCTGAGTGGGTCAAGATCCAAGCTTTGATATTTATCTGATTTTCTCCAGAGGGCAGAAGGACTTTTCAAGCCGTTAGCTGTCCCAAATGATTCAGGAGACTCTTTTGCAAGCATATGCCAAGTGGCCACCATTGGAAGATGATAATGGTGCTAATACTAGAAAAGGTTAAGAGGCAGCAGCTCTTCATCGGGATGTCCCTTAATATGTCTCAGAATTGGGCCAGTTCAGTTCCATGCTGAGAGGTCAGGAAGAGCCTTTTCAGGGTCCCTTGTTCCACAGTCCCTGCTGTGGGCAGTAACAACCATGAACAGCTTTCTCCCCTGCAGCTTTGGGCAGGAAAGAAGACAGTCAGCCTTTTTGATATCAAATTATTTTACAGGCCAAATGTTAAATATATGTAACCCTCCTCCTCCAGTGTCTGCTAACAACCTTTTTGACAATGTAATTTACTACCAAGTTCAGTAGCAACAACTTCCCCTCAAAACACTCCCCCCTCAGGTAGAAAATTGGATTTTTAACTAAATTATTCTGGTGTTTTGTTTTTTTTTTTTTTAAACCCTGATTTTATTACATTGTATTTTCACCAGAAACAGTGGGAAACATATTTGGTGGAGGAGGTCTAAATACTGAAAGTACTTAGTCTTTCAGCCCCTTGAAGCTTGGAAAAAAATGGCATACTTCAATTTATAGCTGAATCTTGTTCTAAATTCCCAAGGTAAGCCTTTTTTCTTTTTTTTTTTTTTTTTTTTTTTTTCCTTCCTGTTTGCAAGCAAACAAAATGGAAGAAACTTTTTTTTTTTCCCCCATTTAAAAGTTTCAGTTCTCCCAGATAAACGTTTGCATTTGCCTCCTATATGGCCCAGCCAGACCTTGCTCACAGACTGGAAATCCTCAATTCTACCAGAAGACATCAATTCCTTTCATTCCTTTTCCATTACCGGTTCCTTGGACAGTGCTAACAGAGCAGGAATGTAGCTGCACACCCTTGGTCCTCCTGATACACCATTTTCCCAAGGGCGAAGCAGCCTGTTTGCAAACGGTAGAAACACTACCACCTTCAATATGAGCAAGCATGACTGGCTGAACTGGTGAAATTGTTTTGGATTCAGGCTGTCTTGTAGCAGCCTTATTAGGCCACACCTAGATCATCTACAATATAAACTGTCTTGATGATGGACAAATTGTTTATTTTTGTTTTAACCCTGTAATCCATTAACGGATTTGCACAATTTCAAAAAGTGGGTGGGAAGGAGGGGGGGGGGGCATGTGAAGGGAAAGCTGTGTCAAAACTTTACCGTTGCTGAATGACTTGTCTATTGAATGTATTTACCAGAAATAGCAGGAGACATGGGAAAACAAAAACCAGAGTATCTGGTATTTAGTGCCATCTGATCCATAACCTGAAGCTGGAAAGGTGATTTCCTAACTTTCTCTCAAGGTAATGTATGCATTCATTGTTTGGATTATATTTGGACCATTAAGCATCCCATCCAGGAGCACAGACCAGCTCTCCACTGACTCCAACCTCTTTATAGACCCCTCTGTGGTGCCAGGGGCACCCACACCTGCTGTATGTTTACCGGGGGCAGGATTGCTGCCTGGGAAGAGCCTCGAGAAGGTCGAGGCTTGTGTTTTCAGTGTCTGCTCCAGCAACACTCCTGTAGCATCAAACCAGACTTGTGAGTGAAGACCTCCTGACCCTTGCATGAAGACCCTCCCTGTCCAGATCTTCTCCCAGACAAAGCAAGTCAGTCAAACATGTGGTCCTGATGGTGTTAGAGGGTTTCCTTATCTGCAACAGTACTTTTGCATGTATTCCTCACTTACTGCAGTGCAGAGGGATGCAGAGAGCTAACCTATCTTGCAATATGCATGTCCCTCATTGGGACAGTAACTTTGTTTACAGCTCTAAGCTGCTCTGTCTGGGCTTATCCTCATATGTCTCTCCGCAGTTGCATCAGTAAATCTTTTTTAGCCCTCACCTATGATTAACAGTCTGAGCTGCTGTGTATAGTATGGAGCACAGTGAACTGTGGGGTAAAGTTTGCAATATGTCCTCATTTCAACTTTAAAATACTATCCTCTTAAATAAAACCATCTGCACAGAACAATTAGCAAGTATTAAAAAAATGCTAAACAATTCGATTCAGGAAGCCTCTGGAGTGTGTGTTTGTCTCCCTGGGTAACTACACCTGTTACAAGTTCAGTAAATAAGTAACCTCTTTTTTTTTTTTTTTTCAGATCCAGGAACAAAAGACATTTTCTTCCATATAGGAAGAATTTAAAAGACTTATATATGCATGCACAGAAACACACACATGTGTACACACATCCTAATTAAGCTGCTACGGCTGTAGCTATAGGAAGCCACATTTAGAAAATGGAGAGACTGTTTTGCCTAAGAGTTATGCTTTGGCAAAGTGTTTAAGTGTGTATGTTGCATGCTGGAGCAATATAATGCCAAGGTGCTGTTCCTGTAGCAAGATTAGTGCCACTTCTATTTATAATGGCAGTGCTTACAGCTTGCATTAAAGAAACTTGTGGTTTTTTAGGTAAATTGCAGAAGTAATGAAAAGAGAATTCTCCCTGGGAATTTCATTAGATTTCTTTTTCCCATCCAGAGCCAAACACCATCCCCTGATGCTTCTAGTTAGTGATGAAGGGTCATGCTGAGACATCCTTAGCACCTTTCAATTGATTTACAGGGGTTTTCTAGATCCAGCTAGGGATTGATACGCTGCCAGGAGCGCTGCTGCTTCTGTGCCTCCTTTGCTGCCAGTGTGGAGGTGTCTACCACCCTACCACCTCAGCCTGGCCAAGGACCCTGGGGCCAAGGCTGTTCCCAGGTTTTCCACCACACCTCACTGTGTGTCTTGGACTTGGGGAGTGCGTATGGGGGCAGACTGATGATCTCACTTCACCCCCACTGCTGCCCCCCCTCCTTCCTCCCTTCCTCCTCACTCTTCTGTTTTCTTAAATTAAGAATGGTGGCTTTAAGCAGAAACCTAGGGAAGAGCAAAAACTGGGTAAGTGTATACAGTACTTCTCCAAGTACTGGAAAATCAGGATTTTCTAAGCCTGTTCAGTAACGCTCTTTTTCAAGCTTCTCTGTGAAGCCCTACAACCTCCCTGAATCCACAGCATCTTTTCGCAAGCAGTGCCACATCTGCTATTCACTGAGTCCAAAAGTTTCCTCCTTTTACCTGTTTGAACCTCACTGCTGTATATTAGGTGCCCCACTTATGCTCAAAGACACAGCCAGTGATCCATCCCTGCCTGCCCCATAAACTGTGCATGGCTTTGCAAACCTCCAGTATGTCCCCTTCCATAATGAAGAGTTAGGAGCCCTTTAGAGTCCCTGTCTCACTGGGCAGCCTAGAGTCCATGCCATCCCCTAGAGAGCCATGTGAGACCTGCCTGGCCCCTTTCTGGCAAAGCTGGCCATGCCAGCTCATGAGACCAGCCCATCACTGTGCCCACACACCTGGGGAGCTCGGGGGACTAGGTGTGCCAGCAGCCCAGCAGAAGCCATGATGTCAGACAGCGGGAGCAGTGCAAACCGTCGGGGACAGTACCAGCCTCTCCTGGCTGAGCTGCTTGCAACAGGACCAAGTGTCTGTGATTTCATTGCTAAATTGGAAAGGGCTGAAATGCAGCAGCACAGCACATCAAACTAACTCAAAATGATTAAATCCTCCTGGCAGGAGCTGTTTCCCAATCCAGACAGGTCAGGCTCAACTGCCTAAATGTTCCTTGCACAAATATGCAGACACCTGAGAAAGGGAATAACATGTGCATCTTGGTGGCAACTGGCACTTACCAATGTGCGTACAATGAATCTGAAGGTTGAAATCAAGATGAAATTTGTTGGGGAATGTCCAGTCCACTGCCTGGCCCCAGGCAGAAGCACCAGGGCTTTACCTCTGCCCCAGCAGAAGCAACCACAGAAGGCTCTCAGACACTGGTCCCACAGCTCTGGGTCCTCTGAGCTCTCCAAAGCTGCCGGTCTGGTGGTCTCAGCTCTGGGCACAACCACAGGTCAGTCTGCAACATACCCACTCTGTAGAGAGGGATGAGCCGTGTTTTGGCAGAAGCCACGTTGCAGCAGAGCCTTCTGAGCAGAGCCTTTCCCTCTCTACCTATTCCCATGTTTTATTTCTCCCCTGTGCTCCTTCGCCCCATAGCTGCAGGCTACAATTACTAATAGTAACTAATAAAGAGGCAGAACAGCACCAGATGAACCCGGAGAGGTCAACCTAAAAGCAGTGGTTTAAGAGCAGCCAAAAAGATTGTCCAAAAGCAGTCTGAAAGCAATTATTCCCCAGCTAGCATTACCCCTCAGCATAAATAACTCCTCCTGACCTCTCCAAGCCTTTGGTTTGCTCCACTGGAGAAGCTCTGCTGTTGCCATCCATGCAGCAGGTCTCACCTTTCTCTGCTGCACCCCTGCCAGGGCCAGCTCACCTGGACGGGGACCTGAACCGTGTCTCCTCTTCCATGAGCTCCTGGCAGCTTCCTGTGATGGCATCTAGCAGGCTCCTCACAGCGCTCTGCGGTCTCCATCCAGTACTCTTTGGATTATTTTTGCCTTTTCCATGGGGCTCATAAATGTATGAATCATGGCTTGAAGCTTTAAAAACTCCCTCTTGGTATCCACAAAGAAGCTTTTCCAATGTTTTCCAAGAACACTGTAGAAGTGAAAGTGGCCCCTCAGCAGGTAGTTGAACAAACTGCATTTAAGATGGAAAAAAAAACATTTCCATGGGACCTTATTAAGCCTTTACATGATTTCAAAAAAGTAGCTGAACCAATTCACAGAAGAAAGAAGACCATGGTGGGTATAAAATGCAAAGTCATTATCTCTGGTGTAGGAGGCCCCATGCTATGAGTGACAGGGGCTGGGAGACCGCTGTGGGGGGCTTGGCTGCATGTTTGCCCTGGTCCCATTGCCTGCCCGGACCAGACAGGGACAGGGACAGCCTGCACCGGGTGGATGTCTGATCTGACACGGTTGTGTGCAGCCATCCTTATGCTCTCTTGTAGTGTGCCAGTATGACTTCGGGGGCAAAAGCTTTAGGATTTTAACATAATAATGACTACATTTGTAAGGGAAATTGCATAATGTGATGACTATAACACAGCATTCTGGATTTGCTTATCTTTTAGACTCCTTCTAGCCCTTCTCACTTCAGCTGAAGCCCTTACCTTTTTCCAAGTGGCAGATTTGAAGGCATGAGCCATGTCATATTAAATAAAAATTCAAATCCCTTGTTTTTCCAGGAGCAGGGCCAAAAGTCAAACTCTGTTTTGTCTGCATTCAACCCCAGTCTCTCACTGAGATTAGGGATACCTGAAATTTGGCCCATGCTTGTCCACACGGTGGTTTACAAATCATAGGAGCCCTGAGGCAAGCGGAGAGGCAATGTCTGATTTTTGTTGAAAGCCTTCTGGTTTTGGTTTAAGTCCATGCAGTTATCCCTATTCTGGATGAATCATAATGAATCCTTTATCTTAATTGTACTAAGGATTTCATCACAGAGCTCTCTGCAGAGACTATGACATAAGAGGAAAAGAAAGCGGTTGCAAAATATGGGAAATGCAAAAGAGACTTTTACATACACTTATGCGCTGTAACAATGAACTGTCATTGTCCAGGTCCCCAGTAAATACTCAAGGCAGTATTCATCTACATTTTATAGAACTGAGAAGGTTAGAGAATTAATGAGAACACAATAGCAGGGTGTTGCAAAACATTTGTGCTAATTATATGGGCATCCTCTACCCAAACACAAGGATGAAATGTCACCTAAGGGAAGTAGCAATGAAAATTTTCCAAATGAATGCCTAAATATAGTTTTTTTGTTTGTAGTAAGAACCTAAGTCTGTGGTTTGCTCTTCAGAAAAGATAATAAGCAGTGCTGTTGTCCAGCACTTTTGAAAATCAAACCACTGTTTAAATACTTCACTGTTGAATTAAGAGCCTATTTAAAAGGTCTTGGTTTTGATGCCTCACCTGATAAATATTTGAGGAATTTGCTATAAAAATGATATATTTTTTAAACATTTTTTCTCAGTTGAGTATAAGTCAACAAGATCTGTGAATTTTTTAAAGGCAGATGTGTGTTACTTCCTGCTGCACAGTATATAGGAACTTCAGGTAATTTACAGAACTGTTCAGAAATTATAGAGACTTGCGTATGAGTTGTTGCTGGTTTTTCCTAAACCATGCTAGTTAGGTGTTAATGTTCTATTCTTGCAAATATTTATGCCAATAAATAACTTGAGTAAAAGGGGAAACATTGCTTACATGTGTAACATTAGTTACAATCACAAAAACGTGCAGGACTGGGATTTCATCTTGTAAACATTCACTTGCTGAAATTGAAATCATAAGAGGTCACGATCCTATTAACAGTATACATTTTGGCAATTTCACTTGGGATATTTTATCTCATAGGACACCATCAGTAAATTAATAGCTTATTATTGAAGTGGCTCTATTGCAGCCAGGTGGCAGGACTATTTGTGCCTTCTACATGAAGGAATACAGGATAACCCATCTGACTCAGCCTAACCCATGTTTCCCTGTCGTTGACCAGAACTGATCTGGGATCTCAACAACAAAACGATGGTCACCAGGATATATTAAAACACAAAATCCAGCATTTCTCAGAACTAGATTGGTTTTGATCAAACACACCTGGACAGCTGCTTTTAACAGTCAGAAAAAATTTTGATTAAATTTAGAGAGGCCCATTGCAAACAAGCAGAGCAGACATGCATTTGCTAGCTTTCAGGAGCCCTATTTCCATTAACTGGTTTGGCTCACGCAGAGTAGATGCTTAAACCTTATTCTCACATATGCAGGGAGAATATCCTGACTGTTCAGCTTACGTTACTCTTTCCACATTTTCTGGCTAGTCCCAAGGATAATGTGTACTCCTGACATATGAATATACGTTGGGTATTAAAGCAAAAGCTTCCAGTACTGCAAGCTCTTTAGAAGGGCAGCAGCACCGCACAGTGAGTACATCCATGCACACTGATATTGCATCTAACCTCTTAACAGTAGCATATTTAAAGAACAAAACTATGCAAAATGCAAGCAATAAATAAACATTCTTTCATGCTAGGAACACTTTGTGAAATTATGACCTTTTTGTTTTTTAAAGGGCATTTATCCAGGTGCATACCAGGTTATTACAGCATCAGAGTTACATCATTCCTAAGTACGCTACAAGAGGGAACCAATATAAAGGCATTAGAACAAATGAAAAATGACCATGAAAATTGTTATGTGGGATGTAACTCTTGCATATTAAGCAATCCGTTTCCCACTCCTTTCAGGCAATGTGAGTATGCTCTCAGCAACCTTGCTTCATTACCTGGCAAGGCAAAAATTATAAGGCTTTTAGAAAACAGCCTGAGATGGGAGAACAGTTTTTAAACTGTTTAGGGACTATTTCAGTCCCTGGTGAAAATGTGTTTTAGGTAAAGGCAACGTAAAACCAGATCAGCAGGAAATTCCTGACAAGGACTTAGAAACAAACAAGTGCTGCACAGATCAGCCCAACTTCAAACACCTTAATGCAGTAATTTGTTTTTAATCATCCATGAGATGGAAAATATGAGGAAAATGTAATATAAATGTCCAAGAATAACAGCGGTAAGTTGCTTGGATTTAAAATCAAAGGAAGTTTCCATGCCACTGAAGGTTTCCATACCAATAGGCCTGGGTAAACTCAGGGTGCGGTAGGTTTCCATCTGCCGAGAAGAGGAATACATTGCACTTGTCCTCCTAATACCCTCCTGCAGCTCGGGGTGCCAGGATGGCACCACAAGGAGCCGTGTTAATGGGGCAGCTTCGCTGTGTATGCCACAGCAGACGCTCCTGGGGGCAAGCCAGCCTAGTTTGAATCATTTGTCTTGTTGAGCTCCTTACGTACTGCCGAAGTTTCACTCCAGCTATGCCTTGCTGCAGGCTTACCCGTACCCTCGTAGGTGTCAACAGGCCAGGCACGGTGCTACCCTGGCCTGCAAGCGCTGGTACCCTGCTGAGCACCCAGGGAGGTAGTAAGTCTAGAGACAAAGTAGCTAGAGGTCCGCCTTGGAAAAACATCTCTTATTTCCATGGTGATAAAAATAAAATGCCTCTCCCTGGTCACTTTGGGCAAGCAGTTTCTCCCCCTTTGCAGGAACTCTCAAGCCTGGTTCGGGATAGAAAGGAAATAAATTTTTATCGTGGGGAAATGGAACACAGAAAATCTCCTACGCACCTGTCTGCTTCTTTTGGTGCCTAAATACCTTTGAAAGTCCTGCCCTGAGTGCCAAAGCTATGATGGATCACACAGTATTTCCTTTTTATTATTGCACTGCATCCTTTGGGCCTCACATTAACCTAATTAGGGCCATATGGCACCAGAATCTCTGTTGGTTCAAACTGATGCAGCTCCTTTGAAGTCAAAGAGCCTGTGCCAGTTTATACCTGCTGAAGATTTGGTTTATGGTCTGGGAAATAAAAGGGAGAGGGGGAGAAAAAAAGGGACCCAGCCACTTTTTGTAGTTAATTAAGAATTACATAGATATATTTGTGCCCTGCTTCTGCTGTCCACCAGGAGCTGTGCCTAAAGTGCTTTCATGGTTGTAGTATCCTTTGATTACCTCTCACTGTCAGCTGCTATGCCTCTCCTTGTGACTCAGAGTATTCCACTGGCTGTAGGTAAACCTGCATGCAGTGAGTGAGTCAGAGCCAGCCAGCCACCTCTGGGTAGCAATCAAGAACATCCCATTCCCATTCACTAGGTCATAAGGAGACAAATAATTGCCTGAGTGACGGTAATCTCTGTGCAAATAAATTAAACTCTCTCTTTTTTTTTTTTTTTTTTCCCCTTGAACTCCTTGTGAAAATACTTGATAGTTATAACTAAATAAAATCTTATAAAAATATCTGCTGGGTAACACTAAAAAGATATCAAAACTTAGTCTGCTTAGAAAGTAATGTAAGTCCAAAGCAAAAAGCCCTGAAATGAGAGCCAGGGAGCAAGGAAATACTGTGACTGGATGAAATTCCAAACTCTAGGACCAAACCTTTACATTCCTGAATCCTTATTCAAGGCACCCAGATAAAAGAAACCTGTCAAAAATATAATGAACAAATACAACTAGAGTCACTGAAAGCTCTGAGCTGCCAGTACCTGGAAAACCTTGATTAACTAACACCCTGGAAAATAGGGTCATGTCTTTTGGGCAACTTAAACGTGGGTCTGTGCACCCACATTCTGCTCAGTTCGTCTAACAATCCTAAAATTATGTTTAAATCCCAAACACTTCACAAGGTTGAGGTAGTTCATATTCACATCTAACCAAGGATTAGGGCGTTTCCAGGTAAATAAAGAGCAGCACATGCTATAGGAAGGACTGCCAGCCTGCTTCTCCCCTTGCAACAGCAGAGCTGTCTGTGACAGCAGCAGGAAAGCATCTCCTCACGACAGGGATTGCTGGATGTTGTTACCAGCCTCCACGTGCGTGCTGCAACCCCTGAGCTGGGGAGATCTGAATTCCGCTGCTCTGTCTGGAGCAGAACACAAAAGCATGAGGCTGCTCTCGCATGGGTCAGACACCTCATCCCACGCCCAGCTGCGGGCTGAGCTGGGGGGCTGGCTGTCCCCTACCTGCTTCCCCAACTCACACCCAGTGCTCAGACCCATCCTGTGATGCAGCAGCCCAGATGACCACTGCACACATGAAATGCATCCCTGGGAGTCCCACAGCAGCCTGAGTTAGCACTAAAATGGCCCCAGTAGTGACTTGGTTTGCAGCTGTAGCTCACATGGAAGGTGGGATAATTTGAGCGCCCAGCTGTGGAACAGCAATTACCGGCGCTAAGTCTGGAGCCCAAACAGGCTTTGCCCACTTTGCAGATGCCACCCTGTATGTTAGCTGAGCCACTCCGTGGTCGCTCCCCTTTAAGAAAACCCTTTTAACAAGCAAGGAAGGCAGATTTTTGGTCTCAGAGACTTAGGAGTTGTAGCCAAGGGGGTCTGAAACTGCCCTGTCTACCTGTTTCTCCCAGGTCTATCAGTTTGTCTAACAACATGTATTAGCTCACCAGGCAACACACGATCTTCCTGTATCCTTGGGTGATAACAGCCACAGCAGAGGGCTCCTGCAGCATTGCCACCCCTCTGTGCTCTCAAGCGCTATGATTTGATTGAGAGCATTTATATCACAGGCGATCAGATATAATGGCAACTCATGAGAAAAGGGAGAATCTCAGCTCTTCCCTTGTGCTGGCAGGGAGAGAGCACCAGCATGACAAGGGACAGAGGTGCTGCGGGTGCTGCAGAGCTGGGAGGCAGAGCCCTTGCCAGCCAGGCACAGGCATGCCGGCTGCTGCTGGGGCCAGGGACGCTGTACGGAGGTTTGCATTTGGTCTAGGTGTAACTGATTTTCTAGACCACATCTGTTCTTAATTTTCTGCTACTATGCATAGTTAAATATTTCACAGCACTTTTATCAGCCAGCTCTCAGCTGGGACTGTGAGCTGGTTATTCCAAGGAATTTCCTGCTTCTAAATTAGACTATCACAGGGCAGAAAGGGCTCATCTCCAACTGCAGCTTCAGCACATGAGGAATCCTTCTATATCTCACTGTTTGAAAAATGATTTTATATGATCATTGCCTCTTTTTAGCGATGATGTAAATCAGCAATCTTTTGTACGAAGATGTACAGGCAGTAAAGACAGAATTAAGCTTTGATCAGAGTAAAGAATTTAGACAATGAAACCAAAAATTGGTCTATTACCTGTGTGAGCAAGTTACTTCCCAGAAAGAAATTTTAAAAATCTCCATCGTCTCATATCTCATCAATGCAAATCAGTCTAATCTGAATAGAGAAAAATTATACCGTTGAGATGAACAGATTGCAAAAAGGACTTGGATAGTTGGGAGGATCTCTAATCAGCAAAGAAGTGTGGATCATCCAGGACAGCTGTTTGGAGTCATTCCTATGATATGGGGTCAGTCAGTCCCTCATTCATGGGAAGATGGGAATCTTTAGCTCAGGCAGATGGGTGGGGTGAGGGATGGTACCTTCCGCCACCCTGTTCCTCTTTCTGTGATGCAGAAAAAGTGGAGCATCATGCCCCAGGGAGTCTGGTGCACCTTGCTGAGATAAATACCAACACACGGAGTAATTACCAAACTGCAGTGACTGTTTTACCACAAAAATCAACAACTGATTCCTTGTCTTCTGCATATGCAGTAATGTGGGTGAGCAGGTTGAATTCTTAGCACTTTTTGACTATCCCAGCTTGGAAAATCCTAGCTTCTGTTCAGTGTTTTGGTGTGGATGCTACTGTTCTAATGTGGTTACATAGCGCACACCAATTCAAAGCATTTCATTAAACTTGTTTTACAGGTTATATATCTCTTTACACGTTCTCAAGTGCCCTTCATCAAATCATCTTTGTACTTTCTACAAGCATTCATTACATCCCGTGCCACTCTGGCAAGGTCAGGCAGCAGTGTTGCAACCAAATCACAGAGCGATTTGGGAGAGCGGAGTCAATCCCTCAGAGGTGTTCGAAGAGATCAAGATTGTTTGGGGTCTCAAAAATGCATAATTGGATCTCTTTATCCCTATCCCAAACCAGTATAGAGTTGGATCAGTGGAAGATATTGAGCTTTGACCTTCAAAAGCCTTTGTGCATTCAGGTTTCAGAGCAAGGCACTCCCTTGGACATGGATGAATAACAGAACAGGGATAACACTGCTTAAAATGTAGGCGGTGGAGAAACTGGGAGTGAGACTTGTTTTGCTTGACTGAAACAGGCCAAAATCCTGGGCCTCAACCCACCCCTCTCCTCCCTGGAGGAGTCTCAAACTTACAGCAACCCACTGCTGTCAGACAGAAGATGTTCCGCTGGGAGGAGGAAGAAATGAATTAGCAGCTGGACACTGTGGGACACACAGCTGCAGACAAGGAGACCTGGCTTTGCCTTCCTGCTCTAGCTTTATGTTTTGCCTAATGTTGGGATGATATAAAATGCTTCTGGCAAGGGAAAGACATGAGTTGCCATCTGCTCATGGTGAGGACAAGGTCAGACCTAGACTGGCTTACCCCTTGCTGAGAGCGCTGCCGGCTCCCCTCCAATCTGTGGTGTTTCTGCACCACTCAGGTGTTGTGGAAGCCACTGATGCTGTGGCGTGGCTTCTGTGGACTGTCTACTGGCCTTTGTGCCTTGTGTCAGGGCTGCAGACAAATGACCAGGCCCTTAAGAAGACCATGGCTTGAGGGAAGGATAGCTGAGCAGGATGAGGGAAACCACAGGACACAATGTGAAAAACTGTTGAAGATAACAAACAACAGAGTGCATAGGTAACCATATCCATAATCCCATACAAAGCTTTTCCTGGCTGGCAAGGAAGCAGCTGTATGGAAAGCTGGAGTGTCCTGGAGCATATCACCATGTTGGCGCCCGTGCCAGGCTGGCAGTGTTGGCAGCCACCTTCCAGTTCATAACACCCAGGTCCTGCCCAAGCCCATCACAGACACTAACGCTGGCAGTCTGGACCTTGCCCTCTGCTATTTGATCTTGCTTCCACTCCCCTTTGTTGTCTTACACCAGTCAGAAGTGTTTCTGAAATGCATCAGGGTCCCAGCAGTGTACACCTGCAGGTGACCGGATTCCCCAATATAAACTGTCCCAATCTATTTTTTGCTTGAGTCCAGGTGCACGAGCTTATCATCATTGACTCTTTTATCATAATTTGGGCACCTTACTCCTGGGCCCAGGTCTCTGTCACCTAAATTTCAGCACCAGGCAGAGGTGCATGAGCTTGCAGCACAGCCACCTTTGTCTCCTCAGGGAAACATGATGGGAGGAGAAAACTGTCAAACTCCTTTGGACCTCATATCGCTGGTGTATAGTACTATTAATTGACTTGGCAGGAGTAGCATAAGGCTTAATGAATTGCTCTTTGAAAAGAGCATAAAGATAATTTGAAGTGCAAGTTGATCTATTAACCTAAAGAACTAGACTAATTAAATGCTTGAAATTGTTATTAGATATCTAACATTATTAGAGCAGAAGCTTTATATCAATATTTTAATGCAAGCATAGTCAAGCTTTGTCAGCTTTGAAAAATATCATCATAAAGTTAATTGTGGGCTAGTTAATTATCCTATTCCTATTAATTTAAGAATAATCATATGTTAAAAAAATGTTGGTTCCTCAGTGTCTTCCATGCAGACATGACTAACAATGGTCTTTGTTGCTAAGAAATGAATGCCTGAGCTGAAAACATAGGAAAAGATCCACCTTTTTTCAAAATCATCTTTCAAAGGACTGTATTAAGCAAACTTCACAGCAAAGTGGTATGGACAGAGATGTTAACTCTCTATCCGGACAGATTCAGAGTTTTCTGGGATGAGGGTTCATGATGCAGAGCCAAACTAATAACAACAGCTCATGAAAAGTGTACTCTTGTTCCCCTTTTCCATCCCCTCCCACTGTTTCCCTGGAACCAGTAAGAGTACTTTGACCTCATTGTGAACCAGTTTATGTTCCTACCCCATGGGAACAATAGCCCATCAAAATAAGGCATAATTTCTGGGGGACTGAATCCCTGAATCATCTTACTGTGGAGTAAGATAAGTGCCACGACAGGGGAGAGGTGATGAGAGACTGTGCAGCCAAGGATGAAGGAGAGAGCAAAGCAGGAGCACTGTTTTAAATACCAGCTACTTCCAAAAGTTATTAATTTGTAACGTGAAGCTGTGCTGTCAAAGATGCGGAGGAGTCAGCAACCACCATGGCACACTACAGTCAAGCAAAGAGAAAATAATGGCAACACCAACTAGCTGTGATCAGAAATGCAGCTGTTCTCAGTGACCTGCTGCAATATTGATTTGCTGTGGACAGGAGCCAGGTACAGCAATGGCTCCACCGAAACATCCCTCGTGTTTCTCCGTTCATTCAGTACGATAAGGAAGTAGGTCAACAGGCTGTGTTTGACAGTGTAGCACAGCCAAAGCCAAGCAGACATGCACCTGCACCACACAAGAATAGAAAACATTCATGCCAGTTCCAACTAAAGGCTCAGCTAGACACATATTTCCAACAGGGACCAATAATGGACACCTAGCAAAAAATACAAGGAAAATGAAAGCGTACAGTGACACTTGCCCCGTGTACTCTATCACGCCTGTAGCTTAGAGACTCAGGAACAGGATAAAGAAGTATTTAATTCTGTGTGTTTTGAATTTACATATCTTGTCTTCATTTTTATCCTGCATTGACAGTAAAAGCAGACAATTCTTCTCCTTTGACCCTCTTTCTTCATGATTTTACAAAAATGTATCTCAAATCCCTCAGTTGCCTCCCCTAGCAGATGAATTGAAGCACACATAGGTCTTCCTCACACAGTGACTATCCTCTGCCTCCACTCCTCCCTGCTGGCCTTCTTAGGTATTCTATTTCTATGTGGGGGACCCTGAATCCTTGTCAAAGGGGAGAAAGGACAATTTTGTGCAAGGTGTAAGGTGATAAGCATGACATAAAAAAAGAGGAAAGCCAATACCATAAAAATATCGGGCACTCAACTCCCAGGGTAGGTGCAAGTGAGAAGACCAGGGATTCTACACATGTTCCTTATCTGTATCAAGGTCTGTCAGTGAGCTGTCCTTCAGTCTTCAGTGGAAAAGCCCTGTTAGATTTTTCCTAGTATAAGACTATTTAAGGAGAATTCTACTGTTGCTTTTATTAGTCCAAGACTTTGAAGACTTTCCATACAGTCATGATTAGTCACTACTGATACATCCCATTTAAAATGCTCTTATAGCTGCACACCATGCCCACTGCATGACCTCTAAGGGAATTGCTTAAAAAAATATTTAAGTGACCTACAAGCTGATGTCCTTTTTTAAAATGTCCTCCACATGCTTAAAGTCAGACATTTTAGGGACCTAAAGGTGCAGGTAGTGTCTTGCCAGAATTTGAATTTAAGGGCCACATTTACATCACATACCTAAGCATTACAGAAAACTGCACTAGAGCTGAAACACCCATGAAAGTGAGATTAGACCCTTAAGATACTGTGGAGATTTTGGAAATCACAGTCTATGACTTATTTTATAAGTATTTGTATTTTTACTTTTCTTTCTACCCTCTTAGTGACTCCACCCCATAACAAGAAGCAAGAATACATGTCATAGGGCATTTGAGAGAGAGAAGTGGGATGCATTGAGTAAAAAAAAAAAAAAAAAAAAAAAAGAAAATATCAGTACTGTTATGCAAAGCCTTGATAAGACCTCATTTGGTCATCCTAAGGTCAGGAAAGAAGAATTCAAACTGGAACAAGTTCAGAGAAGAATAGCTTGAATGGCTGGAAGAACAGGGAGTCTATTAGACATGGAGAAACCAAAAGACCTTGGCTCTTTAACTGATCACATCAAAGACTGTGTTGTATAATATGGCTGTTATACAACACTAGAGTACATGAGAGGGATGGAAAAGATGCTTAAGAAAAAGGAAAATGTTGGTGCAGCAAAATATTTATAAGCTAGCCACGAATAAGGTTAGGCTGGAAATTGGAAGGAAGTTTCCTCCAGAGGAATGAGGTTCTCTGAGCCTTTCCCAGAGAAACAAACAATCCAGTCACTTGTAGCTTAAACTGTTTGTGAAAGGGATTATATCATAAGGCCACAAGATTATATCACAGCAAGTCTCTGCCAGTCCTATTTGCCAACATGCTTATATCCACATAGAGCTGAGCCAGACAAAAACACCCTATGTGAATGGGGAACTTGGCACAGGGACCAGACTTTACAACTTCCTTGTAAAACTGCAGTCAGAAAACTCCTTTTGGGAGCTCCACAGAAGAAAGTGAAAACATTCAATAAATACTTCTGTACTGGCAAGAAGGAGAACAGTGGGTTTGTATGGCTTCTCAGTCCATTAACAGCATAATGGTGAACATGTTTGAGAATCAGCAGGTGCAGGTAACTTGAACTCAAGAGCCGTAAAGGAGTTAGGGGAGGGAGACTTCTTGCACTGATGATAAATGTTGGGAAAGCTGGAAAATTCAAGAGGGCTGTGAAGCCAGTCGCACATGGAAATTGAGATTATTTGTGTAACTACAGGCCAGCTACCCTAACCACTCTCAGACAAGGTAATGGGAATACTTCCATTAGCAAGATTCAGTTAGAAAAGAAGGAAACAATAAGAACATAATTAATGGTTCACTGTCTTTTTCAGACTAGTTTGATTTCCTTACTGGGGGGACCACAGGGTTGAGTGGTGATGGTAGATAGGGTTTCTTAGAGCTTGATACTCCTGTAGCTTCGCAATTAAAAAGAACAGCATACGACATCAATAAAGCACATTTTAGCTGAATTGTGAACACACTAATTAATAGACGTCACAAAGTGACTGTCCATGGGGAATCATCTAATGATGAACTGAAGGGATCAGTATATACTTAATGCTATTCAAGAGTTTTTGCACTGTTGTAGTAAATATAAGAAACGCTGCTGAGATTATTTACTGTATATTACAAAGTTTGACAGAATGATAAATAATGATGATGGCTGTCATCTAGAATCACTTGGAGACAGAGCTAAATTGAATGATTCAAGCAACCTGTGTTTTAAATCAGAGATGGAAAATCACAGATTTCATAACAAAGAGAGCTGACCATCTGCAGAATGAGGCTGCCTCTGAAAAGCAGTAATGCTGGAAGGATTATGGGGTCCTATCTGACAAGCAACACAACATGAGCTCCCAAGGTGACAGAAGTGGAGGAAAAAACACTTCCAATGAGAAATACAAGCTCAATCTCCTCAAACTGTCAAAAACAAGAGTGAAAGGAGTCCGATTACAGTGCACGTATTTGTTTTGAAAAAATGAAATGTGGAAAAAAAAAAAGGCATAATAAATAAATAAAAGGCATAATAAAAGCCATGGCTGCACACTGTATCCAAGTGAATTTTGAGGAAACAAAAGGCACATTTCTAACAGCATGTGTGCTGCAGCCTTGGAAATAATGACCTGTGGTGTATGCACCCGGTGGACACTACCCACCTCTGCAGCCACATGCAGGCTGCTGGGCTCCAAGGAGGGTGAGTGATGGTGTGGGATATGTGTGATCCGTGGTGTGCATGATGCCTCTGAGCATGCACCCTTCATACACTCATGAAACTTGACTTATTTCTACCTCCAAATCTTTGTGGGAGGGAAAGAAACAATTTTTTAGGCCAAATAGCAGGACAATGCGTAAGGGTAATAACTGAGTCTGGCAGCGCAGCACACTCCAAATGTTGATGAATTCAAGCTCTTTAAAGTGCGGGCCGTTATCCTCATTAAGCCACAGGTTGGGTCTGATTGAAATCTGGCATTTTCTGCTCCGTGGGGATCCCTTCCAGTCATCACAGTGACTGCAGAAAACCATTTGGCCCCATCCTGGACCAGCCCTGTTGTGGGAGGGTTGTGTCAGTTCTGCCTCTTGTGTGAGCCCCCAAAAAGCTAGAGTGAGAGCATTTAAAGAAGTTTAACTTCGGGGGAAATAGGAGGGGGAGCAGGAGGGCCTGCTCTGGCGGCTCTGGGAGTGTTGGCACCAACCACAGGGAGATGGGATGCTGGAGATCTGGCTGCTGCCTCTGCAGCAGGTCCCCAGCATGGGGAAGGGGATAGCACTGCACAGCTCAGCTCTGAAACCAGAAAGCTGTGATGGAGGTTGAGCAAAATCTCCCAGCCAGCACGTCCTCCTCAGCCTTTTTTTTAATTTAACTGTGAGATGCCATTAAGGGATTTTAGGAAGCCAGGAGTCTCCAAAGCCCACAGTAAGCACAAAGGCACTGATAACATGGGAGTTTGATAGATCCCAGTGAAGAAATTTTTCCAGGGGCCGTTTGGATGTGCAAACAGAGCAAGAGATGAGCCCAAGACTGAGCAGCAGAGAGCCCAGGCTCTGAAGCTTCAGGAAAGGTGGTTGGACAGTCTGAGAAATCACAACCATGTGCTGCTGGGGGAAGGGCACAGGAGGGAAAACCTGTGAAGAGCTTACATGGTTTGGGAACTGTGATTAAAACAAAGTCAGTTGTGCATGAACAGTAGCTTACTGTTCCTGTGTTCAGGGAAGCAGGAATTTGTACTTTCTTGCAGCAAATGAGATGGTATAAATATGTTTGAACCCATCTTCAGTTTTCTCCCTGTAACCGAAATGTTTACAAGATTCTGAATTTTAGTGAGGTGCTTGAGTTAAAAAGTTTGAAAGTTTTAACTCTGTGCCTGTGTGTGAATGTGAATTTGGGCACCTCAAATTATGTTTCAACTTCCAGTCGAGGGCAGTAACTTTCTCTTCAATGTCGGCTGCCTGACTGGAAGAGCATGTTTCTAATGAGAGAAATGCAAAGTATACCCAGAGACAATTTAGGAGATACACTCGAAAAAGACAACTTCAAAATATTATTGGAAATGAGCTCATTAAATGTCCTTGTTTAGATCTCTGCATCCCACACAGTAGAAAGGGTCCACTGGCTGCATATCAAGGGGGATGGAAAGATCAATTCATATCAAGGGCATCAGCAGAAGTACGCAAGGATATAGGTGTCTTGTTTCACTTGTGTTTTTTTTAATCTTTTGCTTATGACTACATTTCATTTTAAACTTTGAACCCAAGAGCAAAGGTACACTGAGCAACAGATGTTGGAAGACAAAAACACAAACAGGCAGCAGGGCCTTGGATGTCACAGGATGTAAATACGGGCCACAGAATATAAACATGGGAGAGTGGCAGGGTCACGGGCAGTAAACATGGGCTGTGCAATGAGATCCTGTATAAACATGATATGTCTAGCAGGGGACTCTGTGAACACAGGAGTTTTGCAGAACTAATCTTCAGAAAGACTGAAGGAGTTAGGTCCCTTCTCCCTGGAGAAGCCTTGGAGGACCTCATCACAATATTCCAGTACTTAAAAGGTGGCTACAGAGAGGATGAAGTCTCTCTTCACAAGGAGCCAAAGGTACAAGTTGCACCAGGAGAGGTTTCATTCCGATATAAGAAAGAATTTTTTTACAGTGAGAACAATCAGTCACTGCAACAACCACCCCAGGGACATGGTGGAGTCCCCATCACTAGAGGCTTTTAAGATGTGAAAGGACAGGATGCTAGATAATCTCATCTAGGTTCCCTTTCCCATGAAATATTGGACCAGAGGATCTTTCAAGGTCCTTTCCAACCTGGGCTGTTCCATGATTCTGTGAACTACACAAGTTGCAAGACAAATGTTGGAGTGTGGCAGGGCCATGAGCTACCCACACAGAGAGGATGGGGGAAGGAGGACGCTCATGCATATGGGAACAGAGCAGGCTGGGACATGGGACAACAGCAGAACTCCAGAAGGCAGAGATCTGGGAAATCGGCCACCACTGTTTATAAACACAGCAGTACTCTGTGGCAGACATAACATACAGCATAACACAAGAAGGAGGCTTTGGGCCTCAGACCCAGTAAGGGTAGAGAAGTTGTGAAAGGCATACATTCCTTCCTAAGGATTTGTATATTATTGACCATATAAAGCAGCACAAGACAGGCTGCCCTTTCACAGGGAGAGAGACACTGTGAAAACAACATCTTTATGGACATAAAGGAGATCATCTTCTGAAGGAAGCTATTCTGTGGAGAAAACTGAACACTTAACTCAGTAGCTGATGCTTTACTGGTAAAACTGGAATGGATCTCATGCTCCTGATCTCATTGTTTCCACTGGATTTCATTGGACTGAGCATGAGAATCTCAATTCTGTTACCACGCCCTTGAAGATGATCCATACTATGAAGATGATCTCATATACTGTGCCTTTGCTTGGGCCACCATGTTCACAGTGAAGCTGTCCTGATATCAGAGTTGTTGGGAGTGAAATGGGGAAAACATGTCCCTCTGACAGAGGGAAGGGAATTAGGTTAAACAGTTGTTAGAGAAAGAGACTGGGTAATTAGGGTTATAACTACAGCACCTCATTTAGGTGCCATGAATTCCCTCCTATCCTCTCCTGCCTCCTCACACATGACACAAACCCATGAGCTCCACATACGTGGCTCGCCTACACCCCATCCATGGAAAATGCTGAGTAAGAGGCTCTGTGAACCAGCCTGTGTCAAATCAGGTCAGAGATGCTAACGGCGCACAAAACCATTGTGGTAATTTCACTGCTCCTCCCATGAAGGACTACAGTATATATTTCTATTTATATAATAAGAAAAAAGTTATTAAATGGGATTCCAACTGCAGATGTACTTGTTTGAAATGACATCGGTGTCATAACAGAGGTCATTGACATTTGAATCAAGGAATATGACCAAGAATTTAAGAAATCTGGGTATGTCTTATTTATGGAAAGAGAAGCTCAGCAAGGAGCTGTGTGGCAACTTCTGGGGGTGGAAAGACTCGTGTCTGGGTGAGGAACAGTTTGTGTAATCTGTCTAGGAAGGGAAAAGTCATCTGATTCAAGAGAAAAGTATACAGGTATCTAAAACAACTGCAGAAGGCTGCTGCACAAAGGCTCCCAGGGAGGTACAGAAGGGACATCGGAATACATTTTGGTAATCACAAAAGCTCTGCAAAACACTAAGCACGCACAGGAGTGAGGTTTCTTTTGAAGACTATGCTCACCATGGCAGAGGGCGAAACCCAGAAAAAAATATGAGACATCATCAAAAATCTAGTCAAATGGCATAAAAAATGCAGATATTACACATAGATAGAAGTAGTCTCTGATTGTAGTCTACCAACTCCTGAAATGGCAATTGCTCAAAATGCTAGGAGAACTGTCTTGGTAGGAAAATACGTGTAGGCTCCTGACTGGTTTACAATGAGCGTTCCTCCTGGCCAATGAGTTAGTCTTCCTATCAGTGCTCTGGGCATGATAGCAAATCTGGTGTTCGTATTTTTCTAGAATTTGAACTGTTAGAATAATGTGGTTTCTTAAGCTCTACAGGGCTTTTTTTCCAAAGTTTCTAAGGACCTGTGCTCTCAGGTCAGCTTCCTTGTATAGTTGTTCCTTGATGGGGTTTAGAAGCAACAGTCTAGAGTTTAAACCAGGGGACTGCAGTGACTTGGCTCATTTTGACCAAGACCTTTCAGGGAGGAAACCTGTGATACACAGAGGCAGCAGGGGCAAGCGCAGACCAGCCAAGGCATCCAAGCCAGACCCATCCTCTGCAGCAGGGAGAGACCCAGGGGTCAGCCCTGAAACAGCAGAGGAGCTCTGAAACACAAGGACTGGCAAAGGCTTGGAGACTAAAATATCTTCTGTGTGTCCTGGGTAGCAATCCCTGAGACATGTAGATTAACAGTACTGTTTCCTTCTGCACCTTCCTGTTATTAGGGTGGGAACACCATTTTGCAGAGCCCAGTTTTTTCTTGTGCTCTTTCAGTGTCACCCCATCTTCCCCCCTGTCCTCAGTTCTTCCCTTAGCCTTCAGCTCCTCACTGCCTCACCCCCAGGCAGGTGTTTGGTCCTGATATAGATGTAAACTGAATTTGGTGGATTTAAGCCCAGCCTGCCCTTCACAGTGATTCCCCACAAACAGACATACTGATTTTATGGGAAAATTGAATAGAAACTTAGAATACGAACTTTTTGGAGGAGACCTGGTCCAAAACAAGTTTGAATCTGAGCATATTTTATATCTGAAATGTAAATGCCTTTAAGGAGGGAAAAAATCCCAATAAACAAAAGAGATAATGTAATGGAAATCATGTTTCCCTGCCCAGGACAGAGCTGCCAGGCTGAGCCCTGGCTGGCATTCATACAGACATGCCAGCATCAGGAGAGCCTCCTACTAGGTGAGGATCAGGCCCTGCAGACATGTGTTACAGAGACATTGATGTAGGGCAAATAAAGCAGGACTGAAGTTGTGGCTGCTACAGGCAAGAGAAAAGGAAATAAGCCAAATATGATGTTTTCATACACTGGCAGGCTATAGGAATGTGTTTTGCTGGCCTTATGGTAATTCAGACTTTGAACTCCTGTTCATTCCCATTTCTCTCTCTCACGACATAAAATAATTCCTCAGGACTGTCTATAACCCCCAAACTCCTTGGAGCTTGTTCTATGCAACATTATAGCACTGGGGCTCCTAAAGCTGTTGTGTAATGGAGTGAGATCACAGACTAGCTCAGTCCATGAGGCTTGCACTATCTTGCCAGCCTAATGGTTAGCTGCAGTTGAAACACTGAGAATCAATTCATGTAGGATTACAGCAATAAGTCTTAATAGTGGTAGGAAATCCAGACATGCAAGTGATCTTCCATAAGCAAGAAGTCCACTGATGTGGAGAGGTTTTTCACTGATGTTTATAAATTCATTGACTGCTGTGGCTGCAGTTTGGGAAATCCAGACTTTATTTGGTTTATGCGCTGTGCAAATACATATGGATGTGTTAATCGTACAGACTGGTACAGGAGCAAGGACAACAGCAATGTCATGTTTTCAGATCTGATATTTGGCCTCTGAATGTTAAATAGAAATCTGGACAGTGTTCATGGGTTTAACCTCTCAGCAGATGCGCCATGATGTTCAGATTAAAGAGTATCTGACAATCAGGAACTGCCATCCCATGGTGGGATTTTCCTTTGAAGTGATTTTTTCAAAATCTTGTCTTAAAAGGCTATCGATGTGCAAGGCACAGAGAACAAGCACTTTAGCTTCCTGGGTTTTGCCCTCATGAAAGCATTGGGAACAGCCAGGGGGCTTCTGAGCCCTTTTATTTTCAGAGAGCCTCTGGGAGAGGCAATATGAAAATGAGCCTGGCGTTTTTTGCTGCAGTGTATCCCGATCAGGAGGTATGAACAACTGGGCTGGGACTCAAAGCTTAGCCTTGGTGATTCATTTAGCTGTCTAACCACCATGAAAATCACAGTGCTGCACAACGTAAAAAGCAAGTGTGCTTGGTCAAAAATAAGGTTATTTGGGAGCTTCAGACAGTGGTCAGATGGTTATATTTTATTCACTAAAATTAAAAAAGCTTTGCATATGGACATGTGAATATGCTGATGCAGGATGGGCAAGTGCAGTCACTAAAAGTTATTTAGACCCTCCAAAGACTGTGAGATAGAAGCACCAGGCTCCCAGCAGTAACCTGGCAGTGCACAGGATGTTCTGCTCTCCTCTAAGGACCAGGGTGCCAGTTCACCCATCCCACTGTTGCTTCCCTGATCTCTGTACCTGTTCTTCACTTATGACTATGTACAGTTAATGGAGCCTGAAAACATGCTTTGGGAGAGATTAATACAACCATGTTTTATCACCAGGTCATTTTCTGTTGTCCTGTATAGCTATAAGCTAAGATGAATATGCCTTTAAAATAAGCTGTTCAGTCAGAGAGGATGAGCTTCGGTTGCAAAATGCCACGCACTGTGTAGGATGGGCTGAGAGGAGAAGGCTGCAAATTCCCAAGAGCTTAAACATTTACACTTGAAGGTAAAACTATGACATGCAGTCACTCTGCAGACTGGTGTGGCACTTGCAGCTTGCCCCCAGATTATTCTCTGGGCTGTTCTCCTGTAGCAATACCTACCCCAGACTGATTAGAGACTGACCCCAAACCAGACCGAGGATGGAACTGTGCCTATGGATCTAACCTGAGGGCCAGAAAATTAAGATTTGATGAGAAACTAGTTTCCTGTTTGTTTGATTAAATATAACTATAAAATAAAGATAAAACATCCACAGCCCCCTGGAGGTATGTTCTGAGGATGCACCACTTAATGTTTGTAAAATGGTTTGGAAATTAAAAATGCTGCAATAATGCAAAATCTTGTTCTCTTGCAAGACAGCTGATTGCTTCTTTTATAAGGTAACAAAGTCCAGAAAAGCAAAGTGGAAATCAGCAGGTGCCCAGATCTCTGGCAGCAGTCCTATTCCTAGCTAATGCCAGTAGCTGCAGCTCCAATACAACAGGATGCTGCACTCTCCTGGAAAGAGAGAAGAAGAAAGCCCTCGAGCACTCAGTGACTTCTGGATGTCTACAGAGTCACTGTTATTTATACAGAAGGGTGCTGCTGCACCCCCAAACCAGGATTGCAGGCCTGGATCCAGCTGCCATCGCAGTGACTGGCATGGCTTGACAGAAATCTCACCATCACTTTATCAGCGTGTCTGCAGCATTACTGACTCAAGGTCTGTGAGTGAATGCTTCTTCCAAAAAGATGATAATTGGTGCTCAGTGCATTCTGAAAACTGGCAAAGCTATATGGTGGCAGAAGAAGTACTGCTCCTGCTTTTTCAGAAGCATTTGTGCTACAAGGGTCAATGTATTTATACATTTATGAACCTGTGGCACATAGGACCATGAAAATCTTGGAGGAGCAAGACTGTAACAGTGTCTGTTCTCTTGAAGAAGGCTGAATCATTAATTTTATTGAAGGACCTCTGTAGCATATACTGCTATGGGGACTGGTAACAAGCAGAGTGTGAACAGTTTGTATCTCCCCCTTGGAGATGCATACCGAGTAATCTTGCTGTGCAATGAGGTACAAAATATCAATATGCAGTGTGGTGCTGGACGGTGTCCAGAGAAGGGCATTGAAGCTGATGAAGCGTCTAGAGCACACATCTTACGAGGAGCAGCTGAGAGAACTGGGGTTTTTTAGTCTAGAGAAAAGGAGGCTCAGGGGAGACCTTATTAGTCTCTACAGCTACCTGAAAGGAGGTTGTAGTGAGGTGGGTGTCAGTCTCTTCTCCCAAGTAACAAGTAATAGGACAAGAGGAAATGGCCTTAAATTGCACCAGGGGAAGTTCAGATTGGATATTAGGAAAAATTTCTTCACTGAAAGGGTTGTCAAGCATTGGAACAGGCTGCCCAGGGAAGTGGTTGAGTCACCATCCCTGGAGGTATTTAAAAGATGTGTGGATGTGGTGCTTGGGGACGTGGTTTAGTGGTGGGCTTGGCAGACTTAGGTTAACCGTTGGACTCCACAGTCTTAAAGATCCTTTCCAACCTAAATGATTCTATGATTCTGTCTTCCCATTTCCTCATGGCCAATATGCAGTTGCATACCATGTGATTTGAATGCATTTCTCAACTGAAGGGTTATTGCAGGGATCTACTGAAACTGCAGTGAGCAGTTGGCTTCAGAAGGGCCTTTTGTGTGCATCCCTGCTTGCTCTCACCTTCTGCCGCATCTCACCACTCCTTCAGCTGTGCTGATGCAGAAGAGCATGTTTTTATTTCCAGTGCGGATGCTTTTGGTCATGCTGTGGATAAGTGCAGCCTTGCAGCCAGGCTGCCACCCCGTAGGAAACAGCAAATATGAACAAGCAGAAGCCAGAGGGTGGTGGAGCAGGAACATTTACACCTAGTTTGCTACTGGAGGAAACATGCCAGGTAATGACCCTCTCTTTTTTTTTTTTTTTTTTCTCCTCTAGACTGGGTATAAAAGTAGGGTGACAGAAGGAGAGATGCTGAGTTAAGGGGGCTTTAGTCACCAGTGTGCTCACTCTCCCCTTTGAGCAGGGCAGTGCCCACTGCTGCGGGTGACATGGCTGTTCATGAGATAAAGCACTACAAACCTGGTGTGAAGACCACAGTCTAACCCACAGTAGTGGAGTTACTGTGGACAGTGATGGCTCAGCCACCAGGAACTGAAACAGGAGTCAAGAAGCCTCCATGCCAGTCCCATCTCTGCTACCCTGTGGGACTAGCAAGGCCCCAAGAAAAACAAATACAGGGCAAATAGAGGAGAATAGTCAGCCCCTTCCCAAAGCCCTTCCCTGTATCATAAATGCTTTATTACACATCCATATATAAAGCTGGGATAGCAATATTGACCCACCTCCTAGGGTGCTGGTTTCAGCAAGGGAATTGGCCCCAATTCCTGATTTAAACTTGCATTTCATGTTCATCACCAACTTGTGCAGAACAAAACACCTCCCATTCCTCTTTGGTCTCCATACCATTAGTAAGAGGCAAAATGGCTTTTTAGGAAAGTCATATTCCTGCCTGAAATTCTTTGTAGTGCTGGTTCTTTTTGGTTCCTTCAAGCTATTTTTTTACAATTTCTTAAGCAAAAAAAAAAAAAAAAAAGCACTACAAAAATCCAATTAAGGAAAAGCCTTGGGAAAGAGAAAGTGCTTGTTGTTTAAACGTGAGTTGTAAAGGGAGCCAGGAAAGGTGGGTTAAATGCAGAGCCAAAATATCCAGCAGCCATAGCTGTTATCATCTGAGCCTCTGCACCATTAGCGATGCAGCAATACTGGTTTGGGTTTTCCCCTCCGTTCTCCAGGTTCAGCATGTGAGCAGGTCTCCACAAGCTCCTTGTTTATTGGTTTGATATCATGAAAAATAAAACCCTGTTAAGAAAAGAAAATGTATGAAGAGGCAAAGTAGTGATCTCAGAGATCTGGAAAAAATCTTGGCTCTGAATTATTCTACATGGGGAAAAATTCATCAGGTGCCAAGAAAAAAAGTTACCCAAAACCAACAGTCTTGTTTTTATTTCCACCCATTCCAGCTGATCACTAGTCTCCAGGCTGAGACTGTCATTTTAAGGAAAGCTTCTTATTCAGTGAGCCACAAGCAGTGGCTTAAGGGGGAAAGCACAGCCTCTTTCAGCTGTCAATAAAATAATTCTTTTTTCTCTGAATGTCGCAAAACCTACGCAACCAAAATATACCATAGATGATACATATTGCAACAGGATTTTCTTGTACACCATTAGACACAGAGGACCTGAGACACGCTCACCTCCTTTGCCCACAGAAAGAGAAATGAGATGAAGAATTAGAAGAAGGAGCAAGAGGACAAATGAAAAAGCAGAAGGTACCTGCCATTCATTGTTCACCTGGCTTTTGATGCAGGCTCTTTCTCTGGGTCTTTGACCTGTAGGTTTAAAACCACCCTGGAGGGCTTCAGCCTTTTTCAGTTCTCTGGCCTTGGTGGGGGGGAAAATTCTGCTTTAGTAATTTAAACTGACTGATAATAGGCTTGTTTTCTCAGATGCTTGCACAGATGCCAAAGACCAGAGATTGAGCACTGCTGACCTGCAAGGTAAAATGCAGCTTTGGTTTTATGGGAAAGAGGAGCTTTACACAGGTAAATTACTGAATCTGAAACTAGGAAAGATCAGACGAAAATACAGCAGTTCACTCTATGGGCTAAATTCTGTCAGTGACTCCAAAGGAAACCACAGCTGTACTAAGAGCAGTATTGGGCCCTGTGTGTGTATTTGCTTAGAGATTTTTCCTCCTTCCCAAGCTTTGGTTTATGTCTGCACCTCTCTCTGTTCTACCCAGGCCCAACATGATGGAAACGCCTGTTCCCTGCTGCTCAAAGGCACAGGGCATGGAGAGTTCCCTGTTATTGGCAGGGAAAGCAGAGAAAGTTGATACATGTATGTATGTGTGTATGTATATACATCTATCACCTCTACTGGAAGCTATGAGGCACTGACAGCTTTTAGTTCAAACTGAAGTGGCTCAGCTATATGCAGGGATCTGTTTGTATATATTATTCAAGTAAGTATGTGTGTAGATATATACAAAACATGCACATATGGTTATATATTCAAGGTGATGTATTTCCATATGAACTCATTTATCTTGAGAGGCGAGCAAGGAGCAGTCTCTGGAGCAGCTTTCTGCTGGAAAGACTCTGGCCAAGAGTGATCTCCTTTTGGTCATTTAACAAGTGGTGGGGTCAAGCTGAGATCTCTGAGACTTTGAACATGTAGTCTTCTCCTCTCTCCAACCTTTGTGCCTTTCTTTCTCATTTTATGCAAGAGATGAGACACTCTGAAGGAAGCACTTCCTTGTGGGAGAACATGACTCAGTTTTCACAAGTGGATACCTCATGAAGCATAGCCAGCATCCCCTCACAATTCTTCATACAACCAAAATAATATCAGAAGTGGAGGCAGGAGAGAAGCAGGGTCAAAAGGGTGAAGTGGAGGAGGAAGTCAAACTTCCTTTTGTATTATCTGCACCCAACTCCTACAGTCTCTGAATCACAACTGTTTGCACAAATATCTTGCAGTCATCTGCAGGAAATCACCACAACTGTAATCATTGTCCTTTTTTTCTCAAGAATTTGCAGGGTTAAACTATTAGTGGTACAATATATTTGTACACATCAAAATTATACCTCTATCATGTGGGCTGTAGTTCCTCTAATCTAATTTAACTGCTGAACATCTCTTGAATGTAGCTGTGAAAAAAAAAATCTAATGCAACAAACCAGACCTTTATCCACCAAGGGAGATGAAAACTCATCATTGCTTCAGACCCAAGACTGAATATACCTAATTCAACCACAAATTGCTGGGCTGAGCAGAGTTTACAGCACAGCCAGGAAGACTAACTCCTTCCCTCGCAGAAATTACCATGTTAAACTCCCTGACCTGGGTTACACAGGAGGTCAGATTAGATTATCGCTGTCCCAAATTCTGGTCTTGAAAACCAGTTTTCAGTGCCCATCTGGCTGCAATCCCAGATAAACCTCAAGAAAAAAAAATGCAAGCAGGCGGTTAGGGTATCTAATTTCTGTGTGCTGCGGTGGAAGGACTCTCATTGCTGTTGGTAAAAAGGAAGCAGACCTTCCTGAAAATGGGAGATGAGAAAAAATTTAGTGGATGCCAGGGGGCTTTTTAGGGTCAGTGCTGGTCAAACTCCCAGCACGGCCCATGTATGCATGCAGCAGTTCCCGCTGCTGAAACAGGGTTGCCAAATGCCCTGAACTTGGTTAAATACAGAGAAACTCCCCCGTAGCACAGTGAGTTTCAGAGATGCAAACTGTTTGCAATGGGCAGTGCTGCCTATTTGTTCCATTCTCAGACTCTCCCCTGGGTGATTTGGTCCCCACTGGAGAAAGGGATGCCACCTTGCCCAGTGCAGCCATTCAATAACCTCCTCAGCTGTGCCCAGGGGCTGGCTGTACAAGCTCCCGAGAGGGACCGAACAAGCCCTGATGCCTTTCTTCTCTCCCTGCAGCAGCCAGCCCTCAGCAAACAGATCAGGAGTGGCTTCTTCCCATGCCATGGATACCCACGGCCACGCCAGCCCCACACATCTGGAGGTCACAATACGGCAAGAGGCAGCAGCTCTCTCCAATCAACCTAAGAATAACTTTATTTCTCAAATTGCTGCATGAACATCTTCTGCTCAGTAGCTCCTCACCTTCCAACACAGCTAGCAGAGCCTGTTTTCTTGGTGTGTTGGTGCTCACTTACAACTCATGCTTATCCCTAAAGCTCCAGGTTCCCTTTTCAGCATCTTCTGTTGAAATGCTTAGGCAGATAGTACCAGCAGAGCTTGAGCTCCCTTCTGAGCTGCTATGAACTCGCACAGTGATTGACTCCCCTCAGAGCAACATGCCTGTCCCTGATAACCAAACACTCGCCTCCATCCGCTTGTCCTTTCCCCAGCCCTGGAAGGACGGTTAATTAACAGCAGGGCTGTGACTAACATCGGCTGTCTACATCAGCTGAATCAGAAGGAGGAGGGGGGAAAGAAAAAAAGAACCAACTATGTGAACAAGCACTAATTGCTTACAAGCCACCACATGAACAGCCAGGCATATTAGTGACTCACAGGTGAAATGTGTGACAGTGACTTTGGTGAGTGGTGGGAAGGGCTTCATGCTTGGGGCGGCGGGAGGGGAGGGTGTGCGGCTGTGCCAGGAACACAGCCAGCCAAGTGTTTCCCATGCACATTCCTCTACTCCATACACTATGAAATTTAGTCAGAAGATAAAGCGTGGAAGCAGAAAGAAATTCCTAGGAGTAAAGTGAAACAGAAAAACAAACCAGCATGGTAATTTCTTGCTTGCAAAGAGCGGTGTTTCCATGTGCAGGCTTGCTCCACCTGCAATTTTACATGTGTACAGTGATTGCTGATATATGCCCCTGGTAAGAAGCTTGATCTGCCTCAGGAAAATCCCTTCCTTGTTAATTTATTATTTGATATATATGTAAAGCAGCATACAATATAGCCTCAATCCACAGAGACTCATGCCTTCAGGGCTGCAGGTAAAGGAAGGCGTAGATGAAGGATGAACTAGAGAGAGAAATAAGCTAAAAACTAAGCACCTCGGCTTCAGAGCAGTCATTGGTGCTATTTCTGACATGATTATCAGCACTGTGGTAGCACCCACAGGCTCAGCTGTGCATGATGCTGCACCTACACACAGCAGGTACCTGCTGGCAGACATCCCTCGGCCGTGCAGCCCTGCTTCTGGCCAAACACACAGAAAGTCCAGCCTAGGGATTTTCAGAGAAAGGTAATAGGAGCCAGGCCCTTTGGTGGCCCTGAATTGGGTAAGTCCCTCTATGAGACCCTGTGTCTGGACCCTTTGCAGCAGGAGAGCATTTCTGAAGGAGTGTTGTCCATCCACGGGTCTGTATGCTCCAGACCTCACCTCAATAAGGCATCTGTGCGTGATGGATAACAGCTAAAAATAAAGAGGTCTGTAATGGGGAAATTATTATTTGCAAGAAGCGACCACACAGCCTGGCATAGGTGCTGTGCCATTCAATCACTGGGATGAGGCATGCTCTCGGGATGGTATTTCAGTCAGCTGCATTGACCTGCAGGTACCTGCTGGGACACTGACCCTGTGCCCAGCTCTGGGGGGCTTGGTACCCTGTAAAAATGGAGCAAAGAGCTTGTGGATGAAGCAAAGAGCCAAACTGAGATTACAAAAGAGACAGGAGGAGCAAACAAACCCTGAAATAATACAGTAGCCTCGCAAACAGCATCACAGATCTTCCCCAGCTGAATCACTCCGTGGGTGTTGTCATAACTAAAAAAGCATTGGAGGTAGGAGCTTGGAAGAGATCACTCTTGACCAGCTCCATGCTGGGGAGGCATGGCCCCTGTCCCAGCATTTCAGAGCATGTAGCTCTTCTGCCAGTGCCGGCACACGTGATGAGCTTTACATACAGCGAGCTGTGATTGCAACACAATGACTTGCAGTGTATTAAAATTTAGCGAGTAGTTAAATTATTTGCCGAATCAGGTCCTAACTTGAGACAAGATGCAAAGTCAGTCTAGTAGAGGAAGCGAAGGGGCGGAGAAGAAAGGGAGCAGCACTCCGGCTGTGTTGTAAAATAAACCAACAGCGCACCCGACTTGTTGGTTACTGATCTGGGTG
>NW_020799097.1:10619266-10665804 GCF_003259725.1 Athene cunicularia
AAAATGCATTTTCATTTTGCCTCTTTCAACCTGCAGGTGGAAAAGCGAAGCACGGGAACACCCAGTATGAAGTGAGCTGGGAAATTCTGCACAGAGGTGTTGTGCTGCGGGAGGATTCACCCCCTTGCCGTGCCTTGGGGACTGTATCTTTTGGGATACGTTTTCAGAGGACAAAATTATATATATATATATATATATATATTTAATTGTGGGTTAGAATGAGGCTGGCCCTGGGAGAGATGGGCAGGACTATACTGGGAAGGCACAAGGCTCCTCCTTACCATAATTTCCATGGGGCAGATGATAGTTACAATCCTGGCCTGGCCCCAAACTTAACTCCACAAACAAGATGGCAGGGAGAGAGCCTGGCCAACACCTGGTGCCACCTTGCCATGTCTGGCAGACATCGGAGAGGCTTGGGAAGAGGAGAGACACTGTATTGCTCAGCACCCTCTCCTCGATGAAATGTGGTTGCAAGATCCTATGTCAAATGAAGCTGTTGCTAATGCAAGCTGTATCTGGGGCCACTATAATGAAAACTGCACTGAGCACTGAGCTTCTGGTGCCACCAAAGTGCTCTGCCTTCCCCAAACTTCCTGGGAAGTGTTTTGAACTTTATTTTTAAAAGTGCAATTAATCACGGAGCAGAGCTTGAAATCAGTCCAAGTGCAATAAAAGTGCCCGAGCAGAGCCTGCTCAGCCCAGCGAGCATTGTTTGCCACAGCCTGACTTCAGGCATCAGGAAACTTCCAGATGTGCTAACTTTGCAGCTCCTGGCTCCTGCAGGAATCTTAACTGCTACCATCTGTATGGGGGAAAGGCTTCAGAAAAGCAGCTCGCTCGCTCTCAATTTACGTTCCTCAGAGCACCAAGAGTTATTACCCCATGGCCTCTGCAACTTCGGCTGGCTTCGCCCTCATCGACTAAAGACTGCACCCTACAAAGGTGCTGTTTTTTTCTGCTTCCATCCTTCAGCAGGGAGCATCTTGGCAGACCCCCTCTGTTGGATGGAGGACAGGCCCCCTCCATCTGCTCCTGTTCTGCATGTGGTTTACAATACGCTACAGGAAGGCATTTTCTCACGCTATTAAGTTTTCACTAGATGCGGAGGGGGATCAGGAATGCCTTGGACGGCATAAAAATTCCCTTCTTGGTTTGGTTATTAGGATCTAGTGGTGGCAGCAGGCAAAATTATAGCTTCCATGAAATCTGAGTCTGCTGCTCTGCCACAGATACAAAACCATCCCCCTTCCAGGTATGCTTGGACACCTCCTGGGCCAGCCCCAGAGCCTCTTCAGCTACTCCTCAAGCCTCTAATCACAGGGGTAATTTGTACCTGTAAAAGTTCCAATGTTCATTCCCAGAGCCTGTGAATCAGGCAGCTTTGGGTCTGAAAGGCTTTGAAACATCATTTCCAGCTTAGTCCCTGCCCCGGGAAAGTCTCCTTCCCTCAGTCTGCTTTTCTTATTTCCAAGAAAAGGCTACCTTTTGCTGTGTGTTTGTCAACTTTTCCTCTTTCCCAAAGACTTTCAAGTAACAACCTCATCCACACGCTCCGTAGATGGTCTTATTCTTCCTAATCAGATTTCGCACTTAATAAAGCATGCTGTGCATCAAAAGCTTCTCACACATGTAAATTAATTGTCATTTTCAATACCCAGAAGATGGAAGTGAGCAGGAGCTACAAACTCCATTTTGCAGATGAGGAGACTGACACACTGAGAAGTTCATTGCTTCATCTAGGGTCACACAAGGGGTTAGTAGTGCAGCTGGGATCAGAAAGCTCTGGCTCTTAAACTGTGCTGAAACCACCAAACCTCATGGCAGAGGCAAACTTGAAGGCCTGGGTCCAAACCAAAAGCGAGCAGTGCCCAGGACTATAAATAATTTCATCTGACGCAGTTTTTATGAAACTTGTTCAAAATACAGAGAAGGCTGCTGTCATCCTGGGGTTTATGACTGTATTTCCTTCAGAAACCCTGCAGATCATTCAGCCCCCACAGTACCCTGACGAGTCCTGGAAATTAAAAATCAGTGACAGCAGAGACCTTGTCTATGTCCAGGAGTTTGGGTGCTATCACAGCAAAACCATAATGGAGTGCAGCTGCCCAAAAGCAACCCACACATGAGGCCTTGAAATAGTAGAGCAGTGAGTGAAAAAGCAGGAGGAGTAAAGGAGAGAGGAAGAGAAGCCCGACAAGAGGGACTTTGGTAATCCAGGCTTCTCTGGTGGAAGCTAAAAGGTTCCTGGTTATCTGCCCGGTAGCAATATGACTGGATATGTTTGCATCCAAGTACAAAGTTGAGCCTATGTGTTCAAGATGTAACTTTGCCTTCCTCATGCTCCTGGCTGAGAATAAACCAAACGGCAGGAGGCTGTATGATTTTAAGAGTTGATCACACTTTCCCATATTTTGTTTTATGGCCCTGCAGCTCCAAAATGGTTCTGGGTTCGACTTCTTGCCCTGCTGCTTGGAGGAGGGGGAATGTGACTCAGCCACACTGCCATGGAGGAGCTCGGATTATCCCGCCAGCATGTCAGACCTGCTGTCCTCAGGCTGTGCATGCCCCAGGGCGATGTTTTCTGAGGGGAGGGATGTTTTCATGAACACTGTGCCAAAGCAGAAGCAGGGTGCAGAGACATCCAAGTTACTCATCCTGGCTTAAATCCCGCAGGATGTCTCAAGTGATTGAAGTGTAGGCTAAACTATAAATTTGGGGAATTTGGCATTAGGTGGCTGGCCACAGAGAGGTCCAACATGGGATGGCCAAGTAGATAACCCCAAGTGACAGCAGAAAAACTACCAGATGGAGTTGTCATTTCCCAAGGGGTTTTGGCATCACTAGCGGCAGCTGATACCTAGACTTTATTATGACAATATCAGAGCAGAGAAACTATGGTCATAGGGGGAGCAATACCTGGGTTTTGCTCATCAGTGGTTTTTTTTTATCTGTTTATGAAATTTTGAAATTAAGAAGTTTGTCTTCTCCATTTTTCTACCAGTGCATCTTCTGTTTCTGAGAACAGTCCCCAGATGGGGAGCACTGAAAATGAGATGTGAAATGAGAATTCAGATTTCACATTATAATTAGAAATTGTGAAGGGCAGTTAGTTCACCCTCTCCACTTTCTATGCAGGACAAATTCACTCCCTCTAAATTTTAGTGCTTTCACTACTATTTGCTTAATCTGATGGAACAGATCTTTTACTAGGAGATTAAAATGAAGTGTGATTTATCAGGAAGCAGATAAAATAAATTTAAGGAACATAGGTATGTCTATACATGTTAAAGAAAGCAAGGACTTTAGCAAGGACAATCTATACAGAAGGCTGCAAGAGACTGATCTGAGCAGTCATTCTAATGCATATTAATAGTGGATGTAATAATGGAAATGAGAAGCAAACTGGAAGACACCACCTGTGACAGTTGTGACATAGTGGAAATAATTCAGCATCACTCATTAAGGCTGAGCAAAGCGAAAGGAAACAGAGAAGTTGGGAAGAAGATGATACGGTAGAAGAAGAGAAAGAGCTGTTGTTTCTGCGGAATCAGTTTCTGTCTTGGGCACTTCTTACCTCATTACCCCTAAACCAGGCTCCAGCTGTACTGCATTGACTTAGCAGACTCAGCCATCTCTATTTCACAATGATCTTCTCATCAAGTCTTTCACTAAGAATGAAATCAAGACCACTTGGTTCAACTGACTCCATGTGACAGCTTGGTAAACTCCTGGCGATATGCTGACCAGATTTGGAAGCCATCACCCTCAAACCTTCCCAGTTGGAAGATTTTCCTCACTTTTTTGCTCTTTTCCTCGCATTCTTGCTTTGTTCTCACCCATATGTCCAGCAGTATCACAGACACCGGCTCCTCTACAGTTGCATGGACTGCTGTCCCAAGTGGTCTCATTAACATCTGTGTAGAGTAAGCAGGATTATTATGTTTTGAATGCTTTCTAGTGCTGGTTTTATTTACAGTGCTCCTTATTTCGGGGATTGTTTGCGATTCCTCATGACTGATAGTGCTACAGAAGTTGCACCATGGCTGTGATGGCACCTAGAGCATACAAAGTGAGAACTGAAACCCTGTTTAAAGCTTCTGCAAAGCTTTTCTGCAAATAAAATATTAATTCTTCTCCCATCTCATTCAAATACACACATATGGACCACTAAGGTCAGATGGCAGCCTCTACAACATTTATTTCCGCAGCTCTTCAATATACTTTGGCAAAGATTTTCTTTAGGATCCACATTGAATGGTGTTCACTAGACTAAACTTGCTCAGCTGGCCTGATTCACTCTGATCAAAAGTGTAAGGGTATGTTTTAATCTTTTGTCCATGAGAAAAAGTAAATAAAAAAGAAAAGTATGTCCCAGCTTATCGCAGCATTCTGCAAAGGCCCGTGCTCTGTACTATGGTTTGTTTTGTCAGACCAGGGTGTGCAGATTTGCAGATCTGGCTGTGGGTGTCATTTCCAAACATGTTCACTGTTAAAATGATCAGCATCTGATCCATTCCTACACAGAAGTCATGCTCCCAGTATCTTTTTAGAAGAGGGAGTGAAATAAAAATATGACCCAAATATCATGGTGCCTTGTATAAATTTGGCCCTATGGCCAAGCTTCAGGACCTGTCTCTGCCTGCATGAGGTCAAATCAAATGGCATAAATAAAATATCTGGACCTCATTCTCTTTAGATACTGGGCTACATCCCCAAAACCTGGGCCCAAGCTTAGAAAGACTTTAGTTATCTCTATTCCAGAGATTGGTTCCTGTGGATTACTGGGAAATTCAGTGGCTCAGTTTAACACAGTGCTAGAGGCCCACATCCCCAAGGTATCTAAGCAAAGGGTCCTTCATCTGCTCACCCACTCCCCAGTGTGAGAAGACAGGCACTGTGCCTAAGCTTATTTTCATTAGGGTCTGTAATCTGTCTGTATTTGTTTGCCCAATCCAGCAGGGTACTCAGACTACACCTAGTTCACTCAGGCTGCATCAAGGACTCATGGCATCCTTCCACAGTAAATGTAAGTGAGGGATGCTGGTGGAGTAAGGAAGAGGAGGAGAAGGTGCCCCTTTGCTTGGACATCTTGAGAGACCCGAAGGTATATAGGATGTCAAGTGCCGAGGATACAGACGGAGTAAACAAGACTGCTTAACTCTATAACCGAGAACTCTACTGTGACAGCACAAATAAATAATAACAGCAACCATAATAAAAGTTGTGAGTAGGACAAGGGTGTTGATTCATGCAAACATCCCCAGAATGCATATGTATGTACACATAGACACACTGAAACCTGCAGGTGCCAAAGTCGCATAGATAAATATCTAGAGAGTTATTTCACATGCATTTTACTTATGTAGCACTTCCCTTTCAAGGATCTCAGGGATCTTTGTAGACATCAGTGAACTGCTGAAGCAGATAAATATTGAAGATGTAGTTCAGATGGGGAAATCCTGACCCTGGTCTGAGCAGGGATGTTGGACCAGATGGTCTCCAGAGGTCCCTTCCAGCCCCAGCGATTCTGGGAAACAGCCTAAACCAGTATGGGAAATCTGGGGTAGGATCAGATCCCTTGACTTCATTCAAGCTTCATGTATTTGGTCTAGCCTCTCACACCTTGCAGGAGGTTGCTTTAAGGGCAGGTTGGAGATCGTAGAGCTCATCAGTGTATACTGCAGTTCTTTACAGTGAAGTCTGCATTTGCTCTTATTGCAGTGGTGGTTTGCTATCTTAGATATGAAACATCTGAACAGTCCTCCTATTACTATGCAGAAAGTACTTCAGCTTCCCATCTCAGAAGATCAAGCTATCAGTTTGTTCTTGACTGCATTTTCTGGAACAGTTGCAGCAAAGTACATGTCTAAATGTCAGAAATAAAATATTGCTTATATGGAAAGGTTTAAGTCCTGCACTGATTTATGGACCAAAGTTTTCTAGAAGTCAAAAATCCATGTAGCATCCTGGAACACTGAATTCTGCATGTGATCCTCTGTCAGCTGATATACACTAATTGTAAATTAATGTGTATAACATGCAGAGAGTAACCTACTGACTTTGCGCCTGAGGGGTATCATGTGTGGTACATACTCTAGAAAAATGAAATATCTAATGCTCATTAGTGAGCAGGAATGTGGTGTGACGTTAGAATCTGACGCATGTTAAGCCTCACTAATCAATTTGTGATACATAGACAGAGAGAGAAGCTAAATCTGTGTGAGTAAATAAACAATTCCAGGGAATATTTCTTCGTGAAAGTGTTCAAATGGTCTCTGGCGTGGGTTTGGCCAGGCCTGTAACTCAGGGGTCAGTATGGACTATCCCAGCATGCAGTTTAGTTGTGACACCTTGTTTTAGTGGCTCCCAGAGGCTGATAGAATGGATGTGGGCTATCCCCTGCTGTTGGCCTTGGGGCACTGAAAGGTCCTAGGCATTTAGTAGCTCATTATGTCTAGTTAAATATAAACGGTCTAATTTATTTGCATAGAAGTAGAATGAGCCATGGCCCACATCAGCATATGTGTTAGATGAATCTTCTAAGGGGTGAATCACCAGTTTGGCTGGACAATATTTCAGGTGATATCAAAATGTAAATCCTCTGCTGAGCTCATGACACACTTCTATAAAGGTAACAATCTTCGATTTTATAAAGTTTATAAAGTTTAAGAGCCATTAGGATGAGTCAATCACATTTCTTGCTTTGAGTTCCTTTGCTTATATGTAGTCCCTTACCTGAGACAATGGATGCTGGTGAACCATCAGGGGGCTGGCCCCATCTCCTCCATCTTTGTTATGTACCACAGGTGATAATATCTGTGCTGGAGGAGCCTGTGATTTCTGCAGCAAGCATGCGGCCACTAGAAACAAGAACCCTGCTAAATAAACAGTGCCTGGAGCAAAGGCGGGAGCATATCCTCTGGTTACTGATGAGGGATAATGGCTTGCTCATGCACCATCGCTGCTCTGGAGCCCTCCAGCTTACTTAGCTGAGGACTCCAGAACCACCAGCACTTGCAGCATACACACACCTACACCTGCAGAGCTTGTCATACATGGATGCTTTTTATTTTCCTTTCTCATTTGTACTTTTTCTTTTCCTAAATCCTCTACTGCTCCACTTGGTGTCTGCTTTTCCTTTCACCAAAAACCTGGCTTCTCGGGAATTCCACGAGTACACCTGGTATTTGCTTTTGCCCACCAACTGCTGTCACCATAAACTGCTCTATCAAGACAGTGTGATTATATCATGTCTTAAGAACAAAATTTGATCCTCTACATTTTTAAGTGAATTCACTTTTTTTTGGAGACTTTTAAAAATTGTCCATCCCATACCTTCTTCTTCTCTTTCTTTCCAGAAGTTTAACACCATTTTTATCCAACTTTCCTAAAATTCTGAATACTGAGATAGTATAGATTGCCACAGTCTCATAATAACCCATGAGGTCACTGTCATCACCTTCCTTGTCTATCCTGAAGATGAGTCCAAACCAAAATCCCCAAAGATCACCATCCTGTACCAGCCTACTACAAGCTCAGAAACAGCCTGAGTGTCTGGAACAGAATGGGCTACCTGCTCCTCAGCGGTCTTCACAGGGCTTCCTTGGATTTCTTCTTGGTCTCAGTTATGGCATATGTCTTGAGGAAGATTTTGTGGAACTAGTAAGAAGAAAGGATAGTTAGAAATGTATGTTTGGGTACAATGTGTCAAAGCGATTTTAGCCCTCTTTGCTCCACACTGAACTTTTAGGTTACACTAATTAAAAAGCCGGGAGTCCTGAATGTGATTGCTTTATTGCTCATAAACTACTTATTGAGTAAGTTTTAGTGGAATTGCTAGTTTTGAGGATAAACGCAGCAATATAATTCAAAAACAACCAAAATGTTGTTTCCAAGTGTTTTTCCATTAAGAGCAGTTGAACTGAAAACCAAACCAAAATAACAGAGTAAAGAGGTGAAATAGAAAGGGAGAAAAGTGAGTGGAAAGATTAACCATTGAGAAAAAAAAAAATCCCACTATGAAATAGTTGTCAGGTTTTCTGTTCTGCTACATCAGCTTTGAGCCAGTGCAGCCTTGTAGTTGTAGAGGGGGAAGAACTGTGGCCAGACATCGTCACAGCAGAGCATTTCAACCTGGAAATGGCCAGCTGCAACAGCTACCTGAGCCCATCTCTTATCTCAGTAATGGGTGAGATCTGGGATAAGAGTCACACAGACCAAACCTCTCCTGGGAATAAAATGACACTGAGCACAGAATTCAACAGAATACTTCTTAGGACTTGGATGGAAGAAGAACTTCCCATTTAGGAGTGCTGACATCAAGATTTTTATGCTGATCCCATCTATTTCCTTCTGAGGCTGCTAAAACTTCATCTTCTTTCAAAGCCTTAGAAAAATTATTCTCAACAAGGCAAAACTTCCTTCTTTGTCTAGGTGTTTTCAAAGATCTTAGGCCTTCATTTACTTGTAGTTGAATCCATGGGGAAAAAACAGGACATGGATTCAATACAAGTGAAGTTAGACTGGTGTGTGGAAAATTCCTTCATGTAGCTTTTAGTGAATGATGAATCTAGATAATAATAATAATAATCAGTTTTCTCTTTTGGTGCAACGATGTACTCAGAAGAAATAATTACTATTCATTACGTTAACAGTTATAACAGAGGTATGATCTGTGCTAGGTCATATGACACTGGATCAGCAGCTATTTTTCCTTTATACTCCAAATAGCAGCTCACAAACCCTTGCACGCAGGGACATAGTCCAAAATGACTTGAACCCATCAATCTCCAAGCAGCACTAGTCCATGATGCTGCGTGAGATTATTCATGTTCTTCTTTCTCTCTTCTGTGCTGTCATTTTTCAGAGCTTCCTCATTGTAATGTGTTTTCCTTTGTACATTGTATATCTTGTTCAGATAAGATATGCAGATTCAGATATCTTAGTCAGCTATTATGGTACTTAGCTCCATAGGACCTTCTGGTCCTTGCCTTGGTGGTTTGGTTTATCCCTGTCATAAACCTTAAGCCTAGTGGGATGGGTGTGTATGGGGCCAGGGAGGGGACAAGCCAGCTGGGAACATGCAGAGTGGGAGAGGGATGCCACTGCTGAGAATATTTCATCTGCTGTTCATGGGAAAAAAAGGTGACTGAGAGTGAGCCATAAAGTGGATTAATTGCTGAGGCAAGATATACAGATGTCAAAGGTCATACATTAAGTATCTCTGGTCTGAACAGACAACACAAATCACCCTGAAAGCTCCTGTGTATGCAGAGGAGCTCGGAGAGATGAGGTGCAGCAAGTCTTGTTTGATGGGTCTGCTCTCGCAGGCTTAGAGGGGTCTGCATCCTGGGTGAGATTTGCTTTCCAGGGCAAGCTCTATTTCCAGGCAGGAGAGCAACATGGAAAAAAGTTTTGGAGGACAGTAGCAGAAGGGTGAAAGGTCGTACAGGACACAGGATTCCGTGGCAGAATAAGATAGAGCTGTAGGAGGGAGAGAGTACAGGGAAATGGGAACCCAGATGAGTATACAGATGAAAGTGTAGAGAGCCTCGGAGGGGGGAAAGGAAAGGCTGAATTTGGTAGAGAAGGAGGGCAACAAGGTGCTCCAAAGAAAGGAGCAATAATAAACACTGTGTAGCAGGTAAGGAAAATATAATTCTGTCATAATTTTTAGTCTTTCTTCCCTCCAAGCACAGATGTCTATACAACTATGTGCGTTTGTATACATCTATATGTCTATGTCCATACATGTATATGTAAATAAAACACTCTTTTTATTAAACTCATTTTATGTAGGGTTCTGTATACCCTAAATTTTATTTTTCTTCTGACACGGGAAAATTCCCTTAGGCTACCAACATCAGCTGCTCTCTGTTATGCTGCCATCTGTTATGTAAAATAACTAGAATTCCTTTTTTCTCTTTCCCCGGTGGCTTTCCTGTTTTTCAGCTTTGGTCAGCTCTGGTTAGTTTTGTCTTTTTAGCTTTCTTTTATGATGCAAATTAGCTTTTTACTTGTTAAATAAATAAAATATTTCAAAATAGGATAAAAAGGATTTATCTCTCTATATAGAATGCATCAAACCTATCTATGTTAGTAATTTGAGAAATACCTTTTGCTTTGCTTTCTAGATGCCAATTTCAATCACATATATTTCAATCACATATATCATATATTTGAAAGTGTATGTGGCATTTATGCTAGGAGTTGTAGCAAGTCCACTCTGGTGGTATAGTGGTATACTTCCAATCCGAATCCAGATTTAGATTTTAAAAGATCTTTGAAATGCAGATGTGATTGAATTAAGGGTTTCAATTTAGAATTTTCATTCATTTAAGATTCAATATCCAAGTTATTGTGCCAGGAACTAAATACCCATAATATTTATACTGCCAGCAGTTAACAGGGTACACCATAGATGGCTTCGAAGTCTTTGGAGACTTAAGTTGATATAGACTTTGAAAATATGTGAACTGCACTGTAAAACAGACTGCACAGTTGTATTGTTATTTTAATTATTTTCTTAAAACTAGAACTATTCTTTTTTCTTGGTGATGCTCTGATAAGTTTTTAGGGTAAGGCCTCTGAACATCTTCCTGTGTAGCCTGTATATTAGCACTTTCTTTAAACTGGAAAAATATTCACTATACATGTAGAAAATTCAATTTATATCTGACTAAAGGGGTTTTACAGAAAAATTACCTTTCTTCAGGTTTTCTGATGACTATATTAAAACGAGGATTCAATAGTCTATATTGCCCCCAGAAAACAAATGTTCTGATTCAATGTCTATCCCTCTAGCTCATCTCTTCCTAGGACTCTCTGCAGCTCTCTCTGTTCACTCAGCTGGTGGAAATGTTCTTGGAGCCTACAAACTCTCCACATCACAAATGTCACTTTATAAATATAAGGGGAGGGGAGGCTTTTATATTTTTTAGCCTCAATTTTGAGCTCGATTTCCAGGAGGAGGCAAAATGTGATGGCATAGGACCAGCCACAGGGGATTGCTCATTGTCTGTGGTTTTAAAGGGACAGCGAGAGAAAAGGTGTTCACTGCCTCATGAAAACCAGTTCTTCAGATGTGAACTTCTGTGGGAAACTGGGAGGGAGGCGGCTGTGGTTGCCTCTCGGAGCTGATCAAAAAGAAGCAGAGAGTAACAGGAACTGCTCTCATCTGGGACTGTTGCATCTGCTGTTCTCCAGCAGAAGAGCTGGTAGAAGTAGTACAGCATGCATAAAGTTTATTGTTTCCTAAACCACTTGAACCTCTTTTTTTTAGTCTTTGGGATGAAATCCACAAAACCTATGCAAAACCTGCCTGCTTGTGTGTAACTTGCCATGTGATTCTGTAGATGTATAGTGGTTCCACAAACTCACCACCTTCCCTGGATAAGTTCTCTGTGTTTACATGATCAAGATGTCCTGCCTGGGAGCTGTGGGTGTCTGAAGGGCCAGCAGTGATGGGCTCTTTGGCCTCTGCTTCCATGAAAGACTAAGACACAGTCTTGTCTATGATGGATCTTATACCGCTTCAGATATGTAAAATTCATCACCTAAGTCTCAGCTGCTTTTTTGGGCATCATTTAAAATCTTTAGAGGTAAAATAGAAAGTTGCAAGAAGCTTTTCTTCTTATCTAACTTGGACATTTCCCTTTTAATGGGAAAAATACCCCCTCAGAGTTCTGCTTTGACACCACAGATGGCAGAGAGAGCTTAATACCAACTTCTACACATTGACATTTAGATGAAGCTGGTTCCTCTTGGAGTCCATGCCCAACATGTCCCAGGAGGTGTCCTAGTAACCTGAAACCTCGTAATCAGTGAGCTGAGACCCAGCACAAAGGGCTGGAAGCTGTTCAGATGTGGGGATGTTGACCAGATCAGTGGCACCACTGAAGACCCAACTACACTTGCTTAAATTGACTGTTATATGCCAGTCACAGATCAGACCAAATGCAGCTCCACAGACATGTTCACTGCCAATCAGTAAGGTCCCCTGGAGAAAATAGGCGGTGGGTTTTAGAGGTTTCTCTGCACGAGTGTTCAGCATGGAGGTGTGCTTGCTGTGCGGTGAATTACCCAGGCTTCAGTCTTGTAGCAACATGACAGGAGACTGAAGACACCTTCCTTTCTTGTAAGAAATCATGCTTTCTTGGATCACTTGAGGAATTTGGCAGTAAATATTGGCTTTGAAAATTACATCTTTAAGGCTACTAAATATGGGCAAAAATTTACAAGTATACAGTTTTTACTCTGTGCAAGTCCTCTAAGAAGGGACAACATATACTTACTGAATGATTTTACAGGAACTCTCCATTAAGAAACTGCAGGAAGGCTGTAGCTAGAAACTTACCCAACCACAGAGTAGTGCAGTTTGCTCCATGAGATCTGCCTTTTTGGGGGTTTAAAGGGAGTTTAGGGAGATTTGTGTATAAGGAAATTTGAGCTGGGACAGGAAGAGAAACCTTTCTGTTACATGACAGATGCACTGAGTGCTATGATGAGTTGCTGAAACTCTTCAGTCATGACAGCATGTTCAGTATAACTAACAGAAACAAGGAATTTATCAGTGGAAAAAAAACAGTAACTCATCCTGTCTGTCACTTTAGAATGATATATACTTGGATTGCTTCCTCCTCCACTGACTTGCAGCCACCTTCAGGGATGGGACAAGTGCAGCTGTTCAAACAGCATGCAGCAACCCTAAACCATGCAAGGAAGTGGAGAGATTTATCATTACTCTCCATCTGCAAGGAATTCTAGGAAGACAGTTGAAATTACTTTGCATCCCCCAAATACTGCATCTCTGCTGACAAAAATATGCCAAGGTGTCTTCAGTGTTCAAGCATATTTGACTTCTTTGTTTTATGACCACCAAAGCAAGGGCCCACCATTTCAAATCTCATGGAAGGAGAAATACTTTTCAGCTCAATTTTGATAGACTGAGAACAAGTGAGTGTTTTGATTGAGAAAGTATTATTTAATGGAAGTACTGACAAAAACATGTTCTGAATTTTATTTTTTCTGAATCTCTCTTAAAATGCAGAGAAAGTGAAAGAGTTTATGTGGAGATTCGGATAAAACTCCTTTTGCTTATGGCCATTTCTGACTCTCCTGTTGACACATTACTTGATCACCTTCTTTGCAACCAGTTCTTTTTTCTTCCAGAAGGAGGTGGAAGAGTCATTCCCATGTGATAATTTTCAGGAAAATATTCCCAGTTTGAAGGTACTTTAGGAGTATTTATCTAACCATGAAACCAAACTGTTCTTCTAGTTGTGTTAAAGAGCCAGAACTAAGTTGAGAAGTGCACTACAAAGGAGATCTACATGATTATACAGATAACACAACTAGCATTGTACTGGAAACTTCTGCAATTGATTTAGTTGAAACTCAGACACTGGCCTGGGCTGGCAGGGCTTCACTGATCTGTTCAGGGTGCAGGACCAGTTCCAGAGCCCTCAAAGCACAAAGAAAATCACAAGCAGGGTGGCTCTTTGCTCTATCTGCATGAGCCAGAAATGTTGTACTAGTGATACTTATTGTATGTATTACCCAAGTAAAGGGTATGATCCTACAACTGAGCTTTGCATCCCTCACACAGGCTGTCCAACACTGGAGCAGAGTAGCTGAAAGGAAAAGCTATCTGAGGCTTCACACATCTTTAATTTTGGATAATGAAGACTCACTCTCTGGTTGACAGATCCAATGTTGCTTCTGGCATGGATTTAAGCAGCTTTAATGTCAAGGATTTACAAAAATTCAAGCAGTGGAGTATAGCCCAGGGCTCCAGCAAGCACAGTTTAAATGGTATAATTAGACATTTACTGAGATGTTTCTTTCTGCAAATTATATTACCTGTTTTTCACACATACTTACAGCCTTTGTTAGTGGAGGCATAAGATACTATAGTAAGCCCTATTGAAATGGTCAGTCTATGTTTAAAATGCTGGATTAGTAAAGCCAGCAATTTAAGCATTTATTAGAAATGTAATTTTCATACCTTTACATGCAACCAGGAGTTGTTTATTACTGTCCAGGTTCATTGACCTCACATGTTTTCAGGCATGGCCTACAGAAGACCAGCCTGGAAGTGTGGAAGAGCAGGGCTTGACACACTGCCTGGCTGGTGACTTTGCTCCCTCCCTCAGCCTTCATCCAGCTTGTCTATCTGGACTGCAAGCTCTCCCAAGGAGGGACTCTACCTTACTCACTTACACAAAGTAGTCCCAGTGTAGATTGAGGTCTGTGGACAGTACTCTAACATATACATATATAACATTTTCAGAGGAATAACAGGACATATTGCCTGCTTTAACTTTTTGAGCTCCCTGCAATGAGTGCTGCTTACCAATCTACCAGGAACCAACAGGTGTTATCTCTTTCTCCCCTGTCACCCTGACCTTACTACAGCTCTAAAATTTTAAGATACAATACTCCTAGTTGCACTGAACCTGACTTTCTGAGAGACAAAAATCTGGGTACTCTGAAAGTGTGACTCGCAGCAAGAAAAAAAAACTCACAGGAGGTCTTCTCTTTCTGATTAATTCCTTTTAGTTCTTCTAATTCTTGAGGTCAGGGAAATTATATCAGGAAATTATATAACACAAACAAAACATGGTTTAAAGGGGAAACTTAGATTGAACAAGTATCTTTCCTGTTGGAATGCTCATGATGAAAACTGCAAATGGCTATCAAGGGCAGCCCTTCATCCAGAGCCCTGCTTTCTTTCCTGGCCTGAGTATTCTTCTAAAAAATAGTTCACCCACAGCCTTAAAAAAGCTGCTGAATCTGAAGTGGAAGGAAATAGCTGCCATACAAATGTGCCATGTGATTTTTAGAACTATTGCTGATATGATGGAATCTAAGTAAAGGAAAGCACTCTGTGGATCAGAAACATTTTCACTTCTGTCATTGGGGGTACAAGAAGTAAATCATTCTGTCTTCTAGCTAAAATTTTGCCAGTACCTGCCACTTATATGTATAAAAGCAGATGCTTAGGGTAGCACATTGTCTTCATTTTCTTTAAGGCTGCTTTCACCCAAAACTTTGTGAAGCAGCGTAAGCATCACAAGTCCAAAGGCTGAGCAGCTGTGGCTGAGCACAGCTGGTGGGTGTCCAGGCACTGCCCCAGCCCTGGCCAGCACTGCCTGGTTTGGTGCCCAGCCCCTCTGGAACAGCCACAGGGTATTTATCTCTTGCAACTAACCCACCTCTGTTTCCCACCTCTGTGCAATGTATGCTGTCCTCTGTATCTGCAGAATATGTAAGTCAAGAGTAACTAATTTTCAGTTATTGTGGCAGTCGAAAGATGCTAAAAACAAAATCTAAGTTGTCTGAATTCTGTCTGTGCAGTTTGTTCACCTTCAGAAAGAAGAAAAACATGCAGCAGCAAGTCTAACTGTGAATAGTTTTAGGGAGGGTGAATCTGTGGGTGTAACTATGTCATCCAGTGTACCCAAGTTCACAAAACAGGCCTATAAGCTTGAGAAAAAAGGGCAGTGAGACAAAAAGGGAAAGAGACAAGAAAAAATAGAGGGAAAGAGACAGAAAGAGAGAAGGAAAGACAGACAAAGAAAGAAGAAAGGGAAGGAAGGAAGGAAAAGAAATAACAGAGAAAGGGAGGGAAATTTATACATCTTGTTTATAAATTATGACTTTCCACATAGCCTAATTTTAACATTAAAAATGTACTTAGGAAGTAAAACATAGCAAATACCATAATTATGGAAATATAATCATGGATAGCAGTAAACTGAAATGGCTCAGGGCAGGTAAACCAGCTCTGCACACTAGCACCAAACAGCTACATCCCCAAATATCAAGAGACAATATGAATCCAAATTAGTATCTCTGAACAACTTTTGCTCTCAAACCATTCAAACCCATATCTGACCTCTGCTGGTCAGGTTCCTCCAGTCTTGTTTTATGATCCAGCTACAGAACACTACACACCAGCTCCCCCAGTATTGCTGAGGCTGTTAGATGACAGTTTGCATATGGTTAGTTTGATTCCTCTCAGTGGAGGAATTACACCAAGTTTTTAAGCAACTGAGGAATCCAACCACTGGTTTCAACTGTTTTCCAAACCCCGAGCAGGCAACAGTACTTTGGAAGATAGTATTTGGCAGAGTGAGGTATTATGACCTGTCTCCCAGCAGATACTCACACAGCGTGGCCTCGTTTCACTCGCCTGCCTGGGAACTCCTTGGGTCAGGTTTCCCACGGGCTAACACACCTTACTGCCACCCAGCCACTGGGACAGCTACGACTGCGTTGACAGAAAAAAAACCACCCTTTGCTTATAGAATACTTTGTGGACAGACTATTATTAGCATGGATTATCTTGTTCACATTCTTGCTGTCTTTATATAAAACAGAATTTACTTTACTTGCTTGTTTTACAATTTTAAGAAGTGCAGAGAGAACATGCCTGCATGGGAACATGCTGGACAGGCCATCAAAGAGGGACGGATGAGTTCTCCTCTTCAACTGCAGATCTGCCTCCAGAATGTATGTGACAGGTAGGTGGTTGGTTTAATACATCACTTGAGGCATTCACATACTGGGTATGCTACAGAGACCTGGGACAGCACAAATAAACCACGGCAAGAAGCATACTGCAGATATACAAGCCTCCACAAACATCCCAAACTTGTGCTCAGCCCTCATGGACAGCCCTTGCCTCACGAGTCCTGGGGAAGCGTTCCTCCTCCCGAGCGCTGTGGGGAGCATCGCAGCTCTTTGGAAATGATAACCACATAATTTCATGTGAACATCTGACAGTGACAGCTACATGAACATTAATCACAGGTAGTCTCTAAAAGTAGTTTCCAACACAAATTGTAGCATTCCTCAAAATTACCAAGTCCTGTTTTAATGGCAGAGTTTGTGAGCTCTTGTGCTATAATATAAAGTTTATTGTGCACAGAAATCAACAGCTTCACATGAACTTGAATGTACTTTCTTCTTTCAAGCATCAGTATGTATTACAGTTGGGCTTACACTGTAATCCTTGGCTAGCCACAAAAAAAATGTAGACGTTTAGATGTTTCTCCCCTGTTAATGAGCCCGCAAGATTAATTTTTTGGTGTTATGACATCAATATGACCTCATAGTTATAAGGGAAAAATCACCAGGAGAAAATATCAGCACAAGTCAAATCCTGAAATCCCTTCCAGATCAGAAACTCTCATCAAAATTAGTAGGACCAAAGATGTAAGGATCACTCATGTAAAAGTTTCAAGGCTGTTCTTTCAATCTACATATCTAAAAAATACCTGTTAAAATGCGTCAGATCAGTTTGCTTTGTGTCTTTTCTTGCCACCCTGAAAAATGCCTTGATGATTGCACAATCAGTTCTTCAAAGAATAGCTCTGATTTGACTTAAAAAACTTCATAATGCTGGCTTTGCCATGTAGACTACAGTTGCCTTTAGGACGACAGAGATACTTTCTGCCTATTAAGCTGAAATCCATGCAGCAGTTCTCAGATTTTAATGAGCAGAAAATCTGTTGGAAAGACAGGTTCGACTTGATTTTTATTTTTTTTTTTAAGATGAGAAAATACTCTCAGTAGCAGTGGAAAGGAGTTCACGTGCGTTCACTGGTTATAGCAGTTACAAGATCTTGTATATGAAAAAAGAATTAGAGCAGCGCGGATTTCACCTTTTGTAGACCTGGAAAATTTGGTTACAGGTTCATATTGATGAACAAATGCCATAAGCTGATCCCACCCCTATCAACATTAAGGGGAATTTTGTAATTCATTTTCTAAGGAACAATTCTTATTTATTTTCTTTTTTTCCATACTCAAGAATCTTACCTGAGCAGCTCAGAGATTTAACTTTGCAACATGCTCCCAGGACATTATAACACAGACAGTGCAGAAGACCTGATTTTAAAGATGTGTCTTACCATAGGCACTCCTATAGGAACAGGTAATGGAACCTATTGAGTAGATATCAGGCAGCCATGGAAATCAAGGACCGCAGTCTGAATTTAAAGGTGGCAACATGAGCTCCTACTGTAAAGCAATAAGGGATAATGTGATTCATGGATGTATGAACAAGGAAGTAGTGAGTAGGAGTGGAGAGATGATCTTATCTCTCCCCACTGCTGTGGCAAGACTAATATTGGCATAGTGCAAAAAGTTCTGGTGCCCATATTTTAAATGGGAAAAGTTGGAGACAGGTCAGAGAGAGGAATGTGTCTCTCGAGTGAAAGCCTGGAAGGGATCTCTCTGCTTACCTTATCAAAAAGATGGAGACATGACTTGATTAAAGTGTACAAGTACCACCACAACAAGATAATACTGTATGCAAAAGATCTCCTTCATCTAGTGGAGAAAGCATAGCAGGAATCAACAGCTAGAAGCTGAAGCCAAACAAATTCATACAAAGAAACCCAGGCATGCATTATTAATAGTAAGAGCAATTAATCCTGGGAACTACTTACCAAAAGTAGGGTTGGATTCTCTGTCTCTTGATGTTTTCAGATCAAGATTGGATGTCTTCCTAGTAGAGATGCCCTAGGCAAACCCCTATGAAAGGGAAGCAAGGTGAGACATAATAGTCCATGATATACCATCAGACCATTTGACTGGATGATCCTGTTGTTACTACTCGCTGGCTCTATCTCTGCTAGTAAATTAGCGTCAGGACCCAGGCCCAGACTCCAGAACGTGATCACCTACACTATTAAATTGTTAGGATAGTTCCTCATGTGCTGTTTGCCTGGGTCAACTAGCCTTCTCCCAGACACACTTAGTACAGTTTGAGAATGAGCATAGTCCAGGGCTACAGGAAATATGAACATGGGCACCCTATTTTGGGGACAAAAGGAGTGTTATAGTGGTACATGCTGACCAGATCACCCTTTGGTTGGCAAAATCCATTTCTGCCTTTATTACTTGCAAAGGCTTGAGTCAGCTATGGCTGCACAAGGTTCAACACCAAGCAAGAGAAATGCCTCTGAATCAGATATTCCAGAGCCGCCTCCAAGTAGGTGGAATGATGTTGACACATTCACAGCTTTGATGAGCCCTAAAAGGGAAAACGGAACAATGTTTTGACGTATTTTGAATATTCAGAAAGGATAATTGTTTCCTGCAGTAACTGACATTCCATAGGAGTAGTGTATTCCTGCCGGTCGTGTCCATACTAGATAGAGATGTTGAAGCAGTGCTTCCCACACAGCCCTCGCAATTAGGCAACACAGAGCCTGATAACTGGGATCTTTTAGATGTCAACATAGCTTCTTAATCCAGTGCTCACTTGGTGCTCATTAGCACCACTGAGTTAATACGTTTTGTTGCTGACGGTGATGATGTACAGGGACCCAACTGCTACCCCTCAATGTCTGATGTAATAGGAAATCAAGGAGTGCAAGTTCATTACAACCTTTAGTATCTCATCTCAGGGATCCCAGAAGGATACTCTTCAATCCTTCCAAGTGCTGGAAGCATTTCTTACCTCCTGAATGTTAAACAGATACTAACCCTCATGGTTTTTATGGAAGAAAAAATCCCATATACTCTGACTAAGTCTTTAGCAGGCTCTAAATAATTTCTACAGTGAAATTGCATCTACAGTGCATGTTTTCCAGCACTGTTGAAACTGTCAGCACAGTAAATATTGTACAGGCCGTAAAGACAGTTGGGCGGTAGTTGCTGGACTCCTGCTGTGTGCATCAGATGTCCCTAATACATAGTTTGGTCTGTTGGGAGACACAGGACAAAAGACTGGCAGACGCCAGTAAAGACTTCCAGACTTCATCTGCATTTATAAATCAACCAACGCAGAATCCCCAAGAGAAAACAAAATAGTATTATCCTTTCTTCTAGTTGAAGAAATCAAGATAGAAAAGCTAGGTGCTTTTGGTTCACAAGACATCCAAAGAGAACTGAATGGCTGGTCTCCATTGCAGGTCTCTGCAGAGACAGCACATAGCTTTATGAATGCTGAATACCTTCAAAACAGATGTTTTCCTCCATGCTGAGTATCACAGTTCCAGGACTAACTTAACAGACAGTATCTGAATGAGGGAGTTTAGCACTAGTTAGCATATCTCCACAAAACACCCAAACCAGACTTGTGCTCTGTGTGACAAGACTCTCTTGCCCAAAACACCTGAGCAATTCTGAGTCTCTCTGAGAGTCACCAAAAGAGCACTACAGCTGCAGCAAGGGAATGCAAAAAGACCTCTTCAGTTCTCATCTTCAAGCCTAAAGATCCTATGCTGACAGCAAGGTCATTCTATCTCAGATCAAAGTTTATTATTTTTGTGAAACGCAGATCACTCAACACCTGGAGGCAATTTCCTAAGCATCTGCATTTTTACAATGTGAAGCCAAGGTGGGATGAAAGGGCACAACCAAGTCAGCTCTCAGAAAACCCGGCACTCCTAGACTTTGCAAGTTTGCCTTAGCTGGGTAAAGTTGTCATTTGCAGGGTATCCGTGAAAAGCTCCTGGTTTAAGTGACACAACATTGTGGTTGTGTTTTTACCTTCATTATACAGAACACCCCTTTTTTAGAAAATTTCAGTCACATTTCATCCTGGCCTTAAAAAATTATGTTGTCATAAAAAGTGGATATAACAGGGAAAAGCAGCAGAGGGTACAGATATACTGTCAAAGTGTAGAGAGGCCCATGGGTTGGCTATTGCTCATCCCTAACCCAGGCCAGCTTGTACAGTCACAGCCCAGGCATGGTTCGGGAGCTGGACCATCGCCAACAGGAATTTTGGATGTGGCCATTCAGTTTTGAGGGAGAATGTTGCTTATCTGTGTGGCCATGAGACATGCCACAACTTTAGACCATGGGGCAGAAAGCAGTCCTTGCACTATTTTTTATTCACAGTGGTGCCATTTTAGGATTTATCTTGCCAGGACATGAGAGAACAAGAGCAAATAAGGCTCTCAGCAGCACTTCAGACATCAGGACTTATCAGGAGGCAGTAAATTACTGTAAAAAAGTCAAGATCTGTATCTACATCTAGGTGTCAACATGTGAGGCAAAGGAGCAATTCAGTTTTTATCACCTGAGACCTCCTTTATGCCCTCTCTGACTTCTGGACAACAGTGCAGAAGACTTTGGGTCTTCTCTGTGCTGTGTTGTTTCTCACAGCATCACATAAAAGTCTTGTGCACCCCAAGACATGTGTCTGGGCAACTGAGCTGAGGCCATAGCCTTGGGGACTGGTGACCTGAATTGCTTGCTGGGCTTCATTTGCTGTAATGACAAGCTTTTCGCTGTCCATGATGGTCTCATGTAAAATGCACACTAGGTGTGGTTTGCATGTAGATACTGAAGTTCAGGAGTCTTAATACAGAACTGAAACTTACCCCAACTTTCTAAAGAATTGGTCTTTAAATTCAGAATAAATTTCATTAATTTAAAAAGACAGACAAATAAAATCAAATATTTGTCTCAATTAAGATAATTATAAAGAAAAAATCAGAATACTACTCTTATTTGTTCTATTCAAAGCACAGAGAGGTACATCTATCAAGAGCTACCGGCGCTGATTTCCATACTTTGTATTACTCTTCATTCTGCCATTCTAGATGCTGAAACTTTGTCTATATGTGCGATGGTATGGAATTTTTAGTGAAGATCATGAATGGATCACATCTGTAGATGCAGTACTGGTCTCGGATGGTTTTTAATAATTTTATAGAGCATAGAAAGCAAAGGTGGTAATAAATTCCCAGGTCATAACTACTCTGCTACCACTCTCTCTACGACAGTGACAGTGAGTCTTCTCAGATGGAGGTGTTGCAGTGTGAGAACTTCCAAGAGAAGGGGCAATATTAAGAAGAGAGAGGCTTGGCAAATAGCTGAGTAAGAGACTTTACTGGGCGTATTCAGACTTGCCATCCGAGCCCAAACACATAACCTGGCATTGCTCATGTCCACTATATGCTCAGTCTCATGATAGACATGTCATCAGGCAGAGCAAGCATAACTCAGAGATCTCTTCACTCTACTGTTGATGGTCTACTGGATCACAGAATTATAGAATATCTCAAGTTGGAAGGGACCCATAGTTGGGTCACAGAATACATTGAGTTGGTGAGGGATCCTGGGAGCCTCCCTCACCTCATCATTGTCATCCCATTTTTTTGGTCTTGCTTTCATAATACTTGTTGCTGAGCTGGGTCCAGTTTTGATCTACACCTCCTCGAAAATGGGAGCAATCCTGACTCAGCCTCCCATTCAGATACTGGGGAGACTAAATGACTCTCTCTGTGCACCCTGGGTTAAGCAGTGTTTTCCTAGTCACAGCAGCAAGCTTTAACAAAGTGTTTTAAATGAGCAGAACTTTATTAGAGGGAAGGGAGAGAAGGAAACATAAGTCTGGGAAACCTGAATCAACAATCAACAAGCCCCAGCTTTGCTCCTCAGCATAGTTATTAAGGAATTAGCCTGGACCCAGCTCTCTGCTCACAGCCATGATGGTGCTGGAGGGATGGCTGCTGCTCTCCTCCCTGGTCACATTCTCCTTGAAGTGTGCCCGTGCTCAGGATGGTTCAGTGCCATGACTGGTCAGGCCATTTCCAGGGCTGCAGGTATCCCACGGACAATGATCCCAGCCTCCCTGCTGGTGAAGGATGTCCCCACAGAGCCCTCAGGCTAGGCAGATGATCCCAGTTGTTCCAGACTGGTGCCTGGTAGTCTCCACGCCAAGGGTTTTGCCATGGGCTGCTGTGGCTCATGCAGTACCACCTCTTGCCTACAGCTGGGGACCTGCTCCTGTCTGACAGTCATCACTCTCTCAGGTCACCTTATCTTCTCAGGGCCATCACCACACTGGTATCCACCCGGAGCTCATTTGGAAAGCTGGGGATGGCTCTTCTCCAAGCTCACCAATGGGGTCAGTGGACTCCACACCTTTTAAGATGCCCAGCCATTATGTTTACAAGCCTTCTGGGTGTAGCAGTTGTCTCCTACTATGTGTTTTCACTGTACCAAGGCCAAAAACCGTAAAGCTTCTAGCTATTACTAATCTAAGTAACAATGATGGTTTCAATACAATACTAGATGGACCATGAGAGGATTAACTACCAAATGGATAAAAGTGATGGGAGTGCAAACAGGGAGGTGGGCTAAAAAAGTAGTGTAGGTGAAGCACTGTACTCTTTGCAATGGATCATGTGGTTGATAACCATCGCTCCTCTGATGCCCGAGAAGAGGGATGTGCGCTTAGGTACAGGAGGAGGCATGATGCAAAAGGAGGGTAAGGAATGGAAACACCAGGAATAGCAAGGGGGAAAGGGATGAACAGAGCAAGTGATGTGAGGTGGGGCAAGAGAGCAGAATGAGGCAGACAAACAGTCAATCTGAGACATGGTGCGTCCGTTTCCTACCCCCAATGTTCCATCTTCCCTGACGATGCCCACCTCTCTTCCTTCTCCCCATTCAAGTCTTCACTACCAGCACACTCTGTTCACGGGGCTGCAGACCAGGACACCTCCTGCCTGGGCAGTCATAATGGCACCAGTGCCAGTGACCTGCAAAAGAGTCTGGAAATCCTTGTTTCTAACTGATGCCTCTCTTCCTCCTCCCTCGGCATGTTTTGGCAGTGATATTAGCCTTGAAGGTCCTCACATCAGGAACAAATTCCATTTGGTTCAGGTTTGCCAAGTGCTATTATAATCCATATTTGTATTTCCCCAAAGCCCTCCTACCAGATCCCAGGATACATTCTCCCTCTTATTACGTGTTACAGAAACTCCCCTGGAGCCACCTCCCTCCCCCTGCACACAGAGCAGCATGCACGGGGTTAACTGAGCTCTTCACAGCGTTCAAATTTTTGAAAAATGGGCCATGGGCATTGCAGCTTTCAGCATGTCTCCTCCTGTGCGGAGGCGCCGGGCTGGAGCACGCAGTGGGTGGCAGACGTGAGTGACATGGTACAAAGTTCGGGCTGGTCTGACTCGGCTGAAGCTGCAGCTGACTTGTAGGCAGTGGTGCTGGTTCACCCCAGGAGTGGAGAAATGTCTCTGTTGGGTACGATAATGGAGTGTGAGAGATGTTGGAAGGCGAAAGCCGTGGCAGACCAAGCTGGCAGCAGGACCCTGTGAACACTCAGGTCTCAGTGCCCCCCAGCCAGGCTGCCCCACTCCCAAGGATATGATTCATGGAAATACAGTAATCAAGGGAAACGTGAAATATTTGATGTTCCCCCCAACCTCTCTCACAAAAAATGTGTTGGCTTTCATGTCCTGAAGGCAGCACGCACATGTATGCTGTGTATTCCTTGGAGCAAGGCAACAACCAGTGGTGTTTCACTGAAGAAAAGAAACACCTGAGCAGTGCTGAGGACAACACGAGCTGAGAAGAAGAACAAACAGTCCTCAGCACCCAGCACTGCAAGAGGACATCCTCAGGCCTGGGGCACACTGGCAGCCTGAGGGGCATCGGGCTGAAGTGATAGGTGCCATATTCCCTGCAGCTGACTGTAAGGAGTTGTGGGATTAAATGGAGGCTTTCCCTGTGGAAGAGCCCTGGTTCACAATTTAAAAAAAAATAATAAAAAAAAATTTAATCTGCTGCCGCATGCACAACTTGGCTCTGTTACAAGTTGTGTGTGATTTTTGAGCAGCCCTCCTCATGGGTGGAGAGGCACCAGCCATTTTGTGCTTAGGCACAAATTAAAGGATGTTTTGTCATTGTTTTCCCATCATGTGTCCTCTTTGTACCACTTAGAGCTGATCTTTACTCATCCTTACTTTCTAGGAAAAGGCTAAGCACCCAAGAATTCAAGCGCATTGCACCAAAGATAATGCTTTTTAAAATAAAACACACAAACCCCCCACCCTGGGTATGCAGTGAAAGGGCCTCCCTCCCTCGCGTGGAGATGAGATTTTGGGACTTTGCAATATCAATCTGGAAGTTTGGGCTCCTGTTTCAATGGAGCTTCTTCATGAAATAAATCCTATTTAAATCTGCTTCTCTATTCCCAGGAAGAACCACTCTGGGCAAATTCTACCTCTCTTCCTTCTGTAAATGGCTATGGTGAGCTCACTCATGCATGCTGGATCTGCATTGCTTAAAGTTAGTAACACACAATTTAGTGAAATAAAATTAGCATTTTAGCCATTTCTTTCTCAGATTCTCATTTCCTGATTTCTCTTCGTTATCTATGTAGGAGGAAAGCAAGTGAGATCTTCTTCATCCTTTCTGGCTGTGAGGCAATTAATTCCTCTTTTTAGTGGTGAGGATGTTTTGCCATGAATTGTTTAACTTTTATCCAGGCTGTCTTCTGTGTATCCTACTGCTTCACAAAACCAAAATATAATGCGTTATTGCTGCATGGGCTCCCTAACTCCCACACTGTTCTACCTCTGAAAAATGCTCCTGTGGGGATACCTATTATGTCAAGCACTTTTAAAAAATTTTAGGGACTTCAAGCAATCCTACTCCCTGCCAGTCCTGATTGCATTGATGTGAGGACAGAGGGATGGCTGGTGTGTTGTCCCTGACGAGGCTGCCCCTCTTCCTCCTTTCCATGGAGTCAAGGTGCCCTGCCTGCCCCAGTAAGGCTGCTTTTTGAGGAGCAATTTCTTCATTTGCCACCTCTGGGACAGCTTCTTCCCTTGGGGAAAGTGAAAGGAAAAGAGATCACCACCTCACAAGGACCCTAGCAGCTACAGAGGGTTAAAAGATTCCTCCAGAAACCACCTATATCTGAAGATTTTGGTTATTATGAACCAAAATTATTTGCTAGAACATGTGTATCCACTTTGGAGGGGGAGAAAAAGGGAAAGATCTTTTGTTTAACACAGGAAAAATCTATTCCATAGAGGTAGCTAACAGGTCAGGGTCAGGGACCTCTGCCTAGACCAGAGTTCAAATGTCCTCTCTACAAATAGCTGGACATGAGGACAGGGACTTGACCTTTAGTCTACCGTCTAGACCTGAGTATAAAAAAAACATTTCCTGTTTAGTCAGAGGCTGAATGAACAGTTAGAGGGGAAATTTTGGCTTGGGTTAAACCAAGAAACAGAAATTTGGGGTTTCTGGAGAAGATAAATGCTTTTGTTACCAACTAAGATTTTTTTTTGTGTAAAACAAAATGTTTTAAGACTCTTGGGGGAGATACAGCTTAACCCTTCACAGACTTTCTTTTGTAAATTTAGGCTAATTTTAAAATTTAAAATGCCTTTCTGCAGTGAGAAGTGAAAAATTGTTTGGCAAATGCCAGGAAGAAATACCAAAGTAGTATTTTTAAAAATATGCCTTCATTTTTTGTGTCTTTCTAAAGATGTGTTGTTTTTTTTCCCCAGGGGAAAAAAAAAAAAAGAAAAAAGTACTGTTTGTAAAATGAAATATAAAAAGCATCCACAATCTCTCACCACACCTGGAATAAAGACCTTGACACTCTGGCTATGCTGGAGTAGGTGGGGGGCTTCTTCATCATATTCTTTTTTTTCATCTCTAAAAATAGTGGTTTTGTCCCGTGGTGAAACAAAAAATCTGTTTTCTGGTCAGAGCTCTTGTCGGGTTGTGCCCTGTTTCCCAGGGGGATAAACTCAATTTCAAGCCTACTTTCCCATTAAATGCCTGACCAATGCATGGGAGCAGTTTATTATCAAGCTCATGAGCACTTCCCAGTCCTCTGGCATCTCACCAGACAGAAGGAAGTGGCAGAGGAATTATCTAAGACAGTGGCACAGTCTCTTGTGGGCTGATTCCAGAGGAAAGCAAGACAAAATTATCCTCCAGGTTTGAGGCTCTTGCTGTCCAAGGAAGAGAAAAAAATACTAACAAATGGCTTTTGGTGAGCTACGTATCCGAGCATGTACCTGTAGGTAAATGCATGTTAAGTTGCTTGAGCTGGGTAACAGTTACACTATTGTGAGTAATATCAGCTGCATTATCACTATTTCGCCACTCCTGCAGACACAGAGGATGTCAAGCCAAAATCGTTACCCTTATCTGCTCTGCCTGTTTGCTCTTGTGAAAAGCAAGGGACAGGCTTTCGAGTAGGACAGGTTTTTGAGGGTTATTTGTCAACAGCTGTAACTGCTTTCAGCACAGTTCACACCCAAAGGTAGGTGAGCAAGCATTATTTTCACTTCCCTTGGAAATGTACTGAGAAATGTCTCAGATGAGTTTTTATGTAACGCAGCAATGTGGTACAGCACTCCACACGCAATCTACTGGACCTTGTGATTTAGACAAGCATGAAGAAGCAATGATACTTTATTAGAAGTTCACTCCTGCTTCTTCAGTATCGCTGAAACAGAAAGTTTTACATGAGCTCAGCATCAGGCATGTCAGTTTTCAATGGCAGCATGATGCACTGATGTGCATGGGAATTCCAGTTTCACAGCCAATGCATGTGCCATAAATTCACAAAAAAAAAAATAGGCTTTCCCTATATTTATAGGGCCAGGATGTTGCCATGCATATGACTGTATTTTTAGATTTTACAACAGTTCCCTTCTGTGGGCAGAAGCCTTATTGCCCCCAAAATAAATATTACGAAACCAAAATAAATGCCAAGGGAATACAGGCTTCAATATAAACTGCCTAAATTCTGGTTCCTTAACTAACAGGTACCTTGCTATAATAACCACTGAGTCAGACTATGACCCTAAATGTTCGGTCGTTACCTCCCTGGGTGTTGTGGGGAAAGTGGAGGCTCATCTCCCCAGCTGCTAATTCTGGAAAGTGTGTAGTGAAGTACAACACATGGAAGGGCGGGACTAAGCTTTACATCATTTTTTAATTCAACGACTCATTCATTCATATAAGATTTACGACAACATTATGCAACTTTGCTGTATGCAGTCATCAGGGGTGTGTAATGAATATATAATTCACAGACTAAGAGATTTAACTGGATGTAGATCATCTTATGACCATGGTCAGAAAGCAAACAGGGACTGTGCACCAAATGAGCTTGTAACAAAAGCTGTTGAAGTCTCTGACTCAGTTGTTGTCTTACATAAAAGAGAAATGCTAGAGAATTGTGAAACCTTGTGGATTATGCAAGGAGGGAGTTTACTTTTATTGAATTTATAGATTTTTTTGCACTGCTAGTAGCTTTTAATTACTCATTACATATTGAGTGCTTGAAAATCAGAAATAAGAACTACAGGTAAATTTGTCCTTGATACTGCTTTTAGAGTAATGGAAAATTATTTTGTACCATGTCTTGATTTCAGCTGGGATAGAGTTACTTTTCTTCCTAGTAGCTGCTATAGTGTTGTGTCTTGGATTTAGTATGACAATAATGTTGATAACACACTGGTGTTTTTAGTTGCTAAGTAGTGTTTACATTAAGTCAAGACAGTGAGAAGGCTGGAGGGGTACAAGAAGTTGGGAGGGGACACAGCCAGGACAGCTGACCCAAACGGGCCAAAGTCATACCCTATGACATCATGGCCAGTATATAAACTGGGGGCAGTTGGCTGAGGGGAGCCGATCTCTGCTCAGGGACTGGCTGAGCATGGGTCAGCATGTGGTGAGCAATTGCACTGTGCATCACTTGTCTTTCACAGAATCACAGAATCGTCTAGGTAAGAAAAGACCTTGAAGATCATCCAGTCCAACCATTAACCTCACACTGACAGTTCCCAACTACACCAGATCCCTCAGCGCTGGGTCAACCCGACTCTTAAACACCTCCAGGGATGGGGACTCCACCACCTCCCTGGGCAGCCCATTCCAACACCCAACAACCCTTTCTGGAAAGAAATGCTTCCTAATATCCAGTCTAAACCTTCCCTGGCACAACTTGAGGCCATTCCCTCTTGTCCTGTCGCTTATTAATTGGTTCAAGAGACTCATCCCCAGCTCTCTGCACCCTCCTGTCAGGGAGCTGTAGAGGGCGATGAGGTCTCCCCTCAGCCTCCTCTTCTCCAGACTGAACCCCCCCAGTTCCCTCAGCCGCTCCTCGTACGACCTGTGCTCCAGACCCTGCACCAGCTCCGTTGCCCTTCTCTGGACACGCTCGAGTCATTCAATGGCCTTTTTGTAGTGAGGGGCCCAAAACTGAACACAGGAATCGAGGTCTTGGGGTTTATTTCACTTTCTTTTTGTTACCTTCCTTTTCATGACAATTATTATTATATTATTTTTACTAGATTTTATTTTTATTTCAATTATTAAACTGTTTTTATCTCAACTGATGGGTTTTACTTAGTTTTGATTCTCCTACCCATCCCACTGTGTGGGTGGAGGAATGAGTGAGCGGCTGCATGGTGTTTAGTTGCTGGCTGGGGTTAAACTATGTCACATTTTAATTCATACATTTAATTCATACATAATATTATTAAAGAGAAAAGCAACCAAAAAAAAATATTCACCCATTTCTTCCTGAAATCTTGTCAAAGAGATTAAATAAACATTTCTCAGCAAACATGTAACAGCATTTTTACTTTCACTAGAAATGTTCTCCCACTTTGAAAAACTCAAAACGTATTTATTTATGTTACCAAAGAGCATTTCAGAAAGTTCTAATTTACAGGAATTTATTTTCCAGCCTGCAGTTTACTGGGAACGCTGACACATTTTCTTGCAAATAAAAGGTGGGAAAAGGATAAAAATATAATATTTATTGCTAAATGTATAAAATCTAATAATAAAAACTTGACACATGGATTAATTGGAAGAAAAAGCTCTTTTTTTCACATTTAAAAATTCTAAATATATCATCAAAAGGGAAAACCAGAAACTTAAGTATGCCTCATTATCTTCCAAAGCTGTTCAGCACTAACGGAGTGAAAGATATAGTAGTTTTATTTTTTTACATGGACATTCTGCAACCATTCACTTTATAGAAAATACCAGAAGAAAACCAAGTGAAAATGCTTTTGCTAACGACTCACACTTCATGTAAAATGGCATAAGCACTTGACACAAGGAAATGGAAGGCAGGTCTGGGGAGTCATAGAAAGAAACGTAATGTACTTCAGCCCAGAAAATTGCTGATTATTTCAAGTAATGCTGACCCCACTCTCCCTCGTCCCTTAATATAGCTCGTCCATGGCAATGGCAGTCACTGGACTTAACTGAATTCTCAGTTACATTTGTGTTGCTACTATTGGGTTTCATTCACTTATTTGGTTTATTAGGTAGTTAACTAGTTGTGTGAAACTAAGAGTGGAATTTATATGTTTGTGATTATTAATACCAGTATTCCTCAATATTCGGGATTGTGTCTTCATTGATTTTATTGACCAGAAGGGACTACATAGCCTAAATTGTGGTAACAGGGAAAAAAAGGTATCACATGTCTCTGTATTTTTACAGTTACTGATTTCCACTTAGTCCGCACTCTGCACATCCTTAGGGTTGCAGCGATTGTTGCTGATGGCTGATCTCAGTTTAGTAACTGCATTTCTCTGCTTCTCATGTAGCACAGTGATGGCACATATAAACAAAGCATGCCAGTTTGATTTGCATATTACATCTCCTCTAATGTCTTTACATAATGAGAACAATAATAAATCACTGCCATTATTTATTATTTGAACCCAAAAGCCTTGGCCAAGCTCAGGAGATGACTGCAGTAACTTCTTTCTGCATTAAAAGTGATGATTAGGTCTCTGCTTCGAAGTTGCAAGATGACTATAAAAAATAATGAGCATAACTTCAAGGTTTACTCCTGTAGCCAGGTTCTCCTGGTAGTCAGGAGGAGATGACAGGACACAGAAGGTGTTTTGGGGCTGGATATGCCCAGGTGCCATGTGAGATAGCACAGTGGCCCAGGCCAACACCATGACAAGGATACTGGTGCCTGTGTTTGGACCTGCACCCGGCAAGCGTGGAGTTTGCTAGTGCAAACACGCCTGACAAAGCCAGGCTTTCAGCTCCGGCCACCCACCCCCAGTAGTTTACAAACCAAGCCCCAAATTACACAAAGCTCACTCATCCCACCACCACATATTTATGCAGTCTTGCCACTCTTGAGCATAGTTTTCAGTTGAGCGGTGAATTTGATGCTAAACGCTGAAGCAAAAATAAAAGGATAAGAGCCACTGGCGAAATGTTGCAAATCCCGGCAGTCTGCGGTGCCTCTTGCTTGTTTGCCCCAGTTTTGGGTTACACCAAGTCTGTGACTCAGCCAGGGAGAGTGAGTGCTGGGAGGGGTCGGAAATAAATGTGTTTGGAGGAGGAAACTGAAGGAAGAAGTGTTTGCTGCAGGGGAACAGAACGGTATGTAGGACTGTGTGGTTGAAATCCAACATAAGCCTCACGCAAGTCTAACTGCTATGATCCCCCATGACTGTCTTCTCATTCCTTAAGTAATTGAGGCTTCAGTTCAGCAAAGCATTTAAGCTCAGGCTTCATTTTATGCTGTCAGTAAGTGCTCTACTGAACAGGGGCTTAAAGTATCAAGCTTGTTGCATGAGATTTATCCCGCCTAATTTTAGACATTTACAGTGTGAGTATCTACACCAGAGCTAGTGACCCCAGGTTCTCCTCATTATTAATGGGAAGAAATAAGCATTTCTGGGGTGCTGTTCATTAGGCCTACTCTACCTTAGAGTGAGAAACACCATTCAGTAGAAGTGTTTGCAAGCAGAGATGTAAACACCTACAATTCAGGTACCTATGTTCGTATACCTGAACCACAACAGCCTCTGATGACAGATAAGTAGAAAAGAACATACCAACTGGAAGGTATCAGGCAAATGCAAACCAAATTTTTACCAGCAAATGAAACCGAAAACTATTTTCTTGGTGAGAAAGCTAGTTTTAATTGTGTTTAAGACAAACAGAGGAAGAAAAGGATAGACCACTGTGATTTCCTTAAGGCATTATTTCTTTCATACTTTCATTGTCTGAAATTGCTCCTCTGCCTCCATTGGTTACTGAGGGTTCCTGCTCACTAGCCTAACTTTTAGAAAGCTGCAGCTAGGTAAAGTTAATCTCCTCTTGTGTCAGACAGATAATTTTGAATCCTAAACATTCAAGAAATTTCTGAAGAGTTGTTTGACTCAGAACCTGTGTTTCTCTGAACGTTGAAGACTGCTGTTCTCCTTCTGTTAGGCAACTGGGATGTAAACTTCTGGGAATTGCTGCAAATATGGGAATGCCTGGAATCCCTGTGGGAAATAACTGCAAAACCTTTAATTCTTGTTATCTCTGAGAGCACATATTTTTGTTTGCTTGATTAGCAGTGGGAGGGGATGACTGATTATTGTGTTGGGCAGTAAAGCATCGCACTGTTTCTCTATTTGCTCGCTGTAGGCTGCCCCTGGGAAGATGCTGGCTCCTGGGCAAATACCACTGAACAGAAGAGCAGCAGCAGTCCTGGGTGTGCAGTGTTGGGGGGATCAGGGAATGTGTGGCAACTGCAAAACCAGCAGCAGCAACTGTAGTTGTTGAAAGTACAAAACAGCGGCAAATACACTTTTGTTAAACTTCAGGAGTTGGTGCTTAATGTGGTCTGATGCCTACAGCAGGAGTCAAGGATGCCTATTCAAGCACTAACTGAGGCAGTAAGTTAGGGGTAAAATTGCTTGACATTTCGTTCTATGAGCAGTGTAGACAGCTCCAAAAAGCAATTCATCCTATCCCAAGGAAAATATTTTAAAATTTGTGCAGGCAAGTCACCAGAGCCTTAACCAAGATGCTTAGTCCAGTCATTAAATGTTACTAATATAAATTATGTGCTTCTTAGCACTGGAAAAGTCTTTTTCTCTGCACTTCCATGACATCTACCAAAAGGAGGACCATGCTGAGATTGCTGCTTCTATGTGCCATCACAGGGCAGCTGATAACAGAGCTCTGGGCTCTGTGAAACCTGCAGAGGGAAAATTCATGTACAGGACCACAGCACGTCTTTCTCTTTTGATGTTTAAAGCTTTCAAATTCTAACACATGTTAGAGCTTCTACCATAAGCAGTAGCCTGGGAGCTACATGGGGACTGAATCTGGTAAAGAGTTTATTTTACTTGGGGACAGATTCTGTCTGGGTATTTTGTGGGACTCGAAGAAGAGGAAATGATTCACTGACAAAGGGGGAACAGATGCCTTGACTCACAGTTTCCTGATCTAACCACTAGACAATTCCTCTAGCAATTCCTTAGTGCATCAAAAGGATGGATTAGTTTTCTTAATTCCTTAAACATCATGAAATGGTTGTCCTGGATTATACATCCAGGATTACCATAATGACTACTGAAGGAAGATCTCTAGGTTTTTTTCTGCAAGTTTGTAGGAAATGTGCCAGAATAAGTGTATTTGCCCAACAATCTTGTTGATGCTATTGGAACCAAAGAGTCTGCTGCACTGCTTATATTTTCTCATATGTGTGTGTGTGGGGGGGGGCTTTGGGAATAGATATACTCACATTTCACTTAGTTCATAAAATTCCAAACATAACAGAACATGGGTTTTATGCCTAATTCTGTAAGATTCTGAATGATGGCTAAAAAACACAAAAGGATTATGTATGCATGAAAACAAATTTAAGACATTACTGTTCAATTTTCAATTAAATCATTCTGGAGTTTCACTTTCCTTCCAGTAAATAGAATTTATTTGTATCTATGGCCACTATAAATTGTTTCTAGATCATATAAAAATAATTAAAAGAGTGCTTTATGAGGCATAGATGCCAAAAACCTTATAATTACATTTAAGCTGTCAGCTGTACTCAAGAGTTTTAAACTAACTCCGCTGCTACCAGATTGTCTCATACATGCAGTTTCTTTTATACATGACTTATTTTAAAGAGAAAATACACTATTTTCAAAACCAGTTTGCTTACGTCGCCAAATCTGTAGACTCACTCCACAGGACCCTCTTGCAGGAGCTTTCAGATTGGTAGCCCAGGCGATGTTTCCCCATGGCTGCCTTGCAGGTTGATTTTAGTTTTAGGACTGTGCCATCTGCTGTTGGAATTGCAAATTTCCCTGGGTCTGCACAGCCTGCAATCACCAGCTCCGCCTGTCTGGCCACCCGTGACTGTGATTTGTTCCTATGTGGGGGACAGATGTAGCGTGACTCTGTCTGACATCCACATCGGAGGCTCCAACCTTCCCAGGATTGTTTAGTCCGCTGTTTCGAAGGGCTCTGCTTTGGCACGGACGTGTAAGGGCCTTCCTTTGTCCCTGTTGTTTAGGAGTAATCTTATCAAAGGTGGTATGACACACAAAGGATGCAGGGCCGTATTTTGCAATATTAAATTTTAACAGAAAATTGAACTTCCTTTCTGCTCTTCAGTTCCATGAGCAGAGAAGATGCACAGGCAACCAAGGAATGGGTAATTTCAGCTTCCCAGCGTATTTGCTAGCTCTAGGTACCATTGCGATTGCTGTTGGCTGAGGCTGTAACTCCAGGTGAACTGAGCAGGAATGGAAGAGTCATGTTGGAGGCTGGCCCCACAAAATGAGGAGCAAAGGGCACCATAGGTTCTCAAAGGTGGTGGGAACATCCCTTAGCAACAGGGGGATGCTGGGTCTCAAAAAGTGCTTTAAAACCAAGATACTTCTTAAGATGTCCCATGGCTTAGTCTGTCAGTGACTCTGCCTGATGCTCATGATGGGGCTACTGCCTAAGACTCAAGAAATTCACTTGCTCACAAAAGTGTTTTCCTGAGGTGAGGAAAATATGGCCCACTGGATTGCATTAGCCCTTTCTGCTTTTTTTCTGGAAGCTGTCTTGGTATATGAGTTCGCAACACAGTTACTTCAGCTGCATTTCTGATCACGCAGGTGGACTCTCTTCAGTCTCACACAGTGGTCCTGTGGGTCCAAAATTTTCATCTCACTTAGGGCTGTTATTTGGGCTCTACTGGGCAAGAGGTCTGGGGTTGCAGGCAGTGCTCTGCTTTCAAGGTCTGATCTTCCAAAGAGTTATTTCCACACTCTTGCAATGGCATCTTCACATTCTGTGATGCCCTGACTCCTCATCCGTGTATTCCCACAGGACCACGTATTGAATGCTTTACATACATAACACACATGCTGTACTGTCTGCTGGTGGCTTCATGTAGCATGGAGTACCTCCTCGGGCAGTCCAGTGCAGACCTCCTCACTAGTACCAAGCAAGCCATGTCTTGGTCTGGAAACAGCACAGGCACATCACCATAGTACTGCAAATAACCCAATTGGTCCTGTTGGGAGGCAGAGCTGGTACACTTGTACAGTAAGGAGTATCAGTGCAGCATCCCAGGGCAGCATTTCACCTTCCCGCGTTTGGAGCAAGCTGTGACAGCTTTAATGTGGCAATGAATCATGTGGCAGAGACATGAACCAAATGTTCTCCACTGGGAACCAGTGCTTGGACACAGGGCTTGGACACAGCCAGCACACAGCAGGACTGGACCATAAGGGCATGTTGAATTCCCAGTAAGAAGTGCTAGCAAAGTTCAAAATGCCATCAGGTTTCTGAAAAATTAGTTCTTGGAATAAACACTCTGCTCAGGTGAGTATTACCTTAGTTGGGACTTAGATTGGTGCCATCTCTAAAGCATCCAAGTCCCCTCCCATAAGTACTAACTTGGCAGTGGTGGTTTGGTCAGCAGTGTGATAAATGAGTCTGAAAATTAGCTGCTGAGAATTGAAATAAAGTACTAGTTTCTGTTCTTGGAGGTAGTTGAGGACTCATAATTTGTATCTCAGAGGGACTCCTTGTGCATGAGAACAAGAGGATCAAGAACAAGGAATGAACTCCAGCCACTGCCTTACATTATACTCTAGTTCCTGTTGTTCATATGCTAGTGGGATCACAGAGCTATTAAAAACTAGACCGAACAATAGAGGTATTTATTACTGAAACTGCATTACACTCTTAACCACAAGTATCTCTTATCTGACAACATGAAAGCAATACCACTTTGGGAAAACTGAAAACAACTGCATTTGGGTAGTCAGATTCCTCACAAGAGTAACCCACATCCTCTTCAGCAGCATTTCTAAGTTCAAAGGTCTGTCGGGGAGGACTGGTCAAGGAAATCATCCCAAAAGTATTTTCAATTTAAAAATTTCAACATGGGGCATCTTCCTGGCAGCCACTGCAGAACAGGCATGCTGTGCTCCTTACCTGTCTATGTCAGCTCAGGAAACCCATACAGATCAGGAAAACTCATACAGATGAGTTCCCCACAGGGACAAAGACGTATTTCAAGAGACACAACTGACCTGGAACTTTTTAATCCCACTTCTGGTTACTGTTACAATTACATGTGACTGCTTCACATCACTATCATGTATATCTACTGACACTATTTGGGAAGCAAATGTCTTATGTTTTAGACACCAAATTATGTTAGAAGTTAGTTAACAGGATTTTGTTACTGAGACTTGTAGGACCTGGCATCTTTGGCATCTAGACTGTATAATGAGGGGGGAATATATGCCTAGGCACCAAACCAAGAATGCCCAGCACAACACGCAAGAAGCTGTTTTAACAAGCTGGTTAGAAATACTAAGAGACATATGCCATAAATCCCATTCTGTTTCAGGATTTAGGCAGGTTTTAAGGCTTGTTTTTCTCTCTACAGCATGAAGAACTCCCAGATTAATAAGCAGCATTAATACTGACAGTTGGCACCACACCAGTTCTCCTTCAAGTACCTGTCCCCAAGGCTTTATGTGTCCATCCTAACATCAAAAGCTCCTGTACTGGAACTGGCCACGCTAGCCCACGGCTCGTGGGAACTTGCCCCAATGCTACTCACAGCCACAGGAAATTCAGAAATTAAAACTGAGGCTCACAGGAAGAGCAAAAGGTGGTGGTGTCTAGAAAACTGTTGACTCTTGTAGCCCATGGGCTGATGGAGTTTGGGGAACACTGATCAGAGGAGACAAGCAGATGAAGGATGTGAAAGCAAAGCCATTAACTCCTGAGCTGAAATGGCTTGGCCAGAGTTACCTAGCAGAGCTGAGAGGTGAACACAGCCCCCGAGGGGCATGTAAACCAGAAGGTTATGTTTTCTAGTTGAGAAGTAAATTGGAAAATATCAAGAACATTAAAAAAAATCCCTTTTGCAGGCTGAAAATGTGGCTAATATTGCTGTCCCTCCTCTGCTTCATTTAATCATCTTAGAACCTGCTTCTAACGGCAAATGATTCATTTTCAGATAGAAACATGATGAAGTGTCAGCAGAGACCTTTGACACAACGATGGCCAGCACTTCCTTCCAGGATTTGAGCTTTTCCCACAGGACATGCCATCCACTCCAGCCCCTTTTTCTATGGGAGCTGCCTTCCCCCCAACCCCACGCTGACTGTAACCTGAAGCTAATTAAAGGAGAGCTGTTAAAGAGGTTACAACATGCTCAAGACCTTTCCCAGCTTCCCTGACTTCACAAGGTTTCTGAGCGGGCCTTGGATCAACGGCAGGACTACGAATGAAACGGGAGGGCTGAAAGCAGGAGGCAGAATTAGCTGCGACTTTTTGACTGTGAGGGCTTCATCAAGAGCAATCCATGATGGGAATCAGGCTCCTCCTGGAGAGAGGCCTTGGGGTCCAGCCGTCACTGCCGATTTCTCTTCCGTGGGTAGACCCGGGCATGGACCCGCCTGCCCCTCTCCTGCCTGTCCTGCCTTGCCATGGCTGCCTACCATTTGCAGCCTGGATTTTTTTCTCCTGAGATACTTTGCTACCCACATTCCCGAGCTAGGCTTAAAATAGGACTGCCTCTGATCCATGCTGGGTAAACAGATTTTATTTTCCTGTTTTGCATGTGTTGAGTTGCATAATTTGCATGGCATCTAAAAATCACAGTAAGCTGTGGGCAGCACAGTTATTGACAGCTGAGAAAAGAGCCGTCTCATCTCTGGAGATGCCTTATACAGTGAATTTAAGCTCAATACCCTAAAATTAGGAAAATTTTATGTGAAAGGAACCTGGGATGTAGGGAACAGCTAAAGGACCTGAGCTTGGCTTAAACACACACCCCTACAGAGGCTTGGAAAATTACAAGATACTTTCTTCTGAAAAACACCTGCCAAACACAGCCTCCCCTTCGGAGATTGCTGCATTATTTGAGAAGAAATGTGGAGGAATAAATCCCCATGGGACTCTCCAGAAGTGTTGCTGCAACAAAATGTTGTATTGCACAGCTGGCAGGGTGGTGTGAGAATGGAGTGATGAGATGGCTTTGAATGCTAAATTATGTCATGTTTTAAGAGAGACAACCCCAGAACTTAAATGTTGCCAGTCTAAATTACAATATAGTTGTCATGGCAATTATAAAACGAGAAACCATTGCCATCATTGTTTGCACTGTCCCATGTATTATGGTGAAATCATGGCTCCCTGGGTTATGGAAGGAGACAAAAACTGTCTGTTTCATCCCAAGAGGCTGTGGGTTTTTGGGCAGGGTGACCAGAGGAGCAGCAACCCCAGTGAATCCCGCAGGTTGCTCTGACTGTGGCTGGATCCTTGGGGTGCAGCTCAGGGATCTAGATAAAAGAGCAATTTGAAAAACCTCGGGGCTTAGTCATTAACAGAGATTCCTTCTGCAAAGCCAGATCCAAAAGCTTCTTTGTCATGACTCCAGGCCTTCAACCTGGCTCCTCACAGGACAGAGTCTTCAATAAAGCAACACTCGCATCCCAGGCAACTACCAACCATAGAGGAGACCCAGCCCTTTGCTGTGACATCTCCTTTAAAGGAACAGGGTCACACATTTTGTCTTACGCAAAGGCCAGAAAGCTCCCTGGGCATACAAGGTTCACTCATAGGACACTTAGGAACTGGACACTCATTTCTGGAGACCAGAACAGTCCGCAGTGTCTGAAATTTTGAGGTTTGTCTCAACAGCAATGACCAAGAAGGATGATCTCCTTCAGGTATAAGGACACCTGGGATTAAGGGAAAAGAAGACAAAGACCAGGTTACATCTGGGAAGCAGCAGCCCCAGAAGTCTCAGGTCTGACATGCTGAGATGATTCACCTCCACTCTTCTGGACATCCCTCTTGAGCATAAGCTCCAGTGATAGGCCAACTCTGGGTACTTCACTGTGGTCTTTTACAGCCAGACTCACGATTTTTCTGCCTCCAATGTGAAAAAAACAATCACAAACCAGGTCTGAGCAACCATCTGCATGTATACTGTGGGTAGAACGAATAGGCATGTACCTACAGAGCACCATGTAAATACAGCCTCTGTAAACTACTTATATTCTCAGGGTGTATGCCAGGAATATAAGAAATCAAATGCATTTATAATTATCCTTCATTACAGAAAATGATACTGCAAACAGTGCAGAAGCAAATTTCAATGCGCTGACCACACCTGCTGTACAGATATGATGAGACAGACTGTCTGAAAGCAACACTAATGCATCAGGGGTTTGTCTGCTAATGTTGCCATAATGACCAAGGCTACAAGCCAGTGCAACAACCATAAATCTCTTCAGTATCCTCAAAAAGATCTATCTGTAAGTGCTCCAGATTCCCTGTTAATCACAAAAAGATTGAACTTCTTCCCAACATTGTGGTGAGATTAGTCTGAGCTGACAAGATAGACTAAGTGCTGTAGAAACATTATTTCTCCTTTGCAGAGGAAGGAACCAAGTACAGGGCAGTCACCTGCTGGCAACCAACAAGTCCTGCTAGTCTGTAGATGTCATTTACTCTAGTAATCCAATAAATATTTTTGAATTGAAATTAGTAAACTGGCTAGGAAGCAGGAAAAACATGAACAGGCAGCTCCACTGGAACCCCTAATGCATTGGTGCAGAAAAGAGGCTAAAATGATTCCGCAGTGTATATACTAGGAACAAGTGAATGGGTTCAAGAGGCTGAATGCTACCTCTCTATACAACAGTGCAGAAAAAAGATGTCAAGGGGATGTGCAAAATAAGAGCCTCCAAAAATAGCATGAGACCTGGTGGAAATGCTTTTTGGTGAAAACTAGAGATTTAATATCTTTTATTTATCGGAAGTGAGCTTAAGAGGTAATGTACTTGTGACACTGAAGCACTTTCTTAGGAAGAATACAACAGCTACAAGAAGGATAGCTCTGTCAGAGAAAGTCACAGAAATCAGTGGTGGGAAACTGAAACTAGATAATATTAAGTTAGTGACAAGATGTAGTTTTTTTTTCACGTGGAGGATGACTAAACATGAGAAGAAACCATGAAGGATGTGGTGGATATGGTACATTTTTCAGACCTTCATGTCTTCAGATCAAAGTGGAAGATCCTCTGTAGATACAGAGGCTACGTGAGCAGATCTAGGGAAAACTTTGTGGCCTTTGATACCTAGATTGCATGAGAATATGAATGGTCTGAACACCACAACGTAAGCCACACTTTTATCAGTGGATACGTATTCATGCATTTCTGACACTAAAGCCTCCCCGAGGGTTATGATTGCTTCCCTCCAGTGTGTCAGCTGTATCTCTCTGAATGCTGCTTTTGATAGCAATAAACTGTGTGTCATCACTAATTTACTCTGTGTTCACTGTCGTGTGCCGGTTGGGAATAAAGCAAGGACAGACACTTATCTTGATTTTAGGAGACTTCCTTGTAGCCGTCATTATCTTGAAAAAATGCATGTGTGCTGCTCGTCTCTGATGAACGGACCTAGGAAGTTCTTAAAGCAAGAACTTGAACTGCCTGTCAGAAGAAATAGAAAATTACCAGCTGGTTTCCCAGACAGCTGGATCAGAGACACAGGCCAAACAGCACTGAGAACAAATATGCATGTAAAGAACATAATAACAGTCCTGCCTTCTGCTGCTAGACAAACCCATTTTTTTATTGTATAAAATATTTATAATAGTGTGTTGTAGATTGCACTCAGCTTTTTTTGTGGAGGGGAAGGGAATAAACTCTCCTGCCAGATTCCCAGATCTCCGCTGCTGATGGGATGTGCAGAAGACCTACCAGTGCTGCTATACATTGGTACAGCTCTGCACAGACTTTCATCCAGGGGACGAGTGGGTGCTAAGGGTACAAGATCGACCTGGGGCACTTAACAGCTCCTTTCTGAATTGTTTGACAGGAATGCAAACCTCTTTGCCTTCAGGAAAGCCAACTATGCATATTTTTATGTCTATTTCTGCTTTGCTCTCAAGGCCTTTGATTTTATCTTTAAAACAGCCTTGTTTATAGTTCTCAAGATGATCATGTACTGCTAAACAAGTTCCTTTGTCCCATACTGTTGCTGACAAATCTGCTAGTGAAACAATTTTATATTCAGTAACTTCAGTTTTGCCTCCAACTTTTTCTCTGTACCCTTTGAACTGACATTGTTGCATTAATGCCTGCTATGACTTTGTCTACCATGCATGTCATTGCTAGAGCCTATTAAAAGCAGTTGCAGCCGTGCTTGCTGTTGGCTTCCTCCTTCCTTTTGAAGCAGTTTTCTTTGACTGGTCTTAATTAACGCAGAAGCTGGGAAAGTGCCTTCTTTCCTCCTTTCAAGATGTTTTTGTTTCTTTGTTTTAATTTCACATCTTTAGCTGAATAGATGTTTCCAGTAAGTTCTTTATGAAAATGAAAGGGAAATTGAAGCTTACACAACTTTTTATTGGTGAAAGAAACCCAGGCCATGTTTCTTCTTTGACTGCATTGCCGTTGCGTGCTTATTTGACTCTATTTTTTTTTCCCTATTCAGAAAAGCCAAGTAACATGATTAAAGTCCTCTTCCAACTTTGACTGTGACAGCAAACAAAGATGGATCACTTACCAACCAAATGAATCATGTACAGGAAACCAAGGCAAGTGTTAAACATATTTACTAGGGGAATCAGTTACGAATGGTATGTTGAAGATCTGCAATTAATTAACACCAGTTCCACGTACTGAAACAAGATATTGAAAAGCTATTAGATAATTAGTAAAAATCTCTAAAGCTGCATTCCTCAAAGCAGCCACAGATGTCAAAAGGAAATTCCGGATTGTTAGGCCAGATATCAACTTGTCAAGGAATTAATCATCTTATTAATGACAAATACCTGGCAAATACCTGGCCATGTGGGCAGCCATGCAAAGACCTGAATAGTCTGAACAGATGGAGCACTCCTCTGTCATTACTGGTTATTGTCACGCTTTTGCCAGGCGTGCAGCTGGTACATTCCTCAGTTTCCTCACAGGTAGGCTAAACCAGCTCTGTAATTCATCAGCTTCACATGCGTCCATGGAAAGTCACTAGTGTAGCAGGGCTTCAGACTGGAGAAGAAATGGGAAAAGCTCATGAATTAGACAAATATGTTATGAATACATCTACACAACAGCAGTGAACCTTGGGTTTCGGTGTGAACACACCTTTGAGCCTGTAAATAAGCCACAGGTTGTGAGATCAGCTCAGCCTGTAAATTAGTTTCATTACAGCAGAGCAAGAGGGTCGCAGCCAGGAGCAGGGCCCCGCGGCAGGAGTCGCTGCCCAAGGGACACGTCCTCGCTCTGTGTTTCATTACGCACGAATGCCTGAAATGGAGACCTGTGCTTTGATCTTGGCCGCGTCCGAACATCGTCCTGCCTGCGTCTGCACAGTGTTCACCAGACACAGCTCCCAGCTGAGGGCTCAGGAACCAGCTACTGAGAGGAGAGCTGCTCCATGTCACTTAAACCGTGCAAAACCTCATTGTTTTCCATTAGTTAGCCCAAATTCCCCACAGTCTCAGAGAAGGGAGGATGAAGCCCTGTAATTTTATGGGAAGGGTCTGTTCTGAACAGCCTGGTAAGCACCAATTGCTCCTAGTAGGGAAGACACAGCTCGTTCTCTCCCCTTACTCAAGGCTTTCTGAGCAGCTGTTAGAAACAAAATTTGCTTGTCTTGTTTCAGCTACAGTTTTCTGAGCTGCCAGTTGAGGGAAGCTGATTAAAAAGTATTAAATATGGCCAAGGGGTCTTCTCTCTGCTCCTCAAAAAGTGGGGTTTTTTTGGTGAGGCAGCTTAAAACCTTCCTCTTTACATCTCTGACTTGTTTGAAATACTAATTTTTCTATCATATCTGTTGCTGTTGCTTAAACATGAGCAGTGTCAGAGCAGGGCACTTAGCTTCCATGGGTGAATCCTTAAGTCTACTGCTAATACATCAGGTCAAGACCTTCTAACTTCTGTGAAAAGGTATTAAAGCAATTATTTTGTTCCCTACTTTTTCAGAAAATTTCATTTTTTCACAATTCAACAGAAAATTGAAATAGAAGTTTATGCTTTAATTTCAGCTAGAAAACTCTGGTTTGCTTTTACCATGAAAACTGCCCAAATCAAGATTTTTGCTTTTTTGTTTTTAATTGTGATCTGCTTTTATCAGAATCAAAGTGGTTTTAGGAAACATTTAAACATTAATGACTGATTTTTTTCCCCGAAAAACTTCCAAAGTCTACCTTCATCACTTCAGCACCCTGAATGACTAACTCTGCATGCAGAAGCAGACAGGTTCGAATATATCCCATTAGGCATTAGCAACTGCAGTATTTTGTCAGTGTACATTAATTGCATTTTGATCTGCAACAAATAGGTGGTTCCAGCTCCTGATTATTTGACTTTTCTCCTGAGTCTGAATGGGAACAACTGCTCATCAGACATTTACAATTAGTTTATGTCACACATCAATAGGAATCATGGAACGGCTTGGGTTGGAAGGGACCTTTGAAGTTAATCTAGTCCAACTCCCCAGCAATAAGCAGGGACACCTTCCACTAGATCAGGTTGCTCAAAGCCTTGCCCAGCCTGGCCTTGAACACTTCCAGGGATGCAGCATCCATAACTTCTCTGGGCAACCTGTGTCTCACCACCCTCACAGTAAAGAATTTCTTCCTTATATCTAATCCAAATCTGCCCTCTTTCAGTTTAAAGCCATTACCCCTCATCCTATTACTTCACTCCCTGATAGAGTCCTTCCCCATCTTTCCTGTAGCCCCCTTTAAGTACTGGGAGGCCACTATAAGGTCTCTCTGGAGCCTTCTCTTCTCCAGGCTAAACAACCCCAACTCTCCAGTCTGTCCTCATAAAGGAGGTGCTCCAGCCCCCTGAGCATCTTTGTGGCTTCCTCTGGAACCACTCGAGAATGTCCACATCCCTCTTATGTTGGGGGCCCCAGAGCTAGACACAGCACTGCAGATGGGGTGTCACCAGACCAGAGTAGAGGGGGAGAATCCCCTCCCTCACCCTGCTGGCCACTCTTCTCTTGATGCAGCCCAGGATACAGTTGGCTTTCTGGGCTGCGAGCACACATTGCTGGCTCAGTCAGTTTTCCATCCACTAATACCCCCAAGTCCTTCTCCGCAGGGCTGCTCTCCATCCATTCATCACCCAGCCTGTATTTGTGCTTGGGATTGCCCTGACCCATGTGCAGGACCTTGCACTTGGCCTTGTTCAACTTCATGAGGTTCGCACAGACCCACCTCTCCAGCCTGTCAAGGTCCCTCTGGATGACATCCCTTCCCTTAGCGTGTTGACCGCACCACACAGCTTGGTGTTGTCACAAACTTGTCGAGGATGCACTCAATCCCACTGTCCATGTCACCAACAAAGACGTTAAACAGCGCTGGTCTCAGTACCAACCTCTGAGGAACAGCACTTGTCACTGCTCTCTTTCCTAAGAAGATCTAGAAAAATGTCTTCTCAGGCTTGAAATATAATTTCACGCTTTCCATTAAACACGACATCATGATAATTTGTGCTATTTTCATAGACCAATACTCTAAGTGATATGCTGTTAAATAAGCCTATATTAATGCTAGAAAAAGCTCTAATATGGTGATCTTTATCTTTGAAAATAAATGCCATTACAGGCCAGCCACAGTAATTGCCTTTATTTTGTGGAGGAAAAAAAAGAAATAGAAAGGAATTGTGCAAAGCAGTAATCTCATAGTCAATTAAGTAATGCTGACTCCTGAAATGTCTTTCAGTTTATGTTTCCCTGGGAAAAAGAAAAGCAAACTAATTTAGACAGGCTGAAAGTAGTGATATTTATTTATGATCTGAGGTTAGATTGTATGGTTTTTAATAGCACAGACCTGGAGAGATGTATCTTCATTTTATGAGCAGAGATATCAAGACAGGGAAAAAATAAAAGGCAAGTATCAAATGTAAATGTTCTAAAACTAATGACATAACTGACATTTTTTAATTTCAGGGGAAGCCCCCCTGTCTCTGATGTTTGCATGTGACTACTCAGTCACCAGTTTAGGGCTCCAGATAGGTACAAGATAGGCATATTCTCAGAAGAAATCAGTATCAAGTCTAGGAACAAAACCACTGACATTTCTGAGGTTTCAGACCACAAGATTAGTCAGTGCTGAAATTCAGAAGATAGGCAGGACAAGACAGGCAGACAGAAGAGATAATCTCTGGGATCCATGTTTAAGTGGAAGGTTCCCATCCCAACAACAGCATTCAAAGTATCACCCTACTCCTGCGGACCTCTCCTGTGTATTAAGCATTTCTCCCTCCCTTCCAAAACCTGCTTCTCCCCATAAAACCATTCAGCACATCTTTTTATCGACAATCCTCCTGTATTTTGTCTGGAAATTTCTAGAGTGCTATGACACCTTATTGTGCTTTCGAAACCTAGACTTGTTCAGGATGAATTGGAATTAGGCCCAGGACATGCAAATAATACATCTTTCATTCCTGAAGAGCTGGTAATCCAGCGTAAGGATGGATAATGAGCCTTTCCCATTGCTGTCTCTTGCACAGGTATGTATTTGGGGTTGAGCTCCAGTGCTTGGATCCACACTCAGGAGAGAGCATCCTCACTAGGTGTGAAATAGAGCCAAGACAGGTAAAGGCCATTCTCTTACCAACCTCTTCTCTGCACTGAGTTTACTATAAACATGACTTTTTATGCTGTCTATTTAAATAAGCTTTACTTACTGTCTTCCTAGTAGTAGTAATTCCTCCCAACCCTGGTGAGTCCCAGTGAGTTTGTGCCAGGTGTGACACACGACAGCGCTGAGACACACACTACTGAATGAGGGGTTTATTCCTTCCTTCATCGCTATTCACTGCTTATGTCGCAGAGGTTGTCCCTCTAGACTGGCCGAGATAAAGTACAATTTGTCTCTTTAAAAGAAGCTCTATGACTTTGAAAAAAACTTTCTGTGAGCATCACCTGCACTTATTCATCAGGTGGGTGGAAAAATTTTCCATCCAGCAAAGAAAAGAGGTCTGTGGTTTGAGGCACTCAGCTTCGCGCTCTGCTAGCGGTGGTAAACTGTTATTTCTCTGAGGATCAGTACTAGAGGAGAACACATCACGCGCTGCACGACACAGGCAATTCTTGTAATCCTCACTGGGATGCTGCTCGATAATGACATATTCGTAACGGCGCCCGAGAACAGAAGCACATTCCTAAAAACTCTTCTGTCTAGACTGGAGAATTTTACCGAAATGCGTCACTTGTGGACATCCCTGTGCGACCCCATCCTCCACCAAACATCTGCTCTCAAATTAATGCCGATGTCCGCCGCTCCGCCGCTCTGAACCGCATCGCATTCGCGGTAAATCCACCACTTCCACCCTGCCATGGAAAAGACTCACTCGGTGCATTAACTCCTTCCTCCACCCTCGGAACAGCCCCCCCGCAGCCACCGGCGCCGCCCGGGGTCCCACGCCCCCCCCGCGCCGCACCGCACGGCGCAACCGCCCTCACGG
>NW_020799097.1:10665854-10702326 GCF_003259725.1 Athene cunicularia
ATCCCATCCCATCCCATCCCATCCCATCCCATCCCATCCCATCCCATCCCATCCCATCCCATCCCATCCCATCCCATCCCATCCCATCCCATCCCATCCCATCCCATCCCATCCCATCCCATCCCATCCCATCCCATCCCATCCCATCCCATCCCATCCCATCCCATCCCATCCCATCCCATCCCATCCCATCCCATCCCATCCCATCCCATCCCATCCCATCCCATCCCATCCCATCCCATCCCATCCCATCCCATCCCATCCCATCCCATCCCATCCCATCCCATCCCATCCCATCCCATCCCATCCCATCCCATCCCATCCCATCCCATCCCATCCCATCCCATCCCATCCCATCCCATCCCATCCCATCCCATCCCATCCCATCCCATCCCATCCCATCCCATCCCATCCCATCCCATCCCATCCCATCCCATCCCATCCCATCCCATCCCATCCCATCCCATCCCATCCCATCCCATCCCATCCCATCCCATCCCATCCCATCCCATCCCATCCCATCCCATCCCATCCCATCCCATCCCATCCCATCCCATCCCATCCCATCCCATCCCTCACACCTGGGCAGCCTGTCCAGCCGCGTCCCAAACCTCTTTGGGCAGTTTAGGGGGTTCAGCATTCCTGTCTGAGCCCTGTGGTGGCATCAAGGTTATGATGCAAGGCAGCAGGTTGCTAGAGCAGCCTAGCTGGCCAGGGACCGCTGGTATTGGCCTTTCTTCTATCACTTTGTCTAACACCATAACTCCATATGGGCTTGATCCTGTTTGCCAGGAATTAAGAAAACTCCAGTTAACGTCCATCATATTAAGAAGACATGAGTATAGTATCTCTGCTATGTTATTAATACAATTGCTAATGATGTATATTTACTCTGAATCAAAGCTTTGTTATTTTTGCATTAAGACGTGATAGTAGCTGTGAGCTGACAACTGTGGCCACCTTGTTGGATATATGTTGTGAGTTTGATATGATGCACTGGGATGAAGTTTCCGTGTGGCCTTGTCATTATTGTGTCTCTTTGACTTGCTGTAAGCTGTCTGTAGCAGAAAAACTCAGCATAAATTACAGAAAACAATTTCACCAAGGTATTGCAGTGTGGAAAGTAAAGCTCTCGGGAGAACCTACTGAACATAAGTAAGTATGTACTTTATACATCAAGCATTTCTGAACATTTTCATCTGTAACTATTATCTCCTAGGTCTCACTTCTGAGAAAGACAAAATTAATTCACAGGGGTTTTTTTAGATGGGCTCTAAGTGGTTTTGTTCTTCATGAACACAAATGTGTCAAGCCTTCCATCATGACACTAGTTTTCAGGGCTTTATTATTTAGTCATGAGAGTTTTAACTTCTAGTTGTATTATATTTTAATAGGCTGTTCCATTTTAGGGTATTTTATCTTTCATCAGTGAGAACAGAATCTTGGCCCGACAGCATAGGTATCCCTGAATTAGCAAACAATTAAAAAGCAATCCGAACATAACTGCCCATGTCAAGGGGTGAAGAGGGATTTCAGTAACAACTTTATTATAGCTTTATAATTCTCAATAGTAGATAACTTGGCTGCAGAGCGAATTAAAATTTTGCAGAGCCACCAATTACTGGAGGCAGTGAGGAACAGAAAGGGGTGGACAGCCACGTTGTTGTCGGAGACAGGCCTGGTGCTGTAACGGTGTCGGGGTTATTAGTTCCAGCTGAAGACGTTGATTCAAATAGATATTTTCTGGTCAGAGATGCTGTACATCAAGGGCCTGAATAACAGAAAGCAAAGCAGAGGAGGAAGAGAGAAACTGAAGGGATAAATTTGTTAGATAGGAATCTGCAGTTTCTATCATTAATCTCATCTTTTGCTGCACTGAGTGGTTCCTACTCTTCAGGGGCCAGAGTTTAGCAGTTGCATTTACACAGAGTAGCATCATTCTCTATATAAAAGCCACTGATTATTCTGTAAGTGCAGAGGAGGCAAAATATGGTCCTAAGGAGGTGGAGAATGAGAAGAGGATGGTCAGGAAAAATAACTTAAAAGATCCTAAAGAACGATAACCTGGGAAAACCATCTTACATGCTGAAATGAAAAAATCAGTCTTGTCCTCCCATGATGATACCCTGCCCTTTCTCTTCGATCTTTCTTTTGTTTTCCTTTCCCTACCCCCCTTCTCCACTGCTCCTTGTCATTTCCCATCATGTTATCTCTGTCTTTGGAACATCATATCCTTGAGGCAAAAACTTTATCTCCTTACGTAAGTGTAAAATGCTGCATGCTGCCTTGGCACTTAGCTGATGCAAGGATGCCAGAACAGCAGAACACCTTTAATATGCCAGAATTTGCATATGAAATCTCTAGCAAGGCAGCATCAGAGATATTATTAATAACAAGGTCTTCCATCCATAGACATGGCCAATGCCATAAGCTGGGGTGCGCAGGTATTACAGGATGAGAGCCCCTCTCTGCTGCCTGCTGAGGTATGAAGCCAAGAGATGAATTGCCTCCAGTGCTCAGGTGTGTTGATACATCCCAGCAGCCAAACATCTGCATATCCTGGAGTTGTGGATAAGTCAAGATCTTAATTAAAAGAAACTAGGTGGTTAATTATTTTTTCAGTTTGGGAATGCGCGTTTGCCAGTGATTCCCAGCCGCTGCCCCATGGGTGGGCTGTGAGCCTGCCTTCCTCGGAATCTGCTCTTACAAGGGCTGCTTGTTCCTCTGGTGTAGGGCTGAGCTCCTTTCCTCTGCGTGTCCCTATCCCCTGCAGCAGTAGGCAGCCAGTGCCTGCCCAGGGTGCCTTCGCTGGAGGGTGCAGCATGCCCTCGGCTCTGTGCGGGGCTCCTTCCCACCCTGCAGCTCCCAGCCACAGCCCAGCCCTCCCAGCCACCTCCATCCAAATGCTTCCTAGGTTCAAGTCACTAAAATGCAACAGTGCATGACTATGTTAGTCTCTCCTGATGCCAGTGGTGCTGGCAGGCAGCTTTCAAGCCTTTCATCTGACTACTTGTTAGCTTTGCATACAGCAGAGTAACAGTATGGAGTGATTTCTAGTCTCAGAGCAGGCTGTGCACTGTAAGACCCAGTCTGAATTTCTTTCACAGCCCATGTGAAATTAAGTGTGTTGAACAAACTTTGTTCAAATGGATTCATGGCCTCAACACAATCATACGAGCATATTTTGAATGTGAATCTTATTATGCATCACACATAACAAGTTACATTCTGGCTGTTGTCACACACAAAGAAATCTCCAGAAATTATGCTAGAGGTTGTTTAGTCATTTTCAAGATAATCTTTTACCTAATAAAGAGTCTTCTAGGAAATTGCTAACAAGACTTGCTGAAAGCCAACCGATCTGAACAAGGTTGCTGTTAAGTTTTGGGGTTTGTGTTTATTCAGAGTTTTTGGGATGTTCTGCTAATTGGACAGTTCAAAATAAGAGCATTTTGTACAAATGCAGTGATACCATCTTCCTTAGGCAACTTACAAGAATATGTATTGTCTTACACATCCCAAAAGAAAGCTTTCTGCTTTTCACAAGTATCTTTATAAACTGGAGATACTTTTTGCCTCTTGCAGGGGTGGCTTAACATCACCAGAACTAAAGATCAATCCTCTCAGCTCTAGAGGTATGCAGATAGACCTTTTCAGGTTATAGAATGCTCTTCATGCCAATGCAACACAGTTGCACAATTATTTTCATACAGTTGTCTTGGATGAGAATTGAAAACTATGCTGGAAGGTGTTGGAGTTTGGTAATTGCCTCAAAATGGAACCTTGATCCCTTGTTGTAATGCTGTTCTAATTAATTCGAAGAGCAAATTCCAGGAAACTAATTTCTTCATCCCTCCTTGCAACAGTGGTTTTAATCTGCTCACGCTAGGGAAGCTCTTCTGTCTTTCCCCAGACATCTCATCAGATGACAAGAGCAGCTGAGCCGAGGCAGGTGCCTGTCAGCTCCCCATATTTATGGCTGCGGTCTATGGCCTCTTGTGTATCCTGGGAAGGCTGGCCAGCAGGAGGATATGTAATGTAGGCAGGAGCATCTTAGGGCTACTTCTCTAATTTTTCCTCTCGGAATTGCCTTTGGATATGAATAGCCACAACTGCAGTTCCAGCTCCTGCTACTTGTCATCAGCCTGTATTTGTTACCTGTTAGTGCTCAAGGGGCAACTTCATCCCTGGGAATATGTGCAGAAGAGCAGGTTTTCTGTGCTGATGGCTCAGATCCTTTTCCCGAGGTTGTCAGAGCATCCACTTGATGGGAGCACCACCTCTTTCTTTCCTCTGCCAGGCATTTTAAACGAAGGGAAAAATTTCACATATTCCCAGTGCGCATGTGCCATATCATTCTGTCTATTCATTGCATGTGTTTTCCATGTAATTTTCCCTTCCAACTAACTCTTTCCTACTGGGAACACATTTATCTGAAGTGATTTTGTCAGGGAAAACTTTGTATTAACACATATCAATAATAGCTATTAATAAGATGATTAATATCTACAGTATCAATCACAAACCAAGATCCTGCTCTTTTTTCCCTTTGCAGGTACGTGTGTGTAGTGTTGTGAGTAGGCATGGCCCAAAGAAGTGCATTTATGTTCCTCTGCCATGCATGAAGAGCCTGTTTCCTTTGCTAACAAACCCAATATGTTTTTGTGGGTTCCCATTGTCACCTTAGGGAAAACTGCCATTGTGTTATCCCTTCTCTAGCTATTAGGAATGAATGAGTAATTTTCTTTGAAGCTGGTGCCTTCCTGTCTCTGGTGGACTCCTGCTCTGCCTAAACTCCATCCTCTCTACTCTAACAAAAGCAGGCTTGTCCTTTCTCACTCACCTGGTTCCCATTGGTTTGGGAAATAAGTCTCTCAGGCTGAAGTCCATCATCGGCACAGGACCATGTGGCAAAGCCAGACTGGCCAGGATGTCTGCTTCCATTTATGAAAATCTGATTCAGAATTAATGAAACTCAGTGTGCTGCTTTATTTCCCAATGCATTTGTCATGCAGATTGCTCATTGTCTGCTGATGGAGCAATACAAGTGGTTGGCTGGCAGCAGCACTTTGGTTTGCTTACCCTGTGGCTGAGCCTGTGCTTCTGTGCACAAGAAAGGACCCATCTTCAGTGAGCAAACAGGGGACTGCAAGGGGTATTGCAAGACTCAGTGTGTGTGGTGTAGGGAGCAAAGACCAGATCTTCCAGAGGATGCTGAGAGAGATGAAAACATCCTGGTCAGTTTTCAGCTTGTTGAAGGTCTACCGAGAAAGCTGAAGAGTGCAGTGATATCTTGTTCAGTAGTAACACAGCATGCTTCAGGGAGGTTATTTAGTGCCCTGGTTAGAAAGTAAATTTATTTTTGTTCTTTTCATCCACCAAACACCACCCCCACCCCCTTTTTTTTTTTTTTTTTTTTTCATGTTGCTTTTGCTGTACCAGTGTAGTCTTTTGGCTTAAGTCCACCACATTTATCTTCTGGTGTAACATACGATGAAAAAAAAAAAAAAGTGTAGTTTTTGTACTGGAAATGAGCACTAGGAAACAATTTAATTGAAGTATTTCTTAAATCTGGAAATGGTTTTGTGTTCAGAGACCCCCTGCCAGGATGGGGTAGTTTTGCTTCCTTTCATTTCCAGTGTCCAACCCACTTAATTTGAGTTTTCTGAAAGTGGTAGCTGAAAACAATTTTCTGAATCTTTATTCATGTTCTTAAACGAATTCCCTGATTTCCAATGTGTGAAGCATATAATAGCTCCCCTTGAATTTCATACGCTGAGTTTATTTTGTCCTAGTATCCCTCTGCTGGGGAAAGCTTTACATGCGGTCTTAAGGAAGGAAATTGCAAGCACCTTCCCCAAATGGGACAAAGGGCAGTTAGTGAACCTGAAGCTAATGTTCACACAATTTTTAATGAATCCTGTAACCACTTGGTGGTACTGAGATTTGAAAGCAGGTTTTCTGAGCTTATAGACACTTAACAAAGGTGTTCGGTTTTGTGAAAGTCTCTAGTCTTACGAAACTATTGAAGTGCATAAAGGTAAGTGTCTAGGGGTACAGTTTTATGGTTTCAAATACATGATTTTTATATTAATGATTAAACCCAGTATTTTTTACATTTGAGGTGCTATCACTTTGCCATCTTTCTTTGTGACTTTATGTAGAACTATATAAACAATGTAAAATAAATTAAGTGCTAGCTCAAGAGAATAAAGGTTTCAGAGCAATCAGAAATATAACCTTAGGTTACATAAAAAGGAAAAAAAAAGGCAGGGGGTGGGGGGGAAATCCTGTTCCACTGGGTCACGAACCAAATGGCCATGAACTAAAAATAATCTTTCTATTGTTCCACAGAATGTGAGTAGAAATTAATATGCTAAGTCTGATTCCACTAAAAGTCCTGATTCTGTTTCTCTGCATATATTTAATGTATTTGGAATTTCAGTGATGACTCTATACAGTCACTTAATGTGGTGGCTTTAGATGTGTTCTCCCTGTACAAAACTACATTTTTCATTAAGAAAAAAATTACCCTGACAAAATTCATTTCTCTTTAATGAGTCCATCAGGCTAAGTGCAATAAAATAATGAAAATTCCTTTTTCCTTTTCAGAATGGCAAAACGGCATGGTAAAGTGGCATGACTAATCCTGTATCCTAAGGGCTTCAAAAGGGAAGAATGGGGTAGGGTGGGGTTCCTCAGCCTTACAGCTGGTTTACTGCCTGAAAAGGGGTTGGATAGAGGCAGGATTTAATGCAAAAGGTCAGGCTAGAATAATACCTTTCCCCTGAAAGGAAGTTGAACTCTGTAAAAATACTTGGAGGTGAAAGGAAGGGAGTTGTTGCTATTACTGAAGGATGGTGGGGGAAGCAACAGATACTCCAGGTTGAAAGAAGAGCATCACCGGAGTAGTGGGGTATTTTGTGATCATCAGTCAGAGGTCTGGTTTGGTGTTTTTCCTTCACTCAGCTGCTCATTAGGAAGGATGCAACAAGGTTCAGGAGTCCCAGGCGGGTATTTAGGGCTGAATAGCTGTTCAGTCAACATGAAGACCCCTGGGATACAGTAAATGCCTGTCAACAGTATATTTTTAACCTCTTAGTCAGTGATGGAGAGAGAGAGGGATGTCTGCCTAGCAGATGAAATATCATTTAAGTAGGAAATGTTGTGCTTGTCTGGTAAAAGTATACAGCAGTCAGATTGGCAAAGCATTAAAACAAAGTGCTGCAATTTTTCCAGCTTCTTGCTTGCTGTCATTTATATGGCGAGAAGGCCCCAGCTGAGACAAGTCTGTCAGAGCCAATATAATTTGTGTCTTCCCTAATTCTCTATTGCACTCAGCATTTTCCCTCTGGAGTTCTCCCTGCCTCTGTGAGGGCTCCGTACAGCCTCGGGCTGTGCTTACTTACGGCAGCCTGGGGGAGGAAGACAGTTGCATGTCCTTAATCTTGACACCTCCTCGTCTCTGTGTGTAGTCCCTCATGCTTGCAGAAGTGTCTTGATGTAAAGAGAGGCTAACAGGACGTGGGATGTCTCATCCTCTTCATGTGTCTGAAAGAAGGCAAAAAAGCATCCTCCTCCTTGCCTCACAAGTTGGCAGTGCTGTTTCTTTTGCCAATAGTAGCAGTCTGAATGAAAGTGCCTTAGTTTGGGAGGTCCATTTGCAAATCCTCTAGGAAATGGTGAAAATTTCCTTATGAGAACTGGGAAATCACTAGGGTTTGTTGAGATTGGAAAGGAATATTGGGCTTACATGTTGTGTGGATTCACCCAATCATCCCTTCTTGTATTTATCCCATAAGATTCAGTTTTTCTGAAGTCCTGTGTCATATAGTGAAAAGTCACCCCCCAAGAACATTTTATATTGCATAAGAATTGTTGTTGGCTATGACGTGATCTATTTATATTTTCACACATTTAATTGGACAGAAGCATATGCTGAGAAAGACAGAATATTGTAGGCTCAAGATCTTCCACATCTGAGTGGCTCAAATTTTCACCAAAATTCTGCTGGTTTTGTATTTTATGTCTGCCATCCTATGTGAGAAGTTGCTTCCCTCCCTGCTGCAGGCAGAGTGGGAATTTTTTCCTTGAGCAGAGCAGGATATGGAAAATGGTCTGTTTTGTGGTGGGGTTTATGGAGTGCGTCTAGTAAATGAATCTGAGGGTCTCAGAAGAGAGATGACTGCTCGGAGGAAAAAACTAAAGATGGCCTCGCTAACTGTTAAAAAATAGTGCTGGGTTTTAATACAGAAGAAATTATTTTGCTAGTAAATACGCAAAGAATATAATTGTAAACAATTATATTGTTTACAATTGACAGCTAAGGGAGATGAAAGAGATGCGGACCACTTGGTTTAAGCTTCTAATTTGAAGCTGGTGGAATTACTGATGTAATCAGGCAGGGATTTTGGCTCCTGTTACTGTGGTATTTCACTGGAAGACCCAGAATCGGTGTTGTCTGTGTGTTCAGAGTAGTATGTTGCACAGTCCAAAATTTTGGGGCTTCCCCTCCTAATGACTGCAGTGTGTCAGTTGAACACCAGCCTGCTAGGTCCATGCTACACCCTTGTCCACCACAAGCTTGTAACTGGTCCAGGTTTCCAAGCCAACACCTTCAGGGATGGAGATTTGCCAGCATTCAGGTGCCTGTCCGACTGTCTTGAACAGGGACTTCAAATCGGACCTTTCTGAGATTTGTGAATAATAGTTCTAATATCTCCCAAATACCAAAGAGCTAAGCATTTACAGGCTGAAGGACTGCAGCTGTCTCAGCTGCAGATTTACATCCTCCCACCCCTGTAGCTGGAGGTTGGCCATTGCCAGTGAATTTTGAGACAGACGAGACATTAATCAAACTGCAATTTGAAAAGTTCTTGAACTTTCATGATTTACTTTACAGGATCTAGGTAGGACGAAAGCTATGCTTTTAGTTGGTCAGATACACTTGAGGGGGAACATAAGATCCACCCCAACCAGTAAACAAGAATTACAATAAGCCTTCTCCTGTCTATGCTGCTTTTTTAAGACAGGCTTACCCTGTTTGAAAAACAACTTTGATTCTAGACAGATCTTAGGATAAACCACAAATATGTCTGCTTTGGAATAAATCTATGTGGGGTTTCTGGATTTACATTCATAAAGGTTTAACTAACACTAATTAATTTGGAATAAATTGATTCAGATTGGAACAAGGCCATAAATTCTAGCCCAGATTTGTACTGAAGGTTATTCAGCTGTGTGTTTCAGCCTATCATATGTATTATAGGAATGTATTAACTTAATCATATGCATATATATATTTACACATACACGCACATGCACATATAAATTCCATAATGCGTTTTTTATTGTCCATCTTCTAGGTTCCAGTGAATGGCCAGCTTATAACATCAGCCAACACCAGAGAGAAAAAGGTCCTCAAGGTACCAGTAAGAATTTGAGAGTTAAATATTATCTTTCAAGAGACACGTTTTAAGAATGCTTCTTATTTCCTATCCTTTTTAAAGATAATTCGTTGTTTCTGTTGTTGGAGCACTTAAGAGATGACTTAGGAACATAAGACTGAGTGACTCTCTGGCACAGTCACACTGTGGTCCTTGTCACTGCCACCATAAGTGGGACGGTCTCATGGTCCAAGCCCAGAAGTGGGAGCTGGGATCTCCTGTTTTTCAGTTCCAGGGACATTTCCTTGGATCTGGGCAAGGGTTTTCTCTTGAGCATTGAGCACTTTTACTAGTGTCGAGGAAAGTGTCTGTGTTTTCCAGCCACTTTCAAGTGAGGAGCAGGCCCCCAGCTTGGGCAAAGAAGCATGTTCCTAGCAGGGGTATCCTGCCTTGGAAAAATCAAGAACCACTGTGTTAAAACTAGAACATTCAAAACTGAAGTCTTAAGATTAGCTGTACTGTTTCATTAAGCCATATGAAAATGGCCTCAGCCACTGCTATACCTTTCAGATTAGTGTAAACTACAGAAACCTTCATTCACAATAGGCTGTTCCAGGGTTGGGTGTTCGGTTAAGCATAGGCAGGGTCCTAACTCTTGTTTTCAGTGTGGCTGATTATAAAGGGGGTAAATAATTTTAGGTTTTACTCCTTTATAGGAAGACAATTAGGAATGATGAATGCAAATCTTACTATAGAGTAGGTGCCTGAATTAAAATGTGAGCTTTCTAGCCTAGCAGGCTAGAAAGGTAAGACAAATTTTGTAGACCAAAATCTGTAACATTCATTGGTTTGGAGTTTGCAATAAAATCTGCTCAGGAAGACTTCTGCACCCACTTACAGACTCCATTGACCTACTGCTCTCTTAAGTACCACCATGTGGTCTCCATTTCAGAACTATTGCTCTGACTCTTTTTTCCTTCATGATGAAATGTAACAAATACCTGTTTTATCTTTCTGCCATGTATCTCCTGTATTCTGTAGCCTAAGAAGAAGAGGAAAGCCCAGTGCTCAGACAAGGAGGTCCCAAAAGATCTGCTTTCTGTGGAAAAAGACAAACTGCAAGAGGAGGAAGGTAACAAAAGATCGGGTTGTTCTGTTATCTGATTTATATTACTGAATAATAACATGGGAAGAAATATGCTGAAAGGGAGGTCTTCTCTACTATTCTAGCATTCTATGTCATGGGGAAAAATTGCCAGTTTGAGAGCTATTACTACATGTAACTACACAGACAGGGACCTTGTGCTTTCCTGCCACATTTCTCAGGTACTTACTGCATTCACGTGGATGGCAGATCTGCAGATGAGGAAGCATCTCTGAAGTGGCCAGAGGTCCACTGGGTAGCGGGGTCCTGTCTTCAATGCTGTTACTCTAATCCTGTGGCCTCTGCCAGGCCGATACACAGCTGAAGCTACGGTCTTCTCAGGCAGTGTTTTGTTGTGCCCGTGACTGAGGCTGCTAAAGGTGCTGGGGTAATATACAGCCAATTTCTAGTACGCCTGTGAACAAAGCCAAGATCTTTGGTTGCAAGCAAATCTGCAGAGAAATCTAGCAGAGGCTAGCAAGGCTCAGACAGCTAGAATTTAATTGGAAAACACACTGCATCCCATGAGCCCCCCCTCTGCCTCCCCCCACCAAGGGTCATATTGAAAACAACAAATTCTAAGCTTTTCTGGGCTTAAAAGATTATAATGTGATTAGCGTGGTGGTGAGAGCGAGAGAAGCCCTTGCTGCCGTTGGACTGGAGTCCTCCCAGTGGGCCCTTGTGTCAGGGGCAGAGTGCCTGCAAGGCTGCCGGAGGAGAAGGGCAAACAGCAGAGGCTTTCTTCAAACAGATGTTTAGGCTTCTTGAACAGATGAGCCAGATGAAATGTTTCATGTGTTACTGTTACTTGGACACACTTCGGAGAAAGGTATTTGTCTTGGTGAAATCCAGGGACTGTGTTTTTCCCTTTATTAACCATTTGTGCCTGTCCCTCCCCTGGCTTCTTGGGTCATGGAGAGCATGTGGCAGAATGTGGCACCACCAGTGTGGATGGATGTGTGTGGAAATGGGCTGCATGGCAGAGGGTCTCCATATTGCAGAACGAGTCTTAGGGTATGTTCAGGGCTAGAGAAAGCCCGTAAATTGAAGCCTTGCTTGATAGTTAAGATTTTCATGAACTTCTCTCTGCTGTCAGATATACAAGGCGACTGATGCTCTGTTGTGACATCTCCCCCGAGGGAAAGGGGTGTCACATCAGGCTGACAAAAGGACAGAAGAATATGTGCAGTTACATGAGTCAGGACACATGACAGACAGGTTTGTGATGGTGATTTCTTATGTAACATGTTTCTGCAGAGACAGCAAAGGCTGCACGCAGGGGAGATGATACACAAGACCAGGGCAGCACTCGCTGCCCTGATCTTACTTTTACAGCCAGCATCAGAAACTGTCAGCTAGCTATTGACCTTGGTGCTAAGCAGTAAAGGCAGTAAAGGAAGTTTTTTGTTAACTTCAGATGAACTTTACTCTGTGTTGTAGGAGTTTGGCAGACCAAGATCAGCAGCCGAGAAAAGAGACATTTAAGGAAGGAAAGGCTGAAACAAAAAGGTAAATGTACAGGCTCAGTTTACACACCTGAAATGGCTGGACTTTCACCCCTTCTCACCTCTTTCAAATCTTTCTGTTTGCTCTGTTCATCATTTGGCAGCAAAATCTTTACACTCATTTAGGCTGTTTCCTCAAGAAAAGACAGCTTTGGGAGCTCTTACTTGGGAGCTTGCCTTTTACTCCAGGCTTTCATTAAAACAGAATATTATTTCATTAGAACCCATAGGACTTGGAAAGCAAATGTCTGTTAGATCTGAGATCTGCTAAAGTTTTGAGGTAATATGGAATAGTCATTTTTGTGTGACTTGATAGACAAAGTTTTTTGACAATGGCTGTATAAAAACTTGTGTGATTTGCTCAGTTCCAAACAGGTTCTTTAATCCAGGCCTTCCTAGAGTAAACAGCTATAAAGGGGGGATAACTCTTATCCTAATGAGATAAAATGAAACAATGTTTTGTGCTCAATCCACATTTTTCCTCTGGGGATTTCAAAGTGTCTGCCATTCACTTGTGACTGTATACATTTCTACTCATTATGTCATAACATCTATATGAAAGCAGGTCATGGAATGAAGGCATTTGGAAATGCCTTAATTAGCTGTGATAAAATGATTAATATAATAGAGAAACCTGAAAGTTTAATATGTTAGTGTAATTTAGAAGCTAGGGTAGAAGTTTGGAATTGGGAGACAGAGCTGGATAAATGTGGGTGTTTGTACACTGTCTGCAATAAGACTGTCTTAAAGTGCTCTGAGATGCTCTACTGAAAATGAAGATCAGGGTAAGTGAACAGCAAATTTTAATCTAAAAATATACAGGGATTTTGGCACCACTTTATCATTTCGATTATATTGAGTTAAATATCAAGAGTTTGGATTCTCAGGAGTTAAATATCCACATGACAGGCTCTAAGGGCTCAAGAAGCTGAGGTCTGTACTTGACCTCCAGCAGAGTAGGTTCGTCCACATTTGGCTTTATTGATATAAGTTGTCCTGTTGGCAGGTAGTGCCAGCTGTTGTGCAGAAGGTTAACCATGCATGGTTTAACACTGAGCCCATGCAGGCATTAAGTGCTTTGCTGTCCCAGGGCAAGGGAGCTCAGCAGACTAAGTCACAGTTGAAGCACCAGAAGTCTTTGGTGGAATCCTGGGTTGTGCAGGAGACTCAACCAGGTGATCATGGTGGTCCTGCTTAGTGTGGACATTTACAAAGCAGTGAAATGTGCTCTTCCAGAAAGAAGTCCTAACCCAGCTGAGTGCTGATTGCTGTTTCCTAGCAGGGAAGAAGCATCAGCATCAGCATTAAGGTGTGTGAAGGTGGAGTTCATGCCAGCAGTGGTCCCTTCCCCACCAGAGTTACAGGAAAATGGAGTCCTAAAGCGCTTTGAGAGTCCTTTGAAACAAAAGATGCTGGAAATTATTGTTGTTATTTATAATATCCGTATGCCTGGCACTGATTTATCTAGCAGCCTTGAACTGCCAACATCCAAGAGGTTTGCTTTCTTTTTCCTTGGAGGTCCTGCTGTCCTCTTTCTCTCCCTTTACTGCTCAGGGTCCCCAGCTGGACTGGAGGCCTTGAGCCACCCTTGCAGTCAGGGAGGGATGCCCAAGGCCTCTGTGGTCTGGTGTCATCCCCTGTGGGACTTGTTGCTGGACTGTGTGATGCCTTCCTTCTCACATGTTTGCTGCTTCAGTGTCCCATCCCAGGGGCTCTGCTTTACTGTCATTGTATCTGTAAATAATTTCAGTTGGAATATAGCCATTACATCTGATAGGTTTAGATCGGGATTTGCTTTGTTGTTTCCCCTGTACAAACTCCTCACTGTAATTAAAAATAATGATGACCCTGTGATAATGTTTATTCCTGAGAAGATTCCATCAGAGCATCCCTGGGTAGCTCAGTGGTTGAGCCAGCCTTTGACTGGGATGAGAAGGGAGTGCTGTGGTCACTCACAGAGGACACCGGTGGCAGTGGAAAAGGTGCTGTCATTGCCAGGGCAGAATGTGGGACTGCACTGAAGGCCTCAGGAGCCATACGGGAAGAATCAGCACCCTCCCAGTCAGAAGAAGATGTTTTCTCCAACGTAGGTGAGTGTTGACGTTCAAGGGTTTCAGAGGAAAAGCTCAATGAATTACTGCATCCCCAGAGTACAGCCCCACCAGCATTCATCCTGCACACACACAGTGTTGTTCACCCCCTTTGAACCCTGACAGCTGTCATTTATTTTCCAGAAATGTGAAAAGAGGGGTCTTTATGGCAGGAATTTCTGCTGTGTTGCAGGCTACCTTCTGGGTGCAAGTTGTTCTCTACCCACAGCTATTTAGTGTTTGGTTCCTTTGCAACCAAACTCCGTCCTTCCAAGGATGCTTACACCTAACCATCAGTTAGACTTCAGGGTGTATCCGTGAGTTTCAAAGCAGTATAAGGCAGGGTATTCCTAAGTCAGTTTGGGTATTTAACAGTGGGAAGTAGTCTGTTTGTGTCAGTGCTATGCTGTACCTTCAGTTTGCCCAGCTTCCCAGCTGATTCACCCCTTGTTGGCATCCAAAAAAAGTAATTGAGAGCAACTTTGGGTATCAGTTGTGTTGTTGGAACATTATCTGTGTAGCATAAGCTGGAGGTGGGAAACTTTGTCTCTAAAGCCTCAGACACCTTTAAAACAGTGAAGGGATGGATTGGCAGGTCATTAGGCTAACGATTAGGAGATGCTGATATCAGCTCTCTCACTGGTATTTGATGACTTTTTGTTTACATCATGGTTTAATTTTTATGGCTAAGTTATGTCTCACATTGTATTTCTTCTGTGGGTGATACTGTAGATTCTAGAGCAATAAAATAATTAATAACTATGTGGTAATTGGACCTTTGCATCTTTCTTTATGTCTCTCTTCTTGCCCTTCTTAGTGGGGTGGGAGAGTTACGAGTTAAAAGTTAAAGTGGTTAATACTGCTTCTTGGTTAATTTTCAAAAGCATTTGATTTTCATTACAGTCTCACTGATTAATGAAGCTAGATGGCTGGATTGATTGGTATATAAGGCCATATGATGACTCACCTTCAGTAGCAGTAATGCAGTACTCTGGTGATTCAGAATATGGTCTTAGGTTGCCCTTACATGAGTTGTTTTCTCTGCTAGAGTCTTTTCTTTTTTTTTTTTTTTAAAACGCTCACCAAGCCCCGGGAGGATGTTAGTACCATTTTTTACTTTAATGCTTTCAAAAGGCCAAATTCCAAGCTGATACATGATGACAACTTCTGCCATGAAGGGGACAACAGTTCAGAAGAGTGAGGAATTTAATTAAGTCCAGAGAAGAGCCATACTGGTGTGACATGCACTTAGAAGGGCTAAGACGGGGTACATGGCAATTGGGCTGGACTCTGTCCATAGGAGATGATAATTTCTCCTTGCTTGATTCTCCTCTAGCAGCAGCAGGCTTGGGATAGAGAGAACACGGAAGGGCTGTAATGAGATTAGGAGTGTCAGGTAGAAACTGCAGTCACCAGCTGTGAATGTGACATCACATTTTGGGTTACTGTTTGTTTGCTTTTTAAATGCAGGAACATGGGATATTGCAGAAGTAAAATCTTGTCCTGTGACCTTTGGGACATTATCAGAGCTGTCCAGGGAGTTAGGTGAGTGGTCTGTTTTGAACTTCTATCTGAATTATTTTATTGCTTTCTTAGGTGCTTGGCTTAAAAGTACTCTCATTGATCACATATGGGTCTTCTCCCTTGGAGCCACATTTCATTAGTCACTCTGCCTTGTAGAGCTTGCTCGCATCTGCAATCCAGAGTACCAGCATTTTAAGGAGTGACATCGGAACATTTTATTGAGTGCTTTCCAAATTCATGTCTCATCTTGGAATAAATAAAAAAAAAATTGCCTCCCCAGCAAATTCTTTCTGTTAGATTTACTTGCATAGAAGGTTTCTGTTGTGTTCTGATGACCAACAAATTCAGAGCATTTCAGACTGAGGGAGGGAACAAATGCCCAGGTTGGAGAGGCCCTGTTAGAGGCTGCCTAGCCACCAGCTTCCTCTCCAGCACAGCGAGGGATTTTCAGCTTGAGCCTCTCCATGCATGGCATCGAGAAAGATGGAAGATCTCCCAGTTTTGCATTAAGTTGAGCCTTATTTCTGGACTTTACTTTGCCTCTATGCAACTGTCAGTCCTTCTCACTGCCTGACTATCAGCACTCCTGGTTTATACATTCTCTGCCTACCAGAAGCTCAAATTTGTCTGGAGCTCCAGCTACCTGATGAATGCAAAGTCTGGTCCTGAATCTTTTAGAGATGCTAAAGGCAAGCATAGATACATATAGATAGACATCCATTCACAAAACAGCATGTGCACTGTAAACCAGAATGCTGAAGTTTGCTTCTAAAGCCTGGCGTGGTAATCAATATAATACACGCCATATTTAATCATCTGTTTTCCAACACTGCATCCAGGGATTCAAGCAGTTCCTGAACAGGGAGAAATATTTGTTAACATCTGCATTTATGCAAAAAAAAGAATCAAGCTGATACAGAACAAAACTGCCTAAAACAGGGAATTCTTTAGGTGAAAGGAAGAAAGGAAAAATCTGAGATGTGAAAAAAAAATCTGGTATATAAAAGAATTTAAGAAAACGGTAGTTGATTATGTACAGGCCTTAGAAAGGGTCTAAGAGGAGTCATTCAGGGAGGCATGTGAATCCTACTGGTTGTTTTAGTTGTTGAAAATAATAAAAATTAGGTTAACTTATTTTTCCTTCAGCAGCTCTCATCTGTGCTCTTTCTTGGAGTAATTCATTTGGTAATTATGGATTTCTGTTAGAATGAGCAGAAGCCTTCTCACGAAAGGTGATGTGGGTTGGAGCTGGATATATTGGATACAGCTTTTGTTCTGCAGGAACTATAGCTCCCTTCTTACTTTCCAAACAGAGATGCGTCAGCAGTTTACATCTCCGAATATTGTCAGTGTAGCCACTCCTGAGTGGGTTGCTTTTAATAACTTATGCATGTAGTGTCATCGTCCAGCTTTCATTAATAAATCCATTGTGCTGATCAGCACAGATTAATGTGGTTTAAATTACATAGGTATCATGACATTGTGAACAGATAAAGGCACAGTTAATTGGTTTTAATAATATGAATATACCTATGTGATTACCTTTTAGGTTTGGGGTTTTTGTTTGGTTTTACTTTTTAAAAAGACACTTTCCTGTATGCAGATAACGTGAAGAGTAAATCCTCTGAGGACAGTCCTTCCAGATGCTGTTGGCACACCAGCTCGACTTTCCTCCCTGCAGATGACGCATGGCAGGGGCAGGGTACACCTCTTTGCTCTTTTCCTATTGAAAGACAAGTGCACTAATGCTGATATTCTTTTCAGTCTGTTTCCTAAGCCTCAAAAATGAGGCTCAACTTCCCATGTGGTTCATTAGCACAAGGCTAGTAGAGGTAAGGGAGAAATTCAGTCTGAGTCTGGTTTTGGGCAGGTGCCCAAAGCTGCTGTGAGCCTGGTCAGAGCAGTAGGCACCCTGTGTGGGACCCTTGAGAAGGGCAAGAATGTGCATTTTATTTCTGTTTTTACTTATAAGGTGACAAAAAAGGGATGCAGTAGGTACAGTCTTGTTCGGTGCATACTGCTGTGCAAAGTGTAATTAGAGCTTCAGGGCAGCCAGATGAGCTGTAGGGAGGCTGTCTGAAGGCTCCTGTAGCCCAGTGTCCTCTGTCCAACAGTTGCACATAGCAGCTGCTGGTGGATAAGCACAGGAACAGGGCAAGCACAGGGCGATCCCTCCCCACACCCAGCAGAGAGTGGTCAGGGACTTCCTGAGCCAGAAGCAACAGTATGGGCGCTGTGCTTCAACAAAGCCCCACGTGTTAGCAATCATCTCAGATTACTGAATTTGTGAAATGAATTCAGAGTTGGGTTTGGTTTTCATAACTGAAGCATCGTGTTTCCCTCCCTCCCATCACTGGGTGGGGAAGGTGGAGCTGAGTGGTCCCTTTCCAGGCAGCCCCCAGCCTGGGCTCAGTGGGGTGGCTGGGCAAAGCCACTGGGAGAACAGGGCGCTGTGAGAGCATGAGGTACCTTTGCCAAAACTTAAAATTTCATCTGTAATACCCAGAACCCAGATGCAGGATCCTACTGCAGTGGACTGGCAATCAGGATTTCAGTCTTTTTATGACTGGTAATGTGTTGGGTATTTTTCTTCCTTTTAGAATCTGTTTGAAAGGCCAGCATGAGTCCTGAGTGGCTGGAATAATTTGGCATGAACAGTGGTGGGTATTGGATGGCCTTTTCTCTTGACCTTTTGGTCAGGATTGAGTGACATATCTATTTATACTCCTGTTGAGAGTCCTTACCCTGCTCTTGCAGGAATGATGGCTGACAAGCCAAGCCAGACCCCTTCTTGCTCTGGCTGCTCTGATTGCCTTACCTATAGGAGGACCCAGAGTGGCTGAACACATTGAGGAGAAAAGACTGTGGTCATCTTGCTTCTCTGCCCAGCAGTAACTGAGACTCTGCAGCAGACACACCAGTTTGGCCAACACAGGAATTTATAAATAGAACGGTTTGCTTTAAAAAAAAAAACACAAAAACCACACAAAAAACTCCAACACCAAGCATTCCCTTCCCTTAGCGCTGTGTTTGTTTACCCCCACGTTGCTGCTGGTGAGCGCCCGGCCCTTTGTAACTTCTGAGCCCAGGCTTGCCTGTGTGGGAAAGAGGGAGGCAATGTAGGTAGCTCTTCAGCAGCGTTTCCTTGCATTGCATTTAGCACATGTCACACTTGGCACACTCTGGATTTGATCTGCAGTTGCGAAGACAGGCAGAGCTCCACTTTCTCGGTATCATGTCTGTCTGAGAGCAGAACAGATAGGGGCAAATTCAGCAGCTTGCTCTTGCAAACATAGGAGCAAAAGCATTTTGATCGAAAGCAGAAGTGGAAGGATTTCTGCCTGCCTTACAGTTTCTTAGTAGTAGTAATTTTTTTGCTTTGAATCATCAGCCTTGATATTGATGCAGAGGGGAGTGTCACGAACACGTATTCCCTGAATTTAGATGAGGTAATGGTTGGCATTAAGGTCTGCGCTGCAGGCAAAATGAGCTCTTTGACAGTTAAACAAGGCCTGTTAGCTCTTGCAGGCCTGTGAACTAAAAAAATGCCATTCATAACCTGAATATGAGCTGGGGTCATTTTATCAAACCCAGATCAGTAGATTTAATGAGTCTCTTTGTTCCATGACAGGCTGGTGCAGAAGAAGGAGCTGGATGCTGGACTCCTGCTTCTGCCCCGGCTCACGGAGCAGCCTTGGCCAGCTCCCTACTCTGCACTGGGTTATGTTTTTGTGAAGTACCAGTAGTAATAACAACAGCCTAACTCACAAAAGATTTGAGGCTTAAGTGTCACAGCTGAAAGCTTATATACATAGAAGGAGGGAGGGTGTTAGTAAGGGAAATGAGTGGTCACTGTGATATGGGAGTGTTTAAAAGACTGATAACTTGGGCTGGTTTCAAAACAACACACTGTTAGGTTGACATTCATAATTGACAATGGTCAGTCTGAATCATTGTTAGATCAGGAATGTATGCCCAGTTCTGGGCTCCCCAGTACAAGATGGTCAGGGACTTACTGGAGTGGGTCCAGGAGAGTCCATCATGTGTATGAACCCCTGATGGGGTGGTTGCCACTGGTCTGCCCAGAGAGTGTGGGCAGGAGGCAGTGGGTAAGAAGTGAAGTATGGGAAATTCCATGTATACGTAGGACAAAGCTTTTTCTAATGGTGAGGCTGGTCAGGCAGCAGGACAGGTTGCTCAGAGAGGTTTCAAAGTCTCCACCCTTGGAGATACTCAAAATCCAGATGGCTACATCCCTGAGCAACCTGCTGTAGCTGAGCCTGCTGTGAGCAGCAGGGTGGGACTAGACAATCTCCAGAGGCTCCTTCCAACCTCAGCAATTCCGTAATCCTCATTACAGGATCATGACTCTGTCATCAGCCATTGTCTCTGCATATTCAAACAATCAGTCCTTAGCAATCTAATCCTTCATTAGCTAGGGCTATTCAGTGTCTTGGAGCTGAAGCCGCATGGTTAGCACTGATGGCTGCAGTTCCTGCAGTCCCACCAGGAGATTGAGGTGGCCAGGACTCTTCCATGAGAGAAAGAGGCCCCAAAGTGAGGAACTTGTTTCATCTTCATTTTTCCCTGCTCATCATTAGTGTTTGCATACTTTTCATCCCTGCCACAAAGAGAAAATAAAGAGGGGTGAATCTCTTCTGCTCCTGGCATAATTCATTTTATTTTAGAGCCTGGGAGCTGCTCTGGTTTCACCAGGCACCTTTCTTGCTTGTTCTGCAAGGTTGTTCTGGCTCCTCCTGCTCTGCCTCCTGTGCTCCACTTCAACAGATTTACTGCTTGCAGGTGTTTCCCAATAACTGCCTTTGTGCACCTATACCACACGGCTGCTGCTGCCCCTTTGGTGACATTTATGTACTTATGCTTAGCTGCCTCACAAAACGCATTATAGTCTGTGGCTGGTTTTGCTGTTACAAAGTGTGTGACCTGCGCAGTGTGGCTGACTGGGCTGTTGTAGAGCACTTGTGTCTGGTTCCAAGGCCAGCAAATACTAATTTTGTCCTGTACGTCTGCTTCTGAGTGCAGTGGACCTGTGCTTTGGCAACAGTGCAGGGCAGTCTCGTAAGATGCACATTCACAAATGCAGTGCATCTTATGACCATAAGGGCTGTCCTTTTACCTGTGACTTGGCATCTTCCCAATGAATCCTTCTTGACTGCCAAGGAGATTTTCCCTGAAACCTTCAGAAAGCTCCCATGTCTCCCGTCTCCTATCCTTCCTTCTGTCCTGGGGTTAAAATGAATTTTAATTCCTTTGTTTCATGGGAATAAGCGACTTCTTTCAATTAAAAGAAATCTTCAGTCTGGGATTTATTTGATATTTTTGCATCTACTGAATTATGCTGGAGGAAAGTGCCAAATGAGGGCCTCCCACATCCAGCTGTTGGTAGTAGAAATTTTGACCGGTAATACGTAAATACAAGACTGGAAATTGTCTATCTATTTGCGCTGAATGGATTTCACTTGGGCTACAAGTGAGGGCTCAGCAAAGGTCTGTGCTAGAACCGTGCTCATTACAGCCAACTGCCCTTTGCAAAGGGATGGGATTTCTACAGCAGCCACAGAAGGACTTAGTGCCATAGACGGTATGGACTCCACTGACGATTTTGTGCTGCCAGATGAAGGGTTGCTTTCCTTTCGGTTTCTGCTGACCATATTGGGGGAGATCGTGCCAAAGAGGGATGCTGATAGTATAGGATCTGAACCTACTTTTAATCCCCATCTTGGTGACACAGTTTTGCTGCAGTAGTTTCCAGTTTTGTTTTCTAGGCCGGATAATTAGGTTGAGCCTGTAGAGTACTCTACCTTGTCTGTCAGCTGGCATAGAGAACCCATTGACTGCCTCCTCTGACCAGATCCTGCTGCTGTGGGGCCCTGTTTGCCTGCTCCCCAACACCTCTCAGGGTGCAGCCAGCTGCTCCTTGGCATTGCCCAGGCAGCTGGAGACCAAGGGCATTTGGGTGGTTGGCACTGGGATGGACTTTCTGCCTGCAGAAGTGCTGGCAGCCTCCCCGATTTCTGAAGACACCTTCAATGTAGTGCCCTTCAGGATCTTAGAAGTGTCTTAATTACGTGGGGTATGTGGAAATCACCTTGGCCCTGAAATGTGTGCTGCAAATGGGACATGTTTGCCGCCAGCAGGGAACAGAAAAATACAGCTTGGTCTGTGTGGAGCTGTTGGGGGACAGAGGTGGGTTGCAAGCAAGAACCTAGTTGAAAAATCGAATTTAACAGTACCACTTTTGTAAAAATGAACAGCAGGAATTACCGAGAAGTTGGTTTATAGATGTGCTGGGAGACATCATCTCCATTAGTGCCAGAGCCATCAGGGGAGCAGGAGTACTTGCTGCTGCACAGCACATTCCTTTTTGTGTTCATGATTTTCTCTTACTGAAGGAATTACTGACCAGTTTTAGCCTGTGAAAGAATTTATGACCCGAGTATAACTGGTTGCTGATTTTAAAATATTAGACAATATTCAAAGTTTAAAACCATTCCAGGAGATGTCACTGTAGAAGGGAAATATGCTACACAACAGGAGAGGTTGTAAACCAGACCTCTAGGATAAGTACATTTAATCCAATTTTCCCATCAAATCCAACAAATTGTAAAGATTCTTATATTGCACTTAATTTTACTCTGAGTTGATTTTAAACACCTCTGGGACATAGTGCTTTGGGAAGACTAATTCTGAGACAAGGCAGAGTCACTGCTGCCTGGCCGAGCTTCATGCCTACCTGCATGACGAGGACAGAGAAGCATGAATGTAAGCCCATTGAAGGAAGTTGGCCATTAAAACTATTTTCATGCTTAAAAATAAATACATAAATATTTTTTTTGAGAGATCAGAAGTTAAGTGAAAATGACAGTCATGGTTTCCAGTGTGTCTTCCTTAAGTGACAGTCCGTTTTGTGGCAGAGCTGCTGCCGTGCAGCTCAGGAGGGACTGCCATTCCTGAAGTCTTGGTGCCATTTCACCAGTCCCTGTGTCATGCCAGGTACCTTCCTGGTAGCCAGAATTTGCGTCCTCTTTAGCAGTAGCAGCATGGTTTTGCCTTTATTTTTTGCTGCCATGGCACACTTGTAGTATATTGGTGCAGAGGCAGAGTGTGCACTGCACAGGCTGAGGAGCTGGGATTTGCTGTGTCCTCACCCTGATGGATCTTGTGGCATAGTTATGGGGTGGGGAGTGCAGGTTGGTATTGTCTTCAGCCACGACAGCTAAATTCTCCAGAATTTGTGAGCCAGACCCTCAGATAAATGGGAGAAGCAGCAGAAGCTTTTTGGTGATGTTATCCCATGATACATTTTACACAAACTATTCTTCAGACATTTGACTCATTCACGTGTATTGTGCATCTCTCAAATATAGACGCATTCATTTGCCTAAAATACTTAGACTATAATTTTATCGGAGATTGCATGCAAAAATACTTGTTCCTATCCCTTTTGAAGAAGGAAAGAAATACTGTCTATGTACAGGACAGGGATTTTAAACTGAGAAACTTGAACGATGTTTATAATCATGTTTATAACATTTGGCAACGAACTTGACAGAGCAACTTTTTGGAAACAGTTTTCTTTTATCATCCCCAGAATGCTTTTGGTTTTGGCCCTGCTTCAACTAGAAGTTTATCCATCTAGCTTCGGACTTTTTGTATTTGTTCTTATTTTAAGAGACGTGATCAGCTAAGAGTTATTATTATATGTTGTGTTTGCAAAGTCTTTCTCCCTGTTAGGATAACATTTAAGATTGCTACATTCAAACCACTAAAAAATAATCAAATGGTCCTTTCAACATCTTATGCTGATTTATCTGTGTTTTTGCACCTCATTCAGTTTGAGCAAAGGAATTGGACTGGTCTGTTTTGCCTTATTGCCTGAGGATCATTTGCCAGTGCTTTGTGGAGAGGCAACTGAGGGCTTGTGGCCAGATTTTCAAAGATACCAGATGCTGTCAGCTACAGAAATCTAAAAGATTTTCAAAAGTTTTTTGCCTAGCCCCCACAAAATGATCAGAATTGATGCAGGCTAGGTGTTATCTATTTCATGCATATTTAGAGTTGCATGTTAGGGAGCTTTGGAAATATATGCTGTGATGGTGACTTTCTGACTTATATTCAAGAAAAGAAAATGGAAAAGGAAGATGAAGTCAAGAATGCACTTGATTCTAATTTTTTATAGGAAAGAAAACACCAATGAGCATTAACAAATGCACAAATACTTTGCTAATGTTACTCTTCCATATAAATAATTGCCCTGAGGATGGTATGTTGCAGTGAGTGGAAGAGCCTGCTGAGTCTGCCAATGTTTCTGGATATGCCTGAATCTTTCTCCATAAAATTAAAATAAAATGTTTGACAAGTCATGCTATTAGTTTTATAAAGCTTATTTTCTTGAAGCATAGGCTGGAAGGGATGGAAGGGGTTTTGTTCCTGTGTGCGTTTTTCTGCTCTTAATTTTCCTCCTATCCTGAAGAGTGCAGTCACTAATTGTGAATTAGCAGTCAATGTATAATTTTTTAATACATTGAAGACACATGTGCATACATGCACATCCAGACATCCCACTGGCAAGCAGAAAGATGACAGATATTCTTTGCAGCATTTGTGTTACTAGTGTGAGCCTGGGCAGTAGTATGGATTTGAACATAACTCATTCATATGTCATCCTAATAGAAGATCCTTCAGCAATTGACCTAGACTCTGACTGGAAGGCTCCCATGGAAGAGTGGGGAAACTGGACAGGAGATGAGGAGCATCAGACAGAGGACAAGAAGGAGAAGGTGAGGCAGTGGCACTGATGACCAGGAGAGACCTGCTCCACTGGGGTCAGTCTCAACCAGACCGGGGTGTTGAGTCCACCCCTAGAGCTGGGCTTGTCTGGTTGGGAGAGCTTTCTCATGCTGGGATGAGGGGCTTGGCATGGTCACTCCCCTGACATGTCTCAGATAGCTGGAGCTGGACGACACACTCGCAGGATGTGTGAGATGAGTTGGGACTTGGCTGGTTCTGGGGGTTCATCATCTGGATGGCATTGCTGTCCTGAGCAGCAGGTATCAGGTGTTTGCCATCTCATGTGAATGCACTCTTTCTACTGCTGCTGACCTTCCTGAATACCTGTGGCTTAAAAGAGGTGTAGAGTCCACAGCTGACAGCAGCCTTCACAGCATCCCAGGCAGCTGGGACATATTTATTTAAAAGGGTTTGCTGATAGTGATACCGTCATAGCTTGGGTGGAGAGGTAGAAGCAGAAGGTTTGCTGTTTAAATGCTTTCTAGAAGCCCAGGAGAATATCCTTTGGCAGCAGTGCAAAGAGCATGCTGAGCTTTTTGCAAACAGCTGCCTTAAGCTGAGGTGTGTACCTTACCCATACCCTGCTTGTACACTGTCAGCACACACTCCTGGAGCTAATAATTTTTTCTGGGAAAAAAAAAAAAATCAGCCATCTTAGGCCTCTTCTTATAAAATATCTGATGCTTTCAGGAATTACCAAAAGGCAAAGCAGGCATTCATTTCTGCCTTTCTGGACTGGAAAGCAAAACACAACGGAAGAAGAAGAAAACTGAAGTGAAGGAAGCAAGGGGTGGAGCTGGACTGTGGCATGTGAGTATTTTATATTCCCAGGGTAGCGTCTGGTTTTCCAAGAGCAGAGAGGGATGTCTTCTCCATTAAGATGATGTAACCTAAGGGGGCCTTTTCTTCCTCTCCATCATCTGGCTTCCTCTTCTCTTTTCTCCCTGCCCTCCCATAAAAGAAGGGTGAACACAGTGACCAGTGAGTTTTTGCAACATGGTGTTCCCTAACATATTTACAAAACAGTTTGGTTTTGCAGTGCAGAGAGGAGCAGATGACTTTAATCATGGAAGAAAAAATGCTTTCTCAGGCAAATGCACTCCAAGTTCAGTGTACGACTGGTCTGTGTTTTATCTATGGCAGAAGGTCACCTGGAGATATTAACAATGAATGGTTCCCAAAAGCCAGTGAAGATAAAGGTAGACTAATGTTATAGCAGTGAAAAGCTTATTGAGAGTAAAATGCCTGAGTGCAACAGAGAAAGGCTGCAGAAAATGTCAGCTCATTTGGGGTGGGAAGTACAAAGGAACAGTGTTGACTGGGTTTTGGATCGAGTCCTTGGCTGTGATGTCTTTGCTGCTTAGTGAAATGAGAAATGGTGGAGGGGTGGGACCACCAAAATGTCCTAATTATTTTTCATTCACTTGTCATTGAATATGTTGCTTTGGACTCGTACAGCTGTGTAGTATCATTTGTTTTCCTCTCACACCCACTGTGGTCTCTCTTGATCCTTTGGACAATTTCGCTCCCTGGACTCATGATGTTCCCATTTTAAGGGAGAAGCTTTTAACTAACTGACCACAATCCACATGGTCATTAGGACAGCCCATCAGTTACCAGAGTGCTGCCAGGTCACTCTCTCTCTTGCATGTCCAGTTTTTAGTTTTAGTTGCTAAAGCAATTAGTTTCTTTAGCTTTGTCCTTAATGAATAATCTTAATAGTGCTGTTCAGACTCCTCAGCACAGCATTGTTTTTTCTGGCATGTTTATGATGGGCGAGGAGGAGCTCATGTTGCACATCAGCCCCAAATGTTGGTGTCTGCTGCTGTGCAAGCTCATCCTTCTGAGATGGACATTAAAAAATTAAATTACTTATGAAGCTAGATATACAAAGGTGCTCATCACACTCCCTGTGCTGCCTCTAGTATTTCTGTGGACTGTGGTCATTTAGCTGTCAGTGGGTACATCTTAGTCTTCAGTCTCACTATACAATTACAGTATTTTCACCTCAATATATCCTGCTGTTTTTCTATTCACTGAGGGAAACAAGGGGAAAGATGGTAATGAAAGACAATTTCAACACTTTAATCCCTTCTAAAACAAATAAACAGCAGGTAGGTAGATGATGTGCCAGAATATTCTAATAATTTAAAACCTAATTGTCCTGCAGTTTCTTTAAATACCCTAATTCCCCCCAATAATGACATTTTCTCTCATATTTTGTACTCGCATATGCTTCGTTTAACTCATATGCTTAGTGAAGCATATTGTTTCAATTAAGCCCCAGCAAGGTTTGGAAACAAGAATTGAAGAAGGCCCAAGGGACTTGATATCTACAAAACATAGCAGTGATGCAGTCTGTGCTTCCTTAAAAAAATCCTTGGACGTTGCTAATAATTCACCCAATAACGGTAAGTGATTGTTTTTACACATCTGATGAATTTTGGTTTCAGAATAATGCTCAATCTGAGAAGTGTTCACAGATGCGTTAAGTGAATATGCGAATGCTTCTCCTTTAGCTGTATGTGTTAATTCTTAGAGAGGCTCTGTTATATTTCTTTCTGTGACAAATACCTGTACCTGCTCCTGCCAGACTTAATGAGCAAAACTGCTATTCCATTTAGTGGGAGTAATTTTTGCACAGTACTCTTAAATTTGAAAAGGAAGCAAATGTATGTGTGAGTCAGAGCCCACTAAAAATACTCAAAGCCCTCCCCATGATTTTGGATTATCCTTGTTAAGTAGGTGGCCCTTGTAAAACACATCTAAGAACCCCAAAATACCCTTCTTCAGGCAGAAAGCCAGCAGTTCCCAGGGACATGATTGCACGTGGAAGGTTTGTGCACTGGCCCCTGTTGTTTGTATGACAGACATACCTGGGAAAAGGGAGAGGAGGAAGAGGAAGAAAATGAAGAAAGAGACTTGAGGGAGCTGTGCAGCTGCCAGAGTGACAACCCAATGGGGCAGGCATGCCGATGAGCTGCAAGGATTCTGCTTTCTGCAATGCTGCGCTGACCCCAAAGTAAAGAGAGGCTCTAGGAGACCTCCCAGCGGGAGGAAGAGAAGAGGAGCAGTGAGCCAGAGAGCGTGAGTGTGTGAGAGAACAGAGAGAATGAGCGCGCTGTGCACAGGAGGTGGCGTTGAAACAGTGTGGCTGTTCATTACAAACTGCTGCCCTTGATTAAAAGCTGTTGAATGGATTTTGACTGGTTGCATTAAGTTCTTTCAGTTTTTCACTGTCATGTTGTTTGTCAACTTGTAATGTTATATGCCATTGTAGAAATGGTCAGGATATACCTGACCGTGATTGTACTTAATTTTCATGGAGGGTCCACCAGCTAGTCTGGTTTCTTCTGGCATTTTTGCAGAGATGCTCATCAACAGACTAGTAATGTACAGAAGGAAGCACTGTTCAGAGACAAAGGGAGAATAAAATGGATTGTTCTCAAACCTCCTGAATCTTTTAAATCCTTGTTGGTTGATACAGTCAGCTTTTTGCATTATACCTTGACATAGTTATAATTTTCACACCATGTCAGAGTACCTGGCTCCACAAGGGGAAATTTCTAAAGGAGGTTTTAAACTTATTTGGAAAGATGGTCTAAACCCTTTTTTTTCTCCTCAGATTTCATGGTGGGCTAAATTTTAAAGTCTGTATGTCCAAAGCATGTTGCATTTGTACTTATAGTAGACTGAAGTAACTTTTTGAAATAACTTTTCTTAATCTGATGTTTGGAAGTTTTTATCATTTTGTAACTTAATTATTCTAATATAAACTACATTTGTGAATGAAATTTTTTGAAATGCCATTTTAATATTTACTGAAGAGTGTGTATTTCTCATTGTCAGAGGGTTTGTAATATGGAGGAGGGAATGTGTTACAGCTGAATATTGTGGTTTATAAATAACACCAAGCTGAAGCCCTTTATCCCTAGAGGAGCAGCAGCTTTGGTGGTAGCTGTGGGATTTCTTCAGATGGTCCTGAGACTGTGCCTCCACCTGACCCCTCCTAGAAGTGCTGCCTTGAAGGATGAGATAGTGATTGTCAAATCTCCATCTGCATTTGACTTTGTGCCTTTGGAGACTGCGTGGGAAGATTACGTTATTAATGCATGTTAAACGTACGCACGTTCAGTTTGTAAGCATTGGGCTGATGCTATGAAACTCATTTCACACAGGACACTGAGTAACCAGGGATGATAATGGCTTTAAAGCCCTACAGCAGCACTCCTGTTTGTGTCATTGAGCCAGAGGAGAGCTCTATGCTTCTGCCATCACAGTCACCCAGTCCCCAATGCTGGCTTGTCTGAGGTTTACCTGCAGCTCAACACTTTTACCTGATTGCTTTCATCTGTTGCACAGCTGTCAAAGCAGCTGTATCCTTCAGAGGGGCAATTAGTTGCAGCAATGTATTTGTGTTTGGAGTTTAGCTACTATATGTTAAAGGGCAGTTCTCTTGTACTGTGATTTTTGGGGTAGCTGACTGTACAGTATGCCCTGAAATTTAGCACAGCAGGATTGTTTTAGACAGACAGGTAAGGGGTAATCTTAACTGATGCCACTTAGCAGCCCACCAAGTGTCTAGAATCTGCAAGTCTTGGTGTTTGTGTCTCAGTGTAGGGGAAATATAGGCAGTTTATGAATGGACTGAATAAACCAAAGAGCTTTTATCTGGAAAGTAACTGGTTTGGAGCAGATGCATAACAAGAAAATACATAGCCTCACTGGAGAAACAAGTACAGCAAGTTCAAGGATTTAGAAGATGTGTTAATGAGTATGTGGGTAATGAGTAAAGTTCTGCTATCTCTGAAGCCAATGGAAAACATTCATTGACCTCATTGGGGCCAGGATGTTGCCCAAGGTCTTTGTTTAGCATTGAAGATAACCTCTGTCATCCAAAAAAAAAAAGAAAAAAAAAGGAATTGGTAGACTCCAGATTGCTTCCGCTTTTTTTTCTCTATATCTGCTTGAAAACTTTTTGATGTCTGTGCAATTAAATTTTATTTCAACATGTGACAGTATTTCAAATGTTCATTGTTTTTATAATAAAAAGTCAAAACTTTTGCCCAAAGATCAGCACTCATGAGTAATTTTATTATGTGTGTGAGTAAGAGCCCATGTTTTGGGGTAAAAACATTTCATTTTCAAGCTTCTAAGGAGGAACTGTAAATGTTTTTTAAGAGATTTCCTTCATTTGAACCCTTTTATGTTTAAGAAATTCTCATTACATTCTTCTGTTGAGTTAAAGAACAACCAACACCTGTAACGCTGACAAATTGACTGTGGTGCTGATGACAAGCAGCAGTAAATTATTATTACCAGTTTTTCTGTCAGATCATCAGTACCACTGTTACTGACATCAGCGGTATCAGAAGACCTGTGTTCTTCTGGCTCCACTGTTTCACAGACAGGAAGTCATGACTGTATATACAGTCGGTAGTTTATCACAGCACATTATTTAATACCACACTCTAATGCAGGCAAAGAAAATACACTCCTACAACTAAATACTGTTGATCGTAGTCTTTCCTAAATAATTGCAAAGCTTTCTTCAGGGCTAATTTGGAGGTGGGGTCCTGTTTGTGTGATTCATCTGCTACATAGGTACCACTGCTGCAAGTAGTGAGGAAGGGTGTTGGGTACCATTTGGTTGATATGGCTGTGACAGTGCCAGAAGCCTTTCTGCACTGCATCTCCCAGCTGCTGCTACATGTCTCCCAGGGGTGGGAAAGTCCGAGAGTCTGGTTCCTCAGTGAATGGAGTGAGTTTAAAAATCAACCAAACCAAAACACAGAGCACTCAGCAACTGCTGTTAACTTCCATTCTTTCATTTCCTAGACCTCAGACACTGAAAAATCATCACTCAGCTTAACAGGTCGATTTTGCAGATGGCCAACACCTTTGGAAAGCAGACCTTTGAGCCCCTTATGAAATTCCCCTTCCTTTCATCACTGCATGTTCAGGCTACTCTCTGGTTTCTGTGCTTTTAAGACTTGTGCTCTCTTCTGTGAGAATTAACCATTTGGAGCAGATCATCAGGCTGCTAGGCTGCTTCTGGCATTGAGAGTGTTAAAACAACTGCACTTGATACACTCATTCTCCCAGTCTCTGACCTTTACTAGCTGGAGACTAGCCTAAGTCCTCAGGAGATAACAACATCCCTACAACAAGCTGTAGCATTGCTTGTGCTATAGCTGAATGCTTTTATTCTCCACGTAACTTATCCCTTAGAAGGGTAAATCCAGAGTAGCCTGTCTCAAGTCATGCATCAACCCAGTGTAGTCTAATTGCCAGTTCATGGGTCAGATCCAGTTGGCTCCCCTGCCTTCTCCCTAAGCAATTTATTAGTTGCTTGAGTGGCACATGCCTCAGGAACAGCCAAGAGCTCTCCCTGCGACTGCAGACAGCCCAGCGGCTGGAAATCAAGCCTCTGGAGCAGCCTTGGCGTGGGAGGTGGGATGAAGTGTGGCTGGGAGAACACCTATGATCTGGTTATGAGCAAGCAATTAATTGTTACAGCAGCAGCTGCAAATGATGAAATACACTGCTTTAAGTTTCAACTTTCTCTTAAACTCAGGCTGCTCTATTTTTGTAATGATGCTCTTTCTTGTGGGAAGCCTTTTGAACGTGGAAGATTGGCTCTATCCCTAATAATAGGGCCATATCCATAAGCATGGGTCCATGAGACGGTATCTCAGGTATTAAGATGTGGTTAATGCTGTAATTGATGAACTCCTGACCTATAAAGCTGTGTTTACTCACAGACAGACTGCAGTATGCAGATGCTGAAGCTTTGTTTCACGCTCAAATGCCAGTGTAACACCATCAGGGTTAAGTGGGCCAACTGCTGAGAGGAATTTGGCCTGCTGTTCCATAATTATCTGCAACTGATCATTGTAATCATCTGTAATCATCGAGGTTCCACCCAATCTGCAGATCAGTGGCACAGCTGACATATCTGCATGAGCTGAGTATCAGGCAGACACGCTAATTGCTTGGCAGAAAATAATTTATTTACTATGCTAACAACACAGGCCTGCTCCATAATACCGACTATTTTTTAAAAGTAGCTGGCTCCTTGTGACGAGAGAGGGGGTTTAAGTCATGGGCTACAGAGAGCAGATATAGGAAATCTTGTCCTCCTTCTGTGATTGTACTGAACCATGCCCAGGGGTCTTTTCAAGGCAAATTGTACTTTCCAGCATGTGCCATCCCTGACATTCAGCTCCGCAGATGTTCTCATCTGCAAATGAAGTGTCCTCCCATACTGAAAAGACACTGTAATGCATTAGTCTCAGAAACAAACTCCCTGTGTCTTCTTGGGAAGAGGCCACTGTAACAATAATTGACTCTTGTATCATCCCATCAAGAGAATATTAGAAACTCGGTAAACTTTATTTCCCGTCAAACTTTGCTTTCTCTTTGCATGCACTGTTTTCCTTTGGTGGTGATTCTGCGTAGTGCAAGTTAGAGAGATGTGATAAATTACTTTATCGAGCACTTGTGGCCACAGCAGCTGCCTGCCACTGTGTTCCTCCTGGAAATCTTTGCTGACGTCCCAAACTGCAAACCCACTCAAAGAGCCACTGTGTAAAGAAATAACCAGAAGGTAACTCTTCCTACTTTCCTGAGTGGGTAGCGTGCAGGTCCTCAGGCTCCTTCTGTTCACCCTGCCTTGGCAGGGTTCGTGGAGAGGCAAGTCCAGGCTGAGGGCTGGAAGGGGGAGACTGCCAGGAAGTACAGGACCGTTCCCATTTCCAGCACTCACATTTGGTCATGTGAAAGTACTGAGATATCTGAAATTGCAAGTACCATTTTAGATTATGCTATTTTTAGAGATTTTTATATATTCTCATCTCTATGAAGGCTGATATAAATGAACCATGCTCTTTTAGTTTAACGGATTTTGATTCTCTAAATGAATACAAGAATTTTTAGTCAGTTTGATATTCAGAAAACCTGAGCATGCAGTGAGTAACCCAGAAACAGTCTTGTGCTAATAAAAGTTTTGCGTCATGCTGTCATATTTTAGCTGCTTTTCTAACCCTGACTTTCTGATCCATCTGTTATGAGTTAAAAGGTTTGGAACTGAGTTAAATTGACTCTTGCTGGTAAAAGATAATTCATATTGTTAACAGCAATCAACTAGAACAAAAAGTACAGAAGCTTGGAACATTACATTAGGTATCCCTATGTGATGCTGATTAATTCAATAAACAAAAGTAAAGTCCAATAACCACAAAACTCAACATAATACATTCTTATCACTTTCTTATCTCTTTTACAAGAAACTACTGAATCTCTGAATAAACTTGTCTTCTAACAGAATCCATTTTGGAGAAAAAGGCTGTAAAATTTGTTAATGCTGACTTCAGGATAGCTAGAATTTCACTGTGTGAGTCACCAACAGGAAAGTTTCCCTCTCATTAATATGTTAATACTTTGCTTTTATTCCAATACATTCTTATCTTTTTTAAGGAAGCAAAAAGCCAATCCATGCTCTCTGTCCAGATATTTTTCACATCTTCTGCACCAGTTCTATTGATTTTTCTAAATTCTGTTGAAGGGATCTGATGTTATATAGTGCAGTATCTATGTAAATACATCAGTTTCTCTGTGATGTTCAAAAAAACCTGCTTTTTTGTTTTGGTTGTTCAGTGTAGAAAATAAGTCTGAGAAGCAAAGTCACTTTTTCTCTTTATACTTTGAAAAACTTTATCCTTTATAATGCAGAGTAGCAGACACATGCACAGAGTCGAGTTATAGAAAAAATTACAGAAGTAGCTTGTTACTGCCCTCATAGTCAAGCGCTTTCCACTTCGGACAGAAGAGCTTCAACATGTGTCCTGCACTCCACCTTTTATTCCCTGGCAAAGAAGCCACTGGACAAGAGACTTGCTGGATGTTTCCATCGCTTTCACTGGCCTTGTGGTGTTGGTCAGATCAGTTCATTTCACTGTGCCTCAGTTTCCCCAACCTCAAACAAGACAATATTTTCATTATGTGATATGAACTCTGCTTGTGGAGGTTATGTATGATTATCTGCTCATAGTCAGTAGGTTCCCTCTCACACACACAGAGCAAATGCTGAAGCACAATAGCACCTCATCTTTCATAAGCAACCTGGCAATAGTTCAGTGCATGCAGAAGAGAAGTAGTAATTAAAGCTTAAGTCTAAACCAACATCTTCCAGGATAGACTGAAGAATGGCACAAAAGGGAGAGACTATGGAATTACAAAAATCAGCATAAAACTGCTGTACTGTTTTGAAATCTTGGAGATGTTCAACTTAATTTTGTGAAGAAGCTGAAGGAGAGTGCAACCGGGCCTCTTGTTTACCTGATCCTAACTGTTCTGCTGTCACATGCATTATTTTCAAATATGATTATTCAAAACAAATTTGTGTTTGGTAAAACACTGCCAAGCCCTCTTAAGACAGAAATTCAAATCTCCTGTCTAGACATGGATTTTGAAAGACCTAACTAGTTTGGCTAATGAGGAACACTGTGATATCAAAACTCCTTCCCTCCCTACCTGCTGAGAGGGAAGGAGTTAAATGTCATGCTGGTAAAGGAATCTGAACGATTCTTTTGCAGCTGTTTCTGACGTGCAGATATACTTTCTGCTCTTACTGATGTGGAAGTGGATGATTTATTTCCACAATGTCAAGGTCGTCTTGCTGTTTGAGAAGAAAAGTTTATCGCTAGTACACTCTGTCTCTCTGAGATTTTGCCCTGGCTGCCATGACTGTAAGCTGAGCCCTTCAGAATTTTTAATATATTTAGCCTCACAAATCCTCTCTGAACTAGAAAAAAAGAAGAGAATTAAGGCTCAGAAAGAAGGAAATGTCTTGCCCGAGGTCATCTGGGCCGCTTGTGGCAGGGAAGAACTAGAATCTTTCACAGAGGGTATGACTAAAATCATTAACCTATTCTCTCTTCCCCCAAGTACAGGAAACAATGCAAACATTCTCTAAATAATCTTTTTTTTTTTTTTTTTTTTTTTTTTTTTTTTTTTTTTTTTTTTTTTTTTTGTGATGGGAGAAGGAATCAGAGATTTTTTATGCCTACTCAATAGTTCCACATCAGTCTATCCTACTGTGGAAAGATGCTTTCTGATGTTAAATTACATTCACATTATTCTTCCCTGCATCTATCTTGTCTGCAGGGTATAACAAGCAGTTGAAGCTCAAGGGGATCGTATCAATTTTTATTCTGAGCCTGGCTGACAAAGATATGAACAGTTAATTAAGATTTCTTTCATCTCATGAAAATAGCCCTGAAGATCTGAGCCTGACAGTGATACTAGGGAAGGCAAAGTGTCCAACTGCAAGATCTTAGTTGGAACACTTAGTTGCCCTCACAAACCGTTTGAATTGAGAATGGAATCTAGGTGTTTCTAAGTGGATGCCCTAACTCAAACCAGAGGCTCCTGCTTTCTCTTCTGACTCACTCTAGTCCTGTGAATGCCTCTTTCACACAAGAGCGGACCAACAGGAGGGAGAGCCTCTCTCAGCTCTGCAGGAACAATGTCATCAATTCAGGCGTGCATGCTGCAGAAACAGTTGGCTTAGGCTTCCCGATGTGCCATCTGTGAGAAAACTGTTTTTTAAATGACTGATTACAACAAAATGCACATTCCTTTTCTATTTATTTATATGCATGCCTGTATATTGATTAAAATTAGTCCGGTTTTGCTACATTAAATCAGAGTGTTGATAATTAAGCATCTGTGCACAGGGCTGAGAACATTAGGAGCACCAAAGAAACAAACAATAGTTTATAATAGGATCATTAGAGGAGTCTTAGCAGCACTTACAACATGTTTATTCAAAAATGAAATATGCCCTAGGGAAGAAAAACACCAATTATGGAACACAGGGATTTAAAATAAAAAGGTCAGTTTTAAAGCCTTCAAGTAAATAATTTCAAACAACTCAGCAGCAGCTCACATTTAAAAATAGACCAAGTAGCTAAACCAATAAAATGTGTGTTAATTGTATGATCTGGAATATATCAAAACGAGAAGTACAGTCACCCTCATTACTTCTTAATTGTTCAGAGTGAAAAAACTCAGTGTTAATACCGACATATGACATATATCTTGAGTATATATGCACAGCAAATATTTATGGTTCTATGAGTGTCTCAGACTGATTGTACACAGCCAAGAAGGAACTACTTGCAGCTGCACCACGATTAAAATAAACGGTGTGCGTATCTCTATCAACAGTTTAGGTCTGCAAAAACCACTGTCTGCCCTTGGGTCAGAGGAAGTTTATAGGTCCTGCTCCATATGGGAATAGGAGACCTTGTGTCTAAGCGGTGGAGCAACCTCTTATCACATACACATACTTGGATTTATACCCATTACTTCTAATTAATACATGTATCCAGCAGCACCTGCAATCACCTGCAATCTAGCAGGCCTAATTAAGTATTATTATTACCCACTCGCAGACACAGACTTCGACACACAAAAAAGCACCCTCTGTGGACTAAAACCCACCTCTTCTGTTTACCCTCTTATCACATATCCTTTTAGTATCTAACACACAGTGTTAAGAATTTAATCTTGAGGAACAGAATAACAAAAGGGTTTATGCAAATGAAATCCTCTGCAGTACTGGCTGAATTTCAGCAAAAGCCGCGGGATGCTGGTAGTATCTCAAGGCAGGCCACTTGAGGCTCAACTAAGGAAACTAGTCTAATTTATCTTAGAAAAAAGGGTTGTTGCTGGACAACGCAATTGCCCCGCAGGGCTGTGGCTGCCTGCTCAGAGGCCAAGCACCAGCTCTGCGCCCCGGTCAACCTGCACCGACAGCGCGTGGAGAAGCACAGGCAGGGGCCGGCCCCTGCGGGCTCCCCCCCGCGGAGCCTATGGCGGGAGGAAGGGCCCAGCACGGCGGGCAAGGGGCCGACACCACCGCAGGCCCGGCCGGGCCGAGCCCAACCCCAGGTGAGCGCCGCCCCGCCACCGCAGGTGAACGGTAGGGCGTTGCCCCAGAGGCCC
>NW_020799097.1:10702376-10717638 GCF_003259725.1 Athene cunicularia
GCGCCGCGGTGGGCCCCGGGGGGGAGCGGTGTGCTTCGAGGGGGCCGCTCTGAGGGGGGGCTGCCGCGGTGGGGTCCATGGGGCTCCCCCTCTCCTCGCCTGGCGAGCTGTTCCCCTTCGGGAGTCAGCTGTTGTGCCAGCTGTCGCGATTGTCCCCTGTGCCGCGCTGTGCGGGGGGAGCTACACGAGTTTTCCGGAGTCACCCGACATGGTTCGAGCCCCTCGTTGTGGGGTCTCTTTAGGGTTTGCCAAACCCAGTTGTCCCTTGGCGGCCTCTCTTGTGATTAGAAAAAGAAAACGAAGCATAAGTTCAGGGCGTTTTAGTGTAGCTCTCGAAGGAGTTCAGTTACTGTGCCCTTTCTTGGACTAGAGGGATAGACTTTTATATGTTTTAAACAGTGCTGAACGTGTTCCTTCGTAATGCAGGAGGTGCTAACGTTTAGGGGGACTGGAATCGGGGATATGCTGAGAATAGGATGATAAGATGTGGCTCCCCGGAGCGAAAGTTGAATGTCTTCAAAATAAGCATGGCTTCTGCTTGTTGAAGAGCTTTGTGGAAGGGGAAGTTTGTGGTTATTTGGTACTCTTCTGTTCTTAGCACAGTGGTCGAGGAGCAACACAACAGATTTGGTTTCCAAAACACCTCTTGTTTGACTGCTGGGTGCTTTTTCTCTGAGCGAGAGCTGTGGTGGTGAAGTTGAAATATTTGATAGTTTTGAACTAGAGTGGCATAGAAATACGAAAACATAGCAAGTTAAGGTCTGTAGTCTTAACTTCTCTTAGTTCCCTTGAAGGGGAACTGAGTTCCCCTGTATTCGTTTCCTCATCTTTCCTTCCCCTCACCCTCATGAGCAGTAACAATGTGAGAGTAGTTTTAAAAGTTGCGTCGTAGCTTTTTTGTTCTTCTGAAGCTGTAACCAAAACCTGTGTTCTCGTTTACCCTTCCCCAGACTGTAAAAATTGCCAAATTTTTATGGCTTGATGTGGAGGAACTGTTCACAGAAATGGCTTTTAAAGGCATGGGGATTTAATTTTGTGGAGTTTTATGGTTTATCTTCAGCAAGTATGGGGAGGTCCTTTAATTATTTTTAATCTCTTTTCTTCCATTGATAAAAAAGTATACAGGCAAACAAAATGGCAGGAGAGAGGAATGGGAGAAAAAGCAAGGTGTGGGGGTGGGAAGTGTAACAAAACTTTGGGAAAGGGATTTTTTTTTTCTTTTTCAAAAAGAAACTTGGAAAAAATAGTTTGGTGTTGATTAAGTTCTGTTAGTTCACATAAAAGAGAAAGGCAAGTTCTACTGGAGTATTGAATATGACTTGTTCTGGAAACCTGCAAAACTTCCAGAAGTTTTAAGCTATGCTGATGGAAGGGGATCAAGAATATGCTTCTGGTGAAAGCTTAAATTGTTAATAGTAAGGATATGCTTGTCCTTGTTATGAAACAAACGGACCTTACTGCCTTCTCCACTTTTGTTTCCTGCTTGCAGGAGTATGTAGGAACCCAAGAACTCGGTGGGGGCACTGGGCAGGGATTGTTTTCCCAGGTCTCAGACCTGGTAGTACTTGCAGCTTCCACCTGTCTTGCTGTGCTTGTTTCATCTTGTTGCTTGGATGCAGCACCTCTTTCTTGTTCCTGAAGCTGTGCAAATACCTGTAGTGCTTATGGATGGTGAAAAGTAAGCTGGACATTGATGAGGCTAATGCCTTCAGAGGTGGAGTGGTATCTGAGGCAAAGTGTTCCTTTGATCTTGTGTAACTGCAAGGATTCAGGCTACTAGAGGAGAAAAATACAGTTGAGTTCAGGGTAGCAGGGTGCATATCAAGTACTTCATAGCTGTGTTTTTCTATAAACCGTGTCAAGCACTTAGTTAAACTATGCACTGAAAATTTTTATCCAGCTCTTCAGCTGGGAAAAGGTGCTAATGCCTTTAACTCTGACAACTGTTAGCTGTTTGAGCCCAGATAAGGTCTTACCATGAAGTCTTAGGTAGTCTTGCCTAATGCTTTAAATCAGAATTCAACTATAATTCATACCGTTTGAAGGTAAAGTACAATTTGGACAGTGAAAATTAAATTTATCTTTCTGCTGTCAAATGTAAAAAAAAAAATAAATTAAATGGCCTAGGGTGTGTCAGGTTCTTTAGACTTGTTAATTAGTGCACCATTTAAGTATATCACTAACTTCAGTCTTTCAGGCACTGGTTTGTGATAAGTATTTCTAAATTAATTTAATAATCTGTTTATAAATTATAGTGGGACAAATAGTAACTTTCAGTGTGAGTGGTTTTTGGTTGTTTTTTTTTTGTGTTTTTTTTTCGAGGGGGAGGTAGCATTTTAGTGAGTGAGAATGCTTAGTTCAACAATAGCTTTGTGTGACTGAAAATCTTGGTCAGCCCGTATTTACTGGATAGCCTGTTCTTGTGCTGTGCAGTCCTGAAGGAATTTGATACCAAACATAAAATGGAGTATCGTAGCAATAGACTCCAGATGTTTTAGTAAGATAAGAATTTCAGCTAAGACATGTGCGTTTTTCTTATGTAACCATTTCTGTAGGCATTTTCCTGTTCTTTATTTGTATAATCTTAAATCTTGCATCTAATTAACTCCTCACTTAAAACAGTTATTGCTGTCCTTGTGTACTTCTGTGAGTCTAGAGGGAACAAGGACATTATCTTCTAAAATGTCTGCTGTTGATGCTGTGTGATCACACTGTGTCTTAAGTGTTTCTCAGTCTGTATGCTGCTACTGTTTCTGATAAATAGATAAAACCGTATTTGCAAAAAGATGAGTTAAGAACATTTCTAGCAGACTCATACTTGAGTTCCAGGACTAATATAGTTTGGTTTACTCTGCAACACCCACTACTGTTCTGTGTAGGAAAGAAAAAGAAACCTCCTATTCCTAGTTCTATAATTGCAAACGGGTGGCTTTGAAGCTTGTTTCTTCCTGTAAACTTTCTTATTAGGCACAGCGCTTTCCAGAAACAGGAAGCATGAACACTCCACTGGCAAAATCAGATCAGAGTTCAATAAACAGTCTAAAAGTAATAGCATTGTTTTGGAAGGAGTGGCTGTTTCATAGTGACAGCAAACTTTGGCGATGGAGTCGAAATGCTGCAGTTGCTACTGGTTATCAGGAGGGTTAGGATGATCTCTGGAGTAGTTTGTTCACTGAACAAGTTTTCCAGAAATTAAGGAATGTAACTAGTCTCAATCTAATCTTGACAGTACTAGAAACTCTGAAGTACCCTATTTACTATATTTGGGGTTTTATTAATTCAGTATAATAAAAACCCAAAACAAAAAGTCCGTCTTGGTTTGTTTCTCCAGGAACATGTTTAAGGAAAAATACTGGAAAAGTGAGAGGAAGATGAGAGAGTGTAGTAGTGCAGGGCAATTTCCCTCTTCTTTCCCACTCATAAAAGGAAATAAGTAGGAATTCTTGTTTATGTCCAAGACTTTTAGTCATTCAGAGTGCTTGGGGAAACCTAGGCTTTATGTTCAGGCTTCCAGAGAGATGAAGCACTTAGATGATTAGGCATTAAATGTATACCATGGAGATAAAACTCGCTAATTAAAAAGCTAATGCTTGCTATGGTCCCACAGTCTTTTGAGTTCTGATCATACAGGGAGCTAATATTTCTGTTACCAGTTTGCAATAAATGCTGACTTTCTACTTTAATACAGCTATTGATTTTAAAAAATTTTTACATAAGCTGCACCAAGCTTCCACTAAGTTCAGTTATCCCGATTATAAGAGTAAAACATAATTCCTAAACTACTACAGAACTGAAGCTTTTTCATCTTAATGGAGCCATCCTTTGACTACGAATTTGAACATGCATTTTGTAATTTATTTTTTGATTATTTGTTGATTTCCTAACAAAGACTAGGATGGGGACCTGAGATTTTTGTTATTACTGGCTTGTTTCAAGCTGGTGGTTGTTTTGGTGGGTGGTGGTGGTTTTAATCTTCAGATTACACTGAGACCTGTGCTGTGTTTTTTCTGACTTCTGCCTGTAGACCATTTGTGAACACACCTTTTATTTGCAGGGAGTATATTATTTTAATCTCTGATGGTACCTTGCAAGCCCAACCATCCTCTTGCTGCCAGTCATGTTGACTGTCAAGTTGAAACAAGCTTTGTGGTCGTGCTCTTATCAAGCTTCTGCAAAAGAAGAATGGTAGTAGTTAAAATAGAGGCTCTGGCTTTGTGCTTAAAAGGACTTCTAATTTGGAGTTGCTAGTTGCTGGTAACTCTTAATTGAAATCCATATGATGAATTGCTCAGTGCTGTGATATGACTGACAAATAGCAGTAGTGGAGTACTGGAAACCCTGGTGTGTTAATTGGAAGAGGTTTGGGTTTGTTGCTGTTCAGGGGTTTTATTAAGTTAGTATTTTTATTCTGTCTCACTGATCCTAATGGGTTGGATTTTGAATGACTGATTTTCTATTTTACTTGCATGCAATTTCAGGTTCAGAAAATAAAGCTTGAATACCTTGAACCATACTCAGTAACTAGTAAAATTACTCAGCACTTTTGTATGCTAAATTAAGACCATGGATAGGATGAAGATTAAAAAAGTGACACATGTAGGATCAGTCTCACAATTCCAAAGTATTTAAGTTTTTCAGTACTTCTATATTATTTCAAGTGCTGCTTGCTCTTTATCTTGAAGCAGATAGCCTATCGTGGCAATTAAACTCAGTGCTGAAATAATAGTCTTTTGTACTCAACTTTATCACAGTTTAAGTTAAAATGATGACTGTGTATAAACAATAAATGATTTAGATACAATTGAACATGTCTCTTTTGTGTTTTATGAAGTAGAAGTCAATGTTTTGACTGCCTGAGATCTGAATCTTGACATAGGCTTTTTAAAACAATTACAGAGCAGGAAGTTATTTTCCAAAGTATGGGTTGATACTGCTGGTTCACGTGGGAGGAAATGGAAGGCTTGAGAGTATATTGAGAACAGAAAGCCAGAGTACAGAAGGATGAAACAGGAGTGGTGAGGAAATATGGTATTCCATACAGTTGAACAATGATGAAGCAAAAAAGATTTAGACAAGTGGCATATGAGCAACTTGACAGTTTGTCCTGTATGAAGTGTCTTGTGAGAGGGGAAAATATGCTTCTTTCTGGGCTAAAGATATTGGTGGCTGAACTTAGTTCTTTTGTCAGCTGTACTAGTTGTTATATTTCACATTACAAGGCATAAAATGGAGGATACAAGTGGCTGAAAGTAGCTGGAATTTCTAATAAGTTTGTATAATACATGATGACATAATAGCATTTCTGCAGAGCGATCAGCTTTGATTTCACTAAAGGGTTCTTTTTAGCAGAAAGCATAAGCAAGTCTATCATCATCATATCTCTAAAGTTGGGGGGAGGGAGAGAAAACCAAACCCTTTAAAAAAACCCCAACCTTGTAGGAACTGTGAGTCTTTAAAAGCAAATTCCTTTTAAATGTTCAAAAACTTTTTTGCCTTATTGAAAACTTCAGTAATTGTGCATAGACTTGCCACTATTATTATCATTGTGTCCTGGAATGAAGCCAGTAAAAGAAGAAATATCTGGCAAATATTCTGAAGTAGTAAGAAACTGCAAACCAGTTTGTTTTTTTCTTTTGAGACTAACTGTAAAAGATCCTGCTGGTAGTGGTGACAGTGCTGAATACTGATGGAGAACGACAACAGCTTGAAAATACCATCGTGACTTTTTTGTTATGAAACCTTTTTTTCTTTGGCATGTCTCTCCAGATATTAGTAATAGAAACTATGCCCCTGTAAATCTTGAATAGGTTATAAATGCTGTGAAGATAATTTTGCAGAGGCTTAAGCTACTTTTGACTCTTTGAGCTCTTACTGTTACTGAAGGCATTTCTGGTATGTACCAAAATGGGGAAACAGAAGTAGTCTTCAGTGGAAGTGTGAGGAAAAGGACTGATAAGCACATAGCCAAATTTTGCTTACAAATTTTGGGGTTCAGTCTTTGTGCGAGACATTTTTTAACTTCACCTATGTTTGTGTAGCCTTGCTGGTAAGGACAGATGAGGTTTTAATAAATGATCCAGGAACAGGAGAGAGACAGTTCTCCATTGCTTCTAATTGTCCCATTGTAGCAGCAAGCTACATTTAAGTGTTAGAGCTGTAGTGTAAGTTTTCTCTCATACACTCAATATTTGCTGTGATGTTTACACTTGCCCCCCAGCACCGTTTGGTAGGTTGTAGTGTCTTATTTGTGCATTAAATTAACTCTGACTTTCAATTTCCTGTGGAAAGCAGAAACTTTCCAAATGTTCCTCATTGTGTCCGTTGTTTTACCTTTTCCTTCCTGGCCTCTTTTAACTGTTTCCATTTTTTCGGTTCACAAATCTGTGCATTCGTCATGCAGCATCAGTTTATGCCATTTGAATCCCTACAAATCCTGTTCATCCTCTTAATTTGCGAAGTTATTTAGTTGTGATCCATTAAAACTGGCAAGTGTTCAGTGCTCTTCTGGTTGTTTTAGTAGTGATTTAACTAAAGCAGCTTAAATTTTAATCTTAAATTGTGGGATTTTTTTCTGCATAGAGGCAAATTAAAGAGTTTTATTTGTAACTGAAAAAAAATATTTATTAGTGTGTCCTTGAAAAGATCATAGCTGTTGCAGTGTAAATAACCTTTAGGTAACTGTGATCTTTCTCAGGTGGTGAACTTGCTGATGGGCATCTTGTTGACAGTAGAAGTGACTCATCCAAATATAGTGCCAACTGTTGATATCCAGTATGAAGTCATCGGAAATTACTATGCTTCTGAGAGAATGGCTGGTAGGTGTATAACTCTTGATTAGAAAGTAAAGTATGCAGTATCACGCTGTATTTACCTTACATTAGTGCATATATGTGTACAGCTTTTAAATATGGATGTCATTTTCTGAATTTCTCTTTATAATGGATTTGAATTTTTCTATGTGATTAAAAAAACTTTTATGGAGTATCATTTTTATTTCATATTATTCCTAAGCATCTTAAATAAGATTTCTAAAGATTTCTTGGCCTTCTAATGCTTTGAGTGTTGAAGTATGTGTGGAACATATCTAATTCACTTGTTCCATAAACATTTACTATCCTTGCTGTGTCAGCAAAACAAAAAGCGCAAAACTATTTTTAAAGACTCTCTGGGAATTTTTGGTGATCCCATGCATTTAAGGAGAGAGCTTACAGCTATTGTGTATGAGTTTACTAAGAAGAAAATCATGCCGTTTTTCTAAGAAGTAGAAGAATTGGGATGCCAAGTTTGATGTGTCAAACAGAGGAGAAAGCCTCATGAGCAGAGTTAATCTTTCTACTCTATTGTAATAGATTACGTGTATGATATGCACAAGTGTAATTGGTGTAAAACTTCTGTCTGTAATGACCAAGCTTTTTAACTGTAGCATGACATGGGAACTTGTGTGTATGCTTTGTTTTTCTTGTTTTTAAATGTACAGAAATATGTTTTGTGTGGCACTTGAAATATGTCCCATCTCAGTCTGTTGTATTACACTAAAATTTCAGGAGGGCCAGATCCAGTATAGAGCAAAGATAAATAGTACAGCACAAATCTGGGTTTTGAGAGTTCTAGTTTACAGTCTTTGTGTTATTTGTTCACGGCCTGAGCTAAGGATCTATCAGTTCTGACCTTTGTAACTCATGTTTGTTAGTAATGAAATGAGAGGCAACAAGGACCAGATACTTCATAAAGCCAAGATATTAAGTAAAATTACAGCAAGTATCTGTAAAATGTCATATGTTCTGTAACAAATATTGGTGTACTTGGTAGCCTTACACTTACATAACTGAGTGGTGCTTTTGAAGTTGAAAGTGCTTTTCTGCTCTACTGTAAAATGGCTATCACATGACTTTGACTTAAAGGTTCTTGTTTCCCATGTTGGGATATGTGCTAGAGAGTTTTGTGTGCATGAAGGGATATTACAATTTTGATTGTGCGTGTGGATATCATGAGTAACAAGTCCTCATAAGAAAACCACTCATGTTGGTTATTGCTGATTACTTAGGGTGCTCTGATCAGCACAACGCATTTCAGACACAGGAGGGCCGCCTCCTTGATGCCATCTGTGTATGTAGATACTACTATCTTGTACTGAATCGGATACATAAGTCCTTCTACAGTGTATCTTTTCAAATCAGTTGCAGACTAGAAAGTTATGATTCTCAGATCATATCTTTCAAGCATGGCAACCACAAAAGTTTGGCTTCAGTATTGCTAAAAACATTAGCTTACCACATCTATAGACTCTCAAGCTGATTTCTTTCTATGTGTATAAAAATTTAAACTGTGCTTGCTGTAGGGGTATAATCTAACTTGTGGAAAGCATCTGTGCTTCTGTCATCAGTAACTGTGATGCACAAGGAGAATCTTTTATCATTCAGTTTCCATGAGTGTCCTGGATTCTGCTACCATTTGGCTTCTGTTCAGCTGTGCCTTTTCTTGTAAATAATGGGATACCTTCCACACAGTGACTTCCTGTTTTCCTTAGTGTTCCTGAAGGAGCAGTGCTGATTCCACTGCCAGTGACCAAATTATATAATCAAACCATTTTAAAGTGTAAAGATTTATACTGTGCTAGCTTTGCTTAAAATTATTTCCAGTTGTAAAGTTGATCACCCACAAACTTCTAGCACTGACATATATCACTGATCAGCATCATTATGTTGCATTGCTGTCAAAACTATGTCAGGTCTCAAACTGGTGTGACTGAGCTTTTATTCAGGCTTTTGGTTAAAGCAGAGGGATTTTTCCAAATGCCTGCTGGTTTTCTTGAACCAGATTTTTTTCCATTAGGAGAGATCTGAGTTACTCAGTTCTGCTGCTGCTAGTTTGCACAGATGAAGCAGTTGAGAGCAGATGATTGTAATGGATAGAGCCTTGGGTGCCTGTCAGCTGCAGTGTGACAACTTCAGGAAATGACTGATGCTTATTGTTTTTCTTTTAATGCAGAAAATGCCTGCGTTCTATTTGCTATCTCCCTTCTCATGTTCACAATCAGTGCGATGATGGTGTATGGTGCAATTGCTGTAAGTATATTTATAGTCCATGATTTTAAATTTGCTACTTGAATTTTTAACTACCTTACAGGCCTGCTCCTTTTTTCTTTTTCTTCTTAGCATCGTGTAGGCTGGCTGATCCCATTTTTCTGTTACCAACTCTTTGACTTTGTGCTCAGTTGTCTGGTTGCCATCAGTTCTCTAACCTACTTGCCCAGAATCAAGGATTACCTGGATCAGTTGGTAAGTGTTTGTTTAGCTTGAGTTGATATTTTACATTTGAAATTAAACTTGGGTTTAGTTGGATAAATGTCTGAGCTATAGTTCCTTCCTGTGCATAAGAAAGAGGAGTTCAGACTGAAGCAGCCATAAGGGATGACTGCTAGGGTGGTTATGAGAATGAGTTTACCAGAGGTGGAAGGGCCAAAGGTATCATTGTTCCCTAAAAGGAAAGTCAGGGAGAGTAAAGAAAGAATTGTGATGGGAATTGTTGGTTTAAACTTTTTGCTACATTTTGTATTCAAAACAAAGATGTTTGTAACCCTTTAAGCAGTGCAGTTCTGTGGCAGGTTTGCTACTGCAGATTAAAAATTAACTCTTACTTGGTGAGGAAGAAGAGTATAGGTAAGGATTGATAATAATGTAGGTTCCTACAGCATTATGGGATGGAATTTGAGATTCTGAGGGTTCCTTTTCACGTTCTATATCACTCTTATTTTGCGGCAATACCTTCTAAAGAAACTGTAATGGACTTTTAACTCTGTGTTTTAACAGTAGGATGTCTAAATAGATAGAATACCCTATTCAGTTAATGGGTATCACAGTCTCTTTCTGGCTGGTGCTTTGATCTGATCATCAAAAATAAAATCCTTTTTAAAACAGACATAAACAAAAAAAATTAGGTTGCTGTTGAAGAGAGGCTTTGTTACTGTGGTCAGGGAAATAGAAAAGTCTGAAATCTGTAAAAGCTCTTTGTTTTGGTTCTTCTGAAGTTTGGGGGCAACTTTTCTCCTTTCTACTCTTAACACATACATGTTACTGGTTGGACTGACAAGAGGTAATGAGTGCTACATCATTAAAGAGTTGCAGAGGACCCTTGTACAAATGCTGTGCTGCTGCTGTTAAAAGGGAAATGCATGGATATCTGTATTAGCATGAGATTGAGGAAGCGACCGGGGCTGTATAAGTAGCCCTTTTCTGTAGTGACCTGTACTTGCAGGACAGGGGCAGGATAAATACTGTGCTTTGTGGGAGGATAAAGAAGCAGTTAGTGAGAACTGGAACTTTTTGTTGTTTCTGGGGGAGCAGTTTACGAAAGAGTTTGTTTCATTTGGTGTGAAGTTTGGATGTCCTATCATATTTGTGACTGAAGTGTTTGTGTTTATCTCCTCCCTTTCTCTCCGTCCCCTCCCCCTCTTTTTTTTTAACTAGCCGGATTTCCCTTACAAAGATGATCTCCTTGCCTTGGACTCCAGCTGTCTCTTGTTTATTGTTCTGGTGTTCTTTGCTTTATTTATCATTTTAAAGGTAAGTTAAAACTTAAGCATGTCTGAGTTACTATATTAAGATGCTGTCAATCTGAGTTAATTCTCAATGTTGAATTAAGAACTCATCTCACTTCTTAATCCTGTGTTAACCTCTTTGAGCATAATTGTTAGGATGCTCAATTATGGTATGGCTTAAGTCTTATATTTTATGTACTGATGTCTTCAGTTAACTTGTTTGTATGCAGTGGGGCATGTTTACACAGCTCTGCCCTTCCTCAGGAGGAAGTAAGAATGTACGAAGACTTCGGATACCATCTTTTTGCATATGTGGAGATAAATTTAATATTTGTAATTAAGCTTGTAGTGAAACAATACTGAGTTACTGCATACAAGTTTTCTAAACAAAATTTGTAAAATATCTCACTGTGCCTAACAAACCAGGGTGCATGTTTTGGAAGGAAGATAATTGAAGGAGGAAATGCATAGGTTAATTCAAAGCTGCATCTTTATTTCTACTGAAGGGTGATATTACCAGTTATTTTCTTAAGATCTAAATACAGAGACATTCATTTGAATTACAAAAACTGTTGTGCAGACAAATGAGTTGGTAATATACCTTGGCCATGACAATATTTCTTTATTGCATTCAGATTGAATTTAAGAAAAAAGTGAAGTAATGAAAAACAATTTTATTCATTTACTATACTTTTAAGAGGAATGTCTGACTGGAGGGAGTGGAAGCCTGATAAAATAGATATTTTTGTATTGGTTGGGAAATACGGTACCTTCTGTATAACCACATATTAATTTGCCGGTGAAAAATGTAATGTTACACAGTTTGAGGATTAGATTTTTTTTTTTCCTCATTATTAGAGCATGATAGTACATTAATACATCTTCCTACAACAGTTAATGTTGACTTAGGGCAAAGTAGCCTGAACTTTGTCATCTTCTCTTTGTTGCTTGGAGGGGTTTGTGCCCTCTCCTTCACACTGGTGCCTGGACACACGGTAATGCTAACTCAGGGATGAATGGAAATGTGCTGTTGGCCTGTCCTCCTCCTCCTGGCAAGTTTGGACCGAAATCCACAGAAGCATAAGCCAGTTGGGGATTAGTTTGATTAGCACTGCTGAGGCAGATAGAGAGATTAGTTGAATGGATCTGTGAATTCTTTTGCTAAAACCTGTGTGGTTCATACTCTGAGTCACTGTGATAGCAAAGCTAAACAGGGAACAGGAATGGAATAGGTATGTGGCTAAATCTGTCAAATAGCAACCATTCCTCTGATATGTATTGACTGATTTATGCTTTTTTGTCATATGAATGTAATCCAGCATCTAATTTCTGAATTAGCTAATGCATATGAAGTCTTTAAAAAGAGAAATATATTTTCTTTCAGGCATATCTAATTAATTGTGTATGGAACTGCTATAAATACATCAGCAACAGAAATTTGCCAGAGATAGCTGTGTATCCTGCTTTTGAAGCTCCTCCACAGGTAAAACCTCTTCCTGAGATAAAAAGAACCATCATCATTTCATTTTAAAGTAGGAAACCACCACATCCCTATATGTTTACAGGCTCTGCCCAGCTTTCTAAACAAAGACTGGAAGGATTAAAGTTAAAGCAGCTAATGTTATGGTGGGTTATTTCCTAGTTACATAGTGCATAAAATAGGAGGTTTTATAGAGAAAAGTCTTTGCATGTTTTTCCTGCAGTAAAGTGTTCAGATTGCACCAGTCAAAACCTTCCTTGCTGCTCTGCAAAACCAAGAGACGAGACAGTGGGTGGAATGAATGACCTAGGGTTAGGCTCAGTGGAGCAGTAAACTATTGTTCCACCTCCTTTCACTTCCTCAGTGGCTTACTAGAAACAGCAGTAAGTTCTACTTAAAAACATTTGCCTGCAACAGAGGATTAAGTTGCTGATGGGGCATGTATGTTTTTTTCTTTTTTTTTTCTTAAACCTTCTGCATTAATCTCTTCAAAATACCTTCTCTTTAGTATGTTCTGCCGACCTATGAAATGGCAGTGAAGATGCCTGAAAAGGAACCTCCACCTCCCTACATACCTGCCTGAAGCAATTGTTATGTTAATTAACATCTGTACCAGCTTCCTGGGGGTTTTGTCTTAATCTTGCAAAACTGCTTAAGTAATAGAAATATTCAGGGCTTTAGGAGCAAACTGTTCTGTTTAAAATATGTTTGATATAAACTTACTAAGCAAAACACATCTGGGAGTGATTTTGTTTGCTTTAATTTTTGTTCTCCTTAATGCTCTTAAACATTTTATTGCCTTAGGGCCTTATACTGCAAGAACTTATGCATGTGACTAACTTGTGGCTTTTAATAATACCAACTGAGCCAATCTATGATTGAAGTTAGCTACAATTATAAGTGTCTGCAGGATCGTGCCCTTAATTTATATTAATTTTTTGTAAAGTAGTTCACAAAGACAATCTGATCGTGCAGCAAAATGACAGTTTACCTTTATCCATTTTTTGGAGGGGGAAGGGGTTTGAATGTGGTATATACGTGACTTTTTTTTACTTTGCACTTTTCTCATATGTTATCTTACCTTTTATTGTGGTTTTTTTGGTTATCCTATGTCTTGAAACATCGTATTTTTTCAGGAGGAAGTGAGGGTGGCACAGGAAGTTTATTAAAATGTGCTGCAAGTGCAAGAAAAATAGAAATGTTGAAGATGGTTGCATGCTTCTAATCTTATATGTATTTTCCTCTTTGTGATAAATGATACTTAAATAAATCTTTTACAAAATGTTTACCAGTAGAGTTGGTTGGTCTGTTGGATTTTAAGTGCTTCAGTGTACTGCAGATAGTCTCACATACATGTAGTTTAGCCAACACTGGTTTCCTACAGGTGTTTAAGTGGTTGATCTGTGTTCTTTAGCAGAAGTCCTCCTGTGGGTAGAGAACCTGTTTCCCTTAATGTGTAAGCTTGTATTGCAGCCTTTTCAGGTCACATACTCGATTGTCTTCTACTTGTCTGATTGCTACTTATACATAAGCTGGGAAAAGGGAATTGTACTGGAGGCTTCTAGCCCTTGGGGCAAACTTGATGTCTGATGAGCTGAGGCATTAAGAACAGGACAGACACCCAGCAGGACTACATTATTCACGGTGGAAAATGTCCAAAGTTGTTGGACAGATGCCATAACTTCAGAAATGTTCTAAAAAACCTCCAAAACAACTACAAATGACAACTTTCTACTCTTCCTTCTCTGTAGTAAGAGGTAAAAGATAATGTAATGATCTGCTAGTCTGTCTGAAGAAAACATGGCTTTCTACTTTGGAAGACAAAAGGGATCTGGGATTAAACTCTGGAAAAAAGGGTTAAAATTGGTACAGCATACAGGTTTTTGGTTATTCTGGTCTGTTCAAGAATGTACCTCCTTGTCCCCCTGACACATTTAAGAACATCTGCTGTTGCCATGATTGATATCTGTTAGTTTCCTTAGTTTTCCCTTTACTTGAGGTGCCACCCACAAGGGCACCTGACACTGTGGTGCTGTACAATGTTTTGGGCTGCTGTTGGGACAGTGCCTTGCTCATCCCCTTACCCTGTGCACCCCTGTGTGTTGGCAGCTGTGATCAGTTCCAAGTTTAAGGAACTGTGTTGGATCTGGGTTCAGACAGAGGCTCCAAAACCAGTGCATCTTTACGTGCTGGCAGGCTGTGTACATGTGACTCCTGGAGGGCGGGGGGCTGACTGGCTGCATGAAGCTGGGGTGGTCCAAGAAACAGAGAGCTGAACTAGTGGGGTATTGTGTGATACACACACTGATCCAAGAGCGTATATGGCCTGGATCTACCTGCACCCAGGAAGAGCCGGTGTGTGCTCAGAATGAAGCCAAACCCCTGCTCCTTCATGAGCAATCTGACCAGGAGTGGGCACCAGAGGAACCTGAAATCGTTGGAGGGGCAGGGAGCTCGGCCGGCCGAGGGGCTGGCTGTAGGCTTCCCCAAAGGTGGGTGGGCGATGGTAGAGGTGAGCAGTGTCTGGCAGCAGCAGGCACGGCTTGAAATTGGTGAGTGCGTGCTGTGCTCCAACAGCTGCAGCCCCCTCCAGGAGATGAGAGCTGATGCCCTTCACCTGCTCACTGTCCCACCAAGTGTGCTGGTGGTGCCTCTTCCACTGTGCGGTGGAGGTAGCATTTGCCCAAGTGAGTCGATGTCTGTCTGCGCCTCTACTGCTGGTGGGTGTGAGGGTGTGGTGGTTCCTGTGCCAAATAGGGGCTGCCTGTGCCCCTTACGGAGGTGAAGATGGGCCCACGCTCCAACACCTCGACTGCAGGTTTGGCAAAGGTGTCTTCTAAAAGGCCGTGCTGGAGGTTGGAGTGGATTTGTGCCATAAACTGCTTTCTGTTGAAGCTTGTTGCGGCTTCCCCTGGGAGCTGGCAGGATCTGCCGTGCCAGGGAGCAGACAAAATGCCCTGCGTTAGGCAACAACAGGGAGGGCAGGTCCTTGGGCCGCGGAGATCACGCTGTGAGCTGCGTCACCCATTCTTTGCAAATACTGCCCTGGAGATAAAGCCTGGAGACTAGAAGTGTGAAGTTACCAGACTTGGGTCAGTTCCAGCGCAGGGAGAACGGGTGTTTGTGTTCCAGCCGGAGCCCCCGCCCCAGGTTTGAGCACTGCCCGTGCCGTGCCGCGCGTTCCCGAGGCTCAGCTCCAACCCTCGCGGCCGGCAGCTTTAAATGCGGCGCGGCGGGCGGCGGGG
>NW_020799097.1:10717688-10727688 GCF_003259725.1 Athene cunicularia
TGCATGAAGCTGGGGTGCTTATACACATCTATGCCCTGCCCGGAGGCGATGCCCTGCCCCGAGGCGATGCCCTCCGGGAGGTGATGCCCTGCCTGGAGGCGATTCCCTTCCCGGAGGCGATGCCCTACCCGGAGGCGATACCCTCCGGGAGGTGATGCCCTGCCCCGAGGTGATGCCCTGCCTGGAGGCGATTCCCTTTCCGGAGGCGATTCCCGGACCCGGCTGCCTCGGCACCGCCTGCCATTGCTTCCCCTGGGCTGCTGCCTTACAGGCTTGGTTTTACGAACGATTAGGGGAGAGTTATTCCCCAGGGACGTCCTGCTGCAGCTGCAGCGGTCCATGGACCACTCCCTTGTAGGCAGAAGTGCCGACTACTTTTTTTAGTGCAAAACTGGCCTTGCTAATCTCTAAAACCTACATAACTCTTCCCTACTTGTGTTTATTTCTCGAAACATCTGTTTCAGACTCAGAGAGATCAGGCTGATGAAAAGGTTTTTTTTCTTAATTTAAAAAAGAGAATTCCAGAGCCTACAAATCTTGGATTTGGTCTTCTTTTTTTTTTTTTTTTTTCAATTTTTTTTTTTCTTTTGCCATGACAAATAGTGCGTGCTTTTCTTTCATGTCTTAAGCTACACATGCGTGTGCAAACATTTAATATTTTCTTAGCTTCTCAACGGGCACAAAGCCATTCTTCTAAGTCCTTATGCAAAACCTGAGTTATGGGATGCACGTAGAATTATATACCCGGACAGAATCCTAGATTCATCCAGTGCATTACTCTGCCCAAAGGCAAAATCAACTCTGCTACTGTGTTTCCTGATGGAAGTAAGATCTATCTGCCTGATTTGATCTTTTTTTCGCCTGCCTTTTCACTTGTACAAGAGAAAAAAGTTTTTTAATGCATTGGGGGAAAAAATGGTGCTGTTTTCACCTCTACTTTTAAGAGATTGTGAAGACTTTATTTTTTTTTTTTTTTTTTAACTGTAATGCAATAATAGAAGTCATCTTGATAGTAGCTGGGAAAGGTGTGTCCAGTTCCCAAAAAGAGCTCTTCAGGGAGTATATTCAAACAGAACACCTCAAATTTTGCTATTTAATGCATTGTTGAGCAGGAATGTGTCTTTTGTAGAAATATTGTGCTTCTGAGTTGTCTGTTTTTCATAAACCTGCAGTACAAATCCATACCTTGATCAATGTCAGGTCATGCTATCAGGACTGAGAGTGTACAGCTTAAGTTTCCTGCTATTGCTGTCTTGATTATTTTTCATCTTCCTAGAAGTGATGCTTATCTCTGATCTGAGCTATGGCTTTTCTGTTTCAGTCCAGATTTATGTCAGTGAGGAATTTTAGCAGCTAGAAAAATTGGTGTAAATGTTAATTTTTACATGTAACATTTCTTCATAAATAAGTTCATTTATTTCTCTGCTCTAGAAGCCTTTAAACAGTAACAACTTCTAAAGAAGATTTTATCACAGCATCATTTGTGTCTTTTTCCTGTTGCTCTTTATTTCTTCTTGTCTGAACTTCACAACACTTTGGATTGTTAATCAGGAATTTATATTGTTACTATACTAAAAAATATTGTTAGGATCTGTTCACTACATAATCTAGTCAGTTGTTTTACAATTTTATTTCTGAAGCTTATAAAAATATGTAAGATGAAAAAGTAAGTACATTTATATATCATTGCTACACTTCTGTGTTGGCTGTTATAGCAAGCTACAACCCTTTGTTTCAAGGAATAGTGACATATTTTGTGGGTTCAAATGTGGACCTATCTTTTAATGCTTAGAAGTGTTCAATTTTTTCTTACTCGTCAAAATTAATATTTAAGAATTTCTAATGTGTTGCTCACTGTAATTTTAAGCCTCTTCCTCAAGAATCAAGAGTGCCAACATTTATCTGGTAGGAATAGTTTGCCATGACAGCTCTCACTGCCTTAGGGTGAGAGCTCTGGTCCTGTGCAGGAGATAACTGAAGTGTTTTCCTTCCTTCTTGACAGACACTGCCTGCAAGAACCGGCCCTTAGACCTCGTCTTCATCATAGACAGTTCCCGTAGTGTCCGACCTGAAGAGTTTGAGAAAGTGAAAATCTTTTTGTCAAAAATGATTGATACTCTGGATGTTGGTGAAAGAACAACCCGTGTGGCGGTCATGAATTATGCTAGCACTGTCAAGGTGGAGTTTCCCCTCCGGACCTACTTTGATAAAGCATCTATGAAGGAGGCTGTATCTCACATTGGCCCCTTGTCTACTGGCACAATGACTGGCCTTGCCATCCAAACTGCCATGGATGAAGTCTTCACTGAGGAAATGGGCACCCGGCCAGCAACCTTCAATATCCCCAAGGTGGTCATTGTTGTGACAGATGGACGGCCACAAGACCAGGTTCAAGATGTGGCAGCAAGCGCCCGCACAGCTGGCATTGAGATCTATGCAGTTGGGGTAGACCGGGCAGACATGCAGTCCCTGAGGATAATGGCCAGTGAACCACTGGATGAACACGTCTTCTATGTGGAGACCTATGGTGTGATCGAAAAGCTGACAGCCAAATTCAGAGAGACTTTCTGTGGTAAGGTGGTCAGTCCAAGAAGGTAGTGTAATTTGGCTCCTTTTGGCTCCTACTGTGGTTCCACTCCTTAAGAAAGAAGGTTTTCTTTTTCAGAAGTGTTATGTATCACATTTAAATATTTCATTTGCCATCTGTTGGGCAAACAAGCCAACCCTTTTATTCAGCATAGGCCAAGCAATGACCTTTAATTTTGAATAGTGATCTTACCATGCAAGTAACAAGACCTGATTTCAGTGGACCTCCTTGTGTGGTTGGACTGATTTAGTGCAAGAGAAAGCATAGCAATCTGGCCAGGATTTGGCTAGCTCTATTTACTGACTCTCCCATAGCACGCACCAGAGCTGTGCAGTCTGCTCATTCATTTTCCCATCTTGCTGGGAAGTGAGGAGAGTGGAAGCATGGTGCTGAAGGGCTCTTTATAGTTCTGGAGTAAGAAAATCAGTGTGGCAGGTGAACCATCATGCTATCTTGAGCAATTTGATGCAGGATGAAGGGCCCAAACACAATGGCAGGTCATCTTGGGATGGGCTTTCACTCTGCAGGCACTGCTGGGCTTTTTCAGTGTGCCAGACTCACACCTTTCTCTGTTACTCTGAAACTTGATTTAGATAGGGAACTGTGGGATGGGTTGAATTAGCTTGGCCTTTTCAGGGCTGGTCTTGGAAAAATGCTGGATGTATATGTAGTTTGGACTAGAACTCCACTAATGATGCTAGGCCAGTGTGGGTTGTTATTGTCATTGACAGAAAAAAAAGATCATGTATCTGGAATATTTAGAACTGCCTATAGGTAGCAATGACACAGCCCTACTCACAAAAATCAAACAGTGACTTTTTGATAATTAAACTTGTATGAACCTTGAGCCTTTTCCAATCATGTTGTGTTGCTGATGTGATCAGATCCTCTCCCTAGTAGCTGGAAGGGGGTACAAATGCCCACCTAGTTGGACAGGTATGTGTGCTGTGAACATAGCACTAATTTTCCACCTATGCTCTTGCCAAAGTAAGTCCTTTCATAGCACCAAATAAAAATCTCTTGTTCTTAAGAGTAAGCTCACTGTTTATTGTGCCGAAGCATAGAAATTAGGTCCATACTAAACTGGAGGGTAAACCAAAGAGAGCTCACAAATATACACTTCCAGTGTAACCCTGAGTTGCCTGCATGCAATTAGCCAGAATCTGTGGGATTCATGAACAAGAAGAGGGTAAAGGGAATAATTTTTAAAGAGGTTTCTACAAACCAAATAAATCTAAGAGGGTCTTGTAAGACAGTGTGGGTAAACTGGGTCTTTTCCAGCTCCAAACTGCTTTTTGGTCAGAAATCTAGACTCACCAGTGACAATTAGGATTTTCTTTGCTTTGGCCAAGGCAAATAAATTTGTTTGTAGGGTGAACTGAAAACAGGAAAACTAATGTTCAGGGGCAAAATAGTTGGCTAAGATGAACATCTTGATGTCTTGAGAGCATCATTCAACATGAGACCATCCTGGAGGTAGAAAATCTTAGCCTTGAATTGGTGTCAAGGGGAGGCTTGACTTTCCTACCACAAGAATCTGACCATTTGAGTCTGAGCTTCTCAGTTATGCTTGAAAATACCACCCACAGATTATGTTCATAAATCATGGAGATGAATTCTCTTATTGACAAGGGTGTAGCAGAATGAAAAGATGGAAAGACAAGGCACACTTTCTATCAGCCTTATTAGGGGACACCTAGATCTTCCATGTGTTAGAAAACAGGAAATGTTGCCTTCCATTCAGAAATATATGAGAAGATTCAAGCACTCTTGCTTCTCATTTCTGTTTTACCACTATTGCTTTGGAGTTTGATTTTACCAGTAGTCTATACGCACATTGCAACTACTCATCTGAGTAAAATCTCAGATAATAACAGACTTGTGCTTCCCCTTTTTCTCCTTTTCCCTTTTGTTTTCTCCTTCTTTCTTTCATTCCTTTCCCCTTTTTGTTCCCCTTCCCACTTTTTTCCTCCACCTTTTTTTTTTTTTTCTCCCCCCTTCCCTCTCCCCTTTCCTTTTTCCCCCTCATCTAAATTTAGTCATCTAAAAATCATATAAGTTTCAGTGGGTATCTAGGTTTCCTTTACAGTCTGTGGAGAGAAACAGGGGCATCTTGAAGTGACCAAAGAAGCAGCAGATCCAAAGATAAATATACTTGAGAAAAACTGGTCAGAAGTTAATTAGTTATGTAGTTAGGCCATCTGTGAAGGAAAAGACTGTCAGCACACGCAGTGCATTCCAGAGACAGACCTGCATTACAACAGTTAGTCTGCCCTGTCACCACAACACCCATATCAGCTGCCATCCATCACGCTGCTTTTCGTATCACTAGTTTTTTGTTTTCTCAGTCTGATGAAACAGCCTTACTGTTTGCTAGGGAATTAGCTTGTCCTTGAAAATTGAATCTCGTTTTGTAGTTTGCACTTTCAGCTTCTCAGTTCTCTGAGGTTTGAATATTATTTGTGTACTGTCCTTCGATTAGGAGGTTCACATACCTGCAAAGCTACCTTACTGTAGAAACTTTCTTCCACATCCTCTTCTGGTTTTGACTTTTTGAATCTGATGGATCAAGGCAGCTGCAGCCTTCACATACCCCTCTTGCACTGGTGGGTTTCTTTGCTGGACCAGCATTACGCAGGGACTTTTTTCATCTCTGAGAAGACAGTGTGTTATCCTCGTGCCTCCAAGTAATTTTTCTGTTCCTCCTGGTCTTGATGGTCTTTCTGTTGTAGTTTTGGTTTAGTTTATTTTATTTTGCTTTCTGTTCCATTTCAGTTTACATGTGATTTTTTTTTACAGTGCAGCAGGAATTCATAAATCAGGTTGTATGCCAATGATCAGATGTTAGTAAGATGCCAGACAGTGACTGATACATTTTGGGATTATTTCAACTGGTTGTCTGTAATAGAGATTGGCTACAAAAAGCCAGAAGGTCCTTTTCATTGCAGAATTCACATTTCCAGTGTAATGTTACTAAATTCTTAAAATCTCTCCCTGTTGCACCTTTTTCAATTCATCTTGTCTTTCTGCCACCTCCGGTGGTGAGTTATTTCACTGCAGTTGTTCCAGTGTCATTTATGACCTCTTTCTTTCTTCTGGCTACAGAATGATGCAGAAGATGCCTGTAGCTTTTTGTGACAGTGACACAGCACTGACATTTACTACTGCTAATCCAGCAAACAGTGCAAGATGTACTTTTGTAAGCATAAATTATTAATGACTGTTTCTTTTCTTTGGGATGACTGAAATACTTTTTCTGTAAATGCCCTTTGTAGCTGCAAATGTGTGTGCACTTGGGACCCATGACTGTGAGCAGGTCTGTGTGAGTAACGGCGGATCCTACATTTGTGATTGCCATGAAGGCTACACTCTGAATCCAGATAAAAGAACCTGCTCAGGTATTATTCTTTCTGTAGATGTGTTCAGCTAGAAAAAAACCCCACTTTTTAACACCATAATTGCATTTAAGAAGCTACTTGTGTACTACTGCTGAAACAATGAACATCTGTATCTTCTTTAATAGTAATAAATCTAATAATAAATAATAAATAAAAATCTGCTGCAAGTAATGGTGAGTAGTTTGACTCCATCACCATCCTTTTTATTATGCTTACAGAACCATTCATTAGGGCCAGACGCCAAAACAAAGTCTTCAGATGTAGAAAATGTATAGATATTTTCTCCTACCACTTATTCTAATTCCTTCAATTACTGTTATCATTTCTGAGCTGATTCCAAATCGAAATATATTCAGAAATGTGAACATGCACTTCATCCCAAACTACTTTTTATTAAAAATGAATCGCTTCTCTCATATGCATCTTGCAGCTGTGGACACATGTGCACCTGGAAGGCATGAGTGTGATCAGATCTGTGTGAGTAACAATGGATCCTATGTCTGTGAATGCTATGAAGGCTATGCCCTGAATCCAGATAAGAAGACTTGCTCAGGTAAGAATTAAAGGTTACTTTAATATATGAAACTCATGGAGAGATGGACATGTTTTCTGTGAGTTGCCCTCATTACTTCTAGTTGAAAAATTGCTTACAGACATCAGCTCTTAAAATGTGAATTCACTTATAGCCTTTCCCCTTGGTTCCTGTAACAATCAAATTCATCGTTCTTTGCATGTGTTGATTTAAAAAATGCAGTTTGGCACTCACCTACCATTTTATGCTTTTCACAGTATTTCATAAACATCACTTAGTCCCTGGGAAAGGATGAACCTATTTCGGAGATGCCCACCAGCACTGTGTCTCCACTGGAGAATGAGGGCCACTAGTCCACAGAGAACTTAAAACCTGATGATTTTCCCATGTCCTCTCCACTGCTTCCGTTGAAACTCAGGGTTTTTTACAGTTTGTTGCTCCTGCTTCCAAAGTTGTGCAGGGCCCTGCTGTATAGAAACCCCAGTCTTACACTGGCAGCAGTTTATTCCTCTCCTACTCCTTGAATTGGCACCCTGAAAAGTTAACCTATTATAAAAACTTTTTTCCTTCCCAAATAATTCTCTGGAATTATTTCTTTAAATCCAGAAGTTCTGAGCAGCACCAGCCTTAGGGTAGCTATTTTATAACTGGTAAGTATATCTCTCCCTTTGAGAGCCCTTGAGCATTTTTCTCACTGAAGTTTTCCCTCTTCTTATTTCTGAAGGGAGAACGTAATCTTCTAGAGCTCCTGCTTTTTTGTATATGTCTCACTAGGTTTTATATCTCTCTGCCATTTAATAGCATTTCTGTGTATCATGCCTGGCTTTTTGTGCCTGTGTTCAGCTCATGGATGAAAGTATGAAGTTAGATTTGGATCTACTATAGTTACTGTTAATATTGCAAGGAACAACTTCTGCCTTGTCACGTGGCAGGTTATTGCTCATGTCAGTATGGTGTTTTACCTTCATCCTTACTGGGGATAATCAGGACTGTTAAAATTGCTGATAAAAATCAGACTTGTGTGAGATGTGTTATATTAATGTCTTACAGTCCTGCTATCTGCCTCTACTAAATAATTAGTAACTGAACTCAGCTGTCTGGAGGATAATATAATAATAGAGTAGGGTTGAATCCTAATTAAATTGTATTTATTGTATTTATAAATGTTGAAACATTTAAAATGCTTGAGTGTCTGGGAGGATTAATAAGTTTGCTTCCTAAAACTATGTTTCACCACAGTCATGGACATGTGTGCACCTGGAAGGCATGATTGTGCACAAGTCTGTCTGAGTAAGGATGGATCCTACAGCTGTGACTGCTATGAAGGCTACACTCTGAATCCAGATAAGAAGACTTGCTCAGGTAAGACCTGATCAAGGAAGTATTATATGTAGCTAAAAGAAAGTACCTTTTAAAAATCAGGTTAATTTACATTATTTTTCTGATAAATTATCCAAGAGTTTCTGTAGAACTCCTGAGAACACAGTGCAACTTCATCTCTTCATGTGTCCAGCAATAACTTGAGAACTGTGACTCTTTCACAGTTGTGAAAATTGTAATTGCTATAATTAAAATGCCATTTGATGTTTCCCGAGGACTTCACAATATTTTTACACTGATAGAGCACAAATTACCATATTTACCTAAGAGAGGGAAGGATAATATATTTGGTGGGAATTATGTAATGTGCAGTACCCGTGTCACAAAAACCTTCAGCAAAGCAGCATATAGGAATGAGATGAAGAAGAACAAGGACTGTGCTGGGAGAGAGATTACAGTCTATATCATCATGAGTGTGATCACTCTTTTTGGTAGATATGTTTGGACCTTTAAAAATACTCCAGCCTTAGAGCTCTAGAGGAAATTTTCTTTCCCAGTGCTGGTCTCTTGTGGAGAACACGAGCATAGATATAACTGGTACTTAAGGATGTACATATAAGTATATAGAGTATATAGTACCTACAGATTAATACGTATTCTATATTATTTTCACTTGATTAGGATTTGAGCTTCACTCTTCATTTCTTTGGCTGTCTCACTGAAGATATATTTAAGCAAAATCCTTTTTTTCCACTTCCATCATAATCCTTTTCCTTACTGCATTTTGTGTGACAAAAGTGCTGAACCAGTGAATTTCTTCCTGCCTAGTTTAGAAGCTGATTTTGCAAATACTGTTCCTAAGACTAACTCTCACCTGCATTATATAGACTCAATAAACATCTGTGAGGGAATATGAATTCAGTTAGGCATCCTCTTTGGATGTCTAATCCCGAACCTACTTTCATAGCACTGATTATTCCCCTGCGTAGACAAATTTCAGATTATTTCCCTAACATGCTTGGGTTTTTTTTCCTCTTTTGAATCTCATTCTGCAATAGATTTCTAATGCTTTTTCAACCATCAAGGTCTTTGTGATATAATAAAAATAGTCTAGGTCCAGGAGGGGTCTTTTCTCCCCTCCCCTCCCCTCCCCTCCCCTCCCCTCCCCTCCCCTCCCCTCCCCTCCCCTCCCCTCCCCTCCCCTCCCCTCCCCTCCCCTCCCCTCCCCTCCCCTCCCCTCCCCTCCCCTCCCCTCCCCTCCCCTCCCCTCCCCTCCCCTCCCCTCCCCTCCCCTCCCCTCCCCTCCCCTCCCCTCCCCTCCCCTCCCCTCCCCTCCCCTCCCCTCCCCTCCCCTCCCCTCCCCTCCCCTCCCCTCCCCTCCCCTCCCCTCCCCTCCCCTCCCCTCCCCTCCCCTCCCCTCCCCTCCCCTCCCCTCCCCTCCCCTCCCCTCCCCTCCCCTCCCCTCCCCTCCCCTCCCCTCCCCTCCCCTCCCCTCCCCTCCCCTCCCCTCCCCTCCCCTCCCCTCCCCTCCCCTCCCCTCCCCTCCCCTCCCCTCCCCTCCCCTCCCCTCCCCTCCCCTCCCCTCCCCTCCCCTCCCCTCCCCTCCCCTCCCCTCCCCTCCCCTCCCCTCCCCTCCCCTCCCCTCCCCTCCCCTCCCCTCCCCTCCCCTCCCCTCCCCTCCCCTCCCCTCCCCTCCCCTCCCCTCCCCTCCCCTCCCCTCCCCTCCCCTCCCCTCCCCTCCCCTCCCCTCCCCTCCCCTCCCCTCCCCTCCCCTCCCCTCCCCTCCCCTCCCCTCCCCTCCCCTCCCCTCCCCTCCCCTCCCCTCCCCTCCCCTCCCCTCCCCTCCCCTCCCCTCCCCTCCCCTCCCCTCCCCTCCCCTCCCCTCCCCTCCCCTCCCCTCCCCTCCCCTCCCCTCCCCTCCCCTCCCCTCCCCTCCCCTCCCCTCCCCTCCCCTCCCCTCCCCTCCCCTCCCCTCCCCTCCCCTCCCCTCCCCTCCCCTCCCCTCCCCTCCCCTCCCCTCCCCTCCCCTCCCCTCCCCTCCCCTCCCCTCCCCTCCCCTCCCCTCCCCTCCCCTCCCCTCCCCTCCCCTCCCCTCCCCTCCCCTCCCCTCCCCTCCCCTCCCCTCCCCTCCCCTCCCCTCCCCTCCCCTCCCCTCCCCTCCCC
>NW_020799097.1:10727738-10730609 GCF_003259725.1 Athene cunicularia
CCCCCCCCCCCCAATATTCAGCAAACCCAGAACAGAGAAATATTGAAGAGGGAATAGCTGGGGTTAGTCACACACTTTTCAATACTGCAGAAACTGCATACCACCAAGCAGGAGACAGCTTGAGGTGATGTCCTCCCCTCCAGGCTGAATTTCATTTTGCTATTTGTTTCTTTAGCTTCTCAGGGACTTTGTGTTATAGTAAAAATGTAATAATTTTAGAAGTGTTTCTTTCCTTCCTGGTCTCCTTACTGTAAAGTTGTGTACTGGAAATTTTTCTAGCATGCCCTTGGAGGTGCTCTGGCACTTCCCCTCTGGTGGTGTTAGGCAGCTGTGGTTGGAGTGAGCACAGACTGTACGGAGTAAGGACTGAGGGAGACCCCAGTAAGCCAATTAGTTCGTCTCACTGCTCCAAGGCAAGATCAGTTACACATATCAGTAGTTCCCGGTAAGATTCATGTAGGATAGGCTCCCAGCATGGAAAAGCATTGCCATTGGAAAGCATTAAAAAAAGGTTATCTTGTTTTTGGATAACTGTTTCTCCAAAATGCATTCTGTAGGCACTGACGTATGTGCACCAGGAACCCATGACTGTGAGTAATATGTGAGTAATGGTGGATCACGTACCTGTGACTGCTATGAAGGTTGTTCAGCTGTTGGCAGAATCTCTGCACCATTTAATGTAGAATCATAAGTAAAGTTGGGTTGGAAGGGAGGTACCTAGTCCGATCTCTGGTTCAGAGCAGGAATAATCTGTCATTACATCAAGTTCCTAAGGATCCTGTGTAAGAGCAAAGTTATAAAATAGGTGGATATAGCCAAACACCATCTGCAAATATAGTAATTTTTTGTAGGTCTGGTCTTCTACATAAATGCAGTGTAAACACACAACTCTAGCATGTTTTGTATGACTTGTTTGGCATCTCAGTGGTAATGGGAGCATCCAAGATTTTGAATATCAAATACTGGAAGGCTCTAAATTTCACAGGAAGTCTGTAGAAGACTTCAGGGTACCCTTGGCAGTTGCCAAAGTTGGCTGAAAAAAGTAATTTTGTTAAAACAGACAGAATCCAAGGAGGATCTGTAGCTGTCATTGGAGAATTTAAATGCAAACATAAAAAATTAACTGGCAGTTGGTTGGAAACCAACCATGTTGGTGTGATATTTTGAACTGGCCTTCCTCCAGCTGACTCTTGAACAGGTCTTCTTTGTACATTGACCATAAAGCCAGTGGAACGTTCCAAAGGAGGGAGGTGAACAAATACGGGTTCAGCGGAATCAAGGAGACACCAGTTTCAACATTGGCTCTAAGACAAATTAATTTCTGCACTGCTAGAAATGAATCTGTTCATAGATTTTGCAGTTTCCCTGCAAAATGGAAATATCAATGGCATGATTGATAAATAAAAAAAGAAACCAAAACAATTCAGAAAAAAAGAAAAATTGCATCCAGGTATAATATTTCTATTGCTTTACTGTTATAATGCTCACATAATTTGTTTGGCATTGATCAGCTACACATTTATGTATCTGCATAAAAAAGAATTGATTAATCTGCTGTCGTTGCCTTTGCAAGTGATGTCAAAAACATGTATAACGAGACAGGTATTACACAGAAGTAACACCTCTTGATAACTTGTTGAAAGGGTATTTCATAATTGTAGGCCCTCTTTTAAGAAGGCTCTGCCTTTGAAAGCTTATTATTATTCTGGTCTCAGATGTAGACAGTAATCTCACTTACAGTAACTGTGCTTCAGTAGCTGTTGATGTTTGTTCTTAGCCTGCAGCAAGGGGTGCAGCTCCTATTTTCTTTATGGAGAGAGGTTAAATTGCCTTTCATGTAGCTAAGATCTCACAGCCATCAGCTGATGTCTGATGTTATTATACCACAATGAAATTATCACCTGAGCCCTTTGTGATCATCCCTGGTTTTGTGGTGGATTATAGAGAAAAAGGAGTTCCTGAGGATAGCTGAGGTGGGTTCCCTGTAAGTCTGGAAGATTGAGGGCAAGACCTAGAAACAGATTCAATGGAACCACTGCGGAGTATGGCAATGCTTGCTTTCTCTGAGGCTGGTGACTTCTCTGTCATACTGACTGGCTCCTCCATTAATATTGCTGTGTCTTTCTACTAGATTTAAAATGCATTTGGGCCTATCTGAATGCTGTTGTTCACCCATATTCATGTGACATTGGAATAGACTTCTGCTCATACCTCTTGAATAAAAAATAATACTCCTTATGCATGGATATTGCAAATATTACAAACTAAGGGTACTTGTAGGGTGATACACATTGATGATTTAGCTGAACCTCTACTGCTTAGTATTTAAAATTAATACATGTGTTCCTGCTTTCATTTTTGTATTACTTACCAAGTGGTGAATTCAATTCTTCTAATTCCTTCCCAAGCTGAGACTTTGGTGTCTAAATTCCACCTCCATCTCAGAAACTGATGCAAACTGCCCAATTTCTGACACTGACCGACTGTTTATGTCCCTAAAATCACTACATGCCTTCCTGCTTGGCTTGCAAAACTCCTGGAGTCTTAACTTTGGACTAATGTGTTCTCAGAAGTGTTGTGTTTGGGAGTGATGGGTACCCCAAATGCCATTACAATCTCACTTTGACAGGGCAGCAATCTTGATCTTCTGTAGATAGATAGATTTAGATTCTATTTAGATGCATTTACATGTGAGGAAGAAATTCTTTACTGTGAGGGTGGTGAGGCCCTGGCACAGGTTGCCCAGAGAAGTTGTAGCTGCCCCCTCCCTGGAAGTGTTCAAGGTCAGGTTGTACGGGGCTTTGAGCAACCTGGTCAGAAAGATGTTCCTGCCTGTGGCTGGGGGGTTGGACTAGATGGCCTTTAAAGGTC
>NW_020799097.1:10730659-10735815 GCF_003259725.1 Athene cunicularia
AAAAAAAAAAAAAAAAAAGTAAAAAAAAAGTGGCGAACTGTGTGGTACCACAGCAAACCTAAATGCTGGAATAAATGCCTTCAGATGGCACAGCACGAACTAATAACTGGAAATTAAAGCTAGGCAAGCTGTGATTCATCAAAAGGCACATTTTTTAGAAGAGAGAGTGGTTGATCACTGTGACAATTTACCAAGATTTCATCACTGGAAATTTCTGAGACTGGATGCTTTTTTCTGTAAAGGTGCTCTTGTTCAAGGAAGAATTGATTTAGGAGAGCACTATGTCTATGGTTGTCATCCTGATCCCAGGGGCTTCAAAATCAAGGAAGAGTGGGGTATTTAGAACTAATCAAAGAAAGAGAGCAAAGCAGGAGACTAGTAAGTTTTATATGTTAACTCATTATTTATACAGATGAATGAATTTTATGGTCCACCAAAGTTTCTGAAAGCCAAATGAAAACTTCTGCCAAGTTCCCAGTTCTTGAATAAATTCAAAGTTATTTTTATAAGGTCTAATTGCAAATCCCTCTTCTTGCAGTGTGCCTGAAGTTCAGTTTATCTGCCTGGGAAACATGAAGAGAAGACTCTGTTTTTCCTTGGATTACAATATATAATTCCAGGAAATCTTAAGTAGATAAAACTGAACACCAAGATAATTAAACCTGTAATGTCATCTCAATAGTAGCATGTCCTTCAGAGAACAATCCTTCTGCCTAAAAGAGCTAATGTTAAGCAAGAAAATGTGGTGGTTTCAATTTAGGAATATATTACAGAGAACTGAGGCTTTTTTCCAAAGTTATTCTTTGTTGTGCAATTTGTATCCCTAACATCTCTCCAAGACAACTTGGGGAAAGCACCAGAGACAATCACTTGGTCCAACTCCTGAGAAATTAGGGTTGTAGAGATCATTTGGGAAGTTGCCGGATCTTCGAAATGGTTTGGAATCTCTGGTTCAAGCATGTATTGACCTGTCTAGAAAACAGATTTGTTTGTTGAAAATGCATCAGTGAGAAAGTTTATGAATAAACTAAACATTATAGACAGCTATTTTATTGCCCTTAACAACTGACCACTAGATGAAGTGTCTGAGAAGCTGCAGGTGTATCAAGGCAGACAGCAGGTTGTCTGAGCTATCATTCTGCTTATTTTTAAAATAATCTTTCAGAATCAATCCTTTTTATTGTGTTCAGCAAGCTTGATTTTGATGCACAGCTTACAAAACAGCAGTTGTTATTTTATAGTTGACAAGTGTCGAGAAGACTTCTGGAAGACAGCCTTGAAAATACAGTGACCCTGAGGATCTTCATGTACAGTCATTTTATAACCATAAAGCTACCTATACCTGCTGTGCTTCAGTTTGTACTACAAGTACTACAGCAGGCACTGCTTTTCTGCAGGAACTACATTTTTATTCCTTTTTTAAAAGTAAATACAGAAAAAAAAAAAGAATGGATACATATATCACATTATATAAAACTGTGAAATGGCAAGGCAGAATAGAAAATGTGCCTATGTCTTCTGTCCATTAAATGGGAAAGTAAGTTGGGGTCTTGTAACTTATTTTAATAAAGTACGATATGCACACAGACACTGGAAGTTTTCTTGTATATAACTTAAAGGATGTGTGTTATGAAGTAAAGATTTTAACAAAACCAAGGAAACAAATCCTCAAAGATAAAGGGGGCATAAAGGGAAGAAATTCACAGAACTAAACAGAATACTATCCCTAATTTACATAGTTGGAAAAAGAACCATTTGATTTGAAAACCTACAAGTCCTTGTTAATATAGATAAAAGGTTTAATAGTAATTTCAGGTATTAATAAAGTTGTTTAACACTCAGAAGGATGAAAGATGTCCTCCAATTTAAGGTTTTTATCCTGCAAGGTTTACTTATGTTATTAGTTATTCCTGTTGTCATATCAGACTCTACTGAAAATACTTCTGCCAGTTTGGCTTATAGGATAAAATACACAAGTTAACAATTAAAAAATTTAATTGTTAAAGGAATCCAGTTGTTTTGCACACCTGGTGTTTATAATCATCCAAATGCTTCAGAAACTATATTGAAATAAGTTGCAGTCAAAAGTATGATTTTTTTTTTTTTTAATTTAAAAAGTCAACATATTTTGTAGAACTTTGCAATATAATTACACAAAATATTTTATGACTAGCTGGTATGTCAAGGACATACTGTAATGACATCTATGCTTGCTTCATGCCCTTCACCTAACAGATACAAACAATTGCAAGGAAAACTGGTGGGCAGAAGTTGGGTTATCATGTTCACAGCACATGCGAGTGGGACTTCAGGTATGTCTACAAAGTAATGTTAAGTTAGACTGTAATACTAAATAGCACAGGTAAACACAGAACACAACTTCAGCAAGGGCTAAAAATGAGACTGTAAACTCTCCAAAACTGCTGGATTGGTCTGTGGTTGTTATTTTGTGATGTGTGCCCACTGATATTCATTTGCTGTTGTTTGGTTAAAGTTAGTGTGGGACAACTTAGCTATGTTACATTTTCTTCCTCAAAGTGCTGTATATGCATATTTTTTCTGCAAGTCGTGGAGTTTTATGTCCAGCACTTTACTTTGCTTACTTTCATGTCCTCTGCTTAGACATGGGTATTATACAAGGATTTATAGGGCCAGAAGTATGCCTTGGCCTCTGTAATTGGTAAGAATAAACAAGCTGTAAATCTAATGCAAGACTTTTCAACTTCTTGGCAATTGGGAGTGGATGACATCAGTCCCATTTACACTAAGGCCAGTTGTCAGATGAGATGTATCATTATAAACAATAGTGGAAAATTGTCCCTGAGGCCAGATGTGTCTTGCTGGGCAGGCTTTGTTTCAGGCATTAGTATTCATAACTCCATTTTACATTACAAATGATAGTATTTACATTCAATTCTTCTGAGCAATTATATTGTCTCACTTTGTGTTTGTCAGCACCAGGTAAAATTCCAAAGTGATATAAGCAATTTCTTTAAAATAGGACATACCAGCACGTCCTATTGACTGAACATTTTTATTTTAAGCATAGATGTATTTGTTGCTATGGAATGAGTAATTATACTGTTTTAATTATTGGGGCAGTAGAACTTTAATGCAGAGACCTGTTAGGAAAAGAAATAAATTCGATCTTTTATTTTGAATAGAATGGAAAGGACCTACAATGGTCATCTAGTCCAACTGCCTGGCCACAGGCATCTTCTAAATTACCTTTAGCTATCTTTTACTCAGCTCTAAAATGCTTACAGGGCTTCAGCCAGCTTTGCTTTAGAGTTCTCTTATGTATGTGCTTCTAAGTTGGAATCAGTCAAAAAGCTGGATGCCCAGTGCTCCTCACTGTTGCATGTTCATGTAACTTCAATAAAATGATGTGACGATAACCCATGGCTGGTTCTATTTCTCTACATTTCCAGACAGGCTCCCTGAGAAGAGGGGAGCAGCACTAAACTTGAGACACAGGTTTGAGAGCTCAGCTTTGTCATGCTCCTCCTTTGGCACTGAACAAATTGCTTGTATTTCAGTGTCTGTGTTGTGGATAACTTACACTATGGAGCGCTTAGCCCCCGTGAAAGCAAGGGGGATGATGCCCTGGGAGTCATGCCACCTCTGTTTCTCCTGTGTCAAGAAGGCAAGTTTTTATAGCAGGATGCAGGAGACACAGTACAGACTTCTGCACATCCGCTACAAAACAGCTTTGGTGTGGAAATTATTTGTTTTGCAGCTGTGTCCAACCCAGCTTGGAGTCAGTGCTGCCAGAGCCATGCTGCTCCTGAAGGCCCCTGCACCCCTCTTGCGGGTCCAAAGCCAGGTTTGATCCTTCCCCCAGCTCACCGCACTGCTCAGGGTCAAGAGCTTTGCAACAGCAGCCATGGGGCTTGTTTTACCCTTCCTCAAGGCATTATCATCTGCCTATGGGACTGGCTGACCAGACCCGGCGGTGAGTGCTGGCAGCGTCTTCTGAGGGAGCAGCAGGAACGGCGTCCAGCGCCTGTCCCCTCAGCCACAGCCACCAGTTCCCTCGGAGAACAGTAACGCTCGGGGCAGCTCCGCGCAGGCCGCCTGTGGGGGCACGGGCGGGTGGCGGCGGCACGTTAATGGCGTCTCTCTCCTCCCACTCCCGGAAGTGGAGGAGCGCGCGCCCGCGGCGCGCTTCCGGCGGCGGTTGCCAGGGAGACGCGGCTATCCGGGAGGCCGCGCCGGGCCCGCGGTGTAGAGCTTGATGTAGAGCTTGTTTCCACGCATCACCTTGCCCGCCGCTCGCTCCTCCAGGATGTTCATCTACCTGTGCAAGAAGGTGCTCCTGGGGCACGGAGGAAGGTCGGGGCGGCGCGGGGCTGGCAGCCCGCGGCGCAGCCGGAGTTCGCCGCTTTCCCCCCAACCCCGGGACCACCGGGGCTCGGAGGCCTCGGGGCGCTGAAGGGATCTTCGGGGCTCCCTCCCGCTGCCTGCGGCCTTGCTGTCCGCTGGTGGTGCGGCAGTAGGCTTCATCCCTGCCCAGAGCGCTGCCCTGCTCTGTCCTGCCTGCTCCCTCTCGGCCTGGGTTTGGGGCTTCTTTCTATAGCTGTCTCCGAAGCAACTGCTCCCCAGGAGAACTGGGGCGTAGCACTTCAGCTGGAGACCGGCTCGTCGCAGAGCCCTGTGCGATCCCTCTCACCTGTGTTGTTGCTTATGGCACCTTCTCTGCCCTGTTACTGCACGTGTTAGATTTCCCTTTTCTCAAGTGTTGTGTTGCGCAGTTTCACTAGTGCTTGTAATTCTACTTGTCTTCTGTCTCGTTTTGCATGTACTGATGTGTTGATAAGACATGTTTATCTTGTGTGCTACCATATAGGTGTCTTTAAGGTGTTCAAATAGACTTAAAAAAACCCCACGATTCTTACAACTATGTAGATATACAAAATACTTCTTTTTCAGATTGCAATTCCTGGTAATGTTCGATTAAGATGTATTTCCTGGAATAAGGACCAAGGTTTCATAGCCTGTGGTGGAGAGGATGGATTACTGAAAGTTTTAAAATTAGAAACACAGACAGGTAAATGAGGGTTTTTTTCTAAGAACAAAATCCACCACACTTCAGAGAACCTAACTCCTTCCACAAGTTACCTGGCAATATTGTATGTTTTAGATCTGTATATAGA
>NW_020799097.1:10735865-10782151 GCF_003259725.1 Athene cunicularia
TTTTTTTTTTTTTTTTTTTTTTTTTAATATCTGTGTTCCAAGAAAAGTAAAATTTTTATATATATATATATATATATATTCAGATTCTTTTAAACCTCTCTGAATTAACAAAGTATGATAACTGTGGCTGCTGTTGTAGGTTTTGTTTTGTTGTTTTTTTCCTGAAAAACTACTAGACCATAAAGAGTATACAAATTTGGATGTCAGATGTGTATAGCAAACACATTCAACTGAGGGGTGGAAAATTCATCCTGCAGTTACCATTTACATATTTCTAGGGGAATAATTTTATCTGTGTAAATAGTGATTAGAGTTGCAGTATTGATAGAGACACAGCAATATGTATGCTTTATTAGGTTTATTCTATAGTTATTTTTGTTATTTTTAGATGAAGCAAAAATAAAGGGACTTGCAGCTCCTAGCAATCTTTCTGTGAATCAAACTCTTGAAGGTCATAGTGGTAAGTGTCTTTGGGCATTTAGTGTCCTTTTGCTTACAATAAAAAAATAGAAGATTTTGTGAAGTTGATACAGTAATTTTGCTGTAACTTCTTATTATAAGCCTGAAATAAAGATTATCAGTATTAAGCTCAGGTATGTAACAGCTTGGCTATCTATTTTTACCAAGTTATCTGATGAAAGACCTACAGTTGATCTTTCATGATCTGTGAGTGAATTACTGGGTTGAGAACCAAACTGATCTAGACTTAGCTCAGTTCTCTTAGCTGATACTGTATGTGTGATGCAGAATGCATGCTGCACAAATCAAACTCTGCTCTACCTGTTACGATTTGAATTCTGCTTATGGGTTTTGCAAGTCTGTGAAGTTTGGCATTACAGCCTAACTTGTGTTTTGTATTACCTCAGGCTTTTCTTTTTTTCAAATTATTTGATCCCCCTTCCTGAGAAGGAAATACTGATTTCTGTTCAAGTGGATGATGCTATTGTATGTGTTATATTACAGAGGGACTTTAAAAAAGTTTTGCAGTGCTATTGGTACAGTACTTGTTATCTCTGACTTCAGCATGGTTAATCTGGAAGTGCTACTACTCAGTTGTATGTGACTGGAATGTATTTTTTGGTATTTATGTAAAAGATCATGATACGTTTGTTCCCATACATTTGTTCACATACTGCCCTGGTAGATGACAGGTAAAGAATTCTTTGTAGCAGAAGAGAAAGGCTTGATGGGCAGTTGGTGCTGGAATTGCTGACTGAAAGAAACAGGGATGTTCTACTGTGTTGGGGTTTTTTTGTTTTGTTTTGTTTTTTTTTAAAAGGGAAAAATTTTCTCTTACATATGTAAAGTTTTAAAATCTGTATGATAGGCTAAAATCAAAAATGAGACTAAATGTCTTAAGCGTTTTTGCTAGCTACACATACGTAGATAAGACTGTTTTATAGTGTCTATGAGATTTGCTTATATTGTTATGGTGGCTTTACATTTTCTTCTGAAGAAATCAAAATTAATTCACTAAACCTGATCTCTGCCTTAAATATGTCTTTTCCCTTTTTTGACAAATTACAGAATGTGTAAATATGTAGAGTGCAGTACAGTATACAGACAAAGTTTAGAGAGGTTAGGAAACAGGCTAGAGAAGGATAGTGTGTGAAAGTAAAAATTGAATGCAGGGAAATTAGATGAGGAGTTAAACTCTTGCATGAGAAATGTTAAATGGTCATCGCCTGTGGGCAGTGGGATATGAAGAGAATGCCAAAATCCTTACATCATTTGAAGAAATGGTCTTTTTATGAAGATTTGCAGTTGAAACCTGCCAACAGTCAGGTTATTTTGGGGGCCTGGTTAAATACGACCAAAAAAATGAATTGTGAGGAATTGATTTTGTGGATGTTTTGAATGGATGTCTTAAATTCTGAAATAGATTACTGTTACCTTCAAAAATTCCCAACAATCAGGATATCTTAGCTTGCATCTGCTGATAAAGGTCATGACTGAAATGCTGAAAAATGGGAAGGATATGGAAGAAATGGATGGCTAGCAGTGAGGGCATGAAAGATTATGATGCTTGAAGTGGCCAAGTTCATATCCAGTGTTGTACTGTAAGATACTGTTTAGAAATGGGTTGAAGATATTTTGAGTCAAGTCAAATATTTGAGTATGATGGCCTATGAGATTTGAGGGTCTGAAGAAACTCTGTATGGAGTGCTCTTTTTGGTAATCATGAGGGAGATTTTGTTTTAAAAGTGCAGCACTACTGAGGATCAGACTATTAAGAGGAAGAATAAGCCCCAAACTTATGACAGTAAAGTTTTGTCAACTTCCCAGACTAACAAGTCAGAGGCAGTCAGGAGCTGCAAAACTATGATTTGAGTTTTATGTGTTGAAGCAATGTTCTGAGCAGAATTTGGAGAAGGTGTTACTCAGGTGAGTGAATACAGAAACAAAAGGAGCTGTTTATCTGAATTTTGAAAGAGGAAACAAGTAATACAGAAAGAATGCCTAAAAATAAATCAGAGTCAGCAGTGCAAATTTCTGAAAGGCTCCAGGGAGATTGAGTGATTGAAAGAGCTGGGGCAGTTCAGTTTGAGGAAGGGAAGGCTGAGGGGAGACCTCATCACTCTCTACAACTACCTGAAAGGACATTGTAGAGAAGTTGGTGCTGGTCTCTTCTCACAGGTGATTAGTGATAGAACACAAGGGAACGGCTTTAAACTCCAGAAGGGGAGGTTCAAACTGGACATTAGGGAAAAAATTTTTCACAGAAAGAGTGGTCAGACAGTGGAATAGGCTGCCCGGGGAGGTGGTGGAGTCACCATCCCTGGATATGTTTAAGGGTCATTTGAATGAGAAGTTTGGGGATATGGTGTGGGGGAGAACTTTGTAGAGTAGGGCTGATGGTTGGACTCGATGATCTCAAGGGTCTTTTCCAACCTGAATGATTCTGTGGTTCTATGATTAAGTTGGGTGTGATAGTTTTATTAACCTATTTAAATGCTGTAAATAAAATTGTATAATTTTCTAGGTTCTGTGCAAGTGGTGACATGGAATGAACAGTATCAAAAACTGACTACTAGTGATCAAAATGGACTCATCATTGTGTGGATGCTGTATAAAGGTATTCTACAGGATAAATTTGAGATGGGATAATATTCCTTGTTGTGAGAAATCTTTTTTTTTTTTTAATTTTTTTTACAGCAGTTCTTTTTCGGTCTTTATTTTGCAGCCCATAAAGCTCAAAATAGATTTAAAACAATTTCCAAGTTTTTATTGTAATATTTGTCAACATTTTTCATAGTGTAGTCACATATAAAAAGGCACTTGTCCTGCAAAGCTACCTTAGGAGAAAACATGGTTCTTAGCCATATGCTTGGTAAACTGCTTTAAATTTCTCATTCTCTTATCTCTGTTACTTTATTCCCTTGGAGGAAAATAGTATATTGAGGGGAAAAAAAAAAAAGAGCAGTGCTTCTTTGTGTAGGTTCTGTTCTGAGTATCATTGTAATATTTAAATAGTTCTGCAAAGTGCATCAAGCACAGACATACTGGTAGAACTACAAGAACTTAGCAACCTTGCTTAGAACATCAATTAAGTACTTTCATAAAAAACAATCTTTAGAAATGTTTAATTAAGGCAGTGAACTAATATGACTAACCAGTGTATTGCTGTAATTGGCTTTTATTGTTCTTGACCTTTTCACACATACATGTACTTCTTTGGTACACTTAAATAGATTTGAAAGTCAACAAACCTCTCAGTCAAATTAATCACTTTCCAACATGTGTGGGAAAGAGAGAATCAAGGGTTTTCTTTTTGTCTTGAGGGTGTTTGTTTAAAGAAAAGTAGAAACAAATAAAATCTCAGCTCAGCTTCTCATTTCAGGAATAATGTCACTTGATTAGTCTTTCTGCCTGATATGTAGTGGCTATTGTCACATAAATTATCTCTATTTTTGCAAATAACCAGTAAATTCCTTAATGTATGTTCATATCAAAGAAGGTTGTTTCCTCTGTTTATATTTCCTGGTGTATTCTTGCCAGTTCAGAAATGACATAAGCACGGATCTCTTCCTGTAGGGGCCCCTCTTGGACTTTGGCTCCTCTCTCCTATTCCTCATTTGTCAGGTTCTTCTTGGAAATAAATAGCTCGCATCTGAACACTGGGTTTCATGGTAACTATGTCAGTGTAGTCTGGGGGGCACTATATCATAGTCTTGCTAGATTTTTACTGAAGAGGGAGAACAACTTTGGTTTTAATTATTTTCCAAAATTGACTGCTGCTTCTATAGGTTTTTATTGTAATTACATTGCAGAGTCGTATGTAACACTGTCTCATGGTTACTTATAAGCAGACCACTTTCAGATTTCTCTGTTTCATTGCACACCTATTTTGCTTGCTTGGTAACTTCTATAAACTTTTTGTCTTGTCTGTATTATGTTTTATTTGGGGTTTTTAACAACTTCAGGAATTCATATCACTAAGAAATTTCATTACCGTCCTATACATGTATCTTTTTAATTGAGAGTAATTTTGCTGTTTGAATTCAGTGATTTGTGTGTATTGTGAATCCACTAGAGGATCGTCAGATCAGAAGTGTAACTCAGTTTTTCATTCGCTGTTACCAGGTGCTTGGTATGAAGAGATGATTAACAATAGAAATAAATCTGTTGTTCGAAGTATGAGCTGGAATGCTGACGGACAAAAGATCTGTATTGTATATGAAGATGGAGCTGTGATTGTTGGATCAGTGGATGGTAAAATTTAAGCTCTACTAATTGTTGTGGTATTACGTAGCTTTTGTTTTAAGTATTATGTACATAGTGGCTGTTTCTCTAGATAAATACAATTAATAGTTACTTTCTAATTGTTGCTTTGACTTTCTTTAGCTGTTTTAGTTTTTACATTGATAACCTGCATCCTTTTTTTAATTTTGTGGTTTGTTTATTAAGTACAATCAATGTTCTGTTACAGGCAATCGCATCTGGGGAAAAGACTTGAAAGGTACCCACCTGTGCCATGTGGCCTGGTCCTCTGATAGCAAAGTTTTACTCTTTGGAATGGCAAATGGGGAAATTCACATTTATGACAATCAGGGAAATTTTATTGTAAGTTAATGGTGGTATAATAAAGTTATTAACTTCAACAGGCATAAAAATGTCCTTCCCCTTAATTTATTTAATGTTTGTTTGTTTAATTGGTGGACTTTACTGAGAACTGGACAAAATTTTTATTCCAGATTATGCACCTGCAGCTTTTTAATATGAATATTTCTTTCTTGGTAGCTAAATTAATATTACATGAACTAATGCCTTTTTGCCTTGCTATAGTTATTGAAAATATAAAAATGTTTGGTGTTACTAAAAAAATTAAGCTTATGTTAAAAGTACTAGTGTGCTTTTAGAACAAAGCAATAGTTTGTTTTCCTATTGCTTCTGTCATTCTTTATTACATAAGGAATGTTACATGCTTCAGAGAAAACCTGGTAATAAGTGGAAAAATGAAAGGAAGTTAACATTGCTGCATTTCTGTATTGCTGCATTGCTGTAAATTACTGAAATTCTTTGTTGTTGTTCCTCCTGCTCTTCCCCCTCCTTTTATCAACAATATGTTTGGTTGTGTGTCCTCTCACTCTCTTGCTCGGTGTTGTCTCCTGTCTGTCCCCTTCCCCGCCCCCCACCCCTCAGTAGCCTTCCTCAAAGTAGTCCAGATGCACTCTTAGCTTTCAGAAGAAGCCTTTACCTGTGCTACTAGATGTACAGGGATAATTGTTACAAAAGCAAACTTACCTTAATTGGTATTATAATTAGGACACTTAATTTTTTTCCAATTATTCAAGAGACTTTTATCAAGAAAAAACTGGAAGAAGGTTGTTTTTTTTTTTTTAAAAAAATCTTGTGGCAGGAATGGTTTGAAATGACTTTCATTTTTTGCAAAGTTCTAGTGGTGTTCCTTGTGTGTGCGCGCACGTGTCTGGTGATTTAGTTTTTTTGGGGGGGTTTGTTTTCTTTGTTTTTAAGTTACTTTACAAAGAAGGACAATGTCAACATTAATGTACTTCTTTGTAGTTTAAATACATGTTTTCACATGTCTGATATGGCTTTGAATAAGGAAGTTTTTCAAACTCTTAAAATTTTGAGATGTGAAAATTCTTGAGATGAAAAAATTTTGCACAGACATCTGGTATTTTGCAGAGTATCAGTAGGGATATAAATTTGTTTTTTTCTGAACAGTGTATGGTATATGACTAAACGATTAACCATTCTTGTCTAGGTGAAAATGAAACTGAGTTGTTTGGTGAACTTAACTGGAGCATTGAGTATTGCTGGAATACATTGGTATCACGGTACAGAAGGCTACATTGAACCAGATTGTCCTTGTCTTGCTGTCTGTTATGACAATGGAAGATGCCAGATAATGAGAGATGAGAATGACCACAGTAGGTGCAAAATGTGGGCTGCTAATTACTGAGTTACTCTTGACCCAATATGTCTAGTTGTGTTTTTATTATTAATGTTTATTTCTTAAAAACTAGATCCTGTTTTGATTGACACTGCTATGAATGTAGTGTGCATTCAGTGGAACCACTGTGGAAGCGTTTTGGCAGTGGCAGGCTCCCTAAAAGCAACTTCTCAAGATAAAGATGTAAACATTGTGCAGTTCTATACTCCGTTTGGTGAGGTAAAAATATTTAATATATTTACATTTAAAAAAGAAATCTTAGTATGTTTTGTCTGTGTGGTCATTATTGGTGGAATTTGGATGCCAAAATGCAGGTGTTTTAGTGTGTTTAACATGCTCTAAGGTATCTAGGATATCCACCTGGATCTGGAAAGATGACACAGGACCAGGTACGCTTTTAGAACAGCAAATTAGTTGGCCAGTGTGAAAATCCAAGTGCATCTGGTAAAATGCTAAATGATGGGATATATGCAGTGTCTACTTTTGAACACCTAACTCAATACCTGAGTTCAGACTATAGTCAATAGGCAATTTGGAATGCTTAGGCAGCAGTTAAGATGCTAATTTAACATCTGTGTATCAAATCTGGATGTACTTGTCTTTCTCTGCTGGCTGTGTAAGACACCTTGATATCTCTCGATTAGGAGTTCAAAATAAGGTAGTGAATGCTCCCCTCTTATTATGGAATCAGTAAAACTGAGAAAATGGCATCTCTTATCAGGGAAAGCGATGGCTCAGAAACCTCAGAGAAGGTAAACTGTTTCTAATCTTCATTTGTCTGTTGGGGATATTGTTTTGTAAATGGTTTTTGTACTTCCTGTCTCTTTTTATAAGGTATTAAATGCTCAACAGTTGAGAGACAACTTTCCTGTATATTTTTGTTCATGGTGCTACTCTTGCCTTGCAAGGTAATTTCACCTTCCCTCCTAGTCACATATCTAGAAATCAGTTAAGTTAGTGTTACATTACCAGAGTGTGAGGAAGTTTGTTCCTCGTACAGAGGAAGAACTGTTCAGCTCTGGGGGTAACCATGGTAAGGACAGAGCTGTGAGCTGTGGAGCTGTGCAGTGAAAGGGGTTAAGATCCAACATCATCTGTAGGGGTTTCCTTAGTTGAAAATATTAAATGGAACCAATAATGTTACATTTCTGGTTGCTAATATCCTTCAGATTAGGCCTGGCTAAACAGGGACCTTTGGCTGGATCTCAAGAATAAAAGAATCTGTTTCTTTGGAAGAGGGTCCAGGTCTCTCATGAAGACTACAAAGATGTAGTGAAGTTATGCAGGGAGAATATTAGGAGAGCCAAAGCACAGCTAGAGCTTGACCTAGGAGAGCCAAAGCACAGCTAGAGCTTGACCTGGCTACAGCTGTTAAAGATAATAAAAAATGTTTCTATAAATTCATTAACAACAAAAGGAGCATTAGGGAAAATCTCCTTCCTTTATTGGATGCAGAGGGAAGTATAGTATCAAAGGATGAGAAAAAGGCTGAGGTGCTCAACGCCTACTTTGCCTCAGTCTTTAGTAGTGGAACTGGCTGTTCCCTGAACACCCAGCTCATGAGCTGGGAGATGGGAAGCAGAATGAGGTCAGCATAATTAAAGAGGAAGTGGCCAGAGACCTGCTACACCACTTGGATGCACACAAGTCTGTGGGACCGGTTGGGTTACACCTAAGGGTGCTGAAAGAGTTGGCAGATGTGCTTGCCAAGCCACTGTCCATTATTTACCTGAAATCATGGCTGACTGGGGACGTCCCATTGGACTGCAGAGTGGCAAATGTGACACTCATCTACAAGAGAGGCAGAAAGGAGGATCTAGGAAACTATAGACCTGTCAATCTGACCTCAGTGCCAGGGAAGGTCATGGAGCAGATCATCTCAGGTGCCATTACAAGTCATAGAATGGACAACCAGGGGATGAGGCCTAGTCAGCATGGTTTATGAAAAGCAGGTCCTGCCTGCCAAACCTGATCTCCTTCTATAACAAAATGACCCAACTGTTGGACAAGGGAAAAGCTGTGGATATTGTCTACCTGGATTTTTGAAAAGCATTTGACACAGTTCACCATAGAATTCTCATAGAAAAACTGGCTGCTCATGGCCTGGATGAGCGAATGGTGTGCTGGATCAAGCACTGGCTGGATGGACAGTCCTAAAGAGTTGCGGTCAATGGAGCTAAATCCAGCTGGCAGCCAGTCACAAGTGGTGTTCCTCAGGGCTTAGTGTTGGGACCATTTCTGTTCAACATCTTTATTGATGATCTTGATAAGGATGTAGAGTGTATCATCAGTAAGTTCACAGATGACACCAAGTTAAGCGGGAGTGTTGATCTGCATGAAGATAGGGAGGCACTGCAGAGAGATTTGGATAGATGGGATTGGTGGGAAAATGCTAACAGGATGAGCTTCAACAAGGCCAAGTGCCAGGTCCTGCATTTGGACTGCAACAACCCCCTGCATGGCTACAGGCTTGGGGAGGTGTGGCTGGAGAGCTGTCTGGAAGAAAACAGTTTGGGGATTCTAATTGACAAGGAGCTGAACATGAGCCAGCAGTGTGCCCAGGTGGCCAAGAAAGCCAACGGCATCCTGGCTTGTGTCAGCAATAGTGTGACCAGCAGAAGTAGGGAGGTGATAGTCCCCGTGTACTCTGCACTGGTGAGGCCACACCTGGAGTGTTGTGTCCAGTTCTGGGCACCTCAATACGAGAGAGATATCGAGGCGCTGGAGCGAGTGCAGAGGAGGGCAACGAAGCTGGTGAAGGGCCTGGAGAATAAATCCTGTGAGGAGCGATTGAAGGAGCTGGGACTGTTTAGTTTGAGGAGGAAAAGGCTGAGGGGAGACCTCATCACTCTCTACAACTACCTGAAAGGACATGGTTGGTGCTGGTCTCTTCTCACAGGTGATTAGTGACAGAACGATGGGGAACAGTTCTAAACTCCAACAGGGGAGGTTCAGACTGGACATTAGGAAAAAAAATTTCACAGAAAGAGTGGTCAGACAGTGGAATAGGCTGCCCAGGGAGGTGGTGGAGTCACCATCCCTGGATGTGTTTAAGGGTCATTTAGATGAGATGTTTGGGGATATGGTGTAGGGGAGAACTTTGTAGAGTAGGGCTGATGGTTGGACTTGACGATCCCAAAGGTCTTTTCCAACCTGAATGAATCTGTGATTAACTGAAACACATGTTCCAGATTCTGTATCTATTATGTTTAGAAGTAAATTACTTAATTTTTAGAAATGTTTTGTATGAGTTCTGATATTTAGGGACAGACAATTTTTTGGAAGATAGTATCTTCTGTGTATAATGTGTGACCAGGATTTGGACTTGATATTTGTATTTGGCATGAAATAGGTACTAAACTGTGTAAGTTTATTTGGCACAGTTTATTTGGGCGCAAAGTTAGATCTAAGCATAAGTATCAGTGTTATGCTCACTAAAATGTATTTTTTTAAAGCCTAAGATTATTCAAAATCTTACAGTAAGTGATAATGTATCCTCTATTACATACTTTATATTATTTGCAAACAAAAAACTTCTCACAAACAAGTGCTCTGTGGGACTAAGTTTATAACTTTTGAAAACATTTTTTTAATTTGTTTCCTTCATTCAACTTCAAATTCCACAGCAAAATAAATATATATCAAAAAGATGGAAAGTGTATATTTTTGCTAGTTCTTGAATTGTAAATAGACATCTGTCTTTCTTAGATTGTTTTTGAAAGGGAATAGAGAAGAGGAAAATGTCCATTGCCTCACTGCACATTGTGTACCTATGCAGCTAATTCATTGTACGCTCTTGACATAGATTAGCTATAGGTTTTTATTTGTTTAAACTATCAGCTGCAGTTACAGGTGCTGTATATCAACTGACTAATACACTTCCAGCATAAATAAACTTCTGAGGCATATCAGGTATCAGGACTATTGTTAGGTTTGCTTTAGTAGCAACTGAAATTATAAAGGTAATTCAAATTACCAATCAAAGGAGAAATGTTTATATTGTCATTCTCCATCTATTATTTATTTTTGTAAGTTTGAACTATCACAAAGTCCTGCGTTTTCCTTTTCTCTGACAAAAAAGAATTCAGGCAAAAACACATTTATGGCACAGCATGTTAAATATCTCCCTCTTTGTTCGCATGTGTATTGTAATTTGAGAGTCATTATGGGGTACTTTAAAGAAGATCTGCGCTTGCTTTTCATCGACAGTCAAAACTACTGTTTATGTATTTTCGAGTGCCTATTATAAATTCAGAATCTTTTTCTTTCCTTGTTTTAAACAAGCATTTGCGCACACTGAAAGTTCCTGGCAAACAGATATCTGCCTTGTCTTGGGAGGGAAGTGGACTGAAAATAGCACTAGCTGTTGATTCTTACATATATTTTGCAAACATTCGTCCAGATTACAAGGTATGTAGTAACGTCGCACTTAACAGGAAGCTTATTAATAGAGTTATTTATTCTCTTTCTGAATGGGTTGAAAAAGTAGCTTTCTCTAATACATAAATCAATACTTACCTTACGATTACTGCTTGATCAACACTACTGACTTGAAGTTTTAGTGGAATGTGAGTGTTTGTCCTGGTGATGGGATGACTTAGCCATTGCTTTTATAATGAATGTGTGTGTTATTTGCATAATAAGGAAATATATGCTTTGTTAATACTTAGAGAATTGGGCATGATTGTAAATTTGATAGTAATTGAGGTTGTCATGTAGGTAAGGCTCTAGTGTTTTCATTGCTGTTTTGTTGAACTGAGTGAGCTAAGTGATACAATGGAAATTGTTTGATCTTTACTTTTACTGTGTCATTTTTCTGGATGGTGAATTACTAGTTTGAACCTGGAGAGTTGTGTAGAAACCTGAACAGCAGAAATACGTGCAGCCTGAATAGTCTTACTTCCTACCTATATTTCAGTTCCCAATATACTTCTTACAAGTGTGTATTCAGCTAATTCTAATTAAAGTGTTTTATCTTGTCTACTATATGTGTTTTTTGGTTTGGTGTGGTTTTTTTTTTTTTTTTTTTTTTTGTAAAGAGTTAAGACTATTTCATGTGAATTTACAGTTTAACAAAAAATACCAATTACTGCCCAGTATATAGTATTGTATACTTTTTTTTTTTTTCCCCAGCACAGGATATATCTTCTTTAATCATCAGTGTGTAACCACTGTGATTAAAGAGAGCGTAATGTGAGGAACATACTGCAGCTGTACTGAAAAGTATTGTTCCACTCTGTTGTGAAAAATCATTGGTCAGGGAGATATAAACACAAATCTGCTAGGAAGCAATCTCAAATCGTTTGTTGTAAATCTGCTGGCAAAGACTTTGGAAATTTGAGCTGGAAATTAGTCTTGCAGGAAATGCTACCTAGTGTTTATTCTGGGAAATGTGTAACAGCTGGAACACGAGCCTATTGCTTCTTCTTGAACTCATCATATCTGTGAGACCATGTGTATTTCAAGATCTGGCACAGTTTGCAAGTGAATATATTTTGAAACCTTAGTTTTAGAAACTGCATGTGTAAGCTCTCTTTTTTTTTTTTTTTCTTTTTTTTTTTTTTTTCTGTGGGTTTTTTTTTTCCTTTTGCACATTTAAAGTGGAAAAAGATATGCTCAAATTAATTTCTTTCTGCAGCAAATAAACTCTTAACCTGTTGGTAGTATACTTGGTTTCAATGTTAAATATTTTTATGGTGAATGATATGTGTTGTCCTTCAATAAATAATGCACATTACTACTGCTGTGTTACTGTGTATAAGTAACTCCCTTTTAGGAACTAGATATTCTAAAAGGTAACACTCATTAAATGGTAGTGATGCAAAACTGTCATTAATTTAGGCTGGACTGGAATTAATGATCTGGAGATGAAGTGTTAGTATCACCTATCTACTGAATAATCTGTTTTCCCGTATTTTTCAAGTATTACCATAATAAGAGAAAGGGGGTTTTAAATTAATATGACAGTAAAAAGTATGAGTTGAGCTGATCTTTTTTAAACTCTTCATGGTTTACATGGTATATTTTTTGAGTTGTAATACTAATTTAGAGTCTATAGCTCTAGTTATGTTTCTTCTGGTATGTATTACCTTGTTCAAATCTATGTTGGATTACACTTTCTGTCCTTCTCATCCAGCATTCTGGGGTCCTTTTGCTGCTTCTTGAAATCAGTTTTAGATTTTAGAAACACTATTTACAGTTTACAGACTTGTTACCTCATAACTTATTCTTTTCATATAAATTTTGAATATTCAGAATAGCATAGGTTCCAGATTGTGTCGCTGGAAAGATCCTGTGGGTAGTGCTCTTGGTTGTCAAAACCAACCTTTATTCCAATGCGTTTATTTTCTTCCTGAATCCAAAATGAGCATGGTTTTCTTGAAAATCCAAGTAGGTTATATCAGTTGGGTCTTCATTCACATGCCTGTTGTCTCTCTAAAAAATAATAAATAATAAATGAGGTATTACTTCCGGGGCTGAAAACATGATGACTGTCCTGTGTTGTATTTATTCATGTTAATCTAATTTTTTTGGTTACATTTCTACCTTGTGTGGAAGGTGGATTTACTGATTGGTGATTCCCAGAATCATAATGCTTTTTCACATGTACCCACTCCTCTGCCTGTACTCTGCAGCATTGTATTTGAATTACCATAGAACTCTACTTGAGTGAAAACCTTTGGATTCTGACAATTTATTACTATTAAGTTTATGGATCTGTTCTAAAAGTTCTTTGATACTTTGGTTTATTGTCTTGGTTTCATTCCCTGTAAATTGTGGGAACCCTTCTATCTAGCTCTCTAAGAAGCTTTCTCCTCTCTCTAGTAAATGCTGATGCAGAGAATTCTGTTAGTTTTTCTACAATTGCATCATCATCCTTAAGTGGTTTGCTGTATATCTTGTTTATTTGTCAGCTTCACCTCCTTTCTGAGATATTTTCTGATTCTACTGTGTTAGAAAGGGGTTTCATTATTAATTTCCTTAATTAAATCAGTTAAACACAATAAAATATATCTTCATGGGTTTTAGTGTTTGGATATTCAAATTCCTCTTTTGCTTTGTTGCCCTTTCTCCTACTTATTACATGAATAATTATATTTTTCTGGGGAGAAGGGGGGTGTTTTCTCATGTTACTAGGGATGATATAGGTGATACGATTTATTATAGTGCTCTAATATAATTGCTTATTTTTGTCTGCTTCAGGAATTGCACTGTTTGAAGTGTTTTATTTCCCTTGGGAAATGAACTTCGGGTTTCCAAAGCAATAGTCGTAGACAAAGCATTTTCATAGCACAAACCATTATTGCAGTGGGTATTTCTGTGTACCCACTGACCAAGGAAGAAGCAAGGGAAAGTGAGATCTTGTCAGATTTTGAGACTGATCCTCCAGTTCTGGTTACAATAGGTTATTCTGTGTGATGGGAAGGCTGCTTTTGCCAGTTATTATGCAGATAACTTATAACTATAACAGAGGTTTGTTCACATACATTTTGATAGATAAGTTCATCACTTGCAGGTAAAGAAAATATTGAATACTAATTGTTCATATGAAATAAACACTTTCTTTCATAGCTGTGAACAATTTATTATTCAATTCTTATAATTTCTGGTAGTTTTAATCAAAATTGTCTCTCTTGGCAGTGGGGTTATTGCTCCAATACGGTTGTTTATGCGTATACCCGACCTGATCGTCCAGAATACTGTGTAGTCTTTTGGGACACAAAAAACAATGAGAAGTATGTGAAATACGTGAAGAGCTTGATTTCTATAACAACTTATGGAGACTTCTGTGTTTTAGCAACCAAAGCAGATGAAAATCAACCTCAGGTAAAGTCTTTCTTTTCATTTTTACTTGAATTGCTCTGTTCCACATCTCAGTGCTTTACAGCCAGAATCAGATGAAGTGTAACATTCTGAATCTGCCTCAGTGTGTCACTTGTCATTTGACAGAATGGCACTTGAATGGGCTCTGTGTTTAAAAACAAAGAACCCCAACAAACAACAAAGTAATAGCAAAAATGTGCAGAATGGATTAAGTGCCTCTGTATTTTAAGTCCTTGTAGCCATTAGTAACTTAATGAAAACTCCAACCTTCCACATTAATGTTTCTATAGAAGGATGTAGAACATTTGTTTAAAGACAAGCTGAAAGCAGGAGAGTATCAGAGTGGTAATGAATATTTAATCAGTCAGAAATGGAAAAAAGGGAGAGTTTTTTAGGTGATATACGTCACATTAATGCAAACTGCTCCATTTATTTTAAATGTAGTGACAAATGATATGATAAATGTATCCTTTGATTAATGTCTGTGTGGTTAGCGTGATGCTAACTGTTACATGATTTTTCTTACTGCGTTCGCTTCTGAAATATTTTCTATATCACTTGTATATTGCTTACAAAGGAGGAGCATGAGATGGAGTCAATTGGTGCAACGGTAAAAAAAAAAGCTTTAGTGCTACTTTGCTTGATTGTGCAATAAATGGTATGCTGTCATATGGATTGAAAATACGGTATACAAGGCCAAAACCATCTGGTGAAATTGAGTGCAATAAAATGAGATTTTTCTGGGTTGTATTAAAATAGGAAACAAACAGTGGAGGGACTTAATGTAACTTTTTGAGTAAAAATAAGAGATTTAATTTCAGCATCTGTAAATTACAGATAATAAGCATCTTTCAATTCTTTCAGAAGGGCTTCAGTGTAATTATTAATACTGTGGGAGGCCAAGCTTTTAGGAAATGAACAAGCTTATCTTTTGGATAGTAGTTCATTAGAGTTGCCTTCTGAAAAAGAGATTTTTTTTTTTTCCAATAGATTTTGGTCATTAGAATTGTGATTTCATGATGGAAAAATATATAGCAATAGCTGATGGAACAAAAAAGACTAATTTCTGCAGGAACTGTTTAAAGGTATTGCAGGTGGATGTGAATGTCAGTAAGTTATGAAGAACTTACTGTTGATACCCATAGCAAGGCTTGAGCTTTCTGCTTTGATTAAATTGGACAATGCAGACTCCCTGTTCTTGGCACCATGTGTGTAGATCACACAGCCTCTGTGTTGGATACTGTTATTCCATCACCCCTCAGCAGTTTCTGATCTACAGACTTAAGAGTCTCAGAAATAAGTAGAAAGGGAATAAGAGAGAAATTAATTAAAGAGTGAATGTTACAATAATTTGCCAGAGAAGAATGAATATAAACATAATGGAAACAATAAATAGTTTGAGAAACCAGGTGTGGTTTCCTACAGAGGTGGAGGCTCAACGTATTTTTTGGAAAAGAGAAATTTGAGAATGCAGCTGGAAAGTTTCAACTCATGAACAAAGAAATAAAATACTGTTTTGGAGTGGTGTTTATTGGTGGCAGAACCAGAAAAATAAATTTAATGAAAATAAATCTTTGTTCAGATCTTTTTCTTTGAAAGAATGAAGTTCATACTGTTACCAAAACCCTAAATTCTGCCATTCTCAGGCAATTAATAAGCTATCAGCCAGTTTAAAGGGGTAAGGTGTACAGTTGCTGTAGTCTGCTACCACAACTACATGAGTTGTTCAGGAGGTGAAAAAACTATGAAGAACTAGTTATCTTCCATTTCCTGGAGAGTCAGGATAACAGTTCTTAGGTGATTCAAGTTTTGGTAGTCCTGTGTTACTTTTACTGTAATGTCTTCAGACTTTAAAAAACCCCCAAACTGCTACTTCTTATTGAAGACATTCTTATTTCCCTGTGAAATCATTATAAAGCTATTTAATCGTTGATTTAGGCCTGGAAAAATAAATAGATCAGCAACAACAATGAAGCATTAATGTCTAGGTCACTTTTTATTTGCATCATCCTGAATTTAACAGACCAACCTGAGGTATCTGTGTTACGAAAGCCTTCCCAAGCAGGACTATGATAAGAGCAACACTAACAAGACTCATCAGTTTTGTAGTATCTGCAATACTGAAGGGCAGTATCACAGTTCTTTTTCTTACTCATAATTCTTCACACATCGTAACCTTCTTGGAGGTTCAAAGAGATCGAGATCTGCAAAGGGTAGAACAAGTGTCCTAACTTCTGTGAACTAGTGAGGGGGTCTGATGCAGTTTATTAGATTACCTTTTGCATGAACAGCTAGGTGAGAGTTGAGTCACAGAGTAATTACTGGTGTATCATGCTAGTAAATAATCACAGTACAGTATGTGGTTCACGGAGCAGGGGGTGAGACACTGGCTGTCTTGCCTGCCTGCTATCTGTGGACTCTGATGGTGGTACATCCTATGTATTGTATTTTGTCTGGTAGATTTTGCTCCTTTGCTTAAAACAGCTGATCATTTTCCCGTTCTGTGTTTGTCTTCGTTTATAGTGCTAATTGGCAAATACCTCATTACTCTCATGCTTATGCTGCTTTGTATTTATTGCAGTCATAGTCTCTCTGTTTGCTGTTGTTGATCAGCATTAGATTGTGTGAAATGTGGGTTATGAGAGACACCTTCACAGAAAAGCTTGTACAGCTTACTGATTTTAAAAAAACGTGGTTGTAATGAGACTTGCTTTTATTTCCATACAGTATGTGCTGGTTCTCTGCAATTCTATCGGCACTCCCTTGGACCCAAAATATATTGATATTGGTAAGCAACTTGTAATAGTCTTATTCTGTTGTTTGTTTTTCTAGTCTTTATAACAAATTTACTATGCAAGTCTGTTGTTCAGTGAAGCAATCGCTGTGTGGTAAAACCCCTTGCATCTAAATGTGACCTCCCATTCTATATGTGATTGTAACTATTACTTTATATTGGCTTTCACTTCTAATTGAACTCCCCCTAAATGTAATAAACATGTAATCAGGGGTTCCCATGTTGTGAACTGTAATTTGTATTGGAAATAACCTATTAATTTGTTAATAAAAATAGTGGTTTATAGAACCAGTCCTGTTCCTTGTAAAAATTGGCTAAAATCAAACCGATTCTTCCAGTTAATACAAAGTATTTACAACAGAATTTAAAAAAAAATGTTAGTTTTTCTATGGATATTCTTGGTGATTTAGCTTTTCCTTCACAACAGTGCTAATTCAAGTTTTAAAGAAAATGTACTCTTTTTTTTTTTTTTTTTTTAAGAGGGTCTAGTTTCTCAGAGCAATTAAAATAGTTTGATCTGAACTTTCATTTAAAAATAACATGTTGCTGCTTCCCAAATATCTTAAAGAACAATTTCTCATATTTCAGTGTTGATATATTTTCCTTAACTTCCTCACAATTCTTTTATCTGAATAGTTTCAGATTATAAAATAAAAATCAAATAAAAATAATTAATCAGTAGATTGTAACAGAAGTATGAAAGTGCCCCGAAATCCTGAATAGATCTGAATCCCAGACTTACCCTACTGCTTGTTTACTGCTTTCAGGGAGTTTTGCAAGAGAATACAGATCATTGATTTTTCCCTTCAAACAGATGAGGGAAGTGCAGACAAACTGACAAATTGGCTTTTTGATTAATTGACTTTTGTTATGGCTTGTGCTCTATTTTTGGTTTGTTATCCAAGTAGATCTGAATTTGGATTCAGGATAGACACTGTGAACTCATTTGCAGTTTTCTTCTTGAAGCTTGATTCTTTGATTTACTCTTCTGCTTTATTGAAAGGCTAAATAACTTGTAATGAAGTTTTAGCAAAAGTATTTATTTGCTGTTGAATGAGAGAGTGTAGATATTTAAGTGAAAAGTAAATAGTTATTTTTAGAACCTCTTAGCTAAAATGATGGTTAAGTAGAAGGTGTATTTAGCAGTAAATATCTTATGTGATTCCACTGTGTTAGAAAGGTAGAATACACTCTACCGCTGTTGTGCTCAGTGGTATAGCACCTTCTGAGCACAGTAAAATACTTAGGGGAAAAAAAAATAATTGTGCATGGTTATGCATGGTTATATCATGTGCAGGGGAGCATAGCCATATTGGAACAGGTTGTGGATAAAAAGAGATTGCTTTCTGTAAACCTGGAAGAATTCCTCCCCTCTTACCTTACTAACGTAAAGGTGTCCACGTAATATGTGTATATAGCTTTGGAACATACGTGATCTGATTCTGCAGAAATTACATTTAATTTTTGAACAAACCAAAATCTTTTCCCTACTTGTGCCAAAAAGAGATGTAGCTATTATGACAAGAAACCTCATGAACTTTTGTAGATGTAAATTGCCTCCTAGAACTAGTATTTCATTCTCTCTACAAAAAGTAACTTTTCTGTCTAAATTAAGCCCATTAGAGAAGTTAGTTCCAAGCCATAGTGCTAATACTTGGTGCTACTAATAAACAAACAGCCATTCTGTCTTACAAAATAGATGGGAAAAGTGTCTAGCAAAGTTCTGGTAAGACAGAAATGATGAGGAAAGTAAGGTGAAAAATTGTAAGACAAAGATGTAACAACAATTCACAGAAGAATATAGGTAGGAAAAAAAAAATTAACCAAAGAACAGAAATAGTTGAGATCATAAAGATGACTATTTGCTTAAATTGGTGCCGCTAAACAGTTTTATTTTTAACTAAGTTTGTGTCATTTTCTAACATTGTTCAGTTTTTTAGTGATAGCAGGAAGAAATCAGCTGAGAGTCAAAAAAAATGTATATAATGAAATTCATGCCCTATACTGTAGATCATAATTAAAATGAAGGGTATCCTGCTCTGATGAATGAGTTTGACTCCTTTGTCCTATAGAATGTAGATGAAATTTTGTGGTACTTTTTAGTCTCAATTTCTGTTTAATGCCCTCTTGCCACCTTTTACAATAGGGGTGTGTTGCGGATGAAAGTATTGACATGGTCCCCAACCTCCCAGCAACAAAAACTGAGCACTGAAGTAAGATGACATGGTGGGTGGTAGTGCTGTGCGTGGGGCGTCTGTTGTGTGTCCCCTGTCCTGTCCCTCCTCCTGATCAGATGTCTGCACTGTGTGTGCCTACTAGTTGCCTGGATTTATTTGACAGGTGGGATTGGGGTGGTGGGAGGAGGATTCCGGGATTTACAGGGAGTAGTTAATTTAATTTCTGCAGTTGAGATCTAAAGTAAGTTCAGTGAATCATTCCTGAAAGGGGTCTTTTTGCTTTCCATTGGGTACAGAGAAGCCTGGGGCAACCGACTCATCTCTATCAGAGATATCTAAAAATATGTGAGACAAATCCCACTCAGTCAAAATTAGCTTTGCATGTACACCTCTAACTCTGCACTTAAACTTTTATTTGCATTTTTCTAGTGTTTATGTGAGTTTTCTAAATCTATCTGTGATAATTTAATTTTTTTACATTATAAACAAAGGTGTAAGTTTCTGTGTGATTACCCCATTATGATACATCTTCAGCTGTCTGTATGCAAGAAAAGAATCTTCTCTGGTGGCTGAAAACAGTTAAAGAGAAATGCTATTTAATTGAAAAATGCTGCTGCTGTTCCAGCTGTACTTGAACTGTGCTGAAGGGATTAAACAATCTGGAAAAAGCTGCTCTTCCTTTAGTTTAACTAAGCTTCCTGCAGTCTGCTTGTGTTCCCTCCAGCGTCAGAGGGTCAGTTTAGTGCATAGATTTACAATGCTCTTCCCTAGTGCGAGCTGACTTGTGAAGAAGCTATGCCGTATAAGCCTTCAACCTCATAAATGTGCAAATAGTTGAGGTTAGGAATATTTGCATTTTTGAGTCCTGAAACATTTCTGTAGTCTCAGTAGTTCAAACATAACAAACAAGCTTTTGCCTGCTGTACAGTAAACACAGCCAAAGATTCAACATTTTTTAAAAATATATGCATCCGATTGTAAGACTCCTTTAAAGTTATCCCACCAAACTTACAGAAGGGATTGAAGGTGAAAGTGAAAAGCAAACACCTATAAATGCAATGCTTTTGGAACACATTGCGCTGGCTTTATCATAGTTGCTTTTCTTTTTTGTAACCTTTAAGGATACAACTGTATAGAAAAACTTGAAATACTTATAAGGTCAGTTTGTGCAATGTGTAGACACAAAGGTCTTTAATATAGAGTATATCATGCTGTTTATCACAGTTGGAGCTTGTTGGCAGTGGAAAGTATAATTGTTTCAGTTTGACAGGGTGCTGAACTTAAGCAGCTGGCTGACCTTGCTGAGGTCAATAGAGAAGACTTTGTAAAACCTTAAAGGCAGAAGAAGGCTTTTAAGAATCCACTTGGTGCATCGTTTTGGACAAAATCTTTATCCCTTTGTCAGGTTCATAAATGAAAAAATAAGCTTTAAATCAATTATCAGGTGAGAGTAATCATTATTAGTTTAAGATATAAGAAGTACAAAGGTAAAATTAACATATATTTTATTCAAGGATATCTTTAACATGTATTATCTGTTGGTGAAATGCTATCAAAACAGTTTTTCAGGTTACTCTGGTTTAGTAAAGCAATACATTGTTGCATTGAGTTCTGTCTAGAAAATAATTTGCTTAGGTAATATTTGTTTTGAATTCGTTCTTGTTTCAGACTTTGAAGTGCCATCTTTTCAGAGTGGTTTGACAACATTTAGGTTGTTACGTTATTTGATTTTCATCAATGCTTACAAGAAATGACTTCTCATATAGTAGGATGTTCCTTAACAGACCACTTGCTGTGTGCTCCTGGCTGTTCTGAAGTGGGCGCTCTTGACTGCCATGAGTCTCAACTTTTCTTTTTTTTTGACTGGCTGTAATTACTGCAGATTGAACACACACTATCTTTTGTTTTTTTTATCAGACTGCCCCTTGTTGGAATAGCAATCACCTTTGTGCTCTACTGAGCACAGAGATTTTCCTTCTCCTTGAGACTTTGGTGCCCTGCAGGTCTCTTGGGCTTTGAGTTGATAGTGGAGAAAAAAGGTTGCTAATCTAGGTATGCTAAGTAGCTGACAAAGCATTTGAATTATACATCTGAGAACATGTGTTAAGGCACAATTTGTATGAATTTTCAATTTATAACACTTTATGAAATTGTTTGAACAATATTAATGTCCTAGTGATAAAGTAAATGTGACAGTGTGCCATGTTTGATTCGCCCCCAGGAGATGCAAATCTTATGCTGTTGGCTTCCAAGTCAATAGTTCAAGAAGGGCTCAAAAAAAAAAGTCCTTATTCCCTTTGTTCTGTTGAATTTTTAATTATGTCATTAGCCTTCTAATGCTTGTCTCCACTAACAGTGGCAAAAAGGATTAATCCGCCATTATCTGGTGAAAGGCTATCACTTCAACTTTCTTTAGACACTGATGGATGGCTGCACCTTAAAGCTCTTCCTTGCGTTGCTCTTTTTTTTTTTTTGTTCCAGGGCATTTTTCTTCCTGTGCTTCCTGTGCCTCCTGTGCCTTGTTTTTAGGGTCCTTCACAACAGCTAGTGTTTGCTAGCCCATAACTTACTCTTTCCTCCAGTGTCAAGCATTATTATGTTCCATCCTCCTGAGGTACAAAAATTAACCAACACAGTTTCTTCTGTGCTTGTTTCACAGGCTCACAGGGTTTCTGTCAAAGTCCTTTAATGAACAACTAAATATAAACTACAGTAGGTGAAATAGCTTGTTATATAATATATTTTTTAATGGAAACACAGCAGATGGTATCTGCTAAGAAAATGTCACTCAGCCTGGATTATATCATCTTCTTACATGTGCCTTGAAGCACTGATGTAGTGAAGTGTTGGGTTATCTTTCACATGTCTGTTAGCACCTGGTGAAATGAGTGCAACATCCTGACCAACATACAGGTGGATTAAAGGCAGAATGCTGGGGTCATTCCTAGGGGTCTTGCCTCCCTCCTGGATGCCTTAACAAGGATGTCTAAATTACATGTGAAACAACACTTGAATTGCTGTTACTTAAAGTAGATAATTTTAAAGTAAACTAGAACTGATTTTCAGTATTTGTTCATGTTCTGTAAACTGCGGTCAACCATAAGTTGTTCTGTGTGCCATTCAGTCATCCCTGCTGCTGTCTGACATTTCTTCTCTTTATGAACTAATGCTTCTAGAGACATTCAAATCAACCTCTAAAATTAGGTAGATGTTATTGATCAGACTAAGTTTGTCCCAGTTTCTCAGGAACAGCCTGTAATAGGTTTCTATGAAAACAGCGGTTTAATCTTGTGTCTGTCAGATTGCTTCCTTTCCATCAGATTTAGGTGGGATTACTTATCTCTCTTGTGTTAGTATATTATATTTCATACACTAGGAAGTGTTAGATTTTTCATGCAGTGAAGCAATATTGTAATGCATTAAGTTTGTTTTCCATCTATTCCTTTTTAAAGAAGATTAGACATGAAAGCAGGTGTTTTATAACTGTTTTAAAGTGAGATGGAGTGAGTGTGGATGAAATGCAGACACTGCAGAAGGTTATTTGAGATTCCTGAATATCTAAGAAGTAAAGTTTCTCTCCTTCAGGGATGAGGTTTTATGAAGGAACAGTGAAGAGAAATGAGGTGAGAAGAGAAGGAAGGGCCAGAGAAAACGTAAAGGGCAGTTGTTTCACATGTTGGCGTTGTTTTGCTGAGATGATGTGTTTAATCCTTTTCAGTATCCAGTCACTGAAAAGTAAGGCACCTGTTTAAATGTTTTTCATACATATTTTCAAGGTCTGAAAATTAAGTGTTAAGACATTAATACTGAAGTTATGTATCTGCAAAATCAGTGGGAAGAGCTAGACAATTGAAGTCCACATGTTTAGCATGGAAAGCTGCTATGCAGTGGAAGTGCTTGAGCAGAGGAGTGTCCAAATCTCTTGCCTCCTTCTGACTTTAGGTGATAGCTTTTTTTTCTGCTTAATAGTCAGAACATGAATTCTGTGAAGGGCATTGATGCCCAACTTGCTGTTGCCATCACTTATGCTAAAATCAGGGCCGCTGTAGAGGACGATAATACCTCCCCCCCAAAAGGAAACTAAGTAGTTAAACCAGCTGTCTGGAAAGGGATTCTAGATCTTCCTCAGCCTGAAGGGATTGAACTAAGCATCTTTCCCAGAAAAGGAAAATCCCATTCCTTCCTTCTCTGCCCCAGCAGCAGCCCAAACTTGGACTGGCTGGGGCATCCTTTCCTTGTGTTGAATCTATGCTGTTATGCAGCCAACAAGGAAAGCATTTTTAGGAGCAGAGTGTAGCCCAGAGATTAAGACTCTGAGGTGAGAAAGGAAAATAGAACAGAATAGGATACTTCCCGTTGGAAGGGACCTACAACAGTATCTAGTCCAACTGGCTGACAACATCAGGGCTGACCAAAAATTAAAGCATGTTGTTAAGGGCATTGTCCAAATGCCTCTTAAACAACAACAGGCTTGGGCCATCAGCCAGCTCTTTAGGAAGCCTCATCCAGTGTTTGACCACCCTCTCTGTAAAGAAATGTTTCCTAATGTCCAGGCTGGACTTGGACTTTAAATTCTTTTTCCACAGATTTTTCTGTTTGTGGGGGTTTTTTTTGTGTGTTTAATGACTGTCCAGTATAAAATGCTAAAGCAATTCTAAAATAAGAAATCCCGTATGTCCTACTTTTATGCAATTGTTTGATCTATTTACTCAATTTGGTAAAAGCATCAGTTCCCACATATAGATACTGTTCTTCCAGATGTGTCTTTGAATGGATCTGATCCTGATGATGGTTTCTGTGCCGTGTATGCCTCTCTCTGCAATTTCATATTTGGCTTAAACCCAGTCATCATTTAGCCTGCTGTTGCAAAGAAGGCCCTGCCCTCCATGCTGTCTGCTCATTCCTGCCCTCTCCAGCATTTGTGATTTTCTCTTTAATCCAACTTAAACTAAGCTTTTATTTCTTTTTGGGGTCAGTTAGATAAATGAACTGATCCAACTTACGCTGTGGTCAAGCTACTGCTAGAGCTGATATAAAAGAAGTGGCAGGGAAATGTATCGGGTTGGTGTGTGGAGTTGTTTGGGTTTTTTTTGACAGTAACTATCAGTTTAAGTCTTAGGCATGTTCAGAAAATGCCTAATTGATTGCATTTCTCTGGATAAAGCATAGATGTGTTGCCATCTTGTGTCTGGATCACAACAGAGCTTATGTGAACAACCTTTTTTCCCAGATAGGGGTACTTTGAAGTATGCACAAATGAGTAAGTTTAGGTTCCATGGAAGCTGTAGGTCAGAGAGGGAGTCACCTGGTGAGTGTGAAGAATGCCCATGGCTTTCAGATGTGGGCTTGATTTAGCATTGTCTTGGAGTTAAGTGTTTAAACGTTGACTAAGCTGTGTCCAAATATGAGGCTTAATATGATTTGAGCAAGAGGAAACCTTCTTCCCTCACAGGTCAGGAGATTGTCATGTTTCATTTTTAAAGGATAAAATAATTGATTCTTATGGCATGTATAGCTGCAAGGTAATAAAAAAACAGAGAAAAGACATACAATTTATTAATGCTGTTAATGAAACAGAGGAGACTGTATCCTTCAGTTGTATGTGACTATTGAAATGAATGTGTTATAAGTATATGAAATACACTGAGTTGCGTATAATGTAAACAACTGTACTGCTCACATGTTAAGCATCATCAGTAAGCCTTCTTATCCAGTATTTACATTTATACTAAAAAGTATTCTGCAGACACTGGGTAGCTTACATAATCCTCTTGGTTTCAAAGAAATAAAATCTGTTCAACCAATCTTCCCCCATCTGTGTCTCATAGCACTGCTCTTCTTTATGGCAGGCTTATAGCTCCCTCCAGAGTTCTGTTCTGTGCTAAAATACAGGAAAGAAATGAGATTCACTGTAAAAGAATCAGAATTTGTGCTCGCAGCCTGTTATCTGTACGACTCGGTGTTTCACTAATATGCTGGGCTGCACAATTCTTTTGAATTTTCTGTTTTGTCTGATAGCATACTGATTTACTTGTAGAATTTGAAGACATTAGGGGATTTGCTGAATAGGTTGCTACGTTTTTCTGTGCCTTTTCATGTGCATTAACTGGTTTTCAGAAAGATGGAATAAAGACTTGTAAAAGAGGAAAAAAAAAAAGCCACAATACAGTCAAAATAGCGTATTATGAAGAATAATGTAATGGTTTGGGTGCATAGATTTTTTTTTTTCTTTGTTCACCTAACATTAACAGCAGGAATGAGATACTCAATTTATCCATGTGTTCTAAATGGGCTTAGGGCTAAAGGAAAGAAAATGCCCTGCCTTCCTACACTGTGATCTTTGGATGCAATAAAGTAACACTAAGTGCACGCTCTGATAAATATTTACCTTGCTGCCATGCAGATAAAGAATTGTTATTTGTCCCAGCTGTTAACTAAGATACAAACAGCATTTCTAGGTCTTGTCTAACTCAAAATTTTGTTGACATTTTTAATGTGGTTCCAATCAAGGAATCTCTTCTAGATTGTCAACTTCTGAGTATTTATTTGTATTTGAATTATTACAAATATGTCAAATATGGAGGTATTGTTATAGATCATCTTAGAGTTTTGAGATATTCCTGAACTGGTCATTAACCTGAAAATTTGTCTTTGCACTTTTGATGTCTTCTGCATTAGCGCATGGAAATTTGCTGAAATGATAGGGAGAAAAGTGTTAATTTGAAAATCAGAACTTGTAAAGAATTTCTTTGTTCTTATGAACAAGGCCTCAGTGAAATTTCTTAGCAATTAATGAAAACTGGTTCTTTGTTGTATGTGGTGTGGATTTTGTTTTGGGTTTGTTTGCTTTTTTTCTTTTAACCTATGGAGATATGGCTTCATCCATCTAGGAGAAAGTTTACAAATTAGCATCCAGTCCAGTACTTGCTGCTCTAATTTTACAACCTTTTGGGTTTCGTGACAGGGCCGTTGTTTGTCACAATGACCAAAACGCATGTGATAGCAGCTTCAAAAGAAGCATTTTACATCTGGCAGTATCGTGTGGCCAAGAAGCTCACAGCAATGGAAATTAATCAGGTAGCACGGACCAGAAAAGAAGGCAGGGAAAGGTTTGTCTTCAGGCTTTGTCATTTTTCTTCCTTTGCATTGGTATCATTGATACAGGTGGATTCTCCCATACCTAAAATGTGAACTCTTTTGTTTTCTCATTTTTCTACTCAGCTGTGTTGACTTGCAGGCTTGTAAGATTAAATACTAAAGAACAATTTTTCATAACAAATGTATGTTTGTTACCCAGATCTCTTAGACTTTCTGGATTAGTTCCTGTTCAGTGTCTCCATTTGCTCACTGCGTGCTTCCCTTACAGAGCTACGTGTCTTGATGCTTTTTTTTCCTGCTCCCCTTTTTCTCCTCAATACTCTTAGTTTCTAGGCAGCTATATTCCCTCTGATAACTTTAACTGCTGCTTGCGTGTCAATGGCTGTAAGGACATAGTCTGTCCAGCTAGTTCTTTAAATACACTTGTGTCTGTATCATTGATGTCTAATCCCATATGGACCTTTATCCTCTCGAACTAAACAAGCCAAAGTTGTCAACATCTGTTTCCAAAATATCTCCTCCTCAGGCACTCATGAGTGGCTTTAATCTGTCACCTCCACAAGCTTGCAACTTCGTTACAGGTTTCTTTTATTTTGTGGTTTTTAATGTTTTTTTCCATAGAGATGCTATAGCATCTTTCTGTAAAACTACCATCTCCTTTCACCATATAGCCATAAAAATTAGTAATTATTTGTACGTGGTGTAATAACTTTCATTGTTCTAGTACCTGAATGTCCTAGCCTTGGACAAGATTGTAATTCGACAGAAATACTGAAAAAGCAAGTAGTTGTAATTCAGTATAAACTATGATTTTAGCATTCTAAAACCTTTCCTAATGCTACCTTTTAAGGCAAAAGAGAAGTTATGATGAAGGATTGAATACAATAATGCGTAAGTTTTATGGATATGAAGGTGAAGCTCTTCATAAGTATGGAGAAGAGCCGGAGGAAATACAGAAATGCACATTTGCAAAGAGACAGTTGGAGTGGTTGATGGTTTGCAGGAACTTCTTGTTGCAGAATTAAAGTTTATAGATCATATAGGAATATAGACCATCAGGGGCTGTGGAAGTGAAAGCAAGTATTATATCTTTATATCAATACAAATTGGGGTTATCAAAGGGGATACTACTGGAACATAAGAACAGGCATGTTATTCTCTTTTCGAATTGTAATGGTTTCTTCTCCAAACTTGTATGCTATCAAAAATTATCCTTTCTTTGGACTGTCTTTTTGTTCTAACTTCCCTTTTCTACAGGATTTACCATATTGATGACACTCCTTCAGGATCTGCAGATGGACACCTTGATTACAGCAGAGCTATTGAAGTGAGTGATGTTTTTAACTAGTTTATTGTGGTGTCACTGGTAGCTTGAAAGAGAAGTAGTTACCATTGTTCTATTTATTAGTAGAAGTGGTCATATTTAAACTTTCTTTTACTTCTATCTTTTGTACATAAGTATTATTTTTCTCCCCTCTGGTTAGTGCATTGTTACTGTGTCATTATGTGTTGCTGGAAGCTATATATACACTAAACTGTAGGTGGTGTTGTTTGAATTCAGCTGGCAGCCAAACACCACACAGCCACTCACCCTCCCCCTGCCCAGGGGATGGGGCAGTGAGCTAGGAGGGTAAAGGGAGACTCATAGGTTAAGATAAAAACAGTTTAATAGTTGTAATAAAATAAAACAGTAACAATAATAGGAAGTAGAAACGGGTGGTGCACAATGCGATTGGTCACCACCCACTGACTGATACCCGGCCTGTTCCTGGCTGGTGATCCTGAAATACCAAAATCCTGCAATCACAATCCCAGAAGCGAGAGAGAACCTCCTTCTTCCTGGCTGCCCCTCCCTTATATACTGAGCATGACGTTACATGATAGGGAATATTTCACTGGCCAGTCCGGTCCTCTGGCTGTACTCCCTCCCATCTTCTTGTACACCTCTGCACAGGCAGGACATGGAGAGTTGGAGACTCCTTGATCTCTTAGCAACAACTGCAAACTTCAGTGTATTATCAGCATTCTTCTCACACCAAATCCCTTACTGAATCCAAAACACAGCACTGTTCTAGCTACTAAGAATAATAAACTCTGTCCCAGCTGAAACCAGCACAGTAGGGAGCATAAAAGTAGTATATTTTGGGGCACAGTATGTAGACACCTGTTGTCTTGTTGAGAAGCAGCTTCCCTTAATTAAACAAAGTATAAGCTTGTTGAAACTCAATAGCCCTTGTAATATTTTCTAGTATTTTCAGCCTTTTTCACTTTATGTATGTGTGTGCACCCACCTGCTTTTGTACTTACCAGTATACCTAAAATTAATTACAGGCCTCAAGTCAGGGATAGTTGCCTTCTTGTGTTTACTATTAAACACCTGTTACGTTGTGGGTTTCTTAGTTTTCTGGAGGAGGGGCAGGAGAAGAAGGGAAGCTGTTAATATTATTGTTATGATTCCCATAACAAAGGCTACTAATATCATAAACCATCCATATACTGTATACTGGCAAGGTTTGATAGCTCCTTTTCATGTGGATACTTAGCAACATTTAAATAAAACTTTTCTTTAGCAGTGCATTCTTACTGTTGCAATAAAAGCCATATCAATATCCATTTTATACTTGTATACTTCTAGGGAACAAGAGATCCAATTTGTGCAATAACAGCATCTGATAAAATACTACTTGTGGTAAGTTACATGATTAAAATAACTCCTAATTGCTTCTTGTACTTGTAGGCAGGGAATTCTTCTGCAGTGTGTTCATAAGCAGTCATAATTTCAAAGCATTTCTGAATTTAGAATTTACACAGATGAAATCTCTTTCCAGACGTCTTCAAAGGTAACTTTAATGGGTTCTTCTATTAACCTGGACTCTTCCTTTAGGAGGGATAATTCATTAAGTGCTTACAATCTTAAATACAGATGAGTAGTCTGAGTTAGTACTTATATGTAGGGTTTGATAAAGTCCATGTCAGCACTTAATTCTGTAATCTGAGTTCTGGGAAGTCTCTTCTAGGCTGTATGTAAATGCATGAACAGTTACAAAGAAATTTTAAGGTGATGACATTCCCTCTTCCCACTTCTGCTCTGTCACTTATCCAAATCCACCTTTGTCTAGGACAGCATATAAATAAAAAATCTTAAAGAGTTTATTGATGGAAAAATTCTCTCAATAAACAAGCATTGTTTTTTTTAGGGAAGAGAATCTGGCACTATTCAGAGATACAGTCTTCCTAGTGTTGGTATAGTACAGAAGTATACCCTGAACTGTCGTGCACATCAGCTGTCTTTAAACTGCAACTCCAGGTAAGTTAGGGATTTGCTTCTAACACATTTATCTGATTTTAAAATAAACCACTACAATTTGTGAAAATACTAATTCTATGAATGTATAATAATTATGTACTAATTTTACTTTAATATAAACTATTGATTGATTTTTGGTTTTATTAATGTTTGCTTAGCCATTTATTACTAAATAATTACATCTGACCAGTCATCAGATTGCTCTGAGAGACTGTGTTAGTAAAGCTCTCTTGTGTTTTAAACTCTTTAGGGTGTGTGTGAAGATTAAGGAAACACACACAAAAATATCTTTTTTTTATTAGATGAACCAAACATAAGCTTTCTGTGATCATGAAATGAATTGACAAAATTATGTCATAACCTGAAATTTTATATCTCTAAGGCTTCCTTCTATTTCCATGTGCTTCTAATGTGCTTTGTTCATCTCATGTTTATTTTTTGTTGTTTATAAGCTGTAGCTGGTGGCAATGCTTCTAGCAAGACTGGTTTTTCTGTGCTTCAGCTGTGCTAATACTGAAGTTGCTTTCTACTTCACAGCTATTTTTTTTACAAGAGAGTGCATGAGAGTCTTGGCAGAAAAGGCAAAAATATATTGACTAAAGAGGACTTGTAAGACAGTTTTAATCACTTCAAAGTAACTTTATAATTTCAAATAAAATTAATAATGCATATGTAGATTGCTGACCTTCTTAGGTATAGACCAAAAATGGATTGCTTCACTTAAAAGGCAAAAGATCTAGTCGGAGTTGCAGTAATTTTGTTTTGAAACCAAGCTGTCTGCTTCCTAAATGACTTTGTGCTAGTGAAAAAGTCTCCAGATCCATAAGTGTTTTGAAGTTAACTTTCTAAATTGCTTTTGAAAATTTAATAGGGATTAAGGGTGTCTAAATACCTTTCAGTATTTAACAATGCTTTTAAAATGGCTTTGTAGTAAATACAGGCTACTGTAATTCACTGAAGACCTTATGTAACTGGAAATTTTCCAGTGTAACCCTTCAGAAATTTTATTTTTTCCTATATTTTAAAAAACTTCAAAGATTAATTGGATTATACTTCATATTGTCTGGAAAAAACCTGAAGAATAACCTTTGTAGAAATGTAAGAAGTCCTGTTTTAGAGACTAGCGGTCTGCATCACTGTGCTGTCTTTTTAATTTAAGAATCTGCTTTATTGCCCCCTAAATAATGAAAACAATTTTGTTTGTTAATTTTAGGCTTTGGCAAGGGGCAGTACCTGCAATTTATTCAACTTGATATCTGAAGTAGTAAGGATCTTTAAAATGTTGGATGAAAAATGGACATATTCCAGAACCTTTACAGGGACAGATCCTGTATGAACAGATGAAAAACTTCTTTCCATATCTCTGGTCTCTCTCTGCTATTCAGAGAAATGAAAACCACATGCATCTCACTGAATCTATGGAATTATACTAATATTAGATTAAAGGGGAAATTTGGCATGAGTGTGCCAGTTTAGGGAACTATTTCAGATTTACAACCTTGAATAGTATTATTTAGCTGTCTTATTTTTTTCTTCCTTTGTTTTTCTGTAGTCGTGTTGCTATCATAGACCTTTCAGGTGTTTTGACTTTCTTTGACTTGGATACACGGGTAGTAGACAGTACAGGACAGCAAGTGATAGGTGAGCAGCTGAAACTGGAACGCAAAGATGTCTGGGATATGAAATGGGCCAAAGATAACCCAGATTTGTTTGCAATGATGGAGAAAACAAGAATGTATGTTTTCAGAAACTTGGATCCAGAGGTAAATATTAATTTATGCAAACTACTCATTTTACAAATTTGCTCGTAAGTTAATGACTCTGTGTTGAATAGTATTATTTTGGGGCTTTACTGTTCAATTAGGCAAGTGTTTATATAAATAAACTTGCTTCTGAAAAATCTCAAAATCTTGTCAACTCTAATGTGGGAGTGTTGTTTAGAAACAAGTAAGTAAAATGAACTATCAGTCCTAGAAAGATAAATATGCTGTCATATTTTTCTCAAATGTAGGAGATATTTTCAGGAGCATATTTCTTGTATGCTTTGGAAAATACAACACAATTTTAGTAAAGATATTTGTAGAACACAGTTCAGCTGAATCTAAAATTTGGCAGGTGTTCCTTTATTTCTTGTAATTTAGTTACAGAAAACATGAGGATTTTTAATTATGTTTGCGTATATGGAATTGTCAGTAATGTTAATGATTTTAGTATTTATTTCCTGTTGAAAATGCAATTAAATCCTAGGTTGTAGAAGAAAGTATCTTTATATCTAACAGATTTGGTTAGGATTTAATCAGACAGAATATAAGTTCATTCCTTTTTAATTTATTTAACTTTAAGGAACCTATACAAACTTCTGGATATATTTGCAACTTTGAAGATTTAGAAATCAAATCTGTTCTTCTGGATGAAGTATTAAAGGTAAGTATAATTTAATTTTGTAGGAAAAGTTGGTGTCTGTTGTAATGATTTAAACAATAGATATCTATGTTGTATCAAAATAGAGGTGACATGGAATAAAATTATGTTTCTTTATCCATTATGTTAGAATCCTGAGCATCCTAACAAAGATTACATCGTCAATTTTGAGATTCGGTCATTACGAGACAGTCGAGCATTGATTGAAAAAGTTGGTATTGAGGAATCTTCTCAATTCATAGAAGACAATCCACATCCCAGACTTTGGTAAAATCTCTTTATAAAACAACTTTGTTTAAATTTGTGTTCTTTTGTATTCTTTTCCTGTTCAGACAGATCTGGTATTAAAGTACAAAACCTCAAATCTAAACCAGCCAAAGCAGTATACACTTTCAACAGAATCATTTAAGAAAAAGGAAAAAAAAAAAAAGGCCCAGTGCTCAGTTGTAATCTTAAGGGCTGCTATTCTAACTGAGACTGTCTCTTCATTGGGCTGAATCACCTCTAGAGGAGTTTTACAGCGTTGAGGGTGGGCTAAAGGGAGCCTTGCAATTGGTGTGTTTGGGCAGTTTCAAGCTGTGTGGCATTTCACAGTATGGAAGAAAGTGACATTTCTGTTACTGAGTATTTGAGAATTTGTGTTTCAAGAGATGCTGAGCAAGTGTTCAAGACTCATCAGCAGCCATCTTAAAGAACTTGGGGCCAGTGCTTTCCCAGGCTCCTAGTTCTTGAATGCAAAAAAGTGGGCTCTTGTACCTAAAATGGAAGGCATGCTGTGTGTGTCACAGCAGTGGGTACAGGGCACATCCTTAGGACACCTTTTTGTTCTATGCTGTACGAGTCCTAAAATGCAGCGCTCCCTGCTTTAATGGGCAAATCTAAAGGAAATGAAAAAACTGTCAGAAAGCTAATTTTAAGTTGGTTAAACTAAAATTCAAATTGCTCATAAGTTGAGAGGGTATTTATTTATTTAATAATGAACCTTGATGACAAAGACCTTAAAACCCAGTAAAGGGAACACATTAGAACTATAACAAGATAAGAACTATTTGGACAGGCCATAAAGGACAGAAATGACAAAGGCTGGGTATGTTAATCATGTTGCAGCATCTCAGAAGTAATCTGAGAAAAGGAGATGGTGGCATGTTTAAACTAAGCATGGACTCTGCTATTAAACTGAACTTGAAAAGCCTGTACAGCAAACATGTAAGAGTCAACCTGTGAAAGCAGGAACCCTGGAAATGTATTAAATATCCTGTGTCATTATGGGCTGGGAGAGTTAGTGTCTTGGTAGATGATTTAATGAAAAGTCAGTAACAGAAACTAAAACTTCATTGACGTTACGTGTTGAATGATGCCAGTTCTCTTTAACTCTCTGGAGATTTACCTTTCTTAAGTACTTTTGGCTCTCTTTTGAAGCTAACTGATTTCTTGCAGTATTGGATATTTGGCTTGATTCAAGGGGGGGTGTGTGAGAGTTCTCTGTTAATTCTGACAGCTAAGAGGTGAATTGCTGAAAGACTGGCCAAGATAACTTGTTTTAAAAGTTTGTCCCAAAAAGCATTCCTTCCTATCCAGTTGTGCTTTCATCTCCATAGGTTATGTCTAACTTTATTAGTTTGAGTATGTAGAGTAAAATGTTTGTTTTGTGAGTTTTTACCAATATCTTGAACTAGCTGAAGATTTTTTTGAATTTTGAAGACAGTCATGCATTTTGCTAGTCGCATCTATTTATTGAATATAAAATGAGTATTAGTTTTGAAAGTCTGTCTCAGTAAAAGTTTTGTGTCATAAAATTACAAAATATAGGTCAAATGCTGTTCATCTTGCTCCAAATTTGCCATGATCTTCATTTGCATTATGTAAGGAAACGTATGGTATGTCACATTTATACAGAAGAGATGGATTAGAAGTGCTGGATAAAGCAAATATCCTATAGATCAGAATAGGACAGTGCCATTACTGCTAGAATGCAACAAACAGGATGATCTGTGTTGCAGATTGATTAAACTTGCCATACTTTTTTTTTTTTCTTGGTTTCATTGATGTCACTGATGAGCACTTGAGTTGAAGTGTTACTAACCTTCTCAAATTGATAAAAAAATACTGCCTATGCATGGTTTAGGTCACTGACTACAGCAGTCATATTGTTTTTGTCAGTGCCCTACTGCACTGACTTTGTTTCACAATGCCAATCAGCCAGTAAAATTCAAGAGCTCATTCAACCTGTTGATGGATGTAGGCTGGCCTGAAGGTAGAAATTATCTGTTTGCAGAACTAACCAATGGAGCAGTACCAGAACAAGGTTTCTCAGTCTGCTCTGCTCTCCCAGACGAGGAACATCCAGGTGGATTAGAAGGATAATTTAGGCTTTGTGGCCAATTTAGTTGGAGGCCTTCTGACTGAGGCTGCCCTCGAGGCTTAAAGTTGTGATATATGCATAGGTAGAAATATCTAAATGGAACTGCATTGAGACCAACAACGCATTTCACATAGGACAACTGTAATACTCAAACCCTGCGCAGTCCTCCCAAGCCAATGTCTGTTTGAACAGCTGAACAAAAGAATATTAGCAATTATTTGAACAACTTTCTCTAAGAAAGTACTGCATAGATCACAGAACCTACTGGGGACAAAAATACAACTGAAATAAGATTAGTTAGTAAATAATACAGTTGCAGTAACTTGAATATCTTCTTTAAATAATGACTAGTTAAATGGATGCTCATTTAATTTACTTTATAGCTGCTTTTCCATGTTATGTTGTTGGGTTTTTTTCCACACAGGCGTCTCCTGGCTGAAGCTGCTCTTCAGAAGCTGGATCTGCAGACTGCTGAACAAGCTTTTGTACGTTGCAAAGATTATCAAGGTATTAAATTTGTGAAGCGTCTAGGCAACCTGCAGAGTGAGTCAATGAAGCAAGCAGAAGTGGCAGCCTATTTTAGCAGATTTGAAGAGGCTGAAAGAATGTATCTGGATATGGACAGAAGGTAATTGAATGTAGTCATTTCAGCAGCAAATAAAAGAAAAAAAAAGTCTGGGAAAAAGGCTTGCCTTAATAAGGAATGGCTGTTCTAGCACTGAAGACTCTACCAGTTTCTGGAAAGACAAAAAGGATCAGATGGAGATAATTTTGTTGTATCCATAGATAACCAATTCTGTATGTAAATCAGCATATTCCAAACTTTGCAAAACCTCTGCTGCTTTAGGTAGTGCTGCGTTTCATAGAAGTTTTTTCACAAGTATTTTGTTGGTATTTCAACTGGGATTCCAAAAATACAAATAATCTTAACTAATGTTTAATTTATGTACTGTTGCTCTTAGCTAGTAGCCAAGTATGCATTCTTTCCAATTACATGTACAAACAACGGAGTTTTTAATGAACTGTAATGTCTGGATAGACAGAAAGGACTTTGGATGAAATTGTGGACCAATCAATGGAATTTTTTCTCAGGAATGAAAATAAATAAAGCAAAATTACAATATTATGGGGAAATGTAAATTAATGCTAAGTAATTAGCTAGAGCATTGTCTTTACTGAAAAAGGGTAATGAGAAATAATAAGCAGCATTTGTATGATGTGGCCTGTAGGTGGTGGTCAAACATGAATAAGCACGAATCACAAATGCACATGTGAAATTTTTAAGCTTTGATTAACAGAGCCATAAAAAAAGTAGGGAATGATGGAGAAGAAAAATATTTCTTCTTTCATACTGTAATGAGAAACCTTCCTCTTCCCCAGTAAGGGTGGGGGAGAAGGCAGGAGCTGGGGAAAGATGCACATTAGAGCCTGGTAACGGAAAATTTTCTTGCACATAATTAATTAGCTGATGGAAGTATGCTGGTTTGGAGTGGTGAACTGCCTCATAAGCACTTCAGTCACAGTACAACATCCATTTTCAGATACGACGTGTTCCCTTCCACATGGCTGAACAGAAATTTGGCCCTTATAGGATTCCAGAAATCAAAGACTTTTTTTTTTTTTTAATTTTTAAACTGGTTTCAACAGTAGAGCATCTTATTCACCAGCTACAAGAATAAGGTCAATACAGAATTCCCATATGTGTCTCATTACCACTATAAAAATCTTGATAAGGACCTACCATAAATCAGGCTGAAATAAGTCTATTTTTCCACTTTAATTTCTTTTTTTTTTTTTAAAGATGCTCTTATTTAGCTAACTGCACTGACTTGCTTTTGCCTTCCTTAATTCACTTCTAAGTTTAGGACATTATTAAAAGAAGTGTGTAGATCTCTCTCATTTACTTTCTATGCACCTGCAGAATTACTTCTATATGAAGTAATATAGAATTATTCTACATGGTGGAAAAAATGTGCCAGATGGACACATGGTGGGTCATATGTATGCATGAATAAGGAAAGACTATTTTCGAGTCCTTTCTCCTTCATCTAAAGTCATCTTGAACCTGAAAGAGAACTCTCTGAGATCCATTTTTTTACATCTCAGCTTTTGCCTCCATTACTCCTTGCTCCTTGGCCTTTCTCCTCCCCTCTCTTCTGCTTTTAGCCTTTTCTAGCTGCTGCCATCCATTGTAGCAGCAGTGAAAGGTAAAGAATGGCATACAGAATAAGGAAACCTGAAGTAACGTCAGCCCAACTGTTTCACCAGCTGCTCATTTAACTCCTCATACAGGGGAATGGTTAATAGGGAAGTGTGTATGTATGATATAACGTGAGCTCTCAGCGTATTTGCTTTTATGGAATACTGTTTAAATTGCAAACAAGGTATCTGGGATCACTGTGAAACCTGTGTTGTAGGTTATGAGCAAGAAAATACTTTTGGATGCTTTTCTCAAGACTTTTGTTAGTTATTTGATTGTCTTTGAGTTTTTCCTGCTATTTTCTGTTTATACTAGAGATCTTGCCATTGGACTACGGATAAAACTGGGAGATTGGTTTCGAGTATTGCAGCTATTGAAAACTGGCTCAGGTGGTTCAGATGATGCCCTTCTTGAACAAGCATACAATGCTATTGGAGATTATTTTGCAGACCGTCAGAAATGGTATGTTCTATAGAGGAACTATTAAGAAGGAAATTATAAAACTGATAACAAGACTTAATTTATGAGGAGGGACAGGCATCAGGAAAGTCAGGATGCAGTACATGGGATAATTCTGGAATAGTGAAATTCAGCTCGGACCTTTATGGTTCCATTGCTGTATGTACCTTTAAACAGAGAGCTGTCAATCAGCTATCTAAAGAATAAAGGTGATAAAAATCTCAGTTTTGCCAGAAGTTTGTGCTTCAAAGGAGGGCAGGAGAAGAGAAATACCTATGCAGTTCTAGTAGGCTGGATATAGAAAGTACTAAAGAAAAAAAACCAAAACAGTTAAAAGTAGGGGAGAATTATTAAACATCGGTGAATTTCAAAAGTAACCACAAGCTTTCTAGAATGCTTAAACCCACAAATATTTGAAACATCCAGAGTTCTCTCTGACCTGGATCTGTCTCCAGCTATTGTCCAAACTGGCCACCCAAGGAAGATTTTTAAGAAAAATGTATGCATGTAATGGTATTTCTCCAGAACACATTTTGAAGTCAGGTACTTACTGAACCAGAAGTGACATCTTCGTAGTTAATAACTTGTAGAGAAATTTTCTTTCATTAACTTTTTCTTGTTGCCTTCTAAGCCCATGTAAACTTTTAGCATCCAGAGCATGCTATCTCATAGAGTTCCTCAGCTCCACTATGTATTGGAATTACTCAGACTATATTATCACCAAGAACTTGGGTCTCAAAGCAGTCGAAAACTTGTGCTTAGATTTTGAAAGCTGATTTTTTAGATGTTTTCCGTAACTTTGAAGAATGGTGTTGGAGATCTTAGTGCTTGTGTTTTAAAATATGGAGGCACAATAGTAAAGCCTTTTTCTGAAAGTTTAATTGTAAGTTGTTGTCCATTTATCACCCATGATCTGTGCAGATGTGGAAATACATTTTTAAGATTCCTTGACTTCCTAACTTTATGCTAGTCAGAGAATCAGTCTTGCTACTACTTCAATATAATGATTGCTGAAAATGACAACTTTTAGTGCATTTTAGAAAAAAAAGTGAAATTCTAGCTACAAAGGTTATCTCAAGTGAAGTTACCTATTTAAAATAATGCAATTTTAAATTTACAAATGCAAAAAGCTTACACAATGAGAAGCTTCACTTCTGCTTATGTATCAGAAGCCACCACTTTTTTTTTTTTTCTCTTATTAGGTTAAATGCTGTACAGTATTATGTACAAGGACGAAACCAGGAACGTTTAGCCGAATGTTACTACATGCTAGAAGACTACCAAGGACTGGAGAATCTAGCTAACTCACTTCCAGAGAATAATAAATTGCTCCCTGTAAGCAAAAGGCACCTTTATTTTTTGTTGTCTTATGCTCAGCTATTTATTTAAAATTTCCCATCTTGGGAGGGTTAAGAAAGAAAGGAAAAAATGCAGTATATGACCTATTCACTTAAGCATAATGGTGTTACTTTGATACTGATCTCTAATATTACTGTTGTTTTCATACTCCCATTCTTCCTTTCCCTTATTGTCCAGTTTCCCCAGAAAGATCTGATTATTTATCGTAACTTATGGCTACATGGCTAAGTCATAACTTACTGTTACCCTCCACAAATTCTGGCATTTCTTTCTAAAATAGCTGTGCTTCACTAAGAAGTCACTCCTCATGGCTGGAAACTTTAGCTTTATTTTTTCATGTTCCTCAAAGTCTTCCTGATTGCCATCCCTGGTTTAACTTCTTGCGTGGTGGCTTTGTGGGAATGCTAATGTACAATGAACACTGAAGATGCTCTGCTGAAAGGAGGGGAAGTAGGTGGTATAGCCTGAAATGACCTACTAAGTAATAGGTAATTTAAAACTATGGTATGTTTGGTTAATCCAAAATGCTTTAAAAAATGCAAAAATGCCACACTCATTGAATGCGATTTTCAGTTGTTTGAACAAAGCAAGACAGCACTTTATTTATAATCTCTTTTCGATATCAAAGTTTTGTGATACTCTAGTAAGAACACAGTCTTTCTGCTATGATTTGATTTGAAAGAAAAATTTTTAAATAGCTTTTTTTAATTTAGAAGCAGTGTGCAAACGTAGCAACACTGTTCTGCAGTTTTACAACAGTGCGTGTTGTCTTCACAGAATCCATGAAGCAAACAACCCCTTTCCCCCAACTTCTTGGAATTGAATTAAACAATGACATAATAGTATGGCAGTTGCTATGCAACGTACTAAAAATCTGAAGTGAATTTAACATGGTGCTGATGCTTTTTGCAGGATATAGCTTATATGTTTGTAAGAGTGGGGATGTGTGAACAAGCTGTGTCAGCCTTTCTGAAATGTAATCGACCAAAGGATGCGGTAGATACCTGTGTACATCTCAACCAGGTAAAACAGCAGTAGATAATCTGCTTTACCAATACCAATTTAACAGTGAGATTTCTGTCCTAATGCCCAGTTAAATAGAAGTCCTTGCTAAGTGTCTGATGATTTGTCATGATTCCTGGAAAATATTTCAGGGCTTCAGCCAGTTATCTGAAATTAGGATGAGACCATTGGAGGGATAAAGGTATGTGCAACAGTGCTACTTCTGCAGCTGTGTGGTTAGCATGCTCAGCACACAGACATTCCTGGCCTTTGTAGAGCTAGGCTATGCTTCCTCCTGATGGGATGGGAGGAAGACCAGAGAGCTTCTGGCTGCTCATTTTCCACGTTCCTCTCCTTGTACAGATGCAAATATATTTGTGGCTGCGTTAGGATGTAGCTAGAAAAGAACTGATCTGAAAAATTGATCTGTATGTTTACAGCTAGGGCTGTTCTCCAGTATGACTTACCTGTACAAATGTCTGTGTCAACACAAGTAAGAGAGAAACTGAGGATGGTTATGAGCAACTTGATGTATGTGAATGGCAGGACTGGCTAGTGCTGGTCTTACGTGAACAGTTTCCTAGTTTATGGATCTGAAGGGCTATTAAGTATGACATTCAGCTGTTTCTCAGTCCTGTCAAACTTATGACCTGGGGCAAACACAACAGCCAAACTGTTGAAGATCAGGAAACTTCACAGACAAAATTAGGTGTATAGAAGGATAAGTAAAGTGTTATTGTTTAAGCCTTAAGCTTATGGGCTGAAGTCCTCTTTTAGACATGCTTTTAAGAGTCTGGGTTTTCGTAATACCAGATGTGTTGAAACCCATGTGTCCAGCTATGAGCAGCAATGAAGTGATTTCGCAAAGCTTTTACCAAAGCAGAAGCAACTGCTTTGTATGTGGTTTTGGACAGAGGTCCAGCCATTTGTTTCACAGGCCTTCTGTATCACATGATTTGCAATGATGATAGCATTTGCATTCTCCTGCTCTTTACTTCAATTTTATAGTAGCCTGGTTCTAATGGTGATGAAGTTGCACACTATTCATGGATAACCGGCTTGTTCTGAGAATGTATTTGAAAAAATGAGGTTAATAATTGTCTGCTTTCATTTCTAGTGGAATAAAGCTGTGGAGCTGGCTAAAAATCACAATATGAAAGAGATTGGATCCTTGTTAGCCCGATATGCAAGTCACTTACTGGAAAAGAATAAAATCCTTGATGCGATAGACCTTTATCGTAAAGCAAATTATTTCTTTGAAGCTGCTAAACTCATGTTCAAGGTACTGCAGGTTGTGTTTTTAGGTCAAATAACTAAGTTTTGAACTAGCTCTTGCTGTTTCTATGCTATTTTTAGTTTCTTGATGTTATTTTAGTGTTAACAATGTCCACGCAGTAAGCAAATTGTTATTATACAGGATACTGCAAGTATGAGTCCAACTCCTAAGTTCAGGTATATCTGAAATAGTTACCCTGGATGTCTTCTGTAGCCAGTGGAGAGGACACTTGCAGGACACAAGTCATCTGATTTATTTTGAGACTTTCACTTCAGAATGATATGAACTGCACCTCAGAAAAGGTCCTGCTGCACTGCATTGCCTAGTAAAGGAGCATAATAGACTGGCCTGGGTGCAATGTCTACATTATTTTATATGTTGTGTGGATTGGTTTTAACTCATTCATTTTTAAAAATAGCAATGTCATTAACTAGAAGTTAAATTTTGGTATTGCTTTAATTGGTACCTTCAATTAGAAACTGCTGGGGTATGCTTTTATGATAAAGATGTTGCTTAGATGTGGTTTGGCTGCAGAGATTTCTGTACATAGCTTATAATGTCTGTAAGAGTGATATGTAATTTTTACAGCAAATATAGTGAAAAAAAGAAATAAAAGTTACTTTCAAAAGCCAATCTTCTTTTCTGGGAAAACCATCAGACCTTACTGAAAGCTATGTATTTCTTAAACTACAGTGTTTAAACATCACTTTTTTAGTTTATATTAAGTCAATAGACTTATACATGTTTACACTGATTTATTCTTCCTGAGAATCTGGCTTTATATACTTGTTAGCTAAATAAATATAGAATAATGTGCATTCTTCACTTTGACATTTTCATGTATAGTTTTGTTTGCAGTCTAAATTATTACATTCAAATGCAGAATCGTTTTTTGGCATGACTTCCTGGGCTTGTACAAGCATGCAATTGTTCAAGAGAATGAAGTGACTCTTCTAGTAATTGGTTTGGGTTTTGTTTTTTTTTAAAATCTACATTAAATTCCTTGGGTTTGTTTTTAAGATTGCAGATGAGGAGTCAAAGAAAAGGACAAAGCCTCTGCGAGTTAAAAAGCTTTATGTATTATCAGCCTTACTTATAGAACAGTGCCATGAACAAATGCAGAATGCACAAAGAGGAAAAATTAAAGGAAGAAGTTCAGAGGTAGAGTGTCTTTTTTTTTTTCTTTCTGAGTTCTGGTATGTGCTACCTAGTCAGAACAAATAAAGCTATCTTCATGTGAGGCTGTTATTTTTAATAATCCTTTTTCCTGATAAGAACAAAGCTTTCCTTAAAGCAAGTTCTTTAAATGTATTGTTTATTATTTTAAAATATTTAAATCATATGTATTAATAGATACTTTTCTTCCTAAGTTTAATGTCTTTTTTTCTTAATGTTTTCACTATATCAATGAAAATCATACTAAGAAACTCCAGAATTATTTTTTTTTTCCTATGAGACTCTCACTTTCCTTTCGAGTAAGTATCAATCCTGAGGAGAGATCTGTGATTAGGTTAAGCTATGTTGGCTATAATTTAGTAGGGAGATGGCTCCAGATATGGGGGAAGCAAATGGAAGAAAATTTTTTTTTATGCTCACACTTTCATCCTCATATGCACAAATGAAATAGTTTAAACAAAGTTTTGAGAGATCTGGTGTTGAAATGCAGTATTAATCCAAACTATGAACCAGTCTGCAGATGTGCACAGAATATATTTGTACACATGTATATGATATTTATCTTTGAAAATCTGCACCATATGTTCTGCCTATGCACTGTATAAAATGCCTAACAATGTTCACTTAGGTCCATGTATTTGTATTTTCCCTAGTTAACACAGAGTGTGGTGTAATCACCAAGTACAGAAAAGTTCTTTTGATATATCCCCATTTCCTGCTATATCTGTTCCATATAAAAATTACTTGTGATACTGTTTTGTTTTCAGACTGCTTCAGCTTTGGCTGGTTTTCTAGAAGAAGATGTTCTTTCTTCAACAAACCGCTTTGCAGACAATGCTTGGCGAGGAGCTGAGGCTTACCATTTTTTCATACTTGCACAAAGACAGCTCTATAAAGGTTCTGTAGATGCAGCACTTAAAACAGGTAGGATTTCATTTTTAACCATGTAAAGAAACTGTTCTAATTTTACAGATCTGCACAGCACATAATTTCATTTATAGCTGGCACATTATTCTTGCTAGATGCATGGAATTTAAAAAACAAAACCATGTAATGAATTGAATATGGCTGCAGTCAAGATACCTGAAAAGTGTTTTCTTGGAGATGATGCAAATCTGACTTACCAAATATTACCTGGTTAATTTGCACAATCTCTGCAGATGTTCTGTTGACTGTTTTGTTTCTTTCTTTAAATTATAAGGCATGCTTGAATTCACATCAGATCTCCCTGTAGAGCTTCATAAAAAAAACTTGTGGGAGTTAAAAAACCCAAGCAAATAGTGCCCTATACTCTGTCCAAGTAATGAAGGTCCATTTCAAATACTTCCAACACATTTTTTAAAAAAGTGTCTCCAAAAGACACTTTAATTTCCCAGTCAAATAGCCTTTTATTTATTTTTTAAGAAGCGTTAAATCACGCATGCTTCACAGTCATGTCAATTAAAAGACTTCAGTTCATTGTGTCCAATTTGTGAGATTAATACTGTCTACTAGTAGCAAATATTTCATACAGACGCTTGCACTTTACAGAAGACATGTAAAAATTTCCATGGATTTTTTTTTTTTTTTTTCATTTCTTAGCTCTTCATTTGCGAGATTATGAAGACATTATCCCTGCAGTTGAAATCTATTCCCTTTTGGCACTCTGTGCATGTGCAAATAGAGCATTTGATATTTGTTCAAAAGCCTTTGTTAAGCTGGAATCTTTGGAAACTCTTAGGCCAGAGCAGAGGCAACAGTATGAATACCTTGCTCTAGAGATATTCACAAGACATTGTCCGAAGTATAACAAAAAATCTGATCTGGATGACGTTCTTGAGAGGTGGGTTTATGTTTATATGATATTATAACAATGCTAGCACTTTTTTCTGCTATTGTCTGTATTTTGCGTTTTAGCAGGTTTTGTGTGACCAAGGTAATAGTTGCTTTGCTATTTAAATCAGATATTGGGCAAAAACAATGCCAGCATTAGCCAGTTTGCAGAAAGGGTAATGTAACACTATTTTATTTGGGAGAATAGACACTGAATGTATTTGAGGAACTGAACATAAAGATATAACTTCATCTTAATTTGAAATGCATATGGACAGAGCACGGGTGTTATAGGCACTTTGATAAGGTGTGACATGCCACTAATGGTACACCTGTTTGCATCACCATTGTGGTAGAAGGCTGAGGCTCATCACTCTCTACAGCTACCTGAAAGGACATTGTAGAGAGGTTGGTGCTGGTCTCTTCTCACGCTCACAGGGGATTAGTCACAGAACACCAGGGAATGGCTTTAAACGCCAACAGGGGATGTTCAGACTGGACATTAGGAAAAAAAAATTTCTCAGAACGAGTGGTCAGACAGTGGAATAGGCTGCCCAGGGAGGTGGTGGAGTCACCATCCCTGGATGTGTTTAAGGGTCGTTTAGATGAGATGTTGGGGGATATGGTGTAGGGCAGAACTTTGTAGAGCAGGGCTGATGGTTGGACTCGATGATTCCATGAGTCTTTTCCAACCTGAATGATTCTGTGATTCTATGAAATGTCAACAAGTGAATATTAAACCATTATTAACCGGTGAGTCCCCAGTGTTTTGAGATTACCTAAATCTAAATGATGTGAAAAGATGAATGTGTTAAATGAAAAAATTAGAATATGGAGGGATGCTTAAGGGGCAAGTCCTTGCAGTAGCTGTACACACAATGGTGCCTTTGACATGTTTCCGGTGAACAGCTTGGGATTTGTTGAGTATGGAAACTGTGAGTCAGTTTTAATGAATAGGAATTTAACCTGTCTTGTTTGATTTTACTGTGCAGATGTACAGAATCTCTCTAGTGGCTTTTATGTTGACTCTTTGGAGGAATAAATGTAATAGTAGTGCAGGTGTCTAATTGGACCTTACCTTTATATGACCTTTACTGCTTCTTTTCACTTAAGTTTTTAGATCTGCTGGCCCAGATCTGTTGACTGTATGGTTCTGGGGCTGTGCATTCTGTGTGTGAAGATCTACGTTAACTATGTTAACAGTGAAGGGTTATGTGATTTAATAACTTATAATCAAAAAATGGCTCACATCTGAAAAGAGAAGCAGCATCTTACAGATCAGCATCACAAGTTTTGTATTTAGCTGTAGGTAAACAATTGGGTATTTATGCTGGTTTGCAAATTTCTAGAAAACAAGTATTTGTTGCTATTTTAAAACCATGTTTTTATTCTTTCAGCTTATTTACTTTTTTTTTTTTTTTTAAACAGTGGAGATGAGAAACTGCCTGTATGTGTTGCAACAGGTGAACCTATCCTGGAGTATCGATTCTGGATGTGCAGTGTGTGTAAGCATTCTATGAAAGCCAAAGAAGCAAGCAATTATAACTTCTGTCCTCTGTGTCACAGTAGAGCATAGCAGAGGATAAAGGACTCTTCATCCTCATATCTTGTCTCCTAAAAATACTCTCCAAAATGCTTCCAATGTACTATATTTTAAAATACAACTCAGGTACTGTATTGGAACAGATAGTGCCACTATTAGAGAAGCATTTAAAAAAAACAAACCCAAACCCCAAAACAACCAACCAGAACCTACAAGAGTTTATTAGTTCCATTTATGTGAAGAAATAACTGTTTACTCCATTTTTTTGGTTACATTTTTTTACAAAGGTGTAAAGTAAAAGCATTCTTTTCCAATTGCAAATTGATCCTCATTTCAAAACTATGTGAATTGAATGTAGGTTCATGCTAATACATTTTACTCTGAGCAAGCTCTAGGTTTGGTGGGTTTTGTTGTAACTCCAAAGGAAATTATTGGGTTTTCTCAAAATTTGCAAGTTTTTGAAGGAAGTAATTCCCGAGTTTAAATAATGCAATAGTAGTTCTGATAATATTTTTATATTATCAGGAAATAATTTTCTCTACTACTGTTTTATTAGTAATGGTACCACTTTAGGCATACATTTGTGCTGTTTCCTTTTGCCAAGTGTATTTAAACCCACTATAGCAATAAAGGGCTTACAAACAGCAATCAGTGCCACTAGTCTGCATCTGTGTTCTTGAGCTTTGGTGATGTCTTCAACCACTTAAGGAAACCTCTGTGAACTTTTAAGATTGGAATCTGGAAATGAGATGCTATTTTAAGTAGCTTGAAGAGAGCAGCTGACATCTGTTGAACAGATTTCAAGAGTCGAACTGTCATCCTTGTTATACACGAAGGTTTAAGGAACGCTGTTTTACTTAGAGCTGCGCTGTTCTATGTTATTGCTGGGTTGGAGCCTCTGCTCTGGAAGCGCCGCAGACCCGCGCCCACACTGAGCTCTGCCCCGGGACCAGCCGGCGCTTGGCAGCCCGGCAGCAGCCGCTCGACGGGGCGGAGAGCAGGAGGCCTCTTCTGCGCCGTCATCCCTCACGGCAAGTAAAGCCCTCGGTCAAGCTCAG
>NW_020799097.1:10782201-10785461 GCF_003259725.1 Athene cunicularia
CGCGGGGAACCCGCCGCGCGGTCGGTGACCCGGGGCAGGGCGGGGTGGTGTGACCCGGTCAGGCGCCCTGGGAGCCGAGCGGCGGCCTGCCACCCTCCCGCCTGGCCCGGCCCTTCACCGCCCGCCCGCCCGCAGCGGGGAGAGGGCAGGGAGCTCTGCCAGGGCCGATGAACAGCCGAGGGCGCGGGTTTATCTCAGGATTCACCCGCAGCTGGAGGATAATCCCCGCCGTTTTACAGATGGAGGGACCCGCCTGACACAGGCGAGGGAAAGGCGGCTCACCACAAACACAATGGTGCAGGCGGAGGCACGTTTTTGTCAATCATAAGACGTGTCAGCTACCAGTCTGCCCTGAGTATGCAGCTAGATAGCTATATATCTCTATATCTCTGCTGCTATGTCATTTGAAGTGATACTGTTGAGGGAAAAATAGAGGGAAAGACAGTTTCAGTTCTGGAAAAATTTGCATTAGGGCTAAAACTGGCTAATTCCAAACACTGCCATTAAACCTGAGGTAAAGCATCTTTTTAAAGCAGGTGTGGCCATAGGGAGCACAGCCTTCTCAATTGAAGTCGGCTTTTGTCAGCCATCTCTGGGGAATTCGCTGCCCAGGTTTTTAATATGTTGAGAGAAAATGTTGCCCTTGTTGGTTTTGTTGGAGCTTGGCAATTGCAAAGTCAAGAACCAGAAGCTACCAGGGACTGTAGAGAGCACCAGGAGAATGGAGCCTGACTAAGGGCATTGGCTTGAAGCAGTATGCCTGTGGGGTTAAGGCAGCCTGCCTGTTAGTTGCCTGAATGAGGGACTTCTGTCTCCTCCTCTTGCTTCTCAAGCTGGTGGAATTGAGCCTTAAGCCCATTTTAAGTTCAAAAATACATACTGAAGAACTCTTAATTACCACTCGGGCCTCTGGAGAATCCAAATGTAGCAGGTCTAGTAAGTACAGCTGCTACTTTTTGTTAGTGAAAGTATTAGGAGGTATTCTTCAATTGTGCTTTGTGAGTTTGAGGAGTTACGGAAAGATAATTCTTTATTACTTTTTTTTTTTTTTTTTTTTTTTTTTGCAATAAAAGATTTCAGGAAAGTATTAGAGTTAAACCCCCAGTTTGAAGATGCTGCACTGAGCCTAGAACAGGCTATTCTTGATAAAGAAGAAAAACAAAGGCGGGGTTATTGAAGATGCAGCTAGTGGTGTGAGAATGTTTTGCTAAACACGTGATTTTTGTCACTGATGGATGAAACACAAGATCATTTACATCTGTTACGACCTACTGAAGAAACCTCATTCTTGGGAGAATTAAGTTAAAAATGGATTATGATTGCAAAATAAACTGGTTTTGGATATTGTTACGTGTTGAGGAAAAGCATAATGTTAAATCTCTGTGAGATACTTGTACAGATTTTTTACGTAAGTACATCATGAAGATGTTAGAAGCTCAGTAACAGCAAATTAAGTCTGTAGTTCTGTTATTAAAATTGTTTCTGTACTCTCTGACAGATTGTTTTAAACAGTCTTTCATGGGGAAGAAAAACTATATAAAACACTTAAATACTTGAGATTGGAACTTGTGAAAAGTACAGTGATTTTAATAATGGCAGTGTTTGTCCACTTCTGAATGCAAATTTGATTTAAGCTACAAGTGCAATGTTAATAATAAGGTGTTTCCTTGAGATGCTACGGTAACTGATTTCCTTTTCACTTCAGAATGTTTCTGTATTAAGAAACATTTAACAGAAACAATGAGGTCTTTTTAGGTAACACCCCCCGTACCTTGTATGAGGTATAAGAATGTCAGACCTTTGTACATTCATTCACTCCTGGAGGTAGTTTTACATTACTGAAACAGGTAGGAACAGAGCATACCTATTTTTTTATAATACAGTTGTAAAAGTATTGGACAAATTAATAATTGAATGAATAAAAATGAACAGGTACTTTTTAACTTGTGACTGTCTGTAAAGAGCTTATTGTATAGAAAGTAGTTGGACTCTTCACAGTAGGAATTACGGCCTTCTCCTTGTTCTCGAAAAGGTCAGTTGCTTGGAAAATAGAACGTGAAATCTATCTGATTGAACTGGCTGTGAATACCCAGGCAGCTTCATTTCTTACATGACAGGAGGGACCATTGCTGAAATCTATAAATCATCGATAACAAATACCTTTGTGTGTTCATAGCAATACAAGTTCTAATGAAAGAAATACTCTTTGATTGCTCACGTGGGCATTAGGATCTTTTTTTAAAAAATAAATCATGCTAATGACAGTTGTACATCTTACCCAAACGGTCCCACCATCTTTGTAAGTCATGAGAAGAGACTTGGGCCTCTGAATATCTTCCCCAGCAGCCTCATTGAGATTGCTTTCAGCTTTGGGGTGAAATGCTACACTAGCCACCATGAGTGTTTGGAGCACGGGGCTGAGAAAATGCTTCATTTACCTCTCTTACTCCTGACACTTGACAGCAGCAATTTTGTAGTTATATAAATATGATGCATGATATGGTCACATCCGTTTACAGTTTGGAAAGCAGGCTGTGATGTCATAACAATGACCATTTTGATCAAAAATTTAATTTTGGACTTTTCTGGATGTACTAAGCACGTGCTTTGCTTCTATTTTTATATCTTAGTGGTCTGTCTCCAAAAGAACAATGTTTTAAGGACTTGGAATGTTTCATGCCACCTCATTCTCAAAAATTGGGAAGTCATATCAACCCTTGGTTGATGGTGAGATGAGCTGGAACTAAACCTGTTCCTGACCGAACCATGCCAAGAAAGTTAAAGACAGTATGACTGGTTGAATATGACCTGTGGAATTTTACTTTGAGAGGAGAGATCACAGATGTCGTTCTGCCCAGAACACTGTTTAAATGCAAAGATACAGATAAAAATCAAAAGATTAACAACAAATAAGTATTTTAGAAAACAAAAGATGCTAGTAATAATACCCCTTCACAGCTTGTAGTGTTTTGTGAATGTTGTGCAATTATTTATAATACATTCATTATTGGCACATAAATATTTCACTGGACTGGGAGCAGTTTTGTAGCAGATTATACACACTATTTCCTTCTCTCTCCTGTAAAAGGATGAAGTGTCATGGTGCATTTCGGCATTATTTGGAATTCCTTCAAGATAAGTTTGGCCAGTAAGGTTCTCACACACATCTTCCCCTTTCACGTGTACACATGAGTCACTTAGTTCTCTGGCTTTCAATCATAAGGCTAATCAGGGTTTTCAGTCTGAAATATTTATTAAAT
>NW_020799097.1:10785511-11075590 GCF_003259725.1 Athene cunicularia
TAAGTCATGAGAAGAGACTTGGGCCTCTGAATATCTTCCCCAGCAGCCTCATTGAGATTGCTTTCAGCTTTGGGGTGAAATGCTACACTAGCCACCATGAGTGTTTGGAGCACGGGGCTGAGAAAATGCTTCATTTACCTCTCTTACTCCTGACACTTGACAGCAGCAATTTTGTAGTTATATAAATATGATGCATGATATGGTCACATCCGTTTACAGTTTGGAAAGCAGGCTGTGATGTCATAACAATGACCATTTTGATCAAAAATTTAATTTTGGACTTTTCTGGATGTACTAAGCACGTGCTTTGCTTCTGTACTGGGTCTGGCTGAACTGGAATTGGTTTTCCCCTACAGCAGCCCTCACGGTGCTGTGTTTTATGTCGGGAGCTGGCAGGGTGTTGATAGCACCCTGGTGTTGTGGCTACTGCTGAGCAGTGCTTACACAGCACCAAAGCTCTTTCTGATATTTCCCCCAGTGGGACGGGGTGGGCAAGATCTTGGGAGGGGACACAGCCAGGACAGCTGACCCAAACCGACCAAAGGGGTATTCCAGACCATATGACGTTTGCTCAGTATAAAGCTGGGAGGAAGGAGGAAGGGGGTGGGGTCACCCTTGGTCCTCCGAAGCAACCACTACGTGTATTGGAGCCCTGCTTCCTGAGAAGGCCCGACATCGCCTGTCCATGGGAAGTAGAGACTAAATCTGTTTGCTTTTGCTTCCGCGCGCGGACTTTTGCTTTGCCTTGCTTATATTAAAACTGCTTTTGTTTCACCCACAAGGGTTAGTTTATCTTCTTTCCCCTCTTTACCCTATTGAGAAAACAAGGGGAAAAAAGGGGGGGAAGTGATAGAGCGACTTGGTGGATGCCTGGCATTTAGCCAGTCAAACCATCACAGCTTCTATTTTTATATCTTAGTGGTCTGTCTCCAAAAGAACAATGTTTTAAGGACTTGGAATGTTTCATGCCACCTCATTCTCAAAAATTGGGAAGTCATATCAACCCTTGGTTGATGGTGAGATGAGCTGGAACTAAACCTGTTCCTGACCGAACCATGCCAAGAAAGTTAAAGACAGTATGACTGGTTGAATATGACCTGTGGAATTTTACTTTGAGAGGAGAGATCACAGATGTCGTTCTGCCCAGAACACTGTTTAAATGCAAAGATACAGATAAAAATCAAAAGATTAACAACAAATAAGTATTTTAGAAAACAAAAGATGCTAGTAATAATACCCCTTCACAGCTTGTAGTGTTTTGTGAATGTTGTGCAATTATTTATAATACATTCATTATTGGCACATAAATATTTCACTGGACTGGGAGCAGTTTTGTAGCAGATTATACACACTATTTCCTTCTCTCTCCTGTAAAAGGATGAAGTGTCATGGTGCATTTCGGCATTATTTGGAATTCCTTCAAGATAAGTTTGGCCAGTAAGGTTCTCACACACATCTTCCCCTTTCACGTGTACACATGAGTCACTTAGTTCTCTGGCTTTCAATCATAAGGCTAATCAGGGTTTTCAGTCTGAAATATTTATTAAATAGCACTGTGTAGTATTTTTTCACTCGGGACTGTTGAAGGGGTATAAACCACCATTACTGATATTAAAGAAACAAAAACTTCAAGATGAGGATTTGTATAGTAACTCCTGTTGTTCTGCAAGGTTTCCTGTTTGTAATCCTTTAAGAATTAAGTGTCTAACAGAGAGTAGTAAAATTCTTTTTATGTAGTGTTTCCTTGTGAAATTCAGACAACCTCTCAGCTTATAAAAGGAGCAGGCGTTGTGTGCTTTGGATGCTTCACAGTGCAGAGGTACTGTGGCTTTATACCTTCACTGGGCTTTAGGGTTTGTCTCTGCTTGAAAATTACAAACCTGTAGAGCATCTGGGTCAGTCGTCTCTGCCTGCTGCATCGTCCTTGCAAAGCATTTACTAGTCAGAAGTTACAGCGCTCTACCAGTAAGTCCAACAGGTGGTTGCTGCTAATATACATTGACTGTCTTTACTCTGGTCAGAAATGTTTTGGATGTGAATAATTCATCACAGCTGCTTTCCCAAGGTTTCCTGCCTATAAACCTGTTCTCCAAAAGCCCTCAGCTCCTGCCTTCACGCAGCTTTCACTGGCAGCCCTTCCCTTTACTTCATTCCCCAGAGCTGGGATTAATTTAGAAACAAGTAACAGGCTTCTCACCTGGTGATTTACCTCTAAACTTACAAAAAATATGTGAGTTCCTCAATACGTTACAGAATGGGTTTTTTCTTCAATATCTGGAACAACAGTCTAATATCTTACTTCCTCAGAGAACAAGGCGAAGGATAGTATTGTCACCCTGTGCTTTTCCCTAGTACACTGTTTGTCCTACTGAAACACAGGAGGAGTTATCACACCACTTACAGTATTGCTTTTACAGAAAGGCAGGAAAAGATGACAGAATCCCAGGTTAGCAGGGCACAGAGCAGTATGAGAAGTGTTTCATATATGTATGTTTTGAGATGCAGCGTGAGGAACAAGGAGACTCATTCTGAAGGGAAAGCTGCGACATGTTGAGGGGAAAGGGCGAGGTCGTCAAGTGGCCAGAATATGTTCCTCTTCCGTGTGCTTTCCCTCTGAGTGGATGACTGAGGTAAGTCAGCATTAAAAACCTGAAAATCTTTGGCTGTTACAACTAAGGACTGCACTATGCAGCGTCCCATTTAGTAGGTAACCTTGATAAAAAGTAAATTATTAGTGAAAAGTGCACCATTCAAATTTTGTGGTAAAATTAACATGTTTGTATCCATCAAGCTCAGCTATGCACAACATGCTTTCCTCTGTCAGAAAAGGAAGGATTCATAAAGAGCAAAAACAATGTACAAAACCGAAGATTGGTAGTAGAAGGATAATATTCTATATACTTTTGTGTTAGCAGATTACTGTTCATCTGCATAATCCTTTTTAATAGAGGCAAAGGCTGGATCAGTAGAACAGATTCAACCTCAGCGTCTGGCTTTCATGCCATGGGAAGGGCTTGTTGCCTTTATGAAAATATTTTGTTGTGAGATCTGGTCAAGGTGGAGGCCCACCTAGCAGCTTGTCATCATTTGAGTTGAGAACTCTAGTCTATTTTTGAAGTTTAACTGTTTCCAAGATTTTCCTTGTAGGATCTCTTTAGTCCATGAGCAGGGAACGATTGGATGCAGTCCACAACATCGCTTCCTTCAGCCCATGACAATCAGGTTTTTCATCATTCATGTCTTTGTATTGTACAATAAACATGTGAAATGGACCCAAAGGATTTCTCGATCTACCAGCAAGGAACAGCTAGTCCAATGTTGTCATAAACATCACAACACTAGGTTTCAGCCTAACTCCTATTACTATAGAAAAGACTGATCCAAGTTCAGTGCTTTCCAGGTGTGTATGGGGACTCCCGTGTGTCTGTATCTGTGCACTTAACATATCTCTCACACCTTCCTAATTCCTTTTCTCCACATTGGCTGAATAATGAAGGCTTGTTCAACTCTAGTGGTATGAGCAGAATGGTTCCTGAAAACCTAACCCAAGAGAAAACTGCAATCTAGGACACAAGTTTGGTGCTGAAGTTCTATCCGCAACACCTGAGAGGAGGGAGTAATCCCAGGAGAACCTAGATGCAGAGCAGTACACCATGCACAGCTGAACCATAGCTTGGGAAAGGCACCCTCAAAGCTAAACCATGAAAGCCTAACCCTAACACACTTGTGTGATTCAGTGCAAAAATAACATCTGCCATGAACAGCACCTAAGGTAGGAGGAGGAAACCAAGAATGTGGAATTTCTCTGGCTTGTCTGTGAGAATGTGGGAACCTGAAATGTCTGTTGAAATGGGAGTGCAGGTCTGTCTCACCTTTTCTCTTTCCCTCCCAATGTATCCAGATGAGAAAGGTCTCCCCATCTGTCAGGTAGTGGGTGGATGGGTATGGAATGCTGCTGACCCCCTTCCTGGCTTTCCAGGGCAAAAAGAAAAGATCTGGGATGTCCCACCTGCTGCAGACAACTTTACCTGAATCTAGTCCGTGAGACTGCAGAGTGAGCAAACATTAGTGATGCAACACCAGACCCAATGCTTATCTGTGTGGAACTAGAGTGTCCCATGAGCACTAGGAAAAGAAGAGCTAGTGTTTAGTCATCGTTATTTAACCTTCGTCTTAGTTTACAAATTTCAACAGGACTGCTTTTTAGATTAACAGAAAGTTAAGTTAAACTCATGAGTTTGTTACTATTAACATTAAAAATGGAGAATGTGCTCTCTTGAAAAACGTGGGGGATCAGTAAGCTTGCTTGGCTCTGCAGTGTTAGCTCTGGACAGTAGAGTGCACTGCTCATACAGCAGAGGAAGGCATCTCCCAGGCTGCTGCTGAAGGGGGTCGGGATCCCAGTATCTTCGAATTCCTTTCTACAAAACTTAGTCCTTCAGTTGATACAGCTTTAAGACTACATTTTTTCAGCAGTCCTCACAGGCATGACAGAAACTTTTGGGAAGTGTGCCAGGTGTATGCACTAACCATCGCATGTTACCAGCCAGCCTGTGAAGATGGAGGCTGTACGAGCCATGCAAACCCCCTAGAGGCTGCACACGTGTATGCTCTTAGCCTGCAGCAGCATCAGTTCAACTGCCCCCTCCTCACTGCTGCTGACCACCTACTTGTGCTGCTGGCACGCTTTCAGTCACAGCGCAGGTGCATCCTGAGAGTGATTACAGGTGGTCTGGATTGACCTTGATCTCTAGAAAATAATTCAATTTTTTTTAATGTTGGCACAGAAAACATCAAGTAAATTGTCCTTTTTACTCATGTTAGAGCATCCATCTTCTCCCATTTTGAAGTTAACCTTTTCTATACAGGGGCAGGTGGGAGGAAAGTGAGGAACTAACGTCTTTCCAAGATGCTCAGGTCAATGAAATGTTATAGAAAAAAAATCTGCATTAATGGAAAAAAAATCATGCCATCATGTTGCATTTGAAAAAGGCCCTAAGTAGCAGATTGCTTGGTGCTTTGAAGCTGATGTTGGTACACCAGATGGTTGCTGTTGCACATTAACAAGGAGATGTTCTGCACTGAGATTACTTTGTATGTATTTTTATTTGACTTTTCAGATTTGCACTTTATATTCACATGGAAGGATTGGCAGTCACTTTATGAAATATTACAAGAAGCAGCTGTAATCAGGGCTGGAACAATTTTAGTGATCTGCATGTCCATATTTCAACAGCTGGAAGAAACAAGAAGTTATTTTGCAGCCTTGGGTTATTTTCTGGTAAGTTTTCTTTTGTAGCCACTTCAGAGGGCAACAGGTTACATTTACTTATCCTGTTAGCAGACCCTAGGACTTTGCAATGTTGTGGTGCTGTCCTGAGTCCCACCATCTGGACTTTTCATTTTAGGCAAGGTAGTTCTGGTGGTCACTGAAAGAGGTAGCTCCTGTGTCTAGTTGCAGCATTTAGAAAGCAGCCAGCACAGCAGAGCCTTCACGTGCTGTTGGAGACACACACAGTGAAGTGAGGAGTGAGGCTGAAGCACATGGGTGAGTAGCTCTGCTTCTCCAAGGGCAGACAAAGAAGCTATAGCATAAACCCTAACAATTTGGAGGATTTGGACCCTTCAAAAGAATTTGGAATATAGCAGTGATATGTGCCTTAGTGTTTGTTTCTAAAATTTTGGATCCATTTGCTTCCAGACTGGGGGCAGTCCAGTTGAAAACCTGTTGAAATAGTATCTGATTCCAAAACTGCCTGCTACAGCCCAACTCTAACATGCCCTGCTCTATTGCTGGCATCTTCTCCAGAGCCATGCCACCTGTGTTTGTCTTGGCAGGTAGCTCTCCTTCTTCCCCCTCTTATGGTCTCAAACTTATACCAGGAGACTGAAAACCCTGCCTGTTCCCTAGTTCTTGTCCTAGAACTTACAATTCTAAGGTCTTGAAGGACAGCTATGCATCACTTGTGCCACGAAGGATGGTGACCTTTCTAGGTGAGTATGCAGAGCCTGGTGTTCTTACCAAATGCAGTTTGCACTCATCATCTTAGATCTGGATCAACAATCCAGACTGGTCCAGCAAGTACGTAGCCCTGGAGGTTGGCTGAACAGTGACCTGGAAAGGCTGAGAATGATACACAGTGTATTTGTGTAGTTTGTAAAGAATACATATATGTTGCACATTAAGTGCTAATTATTAATGTATGAACTATAGGTAATGTTACACAGTTTGTGTGAGGCATTTCAGATGCCAAACCCAGAGGTCCTAGATACATTAAAAACATCAGGTCGGGAGTGCTTTGCAATAGCTCTTTTTCTCCTCAACACCTACCCTTCCTCTCGCTGCTTGAGCTGCGCAGTCCTCTGCAGGGGCTGCCAGATAGTGTGTTGGTAGGAGAGCATGCTGCCACCAAACAGTGCACATACACCTGAGAAGAAGAAAAAGTACCACTTGGTCCATATCAAATCCTGCTTTGCAGCGCATTGTTTTGTCTTTTGTCTGACTTTTGCAGAAGTTACGGATGATTAGATTTAGGCTTGTCTGAAAATTTGCGTGCAGCACCTTCTAGCTGAACCTGCCTTGAATTTCAAATCTGGTGTCAAAGAAGCCCTCAGGCATTTTGGTAACTGAGAGGCTGAGACAGGAGAAGTTAAAACCTCATGAGCTGCAGTGAGGCTGTGTATCAAAGCTAGACAGAAACTCAATCTAGTGCTAGATGCAGCTGCACACTTAGGAAGCAGCACAAGCCAGAATTGCATCATGTTCATTTCTAGCAAGTTCACAAGTTGAACTGCTTATGAAAGTAAAAATATTACGTGGTTACTTAAACTACCCAGGCAGGGATACTTCCATGGCTTGTATAAGTACATGTGCTAGAATCCATTCAGCTGGGTGCACTAAGAACAAAGCACTCTCAGGTGACTGTCCTGGGGTTTTCTATACTCTTCTTAAACCTGTTAGAGGAAGACAGCCTCAAAAGCCTAAGACCAAACCCACATGCCTCTGCTTCCCTGCCCATTGGGCTGCCATCTGAGGAGATGGTTGACTGGCTGGGACAGATGGGAGACAACAGAGCAGAACTTTGTGTGGATATTATGGCATATAAGTTGATTTTTCTGTTATAGACATTTTGAGCTGAAGTGCTATGAATCTGATCCTATAAAAAGTCAGAAACACCATATAAAAGTCATATTTACGTACCAAACTCTCATTTACTTCAGCCAGTCCAATCTCAAGTCACTGAAACTGTGTTGCAGAGCAGATTTGAGAAGAGAACTACAAGCTGCACACCAGTCAGGCTACTTGGGTCGGATGCTGGCTAGGTCTTAAGTCTGTGAGGTCTTTAAACTGGCTATTTTTTAAATGGTCTTAAGAAGTTCAGAGGATAGGGTCCATGAGTGGGAGGTGAGCCTTTGATTTAATCTTACCTGTTTCAGATGATGTGTCAGGGTCCTTAATGCTAGCCTTTTAAAATGAGAGGAGTGTCTCACCCTGGTGCTAAGAGATACTGGACAGAACTCTGCAACATACTCACTGCCTTTTATCTCGCACCTATTTGAGAGAAGAGATCAACAGATCTAGAAGACATTGGAGCTTTGCTGATGAATGCATTTGTCATTCAATAACTACTTGCCCATCCACAGTGATGTTCCATCTTGGGGTGCTGTTGAAATCTAGAGACCCTGTTACCCAGCAGTTTTCCAGGTATAATTCAGTGTCGGGGCTTTCGTCTTTCAGCTCCACCTCAAGAAACACAGGCTCCATGGGTAGCTTGAGTATTGTCATGTTGGGCTCGTAAAATTCCACAAAAGATTCATCTCAAGAAAATGTCAGTGGAATTTGTTGTTTAATTTTATTTAAATTAAAGCATATTTGGAAATTTTCTGATTTTGTTAGGAGACTTACCTTTGGACACTCTTGAAACTACATTCAGGGCTTGTCTTGTCCTTCTGTATACTGCAGAAAAAGAAATGTTAGTGAGGTTCTTTAGTAGGAAGCAGAGCATATCTTAGCAAGGGAGCTTACAACTGAAAGATTCACAGAAGTTTAAAAATGAAGAATTGCCTACCTGCAATATTTGACCTTGGTACCATTGTACCAGAGCCAAAGGGAGGTGATGTGGATGGATCACTAGTGAAGGCACCTAGCACTAGGGTCTGTTTTGCTTGGTAGTAGCACAGGACTGTTAATCTGTAACAGGAGAAAGGGTAATTTTTGTGTTCACTTTCACTTTCCAGGAGCTGTACCAGAGCCAGTGAGCAGTAGCTCCTACCTGTAGTCTGGGTCTCTTGTGATCATTGGTATGCTCTGTCCTGGAAGAGTGTCTTTTTCATAAGAGATTTCATTTTCATAAATAATGTGATCACCTTCAAACTGTGCATATGGGAAGCTCATTAAAGACTGAATCTTCTTAGGAGCTGAGGCAGGGGAACAAAAAAAGAAAATGCAGGAGAGACAGAGACTTCCATCAGATGTATCTGCTCCGGCCATGGGCTTACCCTTACTGAAGTGCCGCAGGTAGTGACATGGAACTTGAAGAAGGCATGTCTTTCATTATACTCTCTAGGCTTGCAAGAGCTATCCCTTAGTTTGGTTTTACTCATATCTATGGCAGGAACTGTCTTCATTTGGGCAGATATCATTATGGTACCGTCTGGGTGACATACTGAGAAAATCAAAGAGTTGGTTATAAACTCAAGGAAAGAATCACAGATCTTTCTGTTGCTTGATCAGTTGTATAACTTACTTATAAATGCTGAAGAATTAAAACTGCAGCTAACAGAGAACGTCTCTAAGGTCTCCATAGTTCTCACTTTCCTCAGCGCAACATCAAACTTTGCTTTAATTTTCTGAAAGGCCACTTCCTGTGAAGGAGGTGATGGAAGAGGTCTCCTGTTAATGCACAAGATCCATATGTACAACGTTCTGCTCTGTAACTTATGCCACTTGAATACTAACAAGTCACAAGAGGTAAGTCAATGCCTGAGTTAAGAGTTAAGACTTGAGCCTGAAGCAACGTGGGGGCAGCAGTTTTCATGTATGAATTAATTGGTCACTGTCACAGAAATAAATTTTGGCTGATTATTGTAGAATAGTTCAGATGTTTATTACAGCATCAATTTTCCTTTGCCATGTCTTGACATTTTTGCAAAATGTTCCTTTAAAAGAGCTTCTTTCATAAAAGCTATATTGAAATATTGTTTCTGGCTCAGTGCAGATGGGACATTTTGCCTCATCTTACTAAAAATACTGAGGAGTTTGTTTTTGAAGACTTGGTGCATATCTTTTAGAGACAGCTTAGCATTGCAGATTACATAATACATGGCATTACCAGAAGGGTCCATGTCCGATACCTCTTGTCTCACTTGCACTGGCTTCAAGTCCTTCCCCCTGGAGTTTTTCCAATACCTGTAATACCGTAGTGCTACAAACTGTGACTGTAGGACCGTGACTGTATGAGCAAAAAGTCCTTTGTGCTTTAAAGAAGGCATTGCTATATAGTTCGTGTACCTCATAGATAACTCCCACAGCAAACAGAGGTATTTGCAAGATCAGGTGTGTAGAATTGGTAGCTGCAAGATACCCATTGGTAAGCACAACGTGCTGGTTCAGGAGCTTGTTACCAAGATACAGGTTCCAGTACTGGTGCAAGCCGAAAGTCGGGATGGCTAGATACAGGTTTTCTTCATCACAGTAACCAACTGCTTCTGGTAGTTCTGCGGAAAGAAGGTGAAATAAAGAGTTAGCAATGAAGGAATGTTTGAGTGATGGATGATGTTTGGCCCAGGCAGGGATTTCTGTCGTCATGGGCAAATTTCGCACTGACACTGCAGCAGTGCTGTTACGTGTGTACTGGCATCACCTGCAGGGCTTTGGCTGTGTTGTGGATGTAGCACCTCACAACCAGTGGGACTGGGAATCCTCATGCTTTGGCAGTGGCCTGCCAGCTTGCTTCCAGGACTACTCCCTGTTTCAGTAAGGCAAGCTGAGCTATGTAGGTATTATTTTTTGTCAACCTTCTTTGGGTTGAACCCAGAACTATTTCAAAGATAAAATAGGACAGTAAGGAGACTCTGTCACCTTTGTGGCATCAAAAATCTAAGAAGTTTGAGAACATACCAATCATACCTCCTGACTGGTTCAATAACCTTCTAAGTACAGCTTTTAGTGGATGGTTATCTCCCTACAGAAATGCTGTCTTCAGAGTTCACAGGAATTTGAGTCAGTTGAGTTCTGCCCTGGACTCAGAGGCAGAATTGCATTTGAGGACAAACTGAAACTTGTAGCAATGTCTGAAAGTTTTGCCAGTGGATGTATGTTCAAGTTATGAGGCATCTTGTTCACTGAGTTTGCAAGCCAACTTATTTTACACACTAGTTTTTATTGCTCTCAGTGTCTCGAGGGCAGACTGTCTTGCCAGTATGCAGAAGAGCTGCCATCAGAAAAGCAGCAAGTTGGCTATGATACCAATAATGAGATATTTAAGGGTGGGGTTTTCCCAAAAGCTCTCATCCTCAGCCTAAAGCTGTTCTCACTGGATTAAATGAAAATCTGATCCATGCTGTTGATGCAAACCAGCTAATATTGGGGGGAAGCTTACCAATATCAGCAATCACACACTCCACCTCTGCAGAATGATAATATAGTGTCATCTCCAGACCCACACTTAGAGTGTAGTTGATGAGGAGGGTATATTTTGTTTCATTTCTATTCACATACTGAAAGAGAGAGAAGTATAAGGCTGCAGTAGCAATGGCTTCCAGCACAGACAAGAATGTATACCCTGAGCAGCACTAAATAATTATTCCAACCCTCCTCTCCCTTGCAAATAGCTCAGTCTCCAAAAACATCTCTTCGGCTGGCCTAAAACTCTTCAGAAATCTGGACTGGATTCAACAGCTCTTTCAGCCAAACATAAATGTGGAGAACTATAGTGCCTGTTCAGAAAATGGAGGCAGAAATGAACACAGTGGTGTTTCCTCTGTAGCCCACTGGTGAAGGAGATTATAGAGGGAGATCTGAGTCCAAATCCTTATTCTTCTTTATTCAGAGTGTTACTGATTTGTTATTAATTTGAGTTGATAATTTTTGGTGATTTTGATAAGCACTGATTAGGATTAATCAATTAAATGGAATTTCACAGCCATATTAGTTTTATAAAAGATAGCTGTATAATGTTTTAAGTCATAGAAATATTCTTTTTAGCTTAAAATAACCATACAGCCAGTATGTTGCGACAAAGTCCTTCGTAAATGCCCAGGCTAAGGCCATGTAGGCTAGTAATAATCATTAACCAGATTTCTATTCAAAGAATAAAACTCATGACAAGGTACTATTATTAGACTGTGTAGTGAGGACAATTTGTTGCCCTGTAGACCAGGATGCTCTAAAAGTTACATTGTGAAAGGGCCTTGAAGCATGTTAAAATTGCAATGTGAGCCAAAATCCTTGAGTCAAGGGCATTGGAGGTTCTTTCTTTTAGGTCAGTTGTCCATGGTGGTCGCAAAAGCAGCCCCTCGACTCATTTCAGGACTCAAGTGTGCATGACCAGAAGGGGGTGGGAATAAGAAAATGAGTTATGGGAATTATCATGTATATGTATGAGAACTTGTTTAGCATGCATTACTGTATCCTATATAATCAGCATGCTACATGGGTTAGGTGTGCGTTGTTGGTGAGATGACTCCCTTACGTACCCAGCTGTTACGAAAGGAGTGTCTACTGATCTACATCACACTGATGTTGAAATGTTCTTTTATCCCATTTTGGTGACAAGCGTGTGGACTGAATCCAAGAGAGTGGGTAATCAGTAAGACAGAAGACGTGAGGAGATGTTGTGAGAGGTCCCTCTCAATATCCTCACTTACTTCACTAAAAGTGCCCTCAAAGTAAAACCTGCTCTTCAACCTGAAAGAAATACTTCTGAAAATTTTTGGCTTGCTTTGATCCTTAATGCAATTTAACTGTGGTTTGACTGGAGCCTGAAAAATTTTTGTTCAAGTCTTGATCCTGTGTGCTCACAATATTGTTCCTTGTAACAGAAAATACCATCGCAGCAATGCATGATTTAGTCAAGACAGTGGTAGACTTGCAGTTGTGCATCTTTCCACTAAAATGAGTGGTTGAATTGCTCTGTGAGTTTATACTTTTTACAAATATTTAGATTAGAAATGGTCCGAAGCTTAATGAAATTGCGTTTAGAATACCCTGAGTCTGCCTGTACATGCTCACATGGTCCGTGGTCCATGCCAGTGGTCAAATGGCTCTGAATAAACAATATGTTGAGGAATTACTGGATGTTGGTAACTGGTGTTTGCAGGATTGCAGTAATTGTTTTTTTTTTTTTTTTTTTCCCCCAAGACACTCCTGTTTCAAGGGACAACATTTAATAGTGATTTGACAAACCTCTTCCTGCTGGGCAGGTGCTTGGAAAATAGCCATGCTGACGGACATTAAAGGAAGTCATATTTCATACCATCTAATCACACTTGATGCTGAGTGTCTCCCAGAGACCTAGGGAGAGCAAGGTGGGGACATACAAGCCTCTAATCTGGATTCAGATGATCTCACTATCATAGACACCTTTATGACTGAGGAACAGTTGTTGGTTAATAAGAGCCAGACTATGTTCTGCAAAGGGACTGCCCTACCTCCTCCACTCAGCTGCTGAAGTGACCTGCTATATCTTACCTCCTTTAGAACATACGGATCATCAAAAGAGACTTCCAGGATAAATCCTTTCGTTCTGTTAGAAAAGGGAGTTTCATAAATCTTAAACCCATGGTGCTGTGCTTCCCTCAGGCTAAATGGCACATTTCCTATTGTGATTGCCACCAGAGAGACATCAGGAAGAAAGTGTCCAAACGCAACATTAAATAGCCTTTCCTCTGGCAGAGTATCTGTAGTGAGAGAACATCAAATTACTGCTGATGTGGATCAAGTAATGAAGATGGTGGGGGTGGCCTCCTGTTCAAGTTCCAGGAAACTTAGCCAACAGCCATCTCTTTAACGGCTCTGATTAATGAGTGTTTGTCTTCTAGTCAGATCTGAAATAGTCCGAGTACATGAGAATTGTTTCAAGCTGCAGGAGATTAACAACAAATACATACAACTTCATAGAAAGTGGGTTCAGTAACTTTCTAGAGGTGCACTAAGATGTGCAATGACTTTCCTATAAAGAAATCTAGAATCTCGTTCAGCCACGTAAAATATGGAAAAACTATAGTAATGTATGCTAGGAGGCTCCTTTTTCTTTCTATATCAGTTATCCTGACAGCTCCAAAGATATTTAGTGTCTCAATGCATTGGAAAATATAATTAAAAAACATTACTGCACCACTGGATGGTGCAATGATTTCAGTATGTTCCCAAGATAACAAATGCAGGCAGTTTGGGGGAGAAAATGCAATCAATGAACGCTGTCCTCAGACAGTTCTCTCCAGCGTGATAATTGCACAACACAGCATATTTTTATTAGGGTCCCAGTGCTCACTGGAAAAATCTGGATGTCAGTGTGAAAGAAATGTTTACATTCTTATCAGCAACTTATAATTTTCATTTCATCCCATAATGATAGGTGATAAATGATACATCCTTTAAGGCTAAAGGTTTGTGTTTTTTTAGAATACCATGAATCTTGACTTTGGCTGGCAAATTGGAAGTGGGAGTTGAGAACATTCTGATGATTGTAGGTGTGTGGCAGAGGTCAAATGGAGCAATGTATAGCACAGCAGAAGCAAGAGATGGATAAAAGTCAATGAGAGGAATGACTTACTGTTGATCACGGTTGGTATTTGTGGCATGAAAGGTGTGGTGATGGATTTGATGACAGTATACTTCGTGGCTTGCCAATCTGCATCTGTCCATGTGTGCTCCAAAAACAAGTCAATACTGTAAATGACTCCATACACACCACCAGATATGGAGCTCTAGGAGGTAAAATTTGTGGTTAAGTTTTAATTCTCAATAGCTCAGTAGAGGAATGATTGAATATGGTTAAAATTTTTACACTCGAAAGAGAAAATGGTATTCTAGTACTGTTTGGAATGGATTTTGCTAGGGCAGCTTGTTTGTTTGTTTGCTTGGCCCTTTTGTCTGGTCTATGTTTGGCTCAGATACTACTGAGATTCTCAATAAGAAAGTATAAGGTTTGTGTGGGGTGTCCTCATTATGTTTAATAAGCAACCATATTTGCATTTATTTTTTTACAATCCTTGCATTACCAGTCAAGTCTCTTATTCTGTCCCAGTTCACTCTGAAAGTTTGTCAGTGCTTCTAAAAGTTCTTCAGACCAAGGTTATCTCATGTTACAATACATATAGTGATGTAAGTGTCCACTGAGACACAAAAAAGTGAACTTCTGAAGGGAATAAATCAAAATCACAGTAATGTAAACTTCACAAATGGAACTGGTAAAGACCCTGGTGAGAATACTTCCAGCTCCTTTCTAAGTGTTCAAGGTGAGGTTGGATGGACTTTTGAGGAATCTAATGTAGTGAAGGAGTTCCTGCCCATGGCAGGGGGGTTGGACTAGATAATCTTTAAAGGTGTCTTCCAACCAAAACCATTTTATTCTGTTCTACTGAACATTCCTTTTGACACTGCCTCTGTCCCTGTAAATTACAAATTGACAAGGAATATACTATGTCCAAACAGGTGTCTGCACCCAAACTGCATGCTGGGAACCTCTCCTATGATAACTCATGCTGTCTGCATGGAAATTGTCTGAAAATTCTCCTTGACCCAGGCCAGAATTTTACAGGGGCTAGTTTCATAATGTAACAACATAGACAATTGACCTCCAGTGCCCAGGAATCCCTTCACTCTTAATTTCATAGTATATTTTATAGATTAATAAGAAAAGACAGTCTCTTGCTTCTATCATGTTTTGTAATCATAGATATTTAGTTTCTGCATAAGTGCTTTTAAAAGACAGAGAAGGAACATCTAGGTCTTCCAATATTTCTTGCATCTAAGATTTTTAAGAGGCAGTCAATCACTGTTTGGAGTGATTTGGAATGATCATGATAGAAACATCTTCTATGCTGCAGGCCCTCAAATGTGTTAGTGTGATAGATTCATACCAACCTTTAGCTTGCCTCCTTCTGCTCCAATAGGGATAGTTATTCTGATGTGTGTCTTGTTGTACTCCAGTAAGTAGTTCTTCTCCTCCGGGTTTATTATGACTTGATCATTGATTCCCATTACAATGTTTTTGGACAGAAATGTGGATTCTTGAACCACTAATGTGGGGATAACACTCGGCACAGTCCATGTTAGTGTAGTATTAGTGAAACTGATGCCATCTGTTGAGTTATATAGTCCCAAAAGACCGAGTAATTGGAGTTATGTTAGTCTTCACTCTACAATTACTGTCTTTCTCTGACTCCTTTTCACCAGGGTACCTTTACAGCTATCACTAATGAAACGCCTTGTAGGATACTAGGGAACTGAAGGCTATTTTGTCACAGAAACCATGACACTTGATGTAGACTTGAATCACCAGTTTCAGGTGACTAATTAATTTATTCAGAAGAATTGACAGTCATGCTACCTGCTCTGTTGTCCTTTTGGTCCCAGGAATTTTGCCTTACTGGCAAAAGGAATGGGGCACAGAGCCACCTTTTTGGACCTTCTCTTTAGAATATTGTCTTCAAGATTATGACAACTTAAAACCTCCTGCTTTCTCCTGAATTGTTCACATTAATACAGTTCTGTGAGAGACAGAAGGTGCAGCCACCACAGTTCTACAAAACACCAGGCTAGTTCTGCCTCTCCAGAGAAAAGGACTAGGTGAGTCCCAAGGATGCAGAGCTGCATCCCATGTGTACAGTTATATGACAGAGGAGAGCCAGGACTGTGGGATTAGTCCAAGGGGAGGCTCCCTGGCCTTTCTGCAGCAGTTTTACTTGTCTCCAGTTCCCTGCATCTAACATGGGGTTTTGAGAAACCAGAGACAAGGCACAACACCGCACAGGGAACACAAGTAATGTAGTGTCACAGCAGGGAACATGTTTCTCCGGGACTAAAGCCATGGAGTCTTAGCTCATGCTGCTCTGAGAGCAGCTTGTAAACCTCTTCTTACAGAGTAGATCACAGGGAAATGGGGACACTGTGTTTTCTACTAGCTCCTTAGGTGCTTGTTTGGTGAACACGGAAGAAATCCTTACCAACAGGACAGGAGACAGTTGTGTCAATCAGCAAAAGCAGCCACCGCTGCCTGTACATGGAAGTGGAAGTGACCATGTTCATATTTACACCACTGACCTGTTGGGATGCAGGCAGAAACATAGAACTGATGTTCTAGAGCGGCAGTGGAAGCAACACAGTTTTGTGTCTGATTGAGAGCAGCAACTCACCATGCTGATGTCAGACTCGTTGCTGTGGTAGGGTGCGCGGAGGTACACGCGAGACAGCGTATTATTGAAGCTGTAGCCCAGTTTTGCTGCATCGCTTACCATTATTCTCTTTCTCCCTGATGGAGAAACAAACATCAGTTGCCATAGCTGGTATGCAATATTTTGAGTCTGCAAGAGAGAGATGAGCTGCATCAGATCTAAGACTACCAAAGTCTCTTAAAAAACTATGATATTGTAACTCCTATTTTCCTATTAGAAGCTGGAGTAACTGGAGTGACACCGGACACTCACTACTAGTTTAACCAAGGCAAGAAATATCCTTGATATATATAAAGATATGGAAGGCATCTTTAGAAATAGTCTTAGACCAGCCCTGGAAGACACTTAGACTGATGGCCTTGAACAAATCCTCCTGGACAAAATGCCTGTGCTGTTAATAAAATTATTTCCTTCATGTCTGTCGATTGCTGGCGCAGTCTAGAGGCCCAATGATGGACTACCTTTTATAGTATGTAGCCATACTGTGTCAAAGATAAGAAGAGAGGATGTCTGTACTAGTCTAGAATAAAGTCTTCTGAAATGACAACCATGTGGGGAGAGAGCCAAAAGGAAAAAATGGGCGTAAGGAGCAAGTAAGACATGAGAAAAATAGGACAAGCTTATATATTCCCCTCTAATACTTTCCAGCCTCAAATAATTTTGAGCTCAGGCACTCCTGAGCTATCTGAAGCTTCTTTGTATTTTGTATGTCTTGTTGGATTTCTCTTCAGTCAACTTTTCCAGACTCTCCTTGAGATCAAGCAAGCTTTTAGCAGTCACAACATCTTTTGGCAAGGAGTTTGACAGATTCACTGCCCATTGTGTGAAAAACCACCTACCTTTGTTTGTCTTGAACTCAGTTTCCACTAATGTAACAAGCATATGGCTCTGTTCTCCCACCTAAATGTCTTTTTGCAGTCTAGAGCTCTAAGAAAACTTGAGAGGTTTTTCAGTACTTGTTGGCATTTTTGCCATCTCCCTTTTTTTTGACAGAGATGGAGCTATGCTTCAAGAATGACTCCCGAGACTAGTGAGAAGAAGCAGGCTAGAACTGTTAGAAAAGACTCTTCTTCATACCTCTGGCAGTGCTGACATCCATGCTACAGTGTAGTCATTTGAAACTGAAGGGACATCTGTCTTCACTGACACCTGGGGACACAGAGGAAATTCTTTGGGAACAAAGACATCTTTAGCATTATTACAGGCATGGGGAGCAGAGAGAGGGCTTTCAGATTTCTTCTCCAGTGTCTGTCGGGATTTAGCAATTTACATTTGCTGGAGGTAATTAAACTGTTTCCAAAGAGGTTCTTGATGATGGTAATTTCTGTGGCCTTAAAATGGAAGGTAAGATCATGGCATTTATGGTGATACATGTACAACAGAGGGAATACTTTGTGTATAACCAGATAACCTGTTTAATAGCTGGTAAGCTGTAAACTTGGTCCTACTCTGAAGACTCTCAGGGGCACCTGGGTCTCTCCACCAGTGTTATAGGGAAGCAGGCTATTGGCTTTAACAGGGATGGTTCCCTCTTCCCATGCAGCCTGAACAAACACCTGACAATGCAGGATCCCCAGCACCTCAGGTAGATGCTATGGTGTAAATCTTCTAGCACGTGCTGCAGTGTGAGGCAAGTTCTGGACACTGAATTAGGAGTCAGTGTTTGCCTCAGACATCTGTACCATGGTTTAACTGTGTTGCAACACCCAGAAGTGACTGCACAGCCCCGAGTCCTAAGAGGCGAAATACGCTTTCTTCATCCTGCCTCTGGTAGGTGCATACAAAAGGCAGTGGAGTTTGCTTTGTTCAGTGTGTAGAAGGTGTGTAGACGCTGGTAGCAGGATGGACAACCAAATCATACCACCCAGTGGGAGGCAAGTTTTGTCTCACAGTGATGTCCTGAGAGTTGTGTTACGCAGCAGGGCTGCAGCTCTGCAAACACTAGGTTTTATTATTTCAAATAAGAGGATGACATTCTTACAGATGCTTCAGCACTTTATAACATAAAGGTACTCTCGTGAGCTAAACACGTTGGCTTGCCTGGCTGCTGATTTGCTTGCTGTGGCTTGACTTACATCATCTGTACAGTTAACTGAATTTCACTGCATTCAAAATACCTATGACATGTTACTAATAAGCACCTGCAGTTACACCCTCTGCTGAATATCAGCAGGTTGCTATTGCGCCTGGCACATAGTGTAAAATCAACTTCTGACAGGAATTTCTGGAGATAGTTGTGCCTGGCAGGGAGCTTGGATGTAACTTTGCCTTCAGTGGGAAAGCTTTTACCTCCATGTAGTTTTCTTCACACACAATTTCTCTTGAAGCCCAGGAAGAGTAGGAGCAGTACATAGGGTAGGTGTAGGTCACAGCTGCCCTCATGCTTGAAAATGAGGAGACCTTGATGTTCACAGTCAGTGAAAACAGCTCATCTGCCTGGGAAGAAAAACAGCAATTCAGCAGATAGTGTGGAAGGTCCCAGCAGCGGCTGTGTGGCACCATCCAGCCCAGTGTCCTGTTCCTGACAGTGGTTTATAATGACAACAGGTTGAGAGCTGTAGTGATGGTTCCTCCAACAGTGACCTGTCTCGAGTAGGTTTGTGTCCAGGGGTTTTCTGAGTCAGAGACATTGACTCCTCACAGCCTTTGTCTCAGATCACATCTCAGCACTATTCTTGCCACACTATTAGGGAGCATCTAGTCAGGGGAAGATCTGACTTACCTCACCACGTGGTTTAGGTTCTTCCCATTCATGACTGCTGTGTGCCTCCTCATGGAGAGATGTACTGGATCTTTTAGTCTGATGTAGGTAGTTCAGATCTAGCTTACAAATGCTGTTTAGTGTCTATCTTGACTAGCTTCAGTAAGTGCTCCTTTTGGTCCTTCAGCGCTCCAGGAGCCACACATGAAGCCATGCTTCTATCTGATATGGTTGTGTATTTTTCTACAGAAAAAGGCAAAACCTTTCCAAAGAAATTTCCAGTATGGAAATCCTGGTCATTGCACAGCACATTGTACACCTCCCATTCTTGTTAGCATAACCTCTGCCCATGAAGTTTTACCTTATTTTTTCTGTGGGGCTTCCAGGACCAACCAGACTAAACATGGACAAGCAATGAGGTTTCTACTCTGATATGTTCTGTTTCTAGGTACATTTCATCTCAACTAACATTTAGAAATTAGAAATCCAGGCTAAACTTTTACACATATTTTAGGAAGGGGTGAATCACTTTCCGGAGATGCCCGTTTCTCTCCATTGACTATTGTGGAAGCCTAAACAACTAGTTTAGACTAGACATTATCTTTTAGATGTCTAAAGTTAAGTGAAACAAATCTGGGTCTAATAGATGTGTGTGATCTACATTCCTAGGCATGTGTTAACAGGCACATTACCACACAAATTAAGCCAGGAAACGATCTGCCAGAATCACACTGCAAATGTTGCTTTTTCAAGCAGATGCCTACTTCTTTCCAGAGAGGCTTTCAAGAAACTCTGGCAAATCAGCAGCTACAAGGATATGCTTGAGAACTGGCAGCTAGTCAGGAGCATTAGGCTAAGTGTCATTTCATGGAGAGAGGAAATCCCATGTCAGTCACACTGAACAAACCTCATACTGGAGAGCCATTGCCTATTCATTTCTACACAGCATCAACACTAACTCCTTGAGTTTGCTATTTCTTGAGGTCTCAAAACATGCCATTAGAATGCCATATAATATCTCAATATTGTCTTTTTGGAGAGGATATACTTACTGTCTGAGTTGTTTTCAAGCCTGGGTCTTACCTCACTGGCCACATGACAGCCAAGTACTGACGCGCGGAAGATGGGGTTGCCCCACACATCTTCTGACAGGACATAGCCACAGCGAGATGCTAGTTTCTCATCCAGAAGAACGGGGCCAGCATAAGGATCTACAGAAAAATGGAATGATATGCGTGATGGAAAGCTCAGGACAAGTCACGGGACAGAGTGGTGCTGAGGCTCCCTCACGCCCCTCTCCTCTGAAAAGAGGTCCAGCTGGGTTGGGTGCTCTCCAGAGATGTGTGCTGTTAGGGAGCTGGCAAAGCTGTGCTGGTATGTGTTAGAGTGCATGAGACAGTCTGGCATGTCTCAAGATCACCCACATTATGTTCACTTTAATGCCTATTTCTTTGTGTCCAGAAGCTTGTGCCATAGCCACCTTGAAGTACCATTATGGAGAGGCATCACACATACTTCTCCCTCCCTGATTTTACTCTCTAGAAAAGAGTTTTGGGCTATTAAGCCCACCCATTTCTAAAAATCCTCAAATCGTCATAATCTGCTGCTCACTCTGGTCAAAGGATACAGTCATGGACTTATTTTGGATGGGCACTTCTACAGATTGGTCAGGTTTGCTGCTCATCTCTGTTAGGTAAGGCACTACGTGCTGTTAAACCTATAGGGAAGCCAAGTAACAGGCATAATGAAGGTGGCTGCACTCAGCTCTTGATGCTGGTAGAGTTAATAACATCATATTTTGTTAATCATCTGCCCACTGATTGAGGAACTATTTTAGTCTTGTACAAGAATCTGTACAAATAGATAGGGTTTAACTAGCTGCCATTGTAATTTCTAGATTTATCTGTTATCTTTATATGTTGAACAGTACTAATAACTGCTGTTTCAGTAGATGTATTCTTGCAGCCAGGATAGACTAAGGAGATAAGTGAGAAGAATTTTGGAAGAAGAAGGAATAGCTTTTATGGGACCAACTGATAGAGCTGGAAGAAACAAACAACTTTTTTTGTGCCTGAAGGCTGGTCTGTTTTTTCCAGTGATATCAGTTGTTCTCATAAATGCTATCACTTCTCCCCACACCCTTGATGTACTTGACTTTTTCAGTTCTGCCTCCAAATCAGTTGTAAAAACCCAAAACCCAGGAAAAAGTGGACTGATCTCAACAGAAAGAAATCTGGTTTGGGGTGAAATCACATACTTTTTTCAATCTGATATGAACATTTTCTGGTTTTCATTTTGGTTAAGTAATTTTTGTTTTTCTCAGCAAAATGGAAACCCTTTGTTCAATCTGAAATAGGGTCTTTAACTGACATTGTGGTGTTAAATAAATAGGAAATTTTAAAAAATCCTTTAATTGCTGCAGCACTCACTCAGCACTCATTGAGAGTGTGTTTTCTGGGTATTACCCAGCCTACACTGCTGTTGTCATTTGTGCTGTCCAGGACATATCCAAGCTGCAATGTCGCCTTTATTTTCCTTGCTAGACATTTGTAAGGGCTCAGCAGAGGAAAGAATGAAAGCCAAATGTCAGTCCTTTCTCTTCAGATCATCCTTTCTCCTTTCCCCAGCATGCCAGTTGTAATGGGCAAGGGGACTGTGGCTGTAGATACAAGGTTTACTCATCTGCAAGGTTACTGGCCAAGCTGAGGTGTGAGAGGCCAGGCCTAGGTGGCAAGGATGTTCTGCAAGTTCTTTGGGGTCAGTTACCAAAAATCACGTGGATGGCAGCAGCATCCAGATCACAGACACTGTGATCACTTGGGTGATTCCCCAGCCTTCATGGTACTCAGGACAGCCACTTGTTACTCACCGTGGATTTCCAGCTGGAAGAACTTTCCCTGGAGCACGAGTTTGTTCAGTTTCATCCAAAAAATCCTGGAGCGACAACTGCTCTCTACAAAACCTGGTGGGAGCACATATAGAGCAGATGAGCCAGTGGGGCTGGAGGGCAGAGGAGCAGCACATCTTGTTACAAGCAAAATAACTGAATTCTCATCCTTGCCTCTCCCCACTATCCTTTTATCATGTTTCACCAACCTGGGGGAGCCATCTGCCTCCCTTGTCCCAGCCAGAACAGCAAGAAAAGCAGCCAGATCCTGCAGTTTAAGTACATGAACAAATGATGGGGTGAAGAGAGAGAAAAAAAAAGATCAACATGGAAAATGAACAAGGCAGAAACTGAAGTCTCATTACCTGCATAGTGAGTAACCCACAGCCTCCATCAGTCCCCAGAGACCTGTGCATGGGCAGCAAAGTCCTCCTCCCTTTGAAGTAAAGCTGACCCAGCTATGGAGAGGGGACTTGGTCAGACCCAGGAGGAAAGGTGTAGCCGGCCTTTTACAACAGAGATGGTGCTGTCTTCTCCAAACCTTCTGTGTGAATCGGGAGAGGCTGGTGGCTTCTGTTGTGGAGGGACACCTGGGCTGAATCCTGCAGTGCCCTCCAACGTTATCTGAGCTCCTGGCAGTGGGAGACAGCCTCCCTCTCGCTGGGAGGGCAGAGCACCCTTCTGCCAGGTATTTACAAGGTCAGATGCTGCTGCTGAGCCTAATTTTAATGAGCGCAGCAGAGGGTGCTCGGTGCTTTCCATCAACCCCTGGGAAGTAATCTCATTCCTTACAAGCCAGTTGGGTAGCTTTGACTTCTGGTCTTAAGAGCACATGAAACATTTCCTCGGAGGTATTTTAATTGGGTCTACACAGGAAATACATTTTTGTTTCTGTGAAATGTCCCAGTGACCCAGCCATGCCAGAGATAACAGCAGTTCTTTGGCAGCCACACATTTTGCTTTTGTGGATCCAGCTAGGTTGCCCTTTGATTTGTTTGATTATCGGAAAGTGTTTTGGTGAAAACATCTTGTTTTTAGAAGTGCTCCTATATCTCTGGATCAGTCAGACCATGTGCAGGTCTGTAAATTGCCAAATGTATTGTCTGGGAAGAGAAAGTCATTGGGCTTTTTGGGAGCTGTGGCTCTGGGTCTGCAAGTGCCCTGGGAAGCAGGAAAGCTGAGAGGTTTGGTGAGCTAAAAATACAGCTTCTGTGGCATGGATGAGCTACGGTGGGGTGAAAAGTTTGAGGCATTTAGGTTGACATTTTAGCCATTGAAACCCAGGGCTCAATCTCCTTTTGGTCCCCATTTTGGCCACTGTGCAAGCATTCTTACCTTATTTTGGTTCACATGCATGAACATAGCTGTGCTGTAGAAATGAGATTGTTTTTACAGTACATTTCACATCACTTTGGGATAAACAAAAGCTGGTGGGCATGTCCACTCACAGGACACAGTGCAGCAGTGTAATTTCCTCCTCTGTTCCCTTCTCTTAGAATACCTCTGAGACCACCACTGCCTTGTCAGATACGCTTATTTTATACAACAGGGAGCTGGTGGCTCGCTGTGTGAGTGCTCTGGAGTGAAGCCCCAGGGCTTTAGCAATCCCCTAATTAATGTCCTTTGGCCACAAGACCCTTTCTCATTCAGCAGGAGCCCAAGTACAACTTCTGCAACAAACTTCTCATGAGTCCATGCAGAACTCGCTGCATGATCCTGGCCTGTGTTAACCCTGCGTCCCCGGACTCAGAGTGATTCTTCATTGAATCCAGCTGGGGCTGGAATTCAGCTGGAAATGGCGGTACTCAGATACCACAGTGATGAGTGTGGTGTAACAATGAGATTTTGAATTTTGAGTGAAAACTTCAGTATATTTGGATAGCAAATGGTTCCAATTTTGATAAGCCACTTCCAAGAGCCATGTAGCATCTCTCTGAGATACTGAGAGTCAAGGTCTGAGAGAGCCATGTTTGGGAGGGCGTGATTGCAATTTATTAATGAACAGCCAGCCGTCAGGACAGGTACACAACAGCAATTAGCTGCCTTCTTTGTACAAGCAGTGAGGAGATGAATTCCCATATCTTTGGACAACTCAGAACATCGTGATTGCTCTGTTTCTGGCATTAATCATGGTTCTAAATGTGGCAGAAACGACTTGGATGCGACAGCAATTGTGGTCAGTGTGTGATAGCCAGCTCTTGGCCTCACTGTCAACTAAGCAAAGCAAAGCAAGTCCAGGTCAAATGCTTTTGGCTTCCAAGGATCGTTTAAGTGCTGTGGAAAGCACTGTTAGCATTGGGCGGCTGGAAGCATCAGCTGCTTGTAGTCCCTAAAGTCCCTCTGGTACTCATTATAAAGGTAGGGAGGATAAACTTGTGCATTCCAGGTTATTATATTTGTCTACTCAGTTTTCCTTGCTGTTTTGGCTGCATGAGAGCACCCATCTTAATGTTCTTGTAGGGTAATAAACAGCTGCTGTGTTTCGACATTGAGGTGATGGCATTTTGTGGTGGATAAGATGATTCATGGCTTGGGTTCTTTCAAGCTGAAAGGTACTGTATGAATGTAATGTTTTGGTTTCTCTTTTTTTCCTGCATGGGTCTGGAACTGGCTTTTGTATTATATAATGTGATTGAAAGTTTAAAACCGGCCACTTGGAGCAGCATGCATATAGCACCTCTCCCAGTGAGGCTTGCTTTTACTGCTAGAAAAAGGCTCCAGCCCTTTGAGTAATGGTGTTTGTCTTTCTGTTGTTCTGTGGCACTGAAATCCCCAGGTTACCTGAATGCTACAGAAAAAACATTTTCATTTTTCTGTCCCAAGTCTTTTAATTATAAGTTTATTTTTCCAATTGGTTAAATTACAAGAAAGTTCGTTTTGTTTTGGTTTTTTTCACTATGTCCCATGTGATGATCTTAAGTAAGCCTCATAGTTTGATGCTTAGTCTAAGTATTATTGGACAAAAGAAAATAACTAGTAAACAATGGGAAAGGAAATGGGGTGAAGTCTGGTTTTAATGTAGCAAAAGCAGAATCTTTGCTTATATAGGGTTGGGAGAAACCAGGATAAGGGATCCCTGCCCTCCTTGTCCTTGTGCAGCTGAAGGACTGACAAATCTGAAATAGAAAGATTGGTATGTCTGTATTTCTAAACCTAGAAAAAGTTGACAGGAAGGTGACCTAAGATGTGACAACCAACTAGAGAGTGCCACTAGTAAGTCTTCAAGAAGGAGATGCTAGAGGAGATGCTTCTCCATGGGAAGAGCTATTCCTTGGAGTAAACTGAGCATTAGATAACCAGGCTGTGGGTCCAGCAGATGAGAAATGGGAATGATGCTAAGCTTTATCTCTGAGAAATATTTTCTCAGGGTGTGTGTCTGTGAGACACAGAGAGGTGCAAGCAGCCTCCACTGCAAGGTAGCACTCTTGTTCTGGAAAGGGCTTGATCACCAGGCGCAGACATGTGCCTGAGCATCACCCCCACCTGCATTCAGAAGGCTTTTAAATCCCCAGGGAAAATAGCTGATAAGGATAGTTCTGGTTTAACTTCCTACCACGCCACAAGATGGTCTCACCAACGCAACTGAAATGCTCTGTCCATTTTTGTATGCACACATCGTGTTTCAGAGGGCTGAGGCCTTACTGTTGTGTGCGAATGGTGCAGAGAAAAATATATCCTGTAAGGAACAACTATAGAATAATCAGCTCAAAGAGGAAATTTCTTCCTATCCCCATGAGCTAGTAGTTGGCTTATGCACTGGACTGTGAGAGTTTACATTCCTCATTTGTTATTATAAAACTATTATTATTATTATTATTATTGTCTGTATAATGTGTGTTTAGAAAGTGTCCTTGTGTTTATGCCATTTTTATCTTTAAAATATACCATACTCAAATTCATATGAATTCCAAAAAGCAACACTTGCTGTCATTGCATGCCATTAAATTGTTGAAGTGGTGGAAAAAGCGCAAATAAGCAGACCTATATAATGATGGGCTTTTAATATTTTTTTTTTTTAACATGCTATTGGTGTTAATTTCTGTGTGCCTGTAATGTTTGTGTTCACTGTAACCGAACAATAGAACTTTGTTTTTGTTCTTTGTGTAAATTAAAAACATCTGTTCTCTTTATATGAAAAGTTGTTTTTTAAAAGAAGCTGGTCTGATCTAACTAAATACCAATGCTGTGTCCACAATGAGTTACTATTAATATTTGGGAAAGGCAACCATCCAAAGCAAGTGTAATGTCAAATCACTGGCGGGAGTGCATATTTATTGCTCGAAGTGACAGATAAAAATGCAGAGGTTACAAAAACAAAATTCTTGTGGATGACTAATGATGCGTATATATGCCCCCAATGCCCCATCACCACATTTATAATTGGCAGGGTGTTCTCCACGACCTCCTGCTCCCCAGAATTAATCGACAAGAGACTGGTAGCTTGGCACCCTCTCTGGAGGAGCGACACTGCTCCTACCTTCCCTTTAGGCAGACTCTGCATGGAGTGACCTTTGGGGCGTGCTGGAATATGATCCATCTATTTAATTTGCCTGACTTTTCTCCCACCTCGCTCTGGTATTTGACTGCATGGGTTTATTTTCTCCTGAAGGCATGTGACTTTTTTTCCTGCACAGGTGGAGGAAGTGGAGCATCCACTGCGTGTTTCTGTGGTGCCTGTGATGCTGGCATGATAGTGGTCTTCAGAGTTGACTGTAAAGTCTTGGTATGAAGGAGTTGGCAGCCCAAGATGGGATTCTGCCATCTTTCTCATGAGGAGCAGTTCTGCATTCAGCATCAGTCTTGCTGAAGTAGTTGGAGGTTATTTCAGAGAAAAAAGTGTACTATTTATCACAAGCACTGGTGGCAGAACTGGGGTCTGAGAGGTTCAGTGCTCTCCATGCCCAGGTGGAGATATTTTAAAATATATATATATATGTGCCTTGTCACTAATGTACTTGAGCACCTAAGAGATGATGAAGTTCTCACAGGCAGACGCCTTAGGAAGAAAATATATCTAACTAACATTTCTTCATGAAAGGCCTGGTTCCAGAAAGCATCTCTGTTGAGTGCAGCAGTTAAGCCTTTACTTAAATCTCTTTTATTTCAGCAAGACTTAAACACAACGAAACCCTTTCCACACCCTGGGCATGCAAAGCCCAGACCCCCTTCATTCCCTTCTGCTGTCTCTGGTGTCCTGTGCCAAGGGTGCCAAGCCTTTCACTGGCAAGAACCAAGAAAAAAAGCTTACCTGTGTTAAAGAATCAGATATTTTGTTGATATGCTTATTGCAGACAGTGCTGCAACAGATATTGACCTATTATCAGTGAAACTTCCCTGCTCCCTTTTAGGATGCCCCATCCTAATGTGTCTTTTCCCTCTCCTGTTCTCCTGCAGGGGAGCCTTCTGCTCCTCCCTTTCCCATACCCTTTGCCTTAATTACCCATAATACCCGTATTATTCACTTCTATCTCTTTCCACAGCATCTCGGCTCTCTCTGTGCTTCGCACTGTGGCGTGCCCCCATCCCACTCCTGACAGGTACCCACGCCGGTGCTGGCTGCAGCCCGGGCGGGCAGGCAGCTGCCTCCCACAGGGCCAGTTATCATCAGCCGGTTGGTGGTATTTCGCCTCTGTCTCAGACACCAACTGCTGCCTCCAAGATCCAGCTGAGTGCAGAACTTGCTGAGTCATATTTTCACCACAAAAACGCTCATGTGTTTCCCGAGAGTCATGCAGTTATAGGCATGGCTTGGCCGGAGAGGAGCAGACAGCTCTCACCCTGAAGCGCATCCAGGAATGCTGGCAAGACGTCGCTTTTTATTTCCTATCTCGGGTTACCGCAACATGGGTTAGGACTACAAAAGCTTGAAATCCCTGGCAAGCTAATGCTGTACATCTGTCTAAGATGACGGCCAGCGTGGACAACCGTGGGCTTCGGCCCATGACCAGTATGAAGCACTTTGTTCCTTGCTGAGCAGCTGTCATTAACAGTGATCTGTGAGGTTTCGTCCTGATTTCACTTGGTGGTTTGCATGGCTGCTCTCTTCTCTGGTGAGATCTCCACGCTTGCCCGTTTGGCTGTGGAGGTGATCTACTGCTCAACCTCACTGGCTAATTGTTCTCATTGTTTTGCTATTGGGGTGCACATGCTGTTTCCATCAGCCTGATGATCTGCAGCCCCCTGCATCTCCTCAGGGGATGTACAATCTGTAAAATGGGAACAGTGCTTGATCACCAGGATGGTTATGAAGGATTAGCAGTGAATGTTTGTAGGGTGACTTGAAAGGAACTATAACTCACCAGGCTCAGTCTACCCATCAGCAGAGGTCTGTTTGGGAAGATGACCAAGTCACTGTTTCATATTACAAGCAACTTATGTGCTCTTTCTACATGCGCATCGGTAACTTAAATTGGTGGTGCACTAGAGGGATTGGGTCTCTGTGTTTCATGGGACCTGTTAAACTTCCCTTCCTCCCAGTAGGACCTGACCCTTGTAGTACACAGCGAGGGGTGCAGCAAGGTGCGGTGTCCTCTTTTGTTCCCTTGAGAGTCTGCTTGCTGTTAGAAACAATTTTGATGCTCATTATCCCCAGTTATCCAGGTTGATCTTAGGTATGATACCACTGACACCTGCACCCATGATAAGTTTTGGTGTAGGGGTAGGACAACAGCTGCCTCGTCTGACCATATTTCAGAGAGTAGCGTTAAGACCAATAGTTGCCCATGGCTTCGAGGTCCTCTGCCCCCTCTGCTTTCCTGGCAGTGCAGCCGGGACGTGGCTGGGACCCTCGAGCATTGCGGCAGTGCCACAGCAGCAGTGCTGCCCCTCAGCCGGCCATCCGTGGCCAACCACCCGTGGCCTGGGCTCAGGCTGCCCGTGAGCCCCCTGCCTCAGTGCCCTGGGCTGCTCACCAGGGCGGCGCCAAGGAGCTGGGTGCCGGAGGGGTCACATGCGGAGCTGGGCTCCGTGTGTGCAGCAGCCGAGGGGCAGCTCTGCTGCAGAAATAGCAACTCTGCTGCCCATGGCCAGCCCCCAGCACGACTGTAGGAGGCAGCATGGGCACAGGGCTGCTGCCGTTAGACCCTCTGCAGCTGCTGCTCTCCAGCCCCTTCCCAAATACCTTTACAGCTCCCTGGGCCATCGCAGATGAAATTGCAGGTCATTGCCTTCCACTCATGCCTTCCCGTCCCTGGTGCGCTCGTGCTGCGGGTGATTTTTTGCCTGTTCCCATTAGGTGTCTCCCTTTTCCTCCTTATGAACAAGCTGGAGCTGTGCGTATTCTGACCACGATCACCCCTCATGCACTGATCTGAGCTGGGGCACCTAGTGGAACACTGGGGTTTGGGATCTTCCTTTCCATCCTGGGCTGAATTTCTGTCTCGGGCCACATTACTGGATTTTGCTCCAGGATCTTTGCACGGGAAATTTCCTCAGTGGGATCTTGCCTCCAGCACCACTGTGCCGGGTTGTGTCCCCTCCTTTTCCCACCTCCCAGGTCGCTGCAGCACACTCCTTGGGGCTCTTCATGGTTTGGGGCAGACAGCATACTTGCCTGAGAAGGCAGATACGTTTGCAGGCAGTGAAAAACCGCTGAGAATCCATACAACTTACTTTGCATCTCCATCAAACCCACCTCGATGGAATCAGCCTGAGCCCAGAGAGCAGGAAAACAAGCCAGTAACATGGAAGAAAGGCTTAGAGAAGGACTTTGTCACTGGTACTGTATGCTATCCCTGTTTGGGACCTAGGATGTTCTCCTGTGTTATAGATGTATGAAGAAAACACATGCAAAGAGGAATGCCTGATAGCAAGCTATGCACAAAGGTCCCTGCTCCTCTTCCTGAATCCTAATGTGAAATGATGGCAATAATATTCCTGACCCTTTATGTGGGGAGAAAAAGACCCTTTTGGCAATGGGATGGCTGGGAGGCTTTTGCCTCTCTGTGGCTGATTTCTGATCCTACCTCTTCTCTAAACACTTTAGCCCCTGTGCGGCCCATGTGACGTACCATGGAGCAACCTAAAATTAGTCAAGTTTTGTGCATCTTAACACTGGAAACATGTTTCTGCTGATCCAATATTATCTGGCTCTCAAAATACAGCAGGTTGTAAAGGCAATAGCAATGCAGGCACTGTCATGTCTTGCTCCTCTTCTGCAAATCACTTTGTATGGAGATTTTTATGGCACTAGAAGTTTTATAGCTGAGTGCATTTTTTTTTATTCTTAATTCACATGCAACGCTGAAGTGGCATCTCTGATACTCCTGCAGCATAGAAATTTAGGTCGTCTTATCACCATTTTGTAGAGAGGAGGACTTAAGCTTGAGACTAAGACACTGTCCTAAGATTTAAGTGCTGGAGTGGAACATCTTTACAAAAGATTTTTTTTTAAATTTTCTTTTAATTTTTATTAATTATTAATTCTGGGTATGGGCTTCTTTTGTTGGCAGTGCTGTTAGTTCAGCTGTCACACAAACAGAATGCTGCCCCAGATGCAGATCCATCTGTAATCTTTGGGATAGGCTGGCTTATTTAAAGAACATGTAGCATCTGGTTTCTGTGGCTTGGGCGACTTACTGGAGGTCACACAGCAGAGACTGGGAAACAGCCCAGCTCTCCTGTCTCTGATCTCTGTGCTTGAATTTTTGCAACTGCTTCCTCCACCACAGAGCAACATTAATGTCCACAAGCAAGAGAGGTAACATAGCTGTAGCCAAGCCCGGGATATGTGGAATACAAGGTGGATGAAAAGTTATCTGGACTGCTGTGCTTGGAGGTGAGGCAAGTGGTTAATGAGCTGCTTAATGAGTAGTCTGGCTGGTGGTCAGTGCCTAGTGACATTCCTTAACTGCCTCTACTGGAATGGATGGTGTTTAACACCTCCACCAGTGCCCCAGGCGATGGGAAGTTAAGCATCTCAGTGGATGATGCCAAGCTGAGGGGAGCATTGAGTGTGCTGGAGATTTGACTGCTATTCAGAGATACATGACAAACTGAAGAAATGGGACTACAGGCACCTCAGGAAGCTCAGGAAAAAAGGAATACAAGGTCTTGCATCTGGGATGGATTAACCCCATGCATGGCTGTGGACCAACAGCTAGGAAACAGCTTTGCAGAAAAGGACCTATGGGTCCTGGTGGACACCAAATGGGACAGAAGTCCACAGTGTGCCCCTGTAACATTGAGGCTACTGTGCACTAGGCTCCATCAGCCAAAGCGTAGCCAGCAGGTTGAGGGAAATGATTGTTCCTTTCTGTTTGACACTTGCTGGAGTACTGTGTCCAGTTTGGCCCCTCGGTACACGAATGACAGAGACAAACTCAGATGAGTTCCACCAAGGCCACCAAGTTTATTGGGGGCTGGAGCACATTGAGGTAGGAGGAAAGGCAGAGAGATCTGGGTTTGCTCAGTGTGAGGAACAGAGGCAGAGGGGATATCTCACTGTTGTATCCAGCTGCCCGAAGGAGGGTTGCAGAGAAGGTAGAACTGGACTCTTATCAGATGTTCATAGCAAAAGGAGAGAAGGTGATAATTGCAATCTGCAGAAAAGGAAATCCTGACTGAATATAAAGAAAAAAATCCGCAATCAGTGGTTAACCACTGTCATAATTGTCCAGAGAGGCTGTGGAATCTCCATCTCTGAAGATTTTCAGAACATGACTGAACAAAGCCCTGAGCAACCTGATCTAACTTTGAAGCTCCCAGCGCAAGTTTTGACCAGATGACTTCCAGAGGTCTCTTCCAACCTAATTTATTCCATGAGTCTACAATAGCTGGATACCTTCAGTATAATTCCTGCTGTATTCCCCAGTGAACTAAACTGAATCCTTTGTCAGTATTGTTTTCACAGGCACACCTTTCAAAACCACCACATATATCACAAAAGAGAAAAAAAACCCTGAGAGGAAAAATTGAAGCAAAATAACGTGCAAGAGCTACACAAAAACTCCAGTGTCTCAGAGCTGCTGGTTGCTGCTAGTGTTGGCATGAAAGGAAGCATAAAGTGGATTAAGTGCAAGGACAAACAATCTGAGGCATTCTGCTCGCAGAGTCTCCTGTCATCCTCCTGCTTCCCAACAGGACGGTGATCCAAGCTGTGCAGAGTCTTGGATGAGACTACAAGCGCTGAATCACTTTGACTCCCCTCCCTCCCCTGCAATGATCACACACAGAAAACAGACATGACTGAGAGAGACTAAGGCCAGTTTGTAAAAGGAAAGTCACTTTTCAACACAACCCTCCATGAAAACAAATTGTTTGGTTTTGTCACTTAACAAACAGGACGATGGCTTGGTGAGAAACATACTTGTCAAGCTGAGTTTCCTTCCTCAGACTCGAGGAAGGTGGTTTTAGGAAACTGTATTTGCTGCAAAAAGGTGCTGGTAGACTTGAGATGGGATCTGTCACTTGATGGCCTTTTGTCCCCCACAGCCCACAGTCATGTTTCAGTACCAAGATGCTGAAAACAAGTGACAAACATACCTTCATTGCTGCCAGAAAAGTGCTCTGACAAGGTAATTTCTATATGGCATGGAACATTTAGTATTAGAATAATATCAAGGCTGCAAAGTGAAGCTCTCACAATGATGTAATATTAACCCTATTCTTTCACTAGTATGAATGAGGTTATCCTTAAATGGCATGGGCTCCTGTGCACACGGGGAAATAGACCCTGGGCAAGATCAATCTGGTGACACACAAATGGTTTGTGAATGGGTGCTTGGAGGAAGAGACTCTGGGAACACGTGTATTGGTATTTTAAATTTATTATTTTATTTATCTATTTATTTATTTATTTATTATTACCAGGACACAGGCAGGTAGGAGATCTGCAGTGAGAGCTAAGAGTGTTTAATGGTATGGATACAACCAGAGAAAGCTTAAGTTTACTAGTGTAAATGCATTGCTCCTCTCCTAGCCCTACTTGTCCCTGAGCCTTAGACCTCATCCTCAGCCTTGATCATGTCTTCCTTGACCTTTGCCTTCTCACCAGCTTGTTTCAGCCCTGCCTGCTCCCATCTCACAGCATGTCCCTGCCCAACGCATTCTGCATTGATCCCACTTTCCCTGTGATCCTTGGCTTTGCCCCATCCTGTCTCTTGGATGTGGTTTAGATCATCTCCTTGACTTACAGGCATTATGTATTCTTCAGACACGATCCTGCTTCACTTCTTACTATGCTCATTACTCTTGTGGTGTCTGACTTCATTTGCTTTCATTTGTACCACTGATTCCAGACTGACCAAACTAGTAGGCAGATCCCTGTTGTTACAGTAAAGCTGTTTTCCTCAGGCTGCAAATCAGAGAAACACTTCAGTATGTCCTTAAGTCTATCCCCCTTGGTGTGCTTAAGCATGCTCTCCTGTTGCCTCGAGCAAGGAGGATGCCTGCTGCTGAGCGAGGTGGAATTGCCTGGTGAGTTGATTTAGCCTCCTGTGCAATGTGGAACAGTTCAGAGCCTGGGCAGGACTGATGTTAAATCACAGATGAAAACAGCAATCTGTCAGCAGTGTTTTTCCTGTTGTTGTTGTGGCCCAGATAGTTGTGCTGCTGAAAGGCCAAAAGTGACATATATGAAGAAAAGAGAACAATAAATAGAGATCAAGGGGAATATTCATTATACTGTAATCTAAGTAGTAAAACACAGGAAAAAAAGGGGGCAGGCTTTACTAGGATGAGCCTAGTCTATGCTCAGGGATAACCCATGCTAGAAACTGGTGATGTGGCACATCATGGAGAAAATGTGTTTGGAAGCAGCCATGCCTAAAGCTGGAATTAACACTAACTCACTCAAGGTTGCTCTTACTTGCACTTAGTATCGTACTGAATCCAAGATCTGCATCAAAACTGTTTCAGCTGTGTTGGCCAGACTTTGAGACCTTGATAATCATTGTTGCCTTCTTTGCACCTCTGGAGCTTGCCTTTTGTTGTTTGAGGTTTTTTTTCCTTGCTCTTACATGATTTTCACCTTTTCCCACCCCTAAAACCAGCATGAAACAACATTTCAAAGCAATTTTTTGACAAGTTTGAGAATATTCTCTCTGCTGGAGTGAGCCCACGTGAAGCTGCAGCAGCTCAGTTCCCTTGGCAAGGGAGAAATCACTGTAATTACCAGCCATGGTCCCCCCCATCTCTGGGATTTGGGCAGCTTTAGGCAATGACAGGTAGTTAGCAGCTCCATGGTTAGCAAGAAGCATTTTCAAGTGGTGATTTCAAAAATTTCTCATGCCTCTCACCTAAAGGAACTGCTGCTGCTTTCTGTCTTGCTCCCTTCAAAGCCTTTGGCCTTTCCTTGGGTATCACCATTTTGAGGTTCTGCTCATTACACACATGCCAGATAATCCCGCTTTAACAAACCAAGACCATTGACTCCAGAAGTACTGCTCGTGTGCTTTAATTTAGGTGCGTTTACTTGCACTGCTTGACCGGGATTTACCTTGGGTTACCACCATGGAGATTGATGGGAAATCTGTTCAGAGGGTAAAAAAAATAATGAAGCATATGTCTAGCAGCATTTCATTCCAGGCTTACATTATATAAACACTCTTATAATAAGCATCTTTGGCAAATCCATGACCCAGCTGTGTCACTTTTCTTGCAGTACTTCTATTCCTGGATCCATTCTGCCGAGCTGTAGGAAATGTCTTGAAGCGCCTAAGTAAGCACCTCCTCAGGTCGCACTCCTGCAGCAGTCAATAGAGAGAGGTCAAGTCCTCCAGACATCGCATCCAATCTAGCTCAGCTCTGGTCTGGAAGCAGAGATAAAGCCTGTCTTTCTTCTGGGACCAATATGAGAATTTACAGTGACTCTGCTCTGAAACTAGCCTCGGTTCAGTCCCTAAAGCTGGAGTCAGAAGGGGATACCCCCAGGTATTAATGTCTAATACTCACCTACAGAGTTATTACTAAAGCTCTTGCACCCAAAACTCCCCCTGACCTTGATCTGCTTGTTCCAGGTTACTGGACTGGTCCCACGCCTGCTGCAGCTCCTTGCGTGGGTCCTGAACCAGAGCCACGGGCTCAAGCAGGGCTGCGGGTGACTGCAGCCGTCTGTCCTCTGTGCCCAGAGCTGTGAGATCAGAGTCTGAGCATCCACATTCTCCACGCGGATGGTTTTGCACTACATGTACAAACTAGATTATTTTCAGTGAAGAATCGTGTATCACACAGCAAGTTAAAAAGGCAAAAGTCTTGCCCTTCAGGAATTAATTTCTAGCTATGGAAAATAACAGATAGCATGTATCCACAAGAAGAATGTAGAAAATAACCTCAAGAGTTAAATCTGATGAATACAAAATACTGCATGAACTGTAACTCAAGATATTCATTATGCTTGTTGAAATCTCTCTCACACAGCATTTTAAAAGACTAACATTTTTTAAAGTAATCTTTTCCCAGCTATTCTGTATTAATAACTATTTACATAATAAGTTATTGTAAAAGATATATACATAACATACTTCTTTGAAGATATGCACTGGATAACTTGGAATAAATCCTACCTCATTTAATGCAGATTTTCTGAGACGTGTAGAAAAATGAGAGTCATGAAAAACCTGGAAAGAATTCAAATCTGATGAAAAACAAAAATATTATATATGATTAAATTTTCCAACCAGCTTTAATAAATACACCGATATTTAAACCAGAGCAAAACAGAATAGTGAGGTATGTCAACATTTTTCAAGGCTCCTAATAATTTTTCACAACATGAATACTGCAAATTTTATATCCAATTATCATTGTTCTATTTTCTTCTAAAAATGGCTGCAAAGTAGTTGAAAAGGTAAAACAGTATTGGAACATGCTGTTAAAAGGTACTAGAACACCTACAGATTCCCTTAACTACAAACAAAATAAAATGGCGATCACTACAATGATCAAGTGATTTAAAAACTGAAATAAACACAGCAAGATTTTTTTTTTTTAATAGCAGGGAAACAAAAAGATAAAGATAACATTTTCTATATGAGAGCGAGGTTTATTAACAAGATCAATAATACTTTTGCCCTTTAAGTCCATATCACATGTAAAGTATTCTAAAATCCCCATTGTTTAAAATCCCGATTATTTTTTGGCATTTCAAAATTTGAACATATTTTTTGCAGGTAGAATTCAGTCCTTCATTTCGTGAATGCAAGTTTTTAAGACACAGTACGTGAGGTTCTGGAAATATTTCATTATTTCTTAACTTCAGAGCACTCTTTCTAGACTGTCACTCATACTTTTTAACATTTAAACAGAGTTGAAATAGGGAAATTAAAGCAAAACAGAAAAGAAACTGAAACATGAGTCTGTTCAGCTGTAGGACAGCCTGTCTGTTAAAAGAGATCCGAACACTAATCTCGTTGTTGATTTACATCAGATTCCTTTAACTTTTGTCTGAGTCTTTACTGAAGCTGTTCAAATCAGTTTGTAAATGTAGATTGAAGGAGCAATTTATACCATTATCCTGACAGGCAGCTCAATCAGGATCATTCGATGAAAATATCTATTTAAAACTCATCACAGAGGCGGAACATTTAATGCTTTCCTTTTTCAAATAAGTAAGGATCATTTACTAAGGAAAAGGGAAATTGAAACACTTTTTTTTTTTTAGTTTTTATTTTCTAGAAAACAGATGTACTTAAGATCTTATTAGCTTTCTTTGCATTGATGTGATAATGCATGATGCTTTCCAAATCATGAATAGGCTTTTTAAGGAACCTATAAAAATTACTTGCAAATTGTAAAGTTGAAATTTTTAATAAATACATGTTTACCAAGTTATAGTAAGAGAAACATCAGGAATAACAGGGATTTGTTATGACTTTAAAACAGATCCCAATTCAGCAAATCAGTTCAACATGAAGTTAGTAGATTCCCTTAAATTAAATGTATAACAAACTCTGTCACTGCCATGAAGTTCAGACATCTAAACCAGGAATCTTTCCAGCAATTAGTAAGTAAGGCGCTCACTTTCAGAGACCTGCTTTCCCACATGCTTCAAATTTAAGTCCTGGATAGGACTGCAGGTTATCTGAACTGGCTCTTACCTATTAACTTCAGGGATAGATTTTTCCCGATGATTTTACTGCTCAGGAGGGCTTATTTGCAGTTCTGTCAGGTGGATCTTCTCATCACCTTGTAACATCGAGAAGGGCGAGCAGGGTTGCAATCTCTGATAGCATGGCAGGGTCCCTAAACTTTAGGCAAACTGGACCTTTTGCATGGATGCAGCTTTTGCCAGACTTTGAAGATTACTCTCCAGTCAAAATCTGAGGAGCTGGCAGTGAGATGCAGGAAGGATTTTTATGAAAGATGCTAGTAAAGAGCAGAAGATGGCTAAAAGGATCTTTATAGTGGTATGAAAGGAAAACCCTGATTGTTTGGAAAACCTTGACTGACTAAGAGGACATAATTCTTCTTTATAGAAAGTGCCCAAATATTTTGCAGGGAAGAGTCCTATAAAGGACTTCATTTTTTAATTTCACTAACAAAACTAAGGCACAGAAAATTTTTTCCTAGTATCACAGAGGCAGCCAGTAGTAGAAAGACTCCCGATCTCTGGTTCTATACTGCTGCCACTGGGATGTGTTCTCATTGCTTCTTCTTTTCTTGTGGAATTATTAACATATTTATATCACATGATAAATAGATACTGATGATATTTTAAAATATACTAGGGAAGTTAGTTTGAAACTGCCATTTCAATAAAAACATCTTGATCTTTTTGGTTTGCATGTAAAAACAGTGGAAATGTTAATGAAAAAAGTGAAGGCACAACAAAAATAATAAAGTTTTTAATATTTATGAAAGCAGAATTTTTAATAAATGCATAAAGAACTGGACAGATGGAAGAAGCAGAGGGTTTTAGGGGGCAAGAGGGTCTCCTTGTGTCCAGTGGAGCACCTGGCTCCAGGAGATTTGCCTGGGAATGCCCAAAGCATCTTTACTCTGGAAGTTTAACCTATTTTTGGAGGAAGTTTTAAGCAGATAAGGACTGTTTAAACCTTTTCAATTTAAAGGGCTTCTATTCATCACAGAATGAAAATGATGAGTTTTCCAAACAGTGAGATACAATGACAGAAACTGCACAGCAGCACTAGAGAATAAATACACACGTTTCAGGCTGATAAGCATCAGGGTACAAACTGAGTATGAAGATAATTTATATTTGTTTTTCTTTGGCTATTATGAACTTTGATGATTTTCATCCTAATTTAATAGCACAATAAATCATTTTTATGAATGTCAAGTTCTTTAATTGCTTCCTTGTTAAAATGTGAGCTAATTGTCCTTGGTCTTGGAATAAAACTTCAGGGAAAATAAAATACTGTTCTTAATAACCCGAGTCTCTTAAGTTCAACAAAGCTGCAGCAAAGTGCAAATGTCAGAAGAGCCTGCTGTTGTGTTCCTTGCTGGAAATGATAAACCCGAAAAGCACTGCTGTGTGTTAGTTGTTGCTGTTGGGTAAAGGGCTGCGGCTGAAGAAATTCTAGTGCCAAGACTTAGCTTCTGACCACCTCTGCCTTTTCTGACCGTAGCAATGACTAATGCCAAAAGCCCACTTACCTAGGCAGGCCTGTGCACCCTCTCTGAACATGGTAGTGCTACCCTCCCACAAATGTAGCACTTTTTGTAGAGAAAGAGCTTTGCTGCTCAAAACTCGTATGCCTGCTCCTTGGGAATGACACCAAAGAATACCTTATAAATGAAGTATGCTTCCCATTAGGGATTACAGCATCATTTGATCAAAGTCCACTGGAAATAGCTCTTGGCAGCACAGACGTTCTCTGTAACTCTTCACTTGCTTGAGCCTGATTGGCAAAGTTGGGAAAAGCAAAGCTGACTTGAGGGCTAGAGGACAGAAGGCCACAACAGGGGTTTTATTGTTGTTTTTGTTGTCTTTCTCCTTGTTTTAAGGAATGGCTATGTGAAATTGTTTTTTTGGATACAAAGAAAACATTGGCAATGGTCTTATTCTTCTATGGAGTTGACTGTGCCCTACATGCTGGCTCAACTTGTAAAAAGTAATGCAATACAGGCATCGCTTAAAATTAAACATTTTTTTGGCAACTCTGGTGAAATATATTGTCATCGGCTGTAGAGCACCGACACACTTGATAGAGTTAAAGAATGTTTGGAAGACTTCAAGCTCTCTGGTTTGAGTTTAATGAAATCTGGGCAATCAAAATGTCTACCTGGCAGCTCACAAGAGACACTTCATGTTCATTATTTTGTAGTTAAACTATCTATCTGCCCTGATGTGCAAGGCTACAAATTTGTATACATTTTTATATAGCCTATTTCCATTGTAAATTATCCATAAATTAGATACAGACATTTAGGCACCTCGGAGGGGTTTTTCATTCTCTATTTTGGTATTAGGGATAGACGTTGCTGAGTTTTGTACATTGGTTCTTCTCTTGAGAAGATCAGTGCTTGTAGCTGGGAGAGGAATACATCACTCCACTGCCTCTTCTTCCCATTCTATGGGCTATAAATCACAACATTTAAAAAGATGAAATACTGGTGCAGTGCCATTATTTATGGCTTTTGTTTGAAGACTGCAGAGCATCTGACAAATGTAAATCGATCCTGACAAAACCTCAATGAGTTATTATGCAGCTAAACATGTCCTCCATAGAGATGGCAAAACATAAGTGATATGATTTATAAAAGCCTCCATACCTCATCGTACTCCCTCCCCAAATAGATTGTAAGCATAGTCCTAGTTAAATAGGTTTGAGTCAGTTTTCATATTGCACATAAATCTACGATGCCTTGAAGACCAAAGGTAGAGATAGATGAAGAGAGCAGATCCCTCTTTTCTGGAATATTGTGCCTGCCACTCCAGTGTTTGCACTCCAATGCAAGAAAAATAAGGACCAGTTCCCCGACTTCACTGGACTTTGTTTTGATTCCAGGTGATGGTACCTAGCTAGTTTGGACACAGAGATGAATACGCATTCATTTTCCCCTGTTGCTGGAGAATATGAAGTCCTTCTGCCAGCTTCCTCCTCTTACTTGAAAATTGTCCCATTTTAGCGTATGGGCCATTTGTTTTTTCTTAAAAAAGCTGTAAAAATATAGGTCCTCCAGAGCATCATACAGAATGGAGGATAGGAGTACTTTTCTGCCGAAGCAGGTCCTAGAAGAATTTCTCCACGAGATCTTCAGGCCTCTCTACCTCCTTTTCTCTCCAGACACAAATGTTCCAGTTCATTTTACTTTTATTTCCTTTTTGTGAGTGTAATGTGCAGATTACACAGCTGTCTTTTTGGTTATTAAATGGGTTTTTATAGTTTAAATATATCTCATGTCTGTGTATATAATGGTCCCAACATGTTTATGACAGGTTATGTCATTGATTCCCTTGTTAGGGAAACTAGCAAAGCTTCTCCATTAGCTTAAGAGGCCTGGGAATTTTGTGCATCCTGTTCTTGTTGCTGTATGTCAGTGCTGGGCAGATTGCCATTATACCTCTGTGCATAATTCACTGGTTAAGAACATGCGAGTATGTCTCCCTCTAATGTGTGGCTCCAACAACAACCTGCTCATTCCCCAAAGCCAGTGAAGGCAGTTTTGCCAATTCTTGTGATTTTATTGTGAGTCCCTTGACATTTGGTGTGTGCCTTAAAAAACACGGCTCCTGGAGTTCAGATGAATGCATAAGAACCCCAGATTTCATTTGAAAAATAATATAAAATAACATATTCTGAGCTTTCCTTTTGTGAAAGTGTTTGGAAGTGGACCCCAGTGGTTAAAACCCTAGGCAGTAAACGCAATCAACCCCAAATGTGTTACTAAAATCATACCTTGTGGTGTGATTTTTATTTAAAGACAAGTTCATAACTATGGGAACCTGTCTGTAACTTTTGGATGGCTCAAGCTGGCAACGTGAGAGACGCTGTTCCTGTTCAAGTGCCGGGCTTTTGTACTTTTGATGCTAAAATTCCCCTGCGTGATTCCCAATAACAAATATAGTGCTAATCTGTGCGCTGCTCCAGATTTGTCTCATCTGCAGCCAGCAGCCTTGGGCCAGCCCGTGGAACTGAAATCCAGGTATGTTGCACTTATTCAAGGACAACTCTGCTTTAGTTTGTTCGCTTGGAAGAAAGATCAGACCTGTGCAGGTGCTAAGCAAATTCCTCCCTGGTTACATCTGCGTGATTCAGAGAGACCTCAGCTCCTTTGGTCTCAGGATTAGATGCCACAGAGCCGTGTTAACACAGCAGTGCTCTCGGGTTAATATATCCTGCTTTTCAGTGTGGTAGTTAGTTTGGGCACTCTGCTGCACTAACACAGCTATACCATTTCCAGACAGGAGCTGGGTTGCATCTGGCCAGCTTGGAATTTGGGGTAGAGCGCATTGGCCTGTCCGCACCACTGTAAGTAGACTTGTCTTAGCAGTGCTCAGGGAATAGCTTCTTCACGGTAAACTGCCAAGAAGAGGCCCTTTGTGGCTGAAGCTGAAGGCTGTGCTTTCTAGCATGGCGTGCCCACAAATGTTTGACAACTGTTGTGTTTGCACATGTGCAAAAATAGAGTGTCCCAGGCTGGATTTGCGAGTTAAATGTTGGTCTTTTAGATATCTGCCCATGCATGTGTCTATAAACAGTCTTACCTGGACTGGACTTTATGGAGATCACAGTCCTTTCATCAGAAATTGGCACTTGTAGCAACTTCAGCACTGGCTTGATGATACTTACTGCTCAAGTTCTTGATATTCTTCATCTTGCTGCCTTTTTCCATCCTTTTCCTCCTTAGGTTGAGCCAACACCTGTGGTCCCATATGGGCAAATTTGGCAGTTCCAGGGGATGGATAACAAGCTCTGGAATATATTTTTCCAACTGTGTCATCTGGCTTATGGGAGACCTCTGGCTTAGCTGTACTGCCAGTACTGGAACGACTCTGGAGCCGTCTCCTAGTCAAATGGTTGTAGAGCTGGCTAGCTTGCTTTGTTTTCCTGGACAGTGTATTGTCTTTTTTTTTTTTTTTTTTTTTTTTTTTTTTTTTTTTTTTTTTTTTTTGTTAAATATATATATTTTTTTAATTCCCTTCTCACTGTGAGAAATGTGGTCCATATGAAACATCTGACATTAAAGCCTTGTTTTAAATTCCTTCTGCAGTCTGTGTGCTAGGTCTGTTAAGATAAAGGGAAGTCTTTTCCTAGTGTCTGTATATATTCTTGTTGTAGATGGGAAAGGAAGTCTAGGAACTACCTGTGTCTCTGCTTGTGAACATCCAAATCTGAGCTTGAAGAATGAGGGTAGATTTCCTCACTTGCAAAACCACAGCTGTGGTTAATGACTGTAATGGAGATGAAGCAGCATATTTTCTCACAAACATTAATAACTCCTGTGCATATTGTCCACATTTTGCAACCACATTTTCAAACCACTACATGTTTTTCAGAGGACAGCTGCTCGAGGGAAGCCTCTCTTGCTACCAAATGCTGGCACTTTGTTGTAAAGGTCTGCACTCGATTTAAAGAGTAGAAATACAACAGGGCTGGTGGCCCAGCACTAGAAAAATCAACAACCAAATAAATCAGCTAGCTGTTATTGATCTTAGTTTCCCCCAAAATGGTATTGGACTTCAGCATTCCTCAGGCCAAAGGGAATGAGAACTTAATTTTTGAGTACTTGCCATAGTGCATATGTCAGTATTTGCCACTGACTTTCCCTCATCACAGCCATCTGCAACCCTACTGAACAAAATCATGTGCAGCATTGTGTTTAATGTTCCTGAAAGAAAAGGGAACATGTAATAATTATTTTAAAATAAACACCAAAGGGACAAGTACTGTGTTCTTTGGCTTAATTCATACATGGATGAAATCATTTTTCTAAACAGGCCTGCCAATGTCTTATTTCAAAGTCTGAGCCTTGGAGGAGGCCTGCAATCACTGAATGAAGTGTCAGCCATCCCTCCCTCCTCCACTGTGCTCCCGGCTCTGTGGCAGCCCAGCGAGCTGCAAACCACAGCCTCCGCCGCACACCGACAATAGGTAGGAGGCATGGAGTATCAGCTCAGGATAAAAATATAGCATGGGCAATAAACATGAGAGAGCACCTGGGTGCTGTGCACAGCCAGTTCAGCTGCCCTCACGCTGGCTCAGACTGCCTCCGCCTCGTGTGGAGCAGCACACGTGCTAATCGCGCGCTCCGGTAGGTGACCTCCCATGCTCGGGAAATACTTCGTCGTTGGCTCAGTGGCTCCGAGAACTTGTTGGGAGTCAGACTTTCCCTCGGGGCAGCCTGGGGACATGTGGGTGCTCCCATGGGTCCTGTGCCAGCTGACCGGGCAAGGCGCTGTCCTCCCTGCCTGGCCCGCGAAGCACTGCTGGCTGTGCCCTAGCAGGGCTGCGCTGCAGGGACCTGCAGCCGTTGTCGTGTTGTCATATCCAACCCCAGCACCTGTGCCTCAGCTCCAGCCACGGGCAGCGGGTGTACGTATAAAATGACCAACTGTGTAGGTATGAAATCTGTGTGTTCATTCTTTTTCTTCCTTCCTTCCTTCCTTCCTTCCTTCCTTCCTTCCTTCCTTCCTTCCTTCCTTCCTTCCAACAATCACATGAGTGCGTCATGGTCAGCCCACACAAGAAGGGCCCATTTTAGGCTGGAAGTATGAAGATGATGGGTTCCCTGTGAATTATTCATGGCCACCTGAGGTCTAGCATGGTGAAGTCCAGAATAATGTCTAGCTTACATGTATTTTAAATTTTTTTTTACAGTTGATGAGTGCAGGAAGAAATGGCATTGGTAAGTGTGATTGTGTGCAGTCACAGGAGTCTGGACATGATGTCAGTCTCTGCAGTGTACTTTCCAGGCCTGTGTTGCTGTGCCACCAACATTAGGGACAAAGGACCAGGGACTTGGCAGGGGCATTTACCACCTCTTGGCAGTCACTGTTCAGTTTAATTTTTAATTACCTCTGAGGCCAATCTCAAGATATTGCCAATGCCCTCAGAGGGAGTTCATCAACCTGTATTTAGAAATCACAGTGAAAATTCCAACTTTACTTTGGCAATTGTTCTGAGGGACATTTTAAAGTTTAGTGTAATTTAGATGAGACCCTGTAACTAACTTATGGGGTTTTTTTAATTTCCAAATCATTATTTGATTCCTCTGATATTGTGACCATCTTGCCAAACAGAACATGGTACACCCACTGTATATTTAGTGTTTATAGGAAAATCAGTAAAACCTTCTCCCATGTAGGACTCCATAATTCTCACTTAGCAATAACTGGAAGAAGTGGGCTTTATCTTGTCTGGCTGACTTTCCCCTGTTAGCACCATTAGTGCTTTAGTGCTGAACCAGATTCATGCCAACAAATGCTGCACCAGCACAAGGAATGTTTACAGACAAACCATCCTGCACTAGTAGACAGCACAGTTTTAGAGTATAAATGCTTCAAAGACTTGCAGACATCTCAGTACAAAGATACTAATCCAGTGAGCAGCATCCTGAACAGATGTCTGCTCTGTAATTGCTTGCGTTCATGTTAACACTAGCAGGTGATGATCTGACCACCGGGCTGAGCGTGCGTGTATGTGTGGGTGTGCAGGCGTACGTGTGAAAGGGGATGACTTTCTGGATGATAACATTTTGACGTACAGGAGTGTTTGATGAAATGCATAGCTTCCCCTAAAGAGTGACCTGATCAATCACAATGGGTTGAGCTCTATCTACCTAGTCTTAGACGTGTTAGTCAGTGGCTAGGGAGGAAATTGTTACTCCCCAGCCTGAGTGAAATGAGTCATGAAAGAAGCCAAGATGCTGGCTAGAGATCCTGTGTGAGTTTGATACAATGTTCACTATGTCTTGGAAGAGCTATTTTAAGAAGAATTTGGCCAGAATCCTTGACTTTTGATTATTCTTTTTTCCTTCTCCTTGCATTTTACTGTTTCCCTGTAGCATGTTCTAAACATTGTGTCTTGATTTATATCTGTAAATAAATCTCCTTATTTATGAAGATGTAATGTCCCTGGGGTCCAGGAGGCCCCAGCCATTCCATGTAACTGAAAGAGACGTTACCTAAGTGGACCATGAATCAGAAGTGGGGCAGACAGGGAGAACTATTTTTACCAACCCGCTTGACTTGCGAGGAGGTCTGCCCAAAAGGCAAGTGGGGGTAGCCAGTTGGGGGGACTGGGAAGGTGCTAGGAATGATACCCTGGAGTATCATTTCTGAGTATTACAAGGTGCTTGGACTGTGCTGAATTACGGAGCAGCGGAAGGAAGCAGAAGAGACAGTGGGAAAGCTTTGTGTGTGCTATCTAAGCAATAGCCAGGGCATTCTTGACAGAAGAAGAAAGGTAGAAACTGGTGGCGGCTGCTAAAATGAATGTTACTTTTTGTTGCTCACTTGCCAGCAGCAACCTGATAGAAAATGTGTAGCAGCTTAAGTTAGGTTGGTCATGACGGAATTACAATGCAGCTTTTCTCTGAAAAGCATGTCCTCACAGGCTTCACTTCCAGTCTCCCACTGCCCTTCTGATGATGAAGTAAAGCCTAGTATTAATGATACCGCTCCTGGCTAGTGTCCACGGAGATGTCACCTTTACAGTCTACATGTCTGTGTGGGAAGCTTATAGGAGACTTCTTCTCTTGGGTGAAAAAGTCATCCCACCTTTTTCTGGGCAGGTTCTGGTTGGAGAGGGGTGGTGCGGCGGTGCAGTGTGATCTGCAGCAGCTCCAGGTTGTGAGAACAAGTACCTGTCACCTGACCTTTCTCTTAACCTATGACCTTTTTTGGTAGAGTAGAAACCTTGTCCTAATATGAGTATAATTTCCATTGCCCTCACTGGGAGATTTCACAGACTAAGGATCAAAAGTATTTTCTCATTTATTTTTTGTTTTAAATTGTGCTTTATATTTCAGGAATTTGTTTCACTCATTTATCTTGATAATAATCCTCTGCTAGCTCTTGTCAGTGAACTGAAGATGAGGAATGGCTTTAAGTACTTCTATGGACAGTTTTCAGAGTGTGTGGTTGGTATGGTTCTGAACTATGATTAGAAAAGTAACTGTCTTGGAAATGCCATCTTCTCACTCAAAATGTCTGCTCTGGGTTGTTTTTGAGTCTAAGTTACTACTCTCAGTGATTACTGAAGAGAATGTTTTTATTTTAGCGGACTAACATGTTTTACTAGCGTGTTCTGTTTGAAAACATTTTCACTGACTCTTTCCTTAAAAGGCTCTAGTTTCATAGGAAGACTGCATCTTCTATATGAAAAATGCAAAGATTTGAGTGGACCCTGGAAGTACTTCAGGTAAAAATCATCATTAGAAAGTGCCATTTCAGGTCACCCTCATGTCCTCACTTTCTCATATGGACCTGACCCCCAACTCCGTGTCATGCTGTAGCCACAGGGTTCCCACTTCACACTGCTTCCCTTTGCCATGGGAGGACCTCACAGTGTGTTGGGAGATGCAATCCAACCATTACCATGAAACAAGCAGCAGAACATTTAAAAATTAAAACATTTGCTTATAATTTTTTTCTCCCAAAAGACATCACTTTTGCAAAAAGGGGGAAAAACAATGAAGTAAGAAAGAGGCTGACTGAATTCCTTGACATGCCACTTCAACACACTTAGCAACTTAGTAATGATGACAATGTCTTATTACTAGTAGTGAGGTAAGTGGCAGAAAGCAGCCAATATGGTTATCAACTCCCTTGAGGAGTTTGGAGAGTGACAAAGAAGAAAAATCTTCTTTCGTCTTACACATAGACCAAGTATGATATGTAATCACAGAAAAAAAAGAGCATACAACAAACCAGTCTTTGTCAGCTGCCTAATTATAGCTACAGCCAACCAAATAGCAACATGTAGTCCTCATTAAGCTGTGCACAGAAATTATTGTGAGGGTCCAGAGAAGCCAGCATAGCAAGGGTCTGGACAGAAGTCATACACAGGGAAAAATGATTTGAGGAGAGGACCCACTCTGTGGTCCCCCATCTTTGGGTGCTGAGGAACTGAAACAATAATATTAGCAGGACCTGTCTTCTTTCTAGCAATTCAGTTTGTGAGTCACACAGGGATGCCAAGGACAATTATTCAGCCACTCTCCATGATACTTCTGAAGTGCTTTCCAGCTGAAAACTTTCCTTCCCACCTTTTTCTGATAGTGTTTCCCTTGCTTTGGCCTCTTCTATGTTGTTTTGTTCACTGGTAGGAGATGGGGCTGCCACTCTCGTCTAAACACATGAATAAATAAAAATACAAACCTTCTAGGTGTTTAATACAAAAGAATGGTGGTTGCATGTGGGCAGTTGTGATCAGGGTAAGAGCACTGAAACCAGAAAGGTAAACACATGATAAAACTGGCTGAGATGGCTGGGAGGTGTCCAGGTAGAAATATTAGTAGAAGGACTCAGAGGCTTTTTAAAAACACCTTGAAATCCAAAGTACAGAACATTTTGATAGCTGTTTTTGAAACATATGAACACTACATTGCTTTTCCTCCTTTCCATGTGTCTGTTCGCTCTTAGGATTCTTATGTGGAAAAAATCCCTTCCTGAAACTCTTGCTACAATCATTTGTCTTCTGCCTCACTTCTGGTGGTGTGCAAACCAGACCCTCAAATTGTATTAAGGGTTTGATACGGTAGCAATAGCTGAATGATAGGGGACCAGATCAGATCAGCATTTTTCTCCTGAAACAGTTCTCTAGGGAATCGTGAGTTTAAAAAGTAAAGACAAATTCTGCAGAAAAAAAACACCTCATGTTTTTCTTGGGCTTGGGGATGTTTAAAAGCAACCTGAAAAATCCCCTGAATTTTTCGACAAAAAGCCAATGCCTGTTTGCAGGCAGCTGCCGCCAGGATGGAGAGCTCTTGTTGTGTAGCCGGGAGCAGGCAGCACAGCGAGGCTGCTGTAAAGTGGAGAAGGGAAACGAGCTCCTCTCTGCTCCTGCCTCACTCGCCTCCACCTCCCTCCCAGCTCTGCCAGGTCAACAGGTGAGGAGGGAAGGGAAGGGCTCATCCACTGCCATCTTTCCTTTTTCATTAGGAGCCTGACAACCATTGCTTCTAGACTCAAACACCCTCAGCTTTTAACTGGGGGATCCTAACATCCTAAATATGTACCTCTGAGCAGAGGGGTCTTATACACAAGCCTGTCACTCAGAGCTAGACAGTATCCACAGGAGCCTTTAGGTCTAGAAAGGCATAGATGCACAAAATGCAAGACATATTAGCGATGACTTGCTTCTATTTGTTCTCAAAGGCCAATGTGAAGGAGTTTAAGGGCTGAATTCATTCTTAGCTGCGTACTGAAGTCAACAGAGTTAGACCAGGACTGTGTTTGGCAGTATTTCCATATCCTGCAATTCAGCATGGAATATGTAATCATCTGACAGAGGGTTCAGTATGTTTAGTTGTATAACTGCTAGAACAGATAAAGGATCAGCCAGGCAAACAGTGAAATATGAAAACGGTTCTCGTAAAAACATCCCAGCCTTGGGGCATGCATCTGCCAAGACTACTCCGTGGTGACATGAATGGACATAGCATTTAACTACTCTCCAAGAGGAGAGAGGATTACAAGGAGGTGGGGAAAGCAGAAGAAGCCAGAGCAACCCTGCCAACAATAGCAGGTTGCAATACTTAATCTCAGTGCTTGTGCCAATGCGCTTCGAAGCTGCTGTTGTTTTTATGAGGAAAAATGCAGAAAAGACTAATCTGTGTATTTATGTCTGTCTGGAAATGTTATAAGTGCCGTGTGGTCATTCTGACTCCAGAACCAATGGGGTTGGTATTCCCAGGATGGGGAGACTTGGACAGGGTGCCAGAACTCAGCAGCTACACATGGGATTGGAAGCAGAGAGAGTGGGTAAATGGAGGGATTCAGTAAAGTGGGAGACAAACAGGGAACTCTACCCACATTTCCAAGTAACAGAATTTTGTGGGGCTCTTTCAGCTCCATGCTACAAATCTTATGCCCTTGAGAAATTCTTGAGCATCATCTTCAGTCCTTTCTCAACAAGCTTTCCTATTATTCAATTAATTTGCTCATTTGTTTTCTGTTATGACTGAAACCAATGTTATTTTGCAGGTGTTTATGCTAGGGAGTATGCTAGAGGAAGCTTTAATAAACACAGAACAGTGTAAGGGGCAGTGGTAGCATGAGCTTCCTTCCATGTCAGTATTTTCTTGTGTTTGCCAGTATAACGTTATTTAGCATAAGGGACTTTGGTTTATTATCTACTCTTCTTTCTGTTCTCAATTGCAATGGAACATTTATTGAAAAAATATAATGGGTTTTTAATGGTGACTACTGTGGTTTGGTCTTTGATACCATGTCATTCTTTCGACAATGACGGCAGAAATCATAAATATAGTGTTGATTTTTTTGTGAGCACTCCGATCTGTATACAGATTGAAGGCACATCACATAGGTTATCGATCGGTATTGGTACAGGGCAGGCTTTATATGACGGATATCTCCATCCTTTCTGTTTCTTATCTACTGATGCTACCACGGGCTGCTGGGGGGAGTGGGTGCTTTGGTGTCAGGTTATGTCACTGTGACACAGCAAGAGGGAAGCAGGTTTTCCGCTGGCTGTTTGAAAGATCTGCAGGAGAAGTGGTTTTGGATTCATCAGGACATGCATTCCCTGAGGAGGGTGGAGGAATAACACACATGATTTGCTGCTACTTTATACTACTCTTTCATTATATAAAACCATAATACACTGATCTGTCTTTCCTATCTGATCCTGCCATGGTAGTCTCCATGCTGTCTAAGGGTTTGTTTGATAACATGTCTCTGGTGGTTTGTACAGTTTTGCTTTAATCCAGCTGAAATTTAGCTCTGTTTGACTGGTAAAAGACAGTGACATGTAGGAGTAAGGATTCTTTGGCTTTCTTTGTTGGGTAGGACAGATATTTGGCAGCTGAGTTTCCAGGGACCTAGGGATTAAAGTGAACCTTGAGTTTCTTACTTAAAAGTCTCCATTGCTCCAAACTTGACATTTTTCTTCTATATAATCTATAAACTACTGCAAGGAAGAAACATTTTTCCAGATGACAGTCCTCCATAAATGGTATTATAGGATGTTGGTTATCTGTGATGGGAGTTGCACATCTCTACAATACCCATGGGATCTCTTTTGACTATGAAATGTTATTTCCAAGAGAAATAAAATGTGTGTGAACAGGTTAGAAGATAAAAATTGGCATGATTCTTGTCTCCAAGAGATTTACCTGAGGTTCAAGAAAGATTTCTTGGTGAACTGGGCTGAACCTGGGTTAACCTGAGTCTTAAATTGTTTGCTTCCATTAGATGCATCGGTAAAATCTTTGATCATTTAATGGCTCTATATCTGTTAAGGTTCCTACGATTTTTTAAGGAATGGGAAGAGCATTTCCACCATAATATTGTCATATTTTGATGTTTACTCTAGTTTGTGACCTTTCAGATACAAATATGATAGACTTACACAGCAAAAACGAGATTTCTGAAGTGTCTTGTGTTAATGGGAGTTCCAGCTGAGGTGGAAGACCAAAGCACTTCCTCTGGAAAAGGAGTAGATGAGAAGGAAAATGAATGTTTAGGAGCGTAGGTGCTTAAATTACAGATTCCCACATGTTTTGCTGTAATTTGCCTTGATAATTCTGTGGAATTTCCCTTATATTATCTGGGAGCAGATCTCTCAAAGATACAGTATGGAGAGAAGGAGAAACTGTCCCTCAAATTAAAAAAAGATTAAGCAACAAATAAATAGATGGTGCTCATATAGTCAGATGCTGATACTGTGTACCTAAAGCTGTAATATCATATGATGTTTATCAGAGGGATTGGAATGCTCACGCTGGTGTCCTCACCAAAGTTCTGGGCAAATTACATCCATCTTCCTTAATCCTCTTGGCGGTTTCTACTGGAGAAAGAAAAATGGTTTGCCGTGTGCTGAGGCCCTGGACTGCACTTAGGTCTGGGCTCATCCCCTGTCCCTGTGCATGGTCCCTGTGTGAGAAGGGTGGTGTTGGCATGCTCTTTGGGTCAGTCGTCCACTGGGCTGATAACTTGGGATGGCTGATGAGGGAGTGAATTACAGAGAGGCTCAAAGACTCTCTGATGAGGTGGGCCTTAGCAGATGAAAGTCTTCCTTATCCCCTCTTCTAGACACCTGCATACTGCTACCGTAATAGTTCCAACTCTTGCTTGCTTTTTTCCTTAGAAGCAGTTGATTTCACTAGTACTATGGATGGGTGAAATGACTCTTCCAAGCATGTAGCACAGATGAGTTGTATGAGTGCCACAGTACACGGAAGAAATATGAGTCATAAATCATCATTAACATCTGCTGGAAAATGTATCTGTGCCCCAGCAGTTGTAGGTTACTCTTGTCAGAGCACTTGACACAATACCCAGGGTTGGTGTTTTGTACGTTTGGGACACAAGTCCATAAAGATTGAGACTGCTAATGGATGCTTTAACAGGCATGTCAGTTTTAGCTTAATGAATTTGTTAATATCAAGCAACTTTCTTCCTCCAAACAATGGTGTTGGTAATTCACAAGCTGTTATTCTTGGAGCCCCACTTTAACAAAAGCCAGCCTCTCTGTCTGAATGTTGCTGCTTTCATATTTTATTGCAGAAATTACAGAAAAATATTTGGCTTGTCTAATGAGGGCTTGACGATATAGTATATATTGCTGAAAATGTGTCATCGCATTATTCCTACAAAAATAAACTTTTGTGGTTTTTTTCCTTGTTCATTGGCATTTTGCTAGTTCAAACTGGGGAATACAGGATGTCTGTGTAACTTGTCTAATAATACAAAACAAATTATATGGGTGTAATGCTGGTATTATCAGGGTTATAGATTGTTCCTTTGCACTTACGCTTGTTTTCCTCCCTCTTCAGATCTATAGCTTTAGACTGCTGCTGGCATCTATAGTTTCAGAGGCTTTAGGAACATGGGGTTTGGCCTCCCCAAATTTCTTATTAATCCATGATCTTACAAGTGCTAGATCATGCCATTTGTTCTGCAGAAGGCATGTAGGTCCTCGAAAGCTTACTGTGGTTATCTAATCTGACCTATTTCATTACAGAGGTCACTGAATAGATCCCACAGGATTTCCTGCAGCTGGGAAAGAGAGTACTTGAAGAAAATTTTCCATCATAATCAGAGATGACTGAAGACTTTTTGACTGTGTAGGCAAAATTTCTTTTCAGGGCAGCAGCAGAATGGATTGAGAGGAGAAGGGCTGGAAGGGGCCAGGGGATTTCAGGAGGTGGGGGTGAGGATGCTGAGATCTGTCAGGAGGACTCCAGTAGGGAAGTGTGAGATCAGCGAGCTTTTGGAGACCACTAGTGTCAAACAGGCTTAGGAAAAATCACAGATGACTGCAGAGAAGATATGGAGGTGATTAAGGTTATTTTTTGGCAGTTGTGTGATTCAGGAGCAGGTCACAGGGCCAGGTGGTTTGAGGTAGAAGCTTTTCAGGTAGGAGATGGAGAAGGAAGGTCATCATTTCCAGAGAGGGGATGGAAGTGACAAAACTTTTGGGAGGGGTCTGAACTGGGGACAGAAGGGATTTGAGAGACATGGGAAGTTTGAGGGGATTGTCATTTGAGGCTGGGATCCCTCTGCTTCCACCCCCACCTCATCTGTCCCCTTCCCCTCTGGACTTTCCTTACAGCTCCCCCACTTGGGAGGGTTGCGAGCCCCACAGCCCCAGCTGTGCTTCACACTGCAGCTGACCCCCCCAGGTGAGAAACACACTCCTATTTGTGCAGTTCTTATTTGTCCTACCATGCCTCGGGAGACTAAAGCAAATGGATGGGGACGGGCTGCAGGCAGGCGTGGGGCTGGAGGGAGATCTTGGGAGAAGTCCTTTCTGCTTCTGCCACCGGGAATATCAGGATGGGGCACGACCTGCTTCCCCATCCAGCTGTGCCCCATCACCAGTCCCAGTCCTTCCCTTGAGGCAGGATCAGGGCATTATCCTGGCATTCAGCTGAGCTGTGCAGTGGCTCAGATGGACCCTCCTTCTTTTCTGGCACTGCATGAGATGAGAAGGCAGCCTGTGCATCCCCCTTTCCCACTTCTTAGGGCCCAGCCCTGCTCACCTGCTGCTGTGATTTGGCTCTGATTTTAAACAAAAGCCACACAGGTGGTGGAGAGTCTACCAAGGCTTTTGGGAAGTCATTTCAATGAGTGCTGTGAGAAATGTACACCGCTTTACTAGTTTGAATCTTTTTACCATCAAAAGTGTGGGAGAAAAAGAAGTGGAGCAGAAGAGAAGTGCAAATTTTGGCAAGGCTGGTCGACTGCTGGAAAAATGGATGGCAAAGAGAGTTTTCCTCTAGACACAAGGTTAGAAACACAGGGCAGAAGAAAAGAGAAAAAGCTGACATGAATTGGATTAGGCAGCTAATGAAGGATTGAAGCAATATATTATATTGCTACTGTGGAGGAAAATGAATACCTTCCTCACAGAGATGAGAGATGAGGAAAGAAGTGGATATTTGTTCAGTGGAGAGCAAAAAGCTGATGGTTGTCCTGTCAGAAAACAGGATCCTTGGCTCTGTGAGGGGGGAAATTATGGAAGAATTAAGACTTTCAAACCTGGACTGAAGATTTATAAACTGTTCTTGTAAAATGAAAGGAGAATTTTGCTTTGATAAACAGAATTTGTCAAATATCAGATCTTTTGTGTCAGGTTTGGTATTCCATCTCCGTCACTGGCCCAGATCTGACTTTTGAGAAGAAATAGGTGTGCTTTGTGTAACACACACACACAGGGAGTAGCCCAGTCTTACGGAGGGGAGCCAGGCCACACATGGACACCTAAGTCCAATTTTGTTTGCTGCCAACCTCTAATGCAGTCATTGTCTGTGTACTCTCCTTTTTTACTAGCCATGCTGCTTGACCTATGACTGGAAGAAAAGTCAGTGCATTGAGGGCTTTCTGAAGGACTGTTCATTTCATGACACAGAACCAACTGTACAGAATAAGGGAACAAGAAGAGAAGGTAAATCTAGACAATATTGTTGCTTGCTGAATGCTGGACTGAGCAAGCCAGAGCAAAGGGGTATAACCTAAGAAGTACAGGACAACAAAATAGGATGCCTATGTGTCTGCTTATCTGTTTTATTGCTAGCAGAGAAATGTAGTTTTCTAAATGGAGATAGAAATCATAATGGCTTTCTTTTTGAGAACTGATCCAGGTCCTGGGAGGATATTTTCACAGCTCCACTTCTCAGGAAAACTGCTGCTGGTGGTAGTGTGTTTCCTTCAGCAGCTGAAGGAAAGGGTGTTATGAAAAAATCAGGTCGTCCCAGGTGTGGAGTGGGGGTGCAGCCAGCTTTTCGGGTGTGCCGTGGGGCCAGTACACATCTGGATGCACTAGGTGGCAGGGTCTGCCCACGACAGTGAAACGTGCTGTGGGGATGGTGTTTGTATGGGACAGAGCAGCAGGTGGAGAGCACATTTCCTCAGAGATGCCAAAAACGAGTCCAAAAGATCTCTATCTAAAGATGGTATGCAATTCATTACCAAATGCAAAACAGCCTGCTCCGACATAGTTTACTGATGAGCAAGAGACTTACATTTACTTGATTGAAATGGGAAAGGGGAGTTTTGTTATGAAAATGTCTGAGCCCTGTCTTCAGGTAGAAAGAGGACACTATGGGAAACAGCTTAGTGACCTCTTCCTCTGTCCTTTTGATAGCCAATAAATTTAAAACTCAATTGCTTGTTAAGTCTTGGGCAGACAGAGATTCATGTTTGCTCTCATATCCCACACTTGGCCTGACAGAAACAGCATTTGATTCTTGCTTGGAAACTGTGTTCAACAGCAGCAAACTGCAGGTGTGTGCAAAGGGTGGGACTGCTGGCCTGTGGGAACAGGACCTGAGGTCTTCTCCACCGAAAGCCTGGCCTTTTTAAAGAAGCCTTCGTCCAGGGGAGGGCTTTTTGTGAAGAGAATGTTAGAGATGCAGGTGGCAACTGTGAGGGATGTGGGCAAAAGGGGAAATCATATCCTTCTGCAGAGGGGGATACTGAGGTGATGTGATTTGTCTGGAACTACATGGAAAGTTAATAACATGCCCAAGACTGGTGCCAAATGAGCTCCCTGGGGCCCTGAGCTTGGATGGTCCAGCCATGTCTGCTATGAAGGCAGGTGTAAGCTGCTTTCTGAGGTATGGGCCAAAGATGTTGATGTCGACTGACAAAAAGATCAGGCTTGGGAATAGCCATAAACCTGACTGCAGTATTTAAATGTGCTCACCCTGAAAGTGTGCTTTGGTGAGGAGACAGCTCCTGTTTTTCTTCACTGAAAAGCACTGTGGTTTTCAGCCTCCTCTCTGCAGATTACAACAGGTCACACACTAGGTATATGTTTTCTAGATGAGATCCATGACTCTGCTGGGAAACTTTTAGGGATCGCTAAGTCACAAAATCTTGAAAACTACCAGTGTGGTTTTAGTCTTCTCCGTTTGTACTTCAGAGACTTAAGTATAAAAGACAGGCCCAAACCAAAATGGGAATCTTCATCCTCTGTCCCTGTGAAGGACTTTGAAAGGTCTCCTTTTTTTCTGTAAATTGAACAGACTAACAGCATGAATCCAACCTGACATTTTTAATTTTAGGCAGTGACTAAATATACTTCAGGTCATGACTTCATGTGAACTTCAGTTGTTTTGGTTCCTCTCTGACAAGCTAATAGTTAAAATAAAAGCATTGGCAGGTGGTGGACATGATTCAGACACACTGTTCTTTTATGTATTTTTGCTGAAGAATCCATCTATGAAAAGGCACTGTTGCTTTTTCCCACTGCTGAATTTGCAGAGTATGCTTTCTATTTCATGTAGATTACAGTGCAAATTGGCTCATTCTTTCCCATAGCAGCCTCTGGTCTCTTGGTCTTGTTGACATAATTAATTTTGTCTGTCATCATCTGATCCCTCTTCCCACATCACTTGCTGCTTATACCACTGAAATTACAGCCATTGTTTAATTTCTTCTGATCTACAAAATATTGAGAGAAAGTATAATTTTCCCTTCAAGATCTGTCCTGACCAAAACCTATGTTTGATTTGATATACTTGGACTGACAAATAAAACCACAGGTAAGAAAAATAAACCTGTGGATACTTTGCCAGGTAAGCAAAGGAGGAAAGTAGAGCTGCCCTGTTCCCTGCTTTCCTCTTCTTGTAACTGAAGGGAAAACTTTCAGAGGGCTGTAGTTCTGTGGAAGCACTATATGGCATATAATCAAAGTGGGCAACATTCACTGCCCTGCTTATATTTGAGGACCACAGAAAGGGGCTCTCAAAGAGAGGGACCTCACCTTCCCGAGATGATGTGGAGCCAGCTGTGGCGTTTGCTTTTGGTGGGTAATGGAGCAGGGGCTGCACTCCTGAGAGTCCTCAGACTGTGCAGTGAGAGCTCAGGGTTCTGCTTCCTCCTGAAGCCTGCGCAGCGGCTCCAGCGTACGCCAAGGGTCTGACAGGCTGTACACAGGGATCATGCAGGTTCCTCAGGTCAAGCCCTGAGTGCTGAGTGCTTCCAGTACAGTGAGTTGGAGTCCATAAAAATGCCTTCATAAAAATTGGCATAAAATTTGGGCAACCTTCCAAAGCAAGGGCAAAGCATTTCAGCTCTGTGTGACCACTTTTGCACTAAATCTACACCTCTGGCTTTCTCACTGCTTCACTAGATTCTCCTTTCATTGGCAATTATCCGGTCTTTCCTCCTCACTTACCCCAGTTAGTCATGCCTCCTTTTCTTTTATTGTCTGATTCCACTTCCCCCACCTCTTCTTGCCCATGTGTTTTCATCCCATCTTTCCGCTGGTGCCTTACCAAGATCCCTGACAGTTAGAATGCTGTCTTTATTAGCAACACACAACACTCATCTTGGTTCTTTCCAGAAGACGAGCCTGGAAGAGGCCAAGGCAAGGTCAGGAATGGCAATCCAAGTGCACCAGCAAAACACAAAATATAGCACATATGAATCAGTAAACAGTTTTGTCACCAAACTCTGTCCCCAGGAATGAGAGAGTGCTGGTAATCATGGGAGACAGTGATTTTAACAGTGTAAGGGAATGAGATTTAATCAGAGTTTTCCACAACATACATCTGCATTTCCAAGGGCTCTGTGAAAAGAAGACACTGAGGAGGGAACATGGACAGCCTAGGGTGACGCATGTTTGTCTACAGCTGGACAAGCATCATTTTCTAACTCATGTTTATAATGGCCTATCTATCAAGTTCAAGGAGCAGTCTGCTGCACCGAGTAGCCTGAGCTGGTATCCAAATACAGCAGGTGGACTTTCCTCTTGTAAATGCTTATTTCCAACAATGGTTCCACCAGACACCAGTCAGCCTTGACAAGGCTGAGTTCACTCAGCAAGTACCTCAGCTCAATCACTTGTTTTTGGTTTGTCTGAAAAAAAAAAAAATGAGAGAGAGAAAAAGAAATCCCAGGAAAAGTGAACATTTCTGAGAATGATGGTTGTTTGCTATTTCGCTTCAATTTTATATGAACTATTTGGGTTGGCTACAGTGGAGCTGCCAGGTGGCTAAACATGCCGAGTGAGTGTGGTCAGTGCTTGGGACACGCACTGTGCTCAAGGCATCCAAAAAATTACTCCTGACCTTCATTTAGTCTGCCAATCACTGCAGGCTGCCCTTACATCACATTTTTCACTAGCCAGTAACAGATTCATAGAAGTTAGGGATGGAAAAGACCTGTTAGGTCACGCAGTCCATTTCCCCCCCTCCCTCCCCTCCGCTCCCTGAAGGTCAGCCCAGGGCTGTTCCCTACAGTGTATTTTCTAGTACTTTGTCCAGTCTTATTTGAAATGACTCAAGTGGTGGGGCTGCCAGCAGTTCCCTCTGGGAGCCTATTCCACAGTCTAATGGGCTTCATTGTTAATTTTTTCCTGATTTCCAGCCTAAAATATCCCTTTGCTAGTTTTGTCACATTACCCACTTGCACCACCCTCAACAGTTCCTCTCCTTCCTCCTTGCTAGCAGCACTAGCACTCCACACTGCTAAAGCATCAGTTAGTGAGAAATCAAAAGCGTTTTGCAAAAAGTAGACACTATTGCTTCCTTTATAGTCACTGCAGAAAGAAGAACTGGGAGAGAAAGTGAGTGATGACTAGAACCAGACACAAAACTCTCAACTCCTAACTCGTTTCATGGCCTTTGTAGATAAAAGCCTGTTCTCACCTCTCCAATCAAATTTATACACAGGGAGTTGAAAAGGAGCAGAGAAGGGCAGAACTGAGGTTTTGATAATGATCACAGCAGTTCCTTGACACTTCAGTTTACCGAAGTGGTGACTGGGAAGAAGGCTTAGTCTTTTTGTACTCCATCTTCTTCTCCCCAAAAGATTTCTTATTGATGTTTGGACTCTGCAATATCTAGGGCATTTGTTTTGAATAGGATGAGGCAGGTTGCCAATATATTCTGACTAGATAATGTCCCAAACCAAGTTTCTGGATGTAAACAGATACCATAGTAGACTGACTCCAGCTCCAAGCTTCACAGCTGGACCTTGTCTTTAGCGATACATTGAATCAGAATCCCAGCTCCAAACAGGCACACTATAAGATACAGATTTTGAGCCTTGAGCCCCGGGTCAAAGAAGAGATGCTTTCTCAAATACCCTTCATCAAGTGTTTTCAAAATTACTCTGACCTTTTAGACCAGGTCCTGTTGCCTGGGAGACCTTTGCAAAGGTGCTTACTGTGTCAAGTGGAATAGCAAATCTGTGATAATATGGTCCTAGCTTTGTTGTAGCTCTTTTATTAATGCTTTTTGAAGCAATCTGACATGGCATGAGTCCAACCTGCAAGGTCCCTTGAGGACTGGGCCCTCAGAAACTAGAGATGGAAGAGACCTACAAGATTAGCTCATCCTGTTCATTCCCCCGCCAATACAAGTCTGTTCCCCACGGTATATTTTCCAGTGCTGTCTCCAGACTGTTCTTATTTTTAAGTGATTCATATGATAGGGTTTCCTCCAGTTCCATTGGTGACTGGATGGTTGCCAGAACATTTTCTTTTTTCCCCTTACTTTGACTTTGTGTCTTTGGATTCATCCAGAATTTTGAGGTCTGCAATTTGTACTGCGCATTAACTGGCAGTAGAGTGAGTATCTGCAGAGAAAACTTTAAGGACATTACCCTGGTTTCTTGAGGCAAACAAATCCCTGACAGAAGCTAAGAAGAGTGTTGTTTCAGAGACGCTGGACCATCAGTGATAGTTATTTGTGAAGGACAGATGTGGGTTGGTTTGAAAACACCTGTCCAAGTCTTTGAGCTCACATCAGTGGTAATGCTGAGGTTTCTATCCTAGCTGTTGAAGTCTCATGACTGGTGACTGGGATTGCTTTCTTCTTTGAATTTGCAATGACAATCTGAATTTCAGGGGAGTATGCAGGGCCTATAGCCAGTCAATGTTGGCCAAGGAGTGGGAAGGAGTGATCAGGTACATTGCTGCAAGCGTGGATTCTTGCTTTGGCATCCCATGTTCTAAACAATCCGTTACGTATTGCCACACACTGTTCACCCTCCCATGTCAACTGTCACTGTCCTGGGCACTGTTTGGAGTAGTTGGATACTGATGTCTGTGTCCTTAGGATCTCATCCTTCATGAGGAATAAATTATGACCTGGAAAAACAATTGGGATGAGCAGTGTGACCAGATTTTCTGAGGACTTCAGTGCTCATTTGGGGGCAGCTGCTTCCTCAAAAGGACAAAGGCTCAGCAAGCATTGCTCCCTGCAGCCCAGGAAAGAGCTGAAACTAGTAGCAAGACTTCCACTATGAAAGGTCCAAGACTTCACCCCTTGTACTTTCTCCTCCTTTCAGAAGCCCTTTCTCTGCTGCCTCTCCAAAGCTTTTCCTTTTCCCTTTCCAGGATATTTCATTTTGTGGGTGGGATGTGGGCTCTGCCTTCAGGGAGTGCTGCATGTATAGCTGCAGCTATGGGTAGCTAATGCTTAAAGCCAGTAACGCCAACAAGAGCCAGGTCTGGAATGTCAATCATTTCTGCAGTGTAATCTTCAGGCTGATGGTTCCCTTGCAGCGGACACTTATTGGAAAATATGAGAGATTTTCAAGTAGTGTAGAAAAGACGAGAGAAGGTGGGTAAGAAAGACTCCACCTCTCCACACTGGACTCTGAAAATCCTGGGCCCAGACCTATTTGCTCCTGGCCAATTAGAGACTTATTTTAAATCACCAGACCTCACACGTCACTGAAGGATGAACTGTGGTCTGGTATGATTAACCTTAGAAAAAGCATTCGGTTTCCACTAGCCTTGTTATCTACTTTTAAAAGGAGTGGCAAAACCTAATTTCTTCTCCTTTCTGCATGCCAGTTGCAATAATCTTATCTAATGAGATCTAACAGTTTTCATTCTTTTTTCCTGTGGGTTTTTCTTGGAGCCTGAAACAATCACTCTTAGACTGGCACTGACTTTTGTCCTGTAGGAACAAAAAGTGGTATCCTGACTGGTTTGGAGGGATGATGGTCAGCTGACTGCTCACAGGTGACAGTTGTGTGCACTGCACTGCACACGTGACCTGTGTGGGTTTTTCTTCCCCACTTGCATAGATAAAATATGTGACCTTAAGATAAGGGGCTGCTGTCCTGGAAAATTCTTGCCACTCTTCAGTTAAAAAGGCTTTTGTTATGTAGAGGAAAATGTTGTGAAGCAACCTCTACTGTTTAGCAGGAGTAAAATTACGATTATAAACACTCTGGTCTGGAAATATACTGTGCTGTCACCAGATAATCTGCAAAATAAAATTGTTATTCATTCAGCAGTGACTGAAATGAAAGATTGACCATAGAGTAAATAACATGAATTCTGACACAAATTAGTCAAAGCAAGATAATTAGAAATTGGTTTGGAAATTGGCATGGAGGAATTTAGTCCAGTTCTCTCTATGCTGCAGGTGACTCTAGATACTTTCAGCCTACAGCATATCTCGTAACAGCCTGACCCCGTGAATGCATTTGATGTCTGTGCCTGCAAGTGTAGCCTCTGGTTGGCACAAAGTTGTGTGGTCCTCCACATGGCATGGGATACAACTTCAAACCTCCTTCCTACTCCCCAGGAAACCCACTGTTCCATCAATAGTGGTAAGATATCACAGCTGAGATCTGAAAACTTAGATTATTTAGCTTTTCCATGTGTAGGAAAAAAATCACATTTACTTTTTTTTTTTTTTTGATTAAGTGTCCAAATATCAGTTACCACTGTAGACAGACAGGAGATAAAAAAATGATCTCGTTTCATAGCTGCAGAACACAAACCAGAGATAACCTTTATTTTTCTAAAATCATCTCACACAGCTCAAATGTAATAAGCCTCAGGGTAAAGTGAAGGAATAATTTATTTTATCTGGCATGTAACTGATTAAAATGAATGTGTTTTTGGTCTGTTTATTTATAGCACCTCCAGTATTGTAGATATGGTGGGTTGAAAATTTTCTGTCAAAATTGGTTTTGGATGAAAGTTTTGCTTTTGACAGAGCAATTTATTTTGGTGAAAAAATGATCACTCTTGGGAAAAAGTTTCCCCTGAAAAATAGCATTTTGGCTGAAAATGGAATTTTTTTCATTTTTCATTTTTTGATGAAAAGTCAGAATTTTCCATGCTGAGAAAGGAAAATTCCAAGTAGCTTCAGCATGAGGTATTTTATAGTTAAACGAGAAATAATCCTGCCTCAAAGGGAATGTAATATAAATTGACAAAAATCTAAGAAATTTGTATCAGTAATTTCGAAGCTACAAAAGCTTAAATTCAGCAGCTTCTCGTGTGCTTATTAGAACCTCTCCAGTGATGTGTTTTTAATGCCACAATTTAGGATGGCCCATCTGAGAACACCTCATTCCAATCGCAAAGTCCTTTTCCACAGTGTTTAAAGTCATTAGAGACTGTGAGATCATCTAGTTTGGCCTCTTTATGTATAACTCAGTTAACCCCTTTCTGAGCCCAAAAGCAACGATTGGCCAGATCACAGATAGCCGTAAAGCACCTAAACTTTACTTTCAGGCAGTTCACCTTTTTTCAAGTGTTGTTTCTTTTGTTGTTTGATCTAGCTAAGCATTAAAATTAATTAAATATTCAACTGAAAATTTGTTTTATTTTGGTTATTGGCAACAGTCATTCTTCTGCATTCTGGTAGATTAAACATCACTTTTGAAATCCATTACTTTATTCTCATAAGGTTGTGATATACTATCATCAATTACTAAAACTTTAATGATGGTTAATACTATATTGATGGCATATGAAAGAGAGTTCTTCAGTCTCTGCCTACGCTTGTTGGGTGTGGGATGAGTAGGGAAATGAATAGTTCAACATTCTTTAAAAATGTCAGAATTTTATTCAGTGTAGTAGCTTTGGCCCCACCAAAGATACAGGAGGAATTTAATCTTCTTAGAAAACATAGTCTTAACAAGTTTCTCAGGGCTGCACCAGAGGTTTTTTGCCACAGCTTGATGCTGGAACCTCAGCCTGGCCCATTTGGGCTTTAAAGTCCATCTCAGAACTGCTGCTTTCCAGAAGACCATTCCTGTTTTATACAAACAGCCCATTTTCTTTCTCCTGAGACATATGAATTTATGAAAAGCCTTTTCTGTGAGTAGACCCAGATTATCTAGCAGTTCAGTTCACTCTGTTGTCCTCTCCCCACTTTTGTGCCATTCCAACTGTCTTTAAGTTATCCACAAAAATCATCAGCAGTAATTTTATATTTCCTTTCAAATACTTGAGGATAGCATTGTGTAAGTCTCGGGTTTATAGCCATCATTTTGTGACCCTCCTAGAAACAGCCCTATTTAGTGACATTACTTGCAATTACTTGGAGGCATATCAGTTAGCTAATTTTCAATATATTTTGTATGCAGTTTCTTAGTACCATATACTGGTGATTTTTATATCAGAATGTTGTGTGGTACCAAGTCAAACACCCTATAAAATTTTATTACATCTGCAGAGTTACATTTATCCAACAAAAACTTCTTAGAGAATGAACTCAAGTTTGTTTAAGCAACACTATTTTCCATAAAGCATTTCATGTTGTCTGGTATTCATTATGCTATTCTCCTTTATTTTGTTATCAGTTAAACTCCATATGTGCTTTTTTATTCTTTTGTTTGAGGTTGATGTCAGGATAATCAGTATTGTAACTGGTAGGTACAGTTTGCCCCTCTCAAATATTTGCACAAGGTGATCATTCATCTGGTGTTTTCAGACTTCTTTGGTATTCTGGGATTTAGTAAAAATAAGCAACAAGTGAGCAGTGATTTCTTTAGGCAAGTCATTTAGGATTCCTAGCTTCGAGTTATTCAGGTTGATGGCTTTAAAATTTGCATCCTTAGTAGATATTATCCAATTCCCAATTTTGGGCTCTTATTTTGCCTCTTTGAAATTAAAAATGGTCTAATCACACTTGGGTGATTAAAACACATCATGGTCAAACAGAAAACAGATATTTATTTAGTTTTTCTTTGTTTTCATTACTGCTATTGAGAATTTTGCCTTACTGAGAAATCTGCAGTCATTTTCTTTGATCTCAAGATATTTAAATTTCTTCTGACAATTAGTTTTGTCAATCACAACTTTTTCCTTAAGAATCTTCTGCCCTTTTTACACACTTTCTGTTCTTTATAACTGCTAATCTGTATGGTTTGGTTTGTGTGTGGTATCTTTTCCTTTTCTTGAATAATACTTCTGAAATTCCAAGTATTCAGTGTATCACTGAACCAAGGCAAGATTTCAGGCAATGTTGTCTTTTTTGTTGAGCATATGCTGACTGATCATCTAACAAGTTCTTGAAGAACTTTCCACTGTCCTTCATATTTTTTGACTACATTTTTCTTATTAGCAAGTTTATCTTATATTTTCCCAATGTCAGAATATAACTGCTTGGAAATACTCAAGTGGTTTTGTTATTTGGACTGTAATGTGTTTGCCTACATGAAATAAATAGAAACTGGTCATGACCTGCAGTTCCTGATCAAGTACTGTTACTGTTCATAATTTTGTTCACCTTTATCCATCATAAGGAGTTACCACATACAAATTACCTTATGGATTTGTTTCCCTTTAACAGGAAGCTGCTTCGTCATTCCCTTTATTGCTTTGAAGTTTCTGGTGGATCACAGACTTCTGTCCTCTCTCCTCAGAAACTTCCTTTGGACCCTGTTTGTTTTGTTGACTCATCAATGTTCAGGATCCTGCATTTCTGACATATCAAAACTCAGTCATATCTATCAGAGATCTGAGTTAACTTGTTTATCTGATTTATCTTGTAACATTATCTGATTTATCTTATAGTATTATCCAGCAATACTTCCATTATAAAATTACTTTCTTTTGGTGTGGTCAACAGGGACTGCAGCTCCACAGATTGAAAATTCCCATTTAAGGCAATGTACTCAGTCAACTAGAGAAAGCTAAATTTAAGATGTCTCTGTTAAGCCTGTTGGGTATTTCTGATTAACGAAGTACAGAAACCTTTATATTTTACTGGCTGAAGCTGTGAGATTTATGAATTCACCAACAAATGACTCATAGGTTTAAAAAATAAAGTAAGCAAAAACTTCCTATAATTAATTACTGAAGTGCTAAAGCAGAGTAGCTGGCGCTCAGAAGGTAAGACATTCCAGAGATTGAATTGTTGCAAATTAACTCTGTTGCCTGCACATAAGCGTTTTCTTTTCTAGTTTCTCTTTACCTTCAAACTTTACTTGCAGCATAACTGTAACGTATTGAAGTGCATGATGTGTAACATAACAAAGTTAGAGATAAATTGTCAAACAAAACAATTTAAAAGCTCACAGGTTAATGACATTTGGGGTTCATAGATTTTGGGGCTGAAAGGGGCCACTGTCCCAGTTTGTCTGACCTACTGTGTGACAAGGACCACCTAATTCCAGGCAGCAGCTTTGCAGTGCAAGGAACTGGATTTATTTTGCACTTAGACAAGTGAATGATACTGTGGCTGCTAACTTGCTGTTGAAATACTAGAGCATGTCACTTAAACATTCAATCTGCATTTAAAGGCTCCAAGCGATGATGAATTTACCACTTCCCTGGGTAATATGTTCCAGTGATTAATTACTCTTTCACTGTAAGGAATTTGTGTCCTATTTTCAGTTTACATTTTCCTACTTTGCACTTTCAGGCAATCGATCTTGTAGGACCTTTCTCTGATACAGTTAAAGGGTTGCTCATATCATACCTCTCCACTTCAGAAGCTTTAGAAACTGTTCTCAGTTTCTCTGAGGGCCTAAACTGATTGAACTCTTTATATTTCTTATTAGAAGATGTGTTTTCCAGAACACTTCCAACTTTTGGTCTGTTTTAAAATGCAAATTCCAGAGCTGGACACAATGTGTAGGGTTCTTACCAAACTATGTGTGGAGGCAATACTGCTATGTTTAAACCAAAGAATTACTATTTTTAGCATGGAATTAAACTGATTTTTTTTTTTCTTGCTTTCTGTTGCCATATCATGATCCCTGTAGCAGATTCCTGTGATCCACAGTCCATCTCTGCAGTGTCAATCTTTCTCCTGTGTGTACCCCTGCAGTTAACAAAGGTCATTTTTGTGGCAGAATTCACTTCATTACAGCAAAAGTAAATAAAGCCTGTCACCACTCTAGCAGTAAGTGTAGGTGCTTACCTTGGAGCTGAGCTGGGTGGGTAAATATACACTGTCTTTAAAATACTGTGAATGGCCAACTGGATCTCATCCACAGGAGTGCGTCAGAAAGAAATCCTAACAGTCTATTGTTTTACTTGTGCCTGTGTCTTTAATGATTGCCCGATACAAAGAAGAAAAAGCAATTATCAAAGGCAGCTTTTAGGAGTAACTTTACATATGAGATGCAATTACACCGTGAAAGAACACTGGCTTAATAGTGACAGACAGTGACTAAGAGATCTGATTACCATGGAACTAGCTGCCAAAATCACATCCAGGAAAAAAATGTGGGAGGGAAGAAGCTTTCAGACTGTCCTGCATATTTGTCAATCTCCAATTAGTGATATTGGCAAACTGCTGTGCACTCTGGTTCGTCCTCAGATGGACTTGTGCAGCCTTCTGTGTCCATCAGACACTCATGCATCAGCTCGCATCCCCCTTGGAACCCGGGGATGGGCAGGAGGCACAGCCCGCTGCTGCAGCCTGGGTGCCATCCTACCCACCTTTGGACCTGTTGAAACGTGGTGCTGCGTGCTTGCTTATCCTGAGAGCTCTGCACTGCATCTGCTGGCAAGACGGGGAAGGGATCAGGTGTTGGCAGTTTTGTCGGCAGTCCCCTACGCCACCTGTCTCCCATTCCAGCCAGCTCTACTCTACACCTATGCCATTCCTAACTGAGGTGCTAAAGGGCATCATGTTTAAGCCTGGGGATTTAAATACCCAATTCAATTTAAAGGACTTGCAGAACTGTGCCTGCTATCGCCTGGCTGAGGGCAGTGGCTGAAATTTACCCCTGATAGTCTGGCCCTCAGCATTTAAACCACTGGCAATTTTTCTATGGAGATGTAACTGTGACAAACAGTACAGTTTGTCTCCTGTTTCATTTTGATGTGGCCTTAGTACCACTTGACATCTCAGATTGAAATGTTTAATGCTTTTTCCTCTGTGGAATTTTTCAGTCTGGCTTTGCTGTGAGCCCTGAGGGTCCAGAATGTCACAGCAAACCAACCAAGTCACCACCACACCCTTGGGACTCTCCGGGCTTGCTCTTCTGAAAACATTTCAGGGTGACTCTGTTTTCAGCACACCTTGTAGCGTACCCCCAAGCCACCTCTTGGGCTTCACATTCCTCCCCTCTTGTCTCGTGTTTTGTTTTGGCCTCTCCACTCTGATCTGGTACTGATTTTTCTCAGTTTCCCAGACCTGCTGCAACCAGCATTCCCTTCGCAGAGTTTCTGTACTCTGCACCTCAGGAAGCCTTATCTGCCTCAGATTCAATTTGGTGATAGCAGCAGTGGGATGGTGGCCTGGGAGGGAGTCAGGAGGGCTTCAGGGGGCTGAGACCATCTGGTTTACAGTGAATCCATTATGTGAAACTGCCAGCGTGTTTCCTGGCATGTGCCAACAATCTCTCCTAGGCACAGTTTGGTGGGAGGAGCCAAAGAACTTGTTTATTTTACTGGTAGAGAGATAGTCCCAGTCGCAACACAGCCCTGCATCTGCTCTAGGCTCGTGCCTTACCAGTGGGGAACTGCTGGCTTTGCTAATGCTCTCGCTTGTGTCTGCCTTGGCTGATGAATCGCTCATGCAGAGTTGTGGCATCTTTACGCCCTGTTTTAATACTGCTACTTGTCAGTGGATACATGAGTCAGTACATCGTCAGCTGCATCCTGCCGCTCTCATCTGGGGCCCAGTCTCAAGGCTCCGATCTACAATCTATGCTGAAAAAGACAGTGCTCCTTATCGTTTCCTTTTTTGTGTGCCTGCCTCTGGACTGTGAGAGATTTCAGATGTTGCATTTTGATGCATGCCTTTTTCACTTTCACTCAGTGTCTTTCCCAGGTTGGCTTCTAGTGAACGAGCAGGTCAGCTTCAAACTCATTTGTGAGGTCGAGGGAGGTGACCCCAGTGCAGGCACTTCTGCACCTCCTCATCTCTTCAGAATGGCTCCTGGGTCCAACCTGGAGCTGTATTTTCACAAGAGCATTACATAGTTGGAGGGTGAGCTCCAGAAGATATGTCCTGATTCCCTGCATCCCTTGTCCTTGTTATGGATGCTCTCAAATAAACAACCAACTGCCAAAATTAAAAAAACCAAAACAAAACAAAAAACCCCCCCACAGTTAACTAGCTCCGTAAATTACAGGTTCAAATGTCTGTGAGAGGAGAACAGGACAGCTTTCTAGGGTTTAACAGCAACCCAAAATGCATAACAAAGAGCTCTATAGGGTTTAATGGCAACCCAAAACGCTTCACAGAGCCCCATTCCCCAGAGTTTAATGGCAACCCAAAATGCTTTATCCCTCACCTGACAAGTGAGGGCTCTCAACCCCGAGCCCCTGCTCAGGGCAGCTCCCGACCCCAGGTCCCTGGCGGAGTTTCCTTGGGCAGCGTCCTGACCCAAGGGGAGAGTCCTCGACCGCAGCTGCTGCTCCAGGGGACCAGCTCCAAATGCCCCCCAGGGGACTCCACTGATGCCCAGGCCCTACCTGACCTGCAGTCAGTAGCGGGTCCCACTGGCCAAAGGCCCCAGCTGCCGCGAGGCCCCGAGAGCAAAGGCAGCCCCGAGCGCCACACCTCAGCCGCCAAGGAGCCCCGCTTGCGTTGGGCGGGGGCACCTGACAGTCCTAGACCAAGGACTACCTGAAACTGTGATAAGCCAGTGCAAGGACTGCTCTGAAAGAAACACAGCCCTACCATTACCCTCAAAAAGCACTAGACCTAACAACCAGCAAAATTGGATGGGCATCCACTCAGTCGTTTTCTTTTTTATGTATCCACATCTAAGAACTTAAGGAAAATGGGTTTGGTTGGAGGATTTTTTTTTTGGGGGGGGCATGGAAAGTGAAGATCAAGCATGGAAAATCAGATGCAAACATTTCGTTTCTGAGATCTTTTGCATAACTTTAACAAGATAACCAACCACAGAAATGCTAGCAGGCAGGACTGGGTAGGTAGGCCAGTCTTTGTAAAAACACAGCTCGTGATATTTCATTTGTCATAGAATTTCTGTGTCACAGTTTTCAGTATGAAGAAATATTGGTAGGTAATTTGGGCAATTCAGCTTTTAGAACACACTTGTGCTGCTTCACATTCCATCGCCATTTTTCTTTTGAGTATCTCACACCACTTGGAAACACAGTAAAGTTGTAATTTCAAGATGTATGCTGTGTTTTGGATGGTGTTGCAGTTTTTTTGTTCCTGTCTTCTTTTACAACCACCAGATTAGATCCGGAAAATACACTTTATATTCTGATAACAGAGAAGTGAAATTCTGGTCCAAATGAAGTCAGTGGCAAAACTCCCATTGACTTCAGTGGGGATAGGATTTCACCCCATCTTGTGTTGCCTTGCCTAAAAAAGGAAAAGAGACCTGATCCAAAGCTTATTGTAGTCAATGGAGAGATTCCCAGCAATTTTAATGGGCCTGTATTTGGTCCAGCATGAGGTTATTCAGTCACCTCCAAATTTTACAAGAATATAGCACTTGTGTTCCCTTCTCCAAGGACTCATAAGCTTTCTCTGAGTTAGATAAATTTCTACACATTTATTCTCCTGAAGCATTTGGGTGTACTAAGAAGTTCTTTCCTTTTTTTTCTTCTTTTCCCTAGTGTTTCTTTTCAGACTCTGTTTTGCCTTGTGGTGATTCTAAATCATCACAAAACAAATCAACACTGAACAATGACCAGAATATGTTAGTTTGGGTTTATAGATTCCAGTTCCATGAACTTTGATTTAATAAACTTACCCCTCTTTGTAGCAGAAAGCACAAAAAGTGGGCGGGTTGGTGAACTTGAAACCTGGTTCTGATTCTGACCTACATTTAAAAGCTAAATTTGAGTCTGATAGAGTTTTAAAAACACTGGTAATGTGAAAAAGATGCTTCACTGTTCCCTTTGTATTTTTAACCTTCTTTCCTATTAAAACTGTAAACAATTTTATATTATTGCAGTGAATTCTTCTCTAATTTACTCCAGTGTAAATCCAGAGGAATGTTTCTGAAGGCAGGAGGGCTTTCTGCGTTAGTAATGGGGTGAACGGTGGTGGGCTCCGTGAGACTGTTTCCCCACTCCTCTTCCTCCTTTCACTGTTTGTGTTTGATAACCCTAGCAAAAAGTGTTGCTGAATGATGCATTGATTCCAGTGATGGTTGGTTGTCTCCACCATTCACTGTCCCTGTGGTTGTCAGGATCTAAGTGCCTGTGATATAACCAGAACAATTCAGGCTAAAAAAAGCCTTTCTGGTTGATTCTGTTTACCTTCCAAAAATCTCAAAATATGACTATTTATTTTCATTTTTGTACTGGAAAAAACCCAAAACCTCAAGCATTTTATGAAAAGCTTTTTGTGGGTTGAAACATCTGTTTTTGTCTCACATGTCAGGGCCTGATTTGAATCTCTCGCATAATTTTTGATAAGGCAGATGGACTACTCTCTCTCTCACACACACACACGTAGAGAGTATCTGCTTTGGATTTCAGAAACTTTTATGTCAAAAATTTTTTTGAATTTGAAGTGATTTTATAAAAAATGTTTTGGTCCACTTAAGGAATTAGCTTCAATTTAATGTATCTGAAGAGTTGAAGAAACATTGGGTTTTTGATTAAATGTCTCTAGTTTGTTTTCTTGCATAATTAAATTCATTTCAGTGGAGAATTGACTGAGTTTCAGTTCCAAAACAAACATGTTCTGTAGAAAATCTTGTCTTTTTCTCAATTTTTTTCCCTTTCCCTTAACACATTTTTCTTCATAATTTTCTCCACAGTAGTCTATAAAAATAGTGAGCATCCAAGCGGGTTTTTAGGTTTTGAGCTAAATCAGAGTGTGCCAATGAAAAACACAGATCTGTTGTCTTTTGGCTGATATATTCTTGGATTGTTTATTGATCTAAGCATCAGTGATCACTCTTACAGTGAGACTCATCAAGCCCAGCTTCATAGGCACGAATTTGCATTTGAAATTTGAAATATTCGCCTTCAGCTCTGAGTCAGAGAATTAGGCATCTCTGCATATAGCCCTGACTGCTGTGTCTACCCTAGGATAAGATAAATAGCTTCTCAGAGGTGGCTGCTTCTCTCTTTGACCCTAAAGGGAACCTAGGGATTAGTTCAGATTTAGACATCTAAATCTCATATGTGTAAATATGGCAGAAGAATCCTACACAAAGTCCTTGGAACTGTTATTGGCTTCCTGGGAAAATTAGCTTATATCTTCCACTTGATGAAATGATTTGGTTTATTTAGTTACTATATGAAATTCTTGTAAACAAGAAATTGCAAACTAAAAATTCTTTGTGCCTCATGTGATTTCTTTTCAGAGATAAGCACACTCTCTTTACGCCTACTCTGTAAATGAATTTTATATGTGGTGGTTTCTTTCTTCCACCTCAGGAAGAGGCATACTTCTTCTGGGAAAAGTTGAGATATGATCCAAAGTCCAAGACTTTCCACTGACTTCAGTGACTTCTGAATTATGGTAAAAAGTGAATTTTTCCCTTATTCAGGAGATACAAGCTGTTGTCAGATGTTAAGGACATTGTGATTTTTAACTGAAAAATAGTGCAGTTAATTATATTGGGAAAGTTTGGGGTTTTTTTTTCTCTAACTTTGTATATCTAGCAGTTGATAATTGTTATTAATAAATGCACATCTGTAGGCAACAGGATTACATCAGAAATGAAAGCATTTTTTTTCTTTCGCAGATTAGATCCTGGTTAGAAACCAATAAACAGAAAATAAAATCTGCTAAGATACTGTTGGGCTGATCTTCTGTTTCGAATACTGCATAGAAAAAACGTTGACAAGTTGTTTTCTATAACCAAAATAATTGTTTTGTTCTTTAGAAATCTTTTTAAGGCAAAAATTCCAAAGGCTTAGGCTGTATTTACATATTTTTAGCAGCTTTCTGTAGTTAATTTTTGTCATGTTATCAGCACTACCTTCTGTAGTTAATTTGGCTTGTAGAAAGCTGTGATTAATGGGCCTTTGCTATAACATTAATTTTCAGCCACAACCCCTCCTTGCCCTTTGATATTATGTTAATTACTGGAAAAGAACCGTGAAATCACGTATGGCACAGAGCTGTGGCGTGGCAAAGAACAACAACCAAGGTTCTGAGGTGTGTCCGAACAGAAGAATGGGCAAGCATCTGACCTGGCTAACAGAACCAAAAATGTAAGGGGTTTCAGGGTTTAGGCAGTTCTGACTTATTCTAGACAAGTGCTCCATCTTACTGCTTTCCATTGCCAATAGTAGGCTTTTCATAGTTCTGAAGAAAATTACTGGATGCTTCTTTTCCATCCTTGGAAGGACACTTAATCTAAAAGCACTTATCTCAGCAGATCGTCTCTCCAATCAGACTGCTGTAAGGGCTGTTGGTTCTTGATCCAAAACCAACTGGAGTCATTGCAGTGAATTAAAGCTTTAGATCTGCCCTGTTCTCATTCAGAAGATAGTCCTAAAATGGTCACCCTTGGAGAAGTGATTTGCTGTATGAAGAAAACCTGCTACTTAATAATCCTGTGAACAAACTGTTAGAATAGCAAACAATAACTTAACAATGAGGCCAGAATTATTATTTATTACTACCAAAATAAGTGTGAATATGATAAATCTTAGTAGAAAAGAGAAAGATTTTCTTTAACATGGGGAAATATTGTAGTAGCCAAAATTAGAGTTGTCTGGATGTTTTTGTTAGGAAAGCATCCAGTTCCTCACCTGAACATTACTTTAAATAAAGTAGGTAAATGAACTGTTGCCCTGTTTATATAAATTTGACCAGAACTACCAATGACCTTGGGCACATAGGGTGGGTCTTGCCAGAAAGTACAGAGCTGAGCTTAAAAGTGTGAGCCTCAAAGCCACTTCTGAAATAGATGGATGTCTAATGTTTGTGGGTAGCTACCTGTCTTGGCTTTTAAAATAAAGCTCCTACGCACTTACATTTCTCATCCTGCAGATGCCAGAGTAGCCCAGGGAAGCCGTTCTGCTTAAATCCAACCCAGATTCTCTGGTCAAGGGGACATGCTTGTTCCCGTAGGCATCCTCAAAATAATCTGGCCATAAGCTGCCACAAAAACCACATAGTTGTCATGATCAGTTCAGTTAAAGAATCCACAATAAAACTTGTGCTGCCTATTGCTCCTTATGAGCAATGAGAGCAGTTATCCAGGCTGTGGGTGACTGGGGTTTCATGACCTTCAGAGATGATCCTACATCTCCATTCCTTGAAAATGTCCTGCCCTCCAGGCTGCTTGGAAAAGGGGAAAAAGAGGGGAAAATCATACTTCTCCCTGGTTTTGATACTGTTCCTAGAGGCAGAAAAAATGCTTGATTCATCAGGAAAAGATTAAAGAGAGGGACAAAAAAGGTGGTGCACCCTGCTCTTCCACAGACTGTTGCAAGTGGTTTATGCTGAAGTTCACAAACAGTGGACAGGACTCAGAACACATCTTTTTTTTTTTTCCACAGAAATACCTTGCTTACTGGACTGGAGAGTCATGCTCATTAGTCCTCATAGACAGTTGCCCCCAAGTGGAGTACTGCCCCTCTGACGTGCCTGGGTGTGAATTGGGTTGTAGGGCTCAACTCAGTTGTCATGTTAATACAAGGGATGATGCCCCCTGGGTGGAAGGAGCAGTGGGGGCTATGCAGTTACATCAGGCACTTGGAAAGACTTGTGACACCCCTAAGTGACAACAATGATGGGTTTGTCCCCCTCAACCTCATCAGGAGTGGCCTCGTGAGCTGGTAAAGGATAGGTGTCATCAGCAGACAAGAGAAGACAGGACAATAAAGACAAAAAATTAGATATTACATTGTGAAATGCTGGGACTTTGTACCTTTTCCAGTTCGAGTGCTAGACTTTCCTCTCTGAAGCCAAGAAGTATCGTTTCAGTCTCTCACACTGATGATATAAGACTGCTGCATGACACATAGACTTTATAAAGCATCAAACTTCTTGCAATATGATAGTTGTTTTTATCACAATGCTCCCAACAAATGGCACATGCTGTTAATATGAATCTATCTTTCAGCAGCAGATATTTCAGGCACTGTTAGTAACATAATCTCATGATGTTGCCATAATAGAGTATACTGCAGATCCAAATCTTGCTGGAGTGAATTCTTTCTTTGGTTGTTTTCCTGTAGTTCTTGGCTTCAGTGGGACACGTGCCCACATACTGTGAATATGCTCAGCCTTGTTAATCTTTATACAGCATTAGGTCTCTGTTATCATAAATTTGTAGGCTCAGAGATGCCTCAGGTAATGACATGGGCTGGGGAGCACAGAGGAGGAAAAGGGGAGCAACAGCAAGTCTGACCAAGAAATAAAACAGGACAGTAGCAAGGTTGTGGTGCTGTTATACACACCTTATAAGAGTGTATAAGAACACACTTGAAGTGGGACTAAGGGTGAAGCATGCCAAGGGCAGAAGAATCCCCAGGTTCCCAGTGCAGCACTCCCAGGGAAGCTTGTGCTGCATTTGAGGAGTCACTTGTGTTAGTGTTGACTGCAGGGTATGGCCAAGCTATCTTTCTTGGGCAACTATCAATATCCCTTTGCTGTGTCTATACTAATGAATTAGCAGTGCCAGAGGTGTTGCCTTGGCCTTGAACACAGTTGTTTCTGTCATTAAATGGTTAGACCCACCCTTGGCATGGTTTTGGCTTGGATTTACTGGAAGATTCTCATACTATTCCTGGTCCTGGTTCAGGAGTTAGCCTGGGCCAGGGATCATCGAAAAGGTGGTTTGGATGTGGCCTCCCTGTTTTAGAGGCCAGGAGAATTTAATAAATGCATGTGGCCTGTTATGGCAGCATGCTTCTGCTCCCGGGGCCAGAGAACAGGACCTGGAACTGGAACTGCCCAGTTTTTTGGTAGGGATGTAATCATTGCATCTGAGAGCCTCCTGCAACTGTGAGGCCCTTGCTTCTTCTACTTTGATGTAAAAAGCAGATGAAATAAGACCAAGCCAGGCACTGATAACATTTTTCAAAAAGTCAGTTCTTTAAAAGTTACGTTTTTGATAAGTAGAGAGTGAGGCAGAGAAATTTAGAACTCAGAGAGAGGAGGACCTAGTATATTAGTATATTTTACATGTGTATAAAAAAATGAAGAAAGCTGCAGAGAATTAGAAACAACAGAAAATATATAAAAGTCTACATGTTTGATAAACTAGATCTGGAAGATCCGAATTTTCAGGTCAGTTTTATAAATTAATGTTTTGCCAATATTCGTATGAACATGTCTAAAAGTGTTAATCCAATACTTATAAATTCCTGGGCTTTGCTGTATGTGCGCTGTCTTCTGTCAGTAACTCCACTAATTTAAATGGAGTTGATCTAATATCAGATTGATGGAACACATCAATGAATTGGGCACAATACATGCTTAAGGAGTGCTCTTATGTTTGCTGTTGCGTCCAGGTAATTGTTAATTCTTTGAAAATTAAATGAAAAACATTTTAGTATTACAGCTTCATTAAGGCCTCTGCATTTTTTCATCTCACACTTTGTAATCCTCATTAAGATCTGTTCCCAGTATATGTCTCTGTTGCCCAAGTCCTATGTGCATATAACACAGTTTTATGCTCAGTTATTTGAAAACAACCCAGAATGACTTCACTACTGTGGCCTGAGAAAACAGTGCTTTTGCAGTTGCATGAACTGTGTGTTCAGTGGAGGAACATTTATGTTGACCAAAATACTCTGATAACTAGGTCATTGTTGTATTACTCCAGTTTTGTTGTAAAACTTGACCACTGTGTTACTCTGACATTGTTGAAGGTATAGGCATGCTGTGGTGTGGCCATCACGATTATAAGGTTCATTCTGTTACTTGGAATCTGGACATTAAATGGGACAGTGGCAGAGAGATACCTCTGATTTATCCATTATTTACTTCTGTGACAGGAGTGTTGGGAACTGGAGATGACCTCAGTTTTGGACTGTGGCATCTCTACCAGGCTTTGGGGGGGTCTATACAAGTCAAGGTCACTTTGTGGTTTCACATTCAAGTAAAGTAAAACAAAGTATCTTTTTTTTTTTTTTTGTTTTTTTTTTTTGTTTGTTTGTTTTTTGTTTTTTGTTTTGTTTTGTTTTTGTTTTTTTTAAGTGAATCTCCAAGACTGTAAGGCAGATAACAAATATAATAGTTTCTCAGAGTCTGAAATGTTGGATGGTGCTTCTATGCCCTCCCTTTCCTCCCCACATCTTGCCCAGGACAGCAGTCCCTGAGCAGGCTCCAGTCTGGGTTGCCAAACCTCGTCCTTCTTCCCTCCAGTATTCCCTACTCATTTGATTGAGGTACATCTTTATTTTTTCTCTTCTCTTGGTGTGTGTGAAAACTCATGTGATGGATCCTGCATACGTTTGGGTGTTGAGGCAGCAAAGAGGAGATGGTTGACAGCATCGAATTCCAACTGCAGAGGAATCACCTTGCTGGGCTCGAGACATACTACACCACAGGCTCTTGGGACGGAGTGGCTTACAAGTGGCTAGAAGATGATGGTTGGCTTACGAGCCTTTACAACAGTGAGTGTCTCTGGCACATGGAGCCACAGAATGAGAAAGGGGACATGTCTGAGGTACAGGCTCGGCTGCAGGGGTGCATGGGTGACCCCCAGCAAATGTTTTCTCCAGATCAGCTCATCTGACACATCTGCATTCTCTGCTCACACCAACTAACTTGAAGCGGAGCCCAAAGGAAGCAACTGTGATTTGCTGACGGTAGTTCAGAGTACACCTTTTCCATGACACCCATGAGGCCCCAGTCCTGAGCAGTTCAGGGAATAAAGGTTTTTCCTTCTTCTTCTGCTCTTCAAAACTGGTAATTCAACATTACGTTCTACCACGGACCTGAATAAGAGTGAAAGTTTAATCGCTTCCATACTGTGTCTGCTCCAGTCAAGGGTTTAGCCTGAGCTTATTTGCAAATAAATCAATGCAACAGAAGACTTTTCAATACATTTCAGTTGGAACTCTAAAAAAAAGTGAGAAGCCACAAAGCCTGTTCAAAGGCTCTCTGGTAGATCTAGTAAGTGTTTCCTTTTTGCAGAAAGAAATAAAGCTCAGTCAAACACCTACAGAGTGTAATTGTACATGACAGTCCATGTCAGAGTTCGGCAATAGAAATTGAAGTAAATATTTTTTTCTTTTTTAGGCTGAGAATCATGCATCAGCCTAATGAGTAACAGGTTTTTGTTTGTTTGTTTGTGTTTTGTTTTGGTTGTTAGGGAGGACGTGTTCTTTTGTTCTCACCATTTTGTACTGGCTCGGGTCTCTGAACGCTACCATCGCATTGACTTTGACAGATTCAGCTGGAAAAACAGACGCATTTTAACTAGCGGTGCCCAAATACCAGCTATGTGATATGATTCACTTTGTGGAGGAGGAGAGTGGTCTGTTTAAATCGCTGGCGGGTTTATGCCTGAAGGATGCCTGCTACAAGAGGTTTCACCTGTTAAATCTACACAACCTGTTCTCTTTCTAAAGGAGTGATTTTGACAGTTGTCACATACACACATGTGCTGTATAAATGAACTAAGGTCTGCATTACATGCTTTGAATTATAACCATGCTGTGGTGCTATTAATTGTCTTTGCTTAGAAGTTCGATCCTTAAGCACAGCCCCAAGAAAAAAGGCACATCTTTTTAGACAACAACCTAGAAAAACACATATTTCTTCCTGAGAAGAAATGCAAATAATTTTCACTGTAAAAGATAATCTAATTAAGTAGTCAGTGAATCTTATTTTTAAGACTTCAATGTATTCAAGTCCTCTTAGCACACAGTTTTGTTAATTTAGTGCGCTGGATGACTGAGGAGGGTAGAAGACATGTTAGGAATCAGTAATGGCATGATTTTAGTGAACAGGGAATGATTATTCACTGTTTATCATAAAACAAAACTTGAAGGGTCTTCTTAGGTTATGGGATGGCAAATTCAGAATAAACAGTGCATAGTTAAACTGAGGCATCCATAATCTTGAAAGTTTATATGAATTTAAGAAAGCAATTAGATGAATTAATGGAAAAAGGTACTTAAAGGCTAATAACATGATGAAATAATCTCTGGTTTAGGAAGTCCTTACACCTCTCATTACTGGCAGCAGGAAAGAAATGCCAAGAGAGCCATTAAGATTAATTTCCCCTGTTATTCTGCACTCTCCTACTCATCCTCTACTGGTCACAGACCCAGATAAATCTTTGTGCTCGTCTTGCAAAATGAAGACCATAAGCACAACAGTGAGTTTATACTGGTGTTGAAGTTATGTCAAATTGAACATAATTTTGGAGTACTACTTCATCTCACATTGCCAATTTCCATGTTATGTCTTGTGAGCAGTCGGGCTTAAATTTGGTTCACAAAAAATTTGGGAGTTAAATTTTATTCATTAATGTTTCTCTGTAATTTTAGGTTGATACTGAATTCCTCCACATCTTTTTAAGTAATCTGATTTCTAATATTATTCTGTTGTTAAAACAGATATTTTGAGAGATTAATCACTTCAGAATTCAAGTAACGGTGAAAAGTTTGTCTCTATAGTTTATGGTATTATAGTGACTGATCACCTGACAAAAAGAACATAGTATTTATGCAATTAGTTTGTTGCTTTTTTTTCCGATTGTGGAAATTGCTTTAGGGTAATTTTCTTAAATGTCATTTGAAGAAGAAATTGTCTTTTTGAGTTTAAAGAATTTAGAAAACATTCTACAATAATGGATGTCAGGTAAATATTATAAGGCTTCACAATATCTTTACATTAACTGTGTTAACCACTATACAAAAGGTGTGATTTTCAGCTAGTCTTCAACTAGTTCATATAGTAATGTATCCTATATATCTCTTACCTTACACACACAGTCATTCATGTGTGTAAGCAAATGGACCTATTTTTATACTTACACTATCTATATGAATGGTATAGAAATTATATAAATTGCAAACCTGAAAAGAAAATGAAAAAATAACACATATTAAAGAAGATACATGACACTTTCTCCTCATCATAGAAAGGCTTTTTTTTTTTTTTTTTTTAAATTACCCGTTCTCAATACAGTATTAGTCTGTTGACTTTTTTTCATCATAACAAAAGTGTTATTGAAAATATGTTGTCCCAATCTCTTAAATTTGTCACTGCTTCTTTTGACAGATACATATTTGTTATTAACGTTTCTAGCAGAATACTGTCATCCTATGGGTCTCATAATGGGAAATGTGTCTGTTAATATGGCAGGTTATATTTGGAGACAGCATGTGCAATATTAAATGCCAGAACACCAATACTACCCATCTGCCCAATATGTAAAGTATAATAACACCATTATGAAGTGATGATATGTTTACATACCCTTGTAACAGGATTAAAGTTTTCTTAATTGTCCCCTGCTTGAACCTAATGTAATGTTTTTGGTGTGTCCTATAGAATAATATTGAAAGAATGAACAAATCAGTGGCGGAACCTTCTGAGATTTGCCTAATTACAACTCAAATTGTTCCCATATTGGAAATTACATGCATATAATGCCTTTTGGGGCACAGAATAGAAGAAGCATATGAAGGTCAGCCAACAGTGCATTGCAATGAGTTCTGTCTTCATGAACTTCTAAAATGTCTTTTTCATGCAATGAGACACATTAATTTACTAGACATAGATTTCAGAATTGTTTTATCCGATTTTGGAAGGCTTATTTCTGCAATCCCATAAACCTGCTGCAGAAAACAGAAATTACAGTTGCCCCAAATTTAGTTAGATCACCAATACAAATCACTCAGCTAGGTCATCTGTAGGATTAGGATGCTGCTGCACTTCAGGTACATGGTTCATTTTGAAAGATTTTCAAGAGTTTACAGACCTTCAACCAGATCTTGACACACATATCATTCAAACCAGCCCAGTGAAATGCAAGGGTGTCTTGGATAGGTCAAGGACTACCAGCTGCATCCAGTTGTGTGTTCCCATGACAGTTGCATGTTTGTGATAGGTGAACATAGGATGCTTTGCTTTTTATTCCACTCCAGTTTTTTACAGCACAGCTGCATGTTAACCAACCTGATGACTTCTTGCTAGCCTGGAAGTGCTGATCCCACTGAGCAGAACTGCAAGTCTGAGAGCAGAGAGATATTTGCAGGATGACTAAGTCTTTGGGGAATGCCTTAAACATCAGTGAGGTCTTGCTGAGCTATTGATAACGGCTAGTGTTTCAGAAGATCAAAATGACTTTTCTCTTGATTGACTTGATTGCTTCAAGTAAAAAAGATCCCTTGACATTCTACTTCAAATGTGTACTGTACAGTTTTAACTGTGGTGTTATGCAATTATTCCAGGTATTGAAAGTCATACAAGTCATTAAAATGTGTTAGCTTCCATGTATTACTGTAAGAAATATTCTAACACCAGTATTCTAATAAAATCCCAGTTTCATCAATGCTTACTCAGACTGTGAAGTGTCTGAGGACTCACATGTTAGAAACAGACCCCATATCACCCTACAGCCATAAAGCTAAACAACATGCACAAGTGTTGGTTGTTTTTTTTTTTTTTTTAATATATATCTTAGCTGCTTGAAAGATGAGATACCTTCTCCAGAAGTAAGAGAAAACAAAGGATATAGTGTGTCACGGATATGGGTCAAAAAAGCATCTAGGAAGATTGTCCTATTATAGAAAATCTGGCTGGGACATCTGTGGTAGTACAGTTCATGTACTGTAGCATAGGATCTTTTGCTTTCATATCTGAGTTTTGGCATCAGTTTGGTTCATTGGTAGCCTTTTTTCTTCCAAGATCAGTGCTGAAACCCATTCTAACTGTGAAAACAGGAAAAAATGTCATTTGGCAAGGCTCCATGACCTTGATTTGCTCTGCTTGCAGGGTACAAATGAGAGCTGTGATATATTTTTCTGAAGATTTAACTTTTTTTTTTCAGTTCACTGGAAATTTAGGGACTAAGAGAGCCAAGTCAGACTCTTTGCATGGGTGAGAAAGGAAATTAAAAGATAATTTTTCAGGGTAAACAGTGTATCTGACATATTGTGATAGCCTTGTACCTGCATATATCGTGACCTCTGGGTACTAGGGGCTTTCACATTGCATTGGTACCATATAGATGAGCAACACGAACTGATGCTAGAGCAGAGGCTCAAACCTGTAGTCTATCATGACCAAAGATTTCTGTCTCATGTCATACAGAAGCAGCAGTTTAAGCTTCTTAATTTACACCAAAGCTTTTCAGCTTTAGAGCTTTGGAGATTTGCAAATGTTTAGGCTCTGACTTGACCTACTCTAGCAAGGAGGAGTGGGCAGGGAAGTTTGTGCTCCTACCCGCAGCACAAGTGTGGATAGCATTAGGGTTTGGACTTGGTCCCATAACAGGCTAACTGCAGCCAGACTCCCTGGGGTGCTCTGGATGTTTTGTGCTGAACCTATAGTGCAGTCTGGCTCTCAAGCCAGCGTATCTAGGCCCATCACATCAGCATAGTCGGTGCTTTCAGACACGAAGCACTGGCGTCTCCAGTGTCATTCCTTTCCTTGTTCTTGGCCAGCACAAGTCAAGCATGTGTTCATGACATGAACACCTTAACGTTGCTCCAGCTCATGGTGTTTGGTTCAGCCTCATTGCTTGTTATCAGCAAAAGCAGGATGAATTCTTGTTTCTTCACTGGTGATAGAAATTTGGGCTTAAAGGTTCTGGGTATGTTGTCTGCAGTGCAGGCATAAACATTTCCAACAGGGAAAATGTTCGTAAGCAATCTTTTTGTTTCCGGAGATATTTTATATGTATTCTTGCCCTTAATGAACCTTGTAGCTGCAACAAAAGTTGGCAGTTTAGCGGGTGTTATCTCAGATAATCAGCTTTAGTAGCAAAATCAGGTCTCACAGCTCCCTTTGGCTTGGTTCAGTGCAAAGGAGCATTTACAATTTAAGTTTAGTCTGAGCTAGTTTCTTAGATGGGGATTGCCAAGTTTATGTGCATGCTTCTGTGTAATTATAATTAGGAAAATTGCTCTTCAGCTTGTGAAATGGTGCAGCTTTGCAGGCTTTTTTAATTAAGAGGCTGTCAAATATATATGCTGTTCCAATGCACAAATCTGTGGCATTTAAAAAAGTAAGTTCTTCTGAATATAAGGATCTGAGGCTCTTGCTGTACAATTATACTATGATTAAAATAATATTAATGTGAATTATGGTAATTCCATTTAAGAAACACTAAAGGGATTTTATGAGAAATTATTGTCACAAGTTACATTTAATTTTATGGTATTACTCATTTACAAAAAAACTCCTTTGTTGTCCATCATCATAGTATTAGAGGATGAAATCCTCAGCATAACATAGGTAGAATTTATGTTTCACACTTAGAATCACATATGCAAGACAGGTATCTTTAATCTAAACTAGTTACAGAGGGTTCTTAGGGGGGAAACTCCAGAGTACAATAATCATGTCGTTTTTTGGTTGATATAATTTTAAAGAAAGTATGCCAAGCTTTCACAACATGATTGCCCAACAATAGGGGATCAACATGGGCCCCCTCCACAAGAATGTCATGGACCTGCTCAAGCAGAGGAAGACATGAAGATAATCAGGGGGCTTGAGCACCTCCCTTATGAGGACCAGCTGGGAGAGCTGGGGTTGTTCAGCCTGGAGAAACCTTATAGCAGCCTTCCAGTACTTAAAGGGGGCTACAGGAAAGATGGGGAGGGTCTCTTTATCAGGGAGTGTAGGGATAGGATGAGGGGTAATGGCTTTAAACTGAAAGAGGGTAGATTTAGATTAGATATAAGGAAGAAATTCTTTCCTGTGAGTGTGGTGAGTCCCTGGCACAGGCTGCCCAGAGCAGCTGTGGCTGCCCCCTCCCTGGCAGTGTTCCAGGCCAGGTTGGACGGGGCTTTGAGCAACCTGGGCTAGTGGAAGGTGTCCCTGCCCATGGCAGGGGGGTGGAACTAGATGATCTTTAAGGTCTTCCAACACAAACCATTCTGTGATTCGATGGTTCTATGATTCTATGATTTGATTCTATGATTCTATGATCTTTTGTCTGATCTTTCATGTCAGAATGGAGATAAAGTTAGTACAAAGCATTCATTACTAATACCAGGATCATCAGTTCCTTTAAAATATTTAAGTCAGGAATGAACTTGATCCAAAGAAGAACAGGCAGTAGGGTTTAACAGCCTTTGTTATTCAAGAGGTTGGAGGGAAAATCTTAATAGTCCTTTAAGGTCTCAAAGTCTATGAATGGAAGTGTCTTAAAAGTAACTCGCTTGGAGGTGTAAAATGTGTCTTTTCATGGTTACAGGCTAATTTTTATGTAAGTTTTTCACTAATACAAGGAAGCCATCTTTCTTTCTCTCTGATTAAAGCTGTCTGTAGAACTACATAAAAAAATAAAATATAAATAGTAAAAAGGTTGAATGTGGTACTCTGAAGTTCTGAAATCGGGGACACTACAGGGAAACTTGAAATGTACGTTCTTGAATGCCTATAAATCTATGAACTAATTAATAAGGCCAGGACCGTGCACTAATGTAAGTTAGTTACAGCCCACTGAATCCAGCCAAAGCAACACCTGTCTTTAATATATAGAAAGAATAATTGTCATGAGGGACTTGAGTCCAGGATGCAGTGATGGAAGCTCCACTTCATACAGAGGATAGTAAAGCTCCTAAAAATGATGGATGATAGATGATGGTTTTCTAACACAAAACATGCTGGGTTTGACAATGAGTAATTTTATGCTGGATCTTGTTCCGATGGATATAGATGAATTAAACTCTGTGCAGCAACCTTTAGTGGCTATGGGTCTGATGTCCTGATTGCAAGTAATATGTAACTTATACTCTGTATATTAAAAAAGAACAGTCCCAAAAACTAGTGCACTTGTGGAAGTTAGGGAGAAGTGATGAATAAATTTTGTGGAAGTTAGGGAGAAGTGATGAATAAATTTGTCTCAGAGGAAAACTGGAGATGGAAAAATCTGAATGAAAACAAGGAGTTCCTCAGCAAGACTTCATTGTTTAGCTAGTAAGTCTTGATTCCATATTCAGAGGATGTAATTTGCTAAAATAAATTCTGGTCCAGTGAAGAAGCAAGGCTATAATCATCCCCAGATATCTGACATGCAGGAAAAAAAGAGCAAAAGTTGAAAACAACCTATATAAAGTAGAAATTGTGAAAATGTTAAGGGAAATTAAACCTCATTGTTAAGATAAATTAAACCTGTTATAGAATTCCTGGTAACAAAACAGGGATAAGTATATTAGGAACAGAAGAATCCTTCAGAAAAGGGTAGGCTTAATGCTAGAGGAGCCAGACAAAAATGTCAGTGATGAAGAAAAAAAGACAGAAGTAATAAGGATTTCTTATATATATTTGGAAATACATACTGTGACATACTTTACCACTTTCCTAGCTCATCAGTACTGAAGGAAAACAATAGAGTTCTGCTAGGGATAAACATTTTTATATCATATGTATTTGCTAACCTGCACCTAGGAATCCTGAAAGAATTGGCTGATGACATCTCTGTTTCACAGATAAAAATTTTTAGTAAGTCCTGAAATCTTGGGGAACCTCCAGAACAGAGGAAAAATTACAATATTGTGTCAGCAATCAAATAACAGAAGTAAGGAGATCCAGACATTTGTAGGCTGATTTACCTGGCATCACCTTCCAGTCAAATACGGTCAGTCTGGTACAGGATTCAATTGATAAGAAATTAATTTTCACATTAGTGTAACCAAAGTCTGAACAAATGGATTAGAGAAATAGACTGGGTTTTTCTTTTTGAAATAGCAAATTAAATTGTTTTTGATAACAACACAGACAGAGTGTGTGGTATGGTGTTTTAATCTGTACCAAGTGTTATCCTGACTAAAAAATCAGCATTATAGGATATTAAAATGGTGAACTTTGAGTCTATTATGATCCATCTGACAAAATCTTAAAAAAATTTATCAGTGAGTGTCTTCATTAAATAGAAATGCTTTCAGCAGAGCTCTAGAATGGTGGCTTCTGGCTCCAAAGTCATGTAAAATTTCCCTCAATGCTGTGGAAATAAGTATGGATCCATCACTGCCAACATTTCTGGAATGCACAAATACTATCAAAGTGACTTCTTATGATGATTACACAGGGTAATCCAGATCATTTGGTCCAATAAAAAATAATTTGTTTAACTGAGCCAGAGCTAGGAAGACTTTTTTTTTTTTCTCCCTCTTTGTTCTGTTCTTCTTAGTACCAGCCTATCGTTTCTGAAAAGAAAGATAATGTTTGGAGATTTGGAAAAAACACCCAAACCAAGCCATAAAAATGGTGAAGAAAAAGACTTTTGGTGGCAGAATTGAAGTAAAAGAGCAGTTTAGTTTATTTAAAAAAAAATAAATTAAAATTCAAGTGGGATGGGAACGTTTAACAATAGATATTTTATTGGAAAAAGATGCTTTGTGGAATCAAAGCTCTCTTAATTTTTCTTTCACTTGACTGTTTTTTTATTTGGCAGAATCTTCAGAAAGGTATTTTGAATATGTTGATATAATTCATATTAACATTTTTGAAACCTTAAAGGCCATTTTTATACTTCAAAATGGCTCATTGTTCTGAAATGTTAGCTAATTCTAGCAATAGGCAGTTACAAACCCAGAAAATGTTATATTCTTACCATCTGAGAGTCCAAAAGTCTGAAGAATTATGAAAATCTTAGTGTTCTCAGAATTTTACTTGTGAACATTTTGAATATCTCAGATGGGAAAGATAGCTGTTTTGAAAAAAAAGTTGTAAATCAGAAAAACATTGTTCTATTATGTAAGAGAGATGACTTGATTGTAGAATATGAATAATTTCAAACAAAATAGAGTACTAGGAAAGATGAAAAGAATTATTTGCACAACAAAAAGTGGATCTTTTGTACAACACAGTCATAGTAATTTAACTTATTATTTCTGTATTGAATCCAATAATTTATATGACTAAAATTTAACTTGTGGAAAGATATTAAGCTTTGAGTCAACATCTTCAAGAGGGAGTAATCCATCATTTTCCTTGGTAGATAATTTTAGTGATCACTGACTCATACTTTTAGTAAGATGCACTTTTGTTCTACTTTGGAAACATCTGCCTCTTGCATCCAACTCTTGACTCTTCTTATGAAATTATGATGTTAAAGTAGTTTTTTAAAACCTGCTGATTTTTATGTATCTAGCCGAGTTGCCCCTTCAACTAGCCATGCTACCTGAAGAGGCAATCAAAACTGAAATGAAGATGTTATGGCTAACGCAAAGACACAAGTCCAGGTTTTGCAAAAAGAGAAATATTTGAAACCTGGTACTTTGATACCTTCTCTTGCAGGTCTCAAAACCAGAGATGCATAGAACATAAAGTTATGTGGGACAAATCTCCAGAGGGGTCACCTTGTCCTGTGACTCAGGGCTGAATCAACTAAGCTTATGTAATTCCTGTTAGATGCTTAAATAACCTGCTCTTAAAATACTCCAGAGAATTTATAGCTTCCCTAGAAAAGCTAACAGTTATAATTCTGGAAATCTTCTCTTATAGTTGATGGCTCCTCGACCTCTGCGCAGTCCCCATCTTTTCAATAGGCTTGGCTTTCCTCAGAGTGCTCTAAACTAGTATACTAGTTAAAGTCTTGCTAAGGCTGAATGGAATATTGTTTAAATTTTAAATATATTCAAATTGATACATGAGTTTTCAGAAGGTGTTCATTCAGATAGTGACCGCTGTTCTTTAAAACAGAGTATGATCTCTTCAGAACGTTCATTTGTCTCTGTTGGAGTACACTGATGTTCTTATATCCCACACAGTACAGGAGTTACATGCCCTTAGAGGTTTGAGATGGCATAAAATATAGTTCAAACCTGTCAGTCCAGCTTTTCTTGGTTCTTGAAGTGTGATGTGATAGTAACCTTGTTTTTGGAAACATATTTTTCACATTTGAAAATGTCTGTCACAGTTTGGAGCATCTCACTAGATTACATCACAGTGGCATGCAACACACAGGAAATCTGAAAAATATGCTGCATTAAACTGCCCTTAAGGAAACTGTGGTATTCAAAATAGAATATGTTTTAAATCTTACTTGCTTGTTTGTACAACTGGCCTATGCTACGTAAGCCACATTAAAACTTGGAGGTTGCATATAGTAACCAGGTATCTCAGTGGTTTTGGGTAAGTTCACTCACATTGCCATGCACTCTGTTCTGAGGTGAAGGGAGCTGGAACAGTTGGTGTTTTAACCTGAGATAAGTTATTTGCCAACTGTAGTTCTGCCTGATTGATAACGGAACTGGGATACAAAAGAATGAGACATTTATCATCTGAACTCAACTCAATTTAGTGAGAGTTTATTGACACCAGAACTTCTCTAAGATTTGCCAAGGAATGTTAATCGCTGTGCTATCTATTGAGAGGAAAGGAATAGCTCAGTATAAAAAGAGTCCTTTATTAGAGTGCAGAGAAATACAAATGTAGATAAAACCAGTGCACTTTGTTATATTCATCAGGGACTGCACTCTTTCTGAAATTTTACTCATTGTTGCCAAGTAGTCGATTTACATGTTTTCACGATAATTTCATCACGTATTCTTCTTTATAAAATACTGAGAAGATGCTGGGAATCCCACTTGATTTCAGATTTCAGCAGTATATAGCTATGTCCAGTTTGTCACACTCCATTCATTTAACCTCAAGGGAAAGGAATAGGTAACCTTCCCCTGCATTACCGGTCCTTAGCCTCTTCTCCTCCTCCACTGCCCTCACCTGCACCCCCGCTCCATTTCCATAATGTGAATGTGATTACAAGATGCCTTTGGCTGGACTATAATAATATCACATTTCTTTGAGGGAAGGGCAGACTCTCTCCCATGGTGACTAGCCTGAAGCTGTTCTGATATGTTTCAGAGCCCTAAATTATTATAATGTGAATAACAAAAGTAAAAATAACACACAAACAAAAATGACCAAAAAAATAAAAAGGTTAATATTTTATATTCTTTTCTTTTGAAACTAGCACGTTGAGCAGGTTGGGTTCGTTTCAATCGCTTTTTGTTTCTCATTCTTTAGAAGAGAAGTGGACTGTGGCCAGGTTTTCCTATCACAGCCCATCTGTGTTATGTGCTAGGGAGACAAAAGAAAAGATTAAAGATGTTACACTGTAAAATGCTTTATATTTTGGGGGTGGGGGTGAGGACTAGAGGAGCTAGGGAAGATAGAAAATTATTTCCAGTTGAAGATTGTACTTAAAAATGATTATCATCTTTTGTTGGTTTCAGTTGTCTGGGGAGTTTCAGATGAATGATGCCACAAATTGCTGATCAGATGTGTCAGAATTAATTTCTGCTTTCCAGAATTTTTTTATAAAGCTTGCTCTGGTTGAACTTTGAGCTGCTTTCCTTTGGAAATAAATTTAAAAGTGGCTTGACATGAAAGTATAAGTATGGAAAAATGGAGAATAAATGTTAGCATAGTATTAAATCTGTATGTACTAGAAAATAAAATTCCACTCATCAAAGGAAAAGTCTGACCAATGTGTCAATCCATCGTTTTCCCAAATGCTCCAGAGTCTTTAAATGCAAATTAACTGCCTAAAGTTATATTAAAAAGATATAATTTAGGTTGCAATGTCAAATACTAAAGTGTTCGGAAATTGCTTGTCCATGCAAAGTGAATTAAAATCTCATGTGCATATGATATAGTCACTAATTGCATGCTCTGATACGTTTTGTTTCAGTGGGACCTTTGCCACTTTCAGGGGATGGAATGGATGTTACTGACTTAGGGAAGAATTATTCCTCATCATATGGCTAAATATCTATGCAGACCATGAAGTCAGAATTATTAATTTCCTCACAGTATTTTCTGTCATGTCCATGACTTTAAAATCTGGAGCTTCGTATGTCCAAACCTCAGGAGGGTTAATCATCTTCCCCATACCCCTTTCAGGTACAGGGCAGCACTGTCACAAAAGCTTTGAGACACTGAGGTAAAACATTATATGCCAAAATTTAAATGCCAAATTTGAGATACCCTTAGTCCGATTTATTGCAAAATTCAACATTGTGTATGACAGTTTTTATTCAAAATACAAGTCTTGTTGTCTTTATTGACAATTGTGAATCCTCAGCAGTTATGAAAATCATTTGTTCACTCATACAATGAAGACTACACTAACAGCGGGTGCCTAGGTAAAGCTTGGAATACATGGTTTGCCTCCTATAACAGACATAGGGTTAAAATGTTCTGCAGGACACATAAAATAAAAATCTTAGAATGGTCATGCTGGTGGAACAAAGGTCTTCCTCACCCTACTTCTTATATCCAGGAGCTATGAGAAGACTAAGATGGTCATGGAGAATGGAGACTTCAAGGTGATTATATTAAAATTGAGTCCAATTTTTGCTAAGTATACTGCAAATGCAGACTGTTCTCTGCATCTTATTTTTTTGACCTTTTCTGTTTCTTGAAGAAAGCTTTCCATTACGCCAGCTTTCAAGTTTCCTCAATGAAAAAAAAAAAAAAAAGTCATTGCTTTATTGAAACAGAGTTGACAGATACTTTTCCTCCATTTTCATTTTCCAGAATTGCTACCTGTGGTAGCTGAAAATTAAAGGAAGTTTGTGATGGACACCTATTAGGTAGAACAAGCAATCAAAACTGTTAAACTGTAGTTGAGGGCCACTGAACAGGGACTTTAAATGGGAAATCTGGGGCAAGTTTCTTAACAGTCAATGTTCCCAGCCACGCAACTATTCAGAGTATAATCCAGAGCTGATTCTGACAATGTGTCCCCCTCTTTTGAGTTTGCTTGGGTTTTGTTATTCTTTTAGTTTGGAAAATACTGTGACTCCACCATTGCTGTATATCCTAAAAATAATACATTTGCCTGATCATCCCTGTAATTATAGCGCTTTACTTAAATGGAAAAGTATCACCCATGCTTTGCCCTTGAGAAAACTGAGCCACATATGGCCTAGAATGAATCAGTGACTGAGTCAAGATGAGAATTTAGATCAGGTTCCTCAGCTGTCACGCTTTTCTTTGCATAGCTACCTACTCCAGCAGCATCAAGTGTGTCAAGGTTTTGTGTTCACATCTGTATTCCAAAAAGCCTCTCTGGGAATATTCATGACCAATTGTATGGCTTGTGGATTTATTTCTGGTTGCAAGTCACTGGTTGGTTTTGACATATAAAGCACTAAGTTATGTTGGTTCTCCTGACCTGAGACACCACATTTTATGGTGTTACATTATTGGAGATTAACAGGATGTTAAAGAGGACACTGGGTGTTTTCAATAAGCCTTGATGTAGGCAGTCCTGAAACTGGTGATATGTAGTCTGTGATATAGGGAATACTGGTTCTGAGGTTCTGAGAATTTAGAGTCTTTCTTGACAGTTCCTGCTGGGCTAGCTCAAAAGTAACAAGTAAATTATTTCTTATGAGTTTAACCCTCAACACTGTAGCTAGACCTGCAAGGAAATTTTGCAGGGTGTGGAGAAACTGAGGGCTTTATTCAGCATGAAAAGAAAGGAACTGCAGAGAAGATGACTGAAGAGAAACTTTACCAAAACTCATATATTTAAGCATGTGTTCATAATCAGCATGATTAGAGCTATAGATGTCACTGGAACTACTCATGAGCTTAAAGCTAAACTGATGCTTAAACATTTGATAATGTAGGGCATTTTGTGCAAAACCAGAAGTTACCGTAAAACAGAAAAAATGAAACAGGACAAGAGACTTTAGGGTGTAAATGTCAGGTGATTCAGAATGCAAAACAAGGTAAGAAATTTATGATCAGTAATGGGCAACAATTTACAAGAATGTTAATTATTTAGTAAAAAAATGAATTTTTTTCTAAAGGTTTCATTTTTCTTCTGCACTTAAAAATTTTGAGACTATCTACTTTTTACTCAGCAAGATACTCCTAATAGGTTTTCTTTTTATTCTGCTTATTTTAGTGAGAAAACTCCCCTCATAATTATCTTAATTATATTTCAGTATAAATAATGGGGATTACTACTATGAGTGGCAACATTTCCATTAAAATATCACAGATTTAATATCAGTTTTCCTTGAAATTTTAGTTATTTCAAAAGTAAATATCCTCGTTTCCAAGCTCCTCCATCTTTATTTTCACTCCTTTAACAGAACCCTTTTAATAATGATTTCACTATAGTTGAAAAATCAATTTCCTGACCCTCAGAAATACTGAGATGGAAAATTAATCCTTCATCTTGGGTTTCAAAAGAAATTGATCTTTAGTATCATTTAAACATGATGGATTAATTTTAAATGTCAGAAGCTTGCATACATTAATCTTCTTCTATCAGTGACCGTAGAGCTCAACAGAATGCGTCACACTTATCCTCATGTGAAAATTCTGAGAGCTACAGATCAGAGCTTGTAGTTAAACAGACAATCTTCTATGTAAATGGGAAGAATATGCCCTTCAGGTGTTAATATTGCAACTCTGCACTTTTGCTGGTCAACTGTTTCGCATTTCCTGCAGCTTCAGCTCTTCCTTTAGCTGTCTCCTGCTCCCTGTAGCAGCATTGGTACTGTCCGTATTTTCACTCCCAGAAAAGGTTGTCTTTCAATTTCTACCATGAGCTGGGAGCGTGGGAATTCAGGAAAGCCCAAAGTACTCTCTGTAGATGTTGTGAGTCAGGGTTGGTAGGGGTCTCATGAGGTACAGCCTTTCTGGCTGTATCTACAGGAGGTGGAGAAATGAATCACGGGCTATTGTCTGAAAGTTCAGCTGTGTTATAGCTTGTGTGCACACGTTTAAAGTTGCTGACCTTCTCCCAAACCAGAGTGGCTACATCCAACCTCCCCGTGAGGAATGGTTCTTGGCTGTGCTGTTCTCTAAACCGTGCTGGTGTGATGTCTGGGAGAATCTTAGCTGGCACAGGCCACACGTCTGCCAGGGAGTGCTGCCAGTGGTTAGCGGTATGAAGGAAAGTCTGTCAGTCCTCTGGCTCACATGCTGGCCCTACTGAGTTTATTGATGTAGATACTGCCTCTGTGGCTTGGCTTATGTTGAGAAATCTGGACATTAAACGCTGTCCTTACAAGTTCTAGGAAGGCAGTGTTGCCTGTCCCTGCCATGCAACTGATGGAAAGAGAGGGCAGTGGGACTCAGCACCCTTCTTCACACAGGCCCTGGGATGGCCTCTCACTCAGGCTTGGTTAATCTTTTACATCATGATAAAAAGACTGTTGTGTAAGGAGAACAAGTATGCCATAGGCTTTACCTGCTCTGGTGAAAAGTTAAGCCTTGCAGTACCCAACTTTAGTTGCCCGAATTTTAAGTCCATTAGCTACCATGCCTGGCTGTGAAAGAATTCCTAAAACTGAAGGTTCCTCTGAAGATCTCCTTTAAAGGCCTGTATCTCATACCAAGCTGATAATAATGCAACTCCACAAATCTTAGAATAGAACTTTGTTCATCTTCCTTATTGAGTGTGGGCTGCTGGCTGGAGGGGAGCGCTTTTTGGTGCTGGGTAACCATTCAACATAATGGCCTTTATGAATTTCACTGGTATGTACTGTAATAACATTAATCATGATGAACTCATTTGGCACTAATAGGAATGTCATATGTACTTGTATAAGAATATTCACTGTAGTTCATCATTAATTAACGGAGCTATTATTTTAAAGTGTTACCAGACATGGTATGTAAAAATGGTTTACTTTGCAATCTCCTAGTGTTGAAATCATGTAGGCTCTTTTGCTATGGTTTATGTCAGAGAAAATCACAACAGAAAGAGCAAAGAATCCAAGACTAAGATAATACATTTCAGCTGTATAACCTTTGGAAATATAAGAATGTAGGACTTATAGGCAAAGTGCTATGAAAGTAGTGGCCTATCTAGCCTGGTGTCCTGTTTCTCAACACATTCTGTGCCAGATACTTCAGGTATAAAAGAGAAAGAACACAAATGGAGAATTATATTCTGGAAACCAGAATTTTATTATATCCTACTATTAATCTTTTGCTGTAAGTATGAAGCATACATGGTAGTCTTCTGTAAGGGTCACTCATTATTTGAATATCCAAATAATATCAGCTGTTTCTTCTTTATCCATTAGTTTGCCATCATGCTTAAAGAATTGTAGAGAAACCACTTCTGATTTAAGTAGAGGGGAAATAAAGAAATGGGCCTGGAAGAAACTCTTGGCTCCTGATGCCTCATCCCCTAACAGCCCAGCCAATCTTTAAATGGATCAAGCTTCATCCTGAAATTAGCTAGGTGTCTTGCTACTGGAAGACTATTGCAGGACTCCAGTCCAGTTACAAACCTTCTTCTAGTTGCCAAATGTAATATATTTGCTGCTAATTATTTCTTGTGCTAACCCTGACTTTCAGGTTAAATAGTACTTATTTCTGCGTTTACTCTTTTGATATATTTATGGAGCAGGCTACTCCCAGACTTTATTTGCTAGACTAAACAAAGTCTTTTAATTGCCTCTCATAAGACAGGTTCTTCTTTTTCTCTTAATGTCCTAATGACTCCCCTTTCCTCTCTTCTTCAGTCATAAGTCACCTGTCAAAAACTAAAACTATGTTTTTGGGTCAGTGGAACTGTAGACAGTACAGTAAATGTTGTCGATGCTGGTTTTGACAATGCTGTTTATGTTTCCCTATCCTTGCATGAAATACCTCTCCTTCTACATCCTAGGTCTTTAATATTGCCATTTAACAATTCATCCAGATCTTTTCCATCTTAATAATTTCCAACCAATGAGCCTATAGCTTCAAGCAAGTGAAGTCACAACTCTAATAGTGACAGTCATACTGATGGCTTTAAATTTTTTCTAGGGACTAGAAACTGTAATCTAGGGTCTACAAGGCCTTTATAAAGTGAATGAAGAGAAGCTGCAACCTCCCAGGCTCATTCAGAATCCCAGCTTAGACAGTTAACCTGAGCATCCCAAGAGCAGCACCGTTGCCCATGTGTGACTACTAATTGCTACTGCTAAATATAATCCTTTTTTTTCTACTCCTCAGAAGCACCTCGTAGGAAAATTTGCAATAGTGAAATCCCCAGCTCTGTCACCTGTAACTCTAAGACAGCTTTCAGGTAGCTAATGACTATTAAAATAGGTCTCAAGACTTATCCTTGGGGATGCTCAGTGGAAAAATCCCGACTGCCAAGTTATAATCTTCAGCTAAACGAGTACCCACTTAAAAATTACTGCGATCTCTATTATCTCTGTTGTAACTAGTAATCCCCAGTGTGGCTTTATTTTTTGTGAAATCTAAACAGGTCAGTTCACATTTCCCTTAGCCATAAATTATTTATTTGATAATCAACGAGATGAGTTTTGTCTGTAATAACCTGTTTCAGATACATTCACAAATATTTCATTCTGTCCTTCAGCTTCTGTTCCATGCCTTCGCATATTCTTTTCCTCATAATTCATCTTTGTCGTGGTAGTTTTTAGAGAGGTACAAAACTGACTGAGAATTATAACATAATCCATTCACTTAGAGGTTTGATTGTTCTACTTTTACTATCGCTTTAATCAGTTTCAACTCTGGTGCTGAAATCTCTCCCATTGATCTTTATAATTTCCAGGAACACATTGGCACAACTGACTTGCATTAAGTACCAAAGCCTTGAAGAGTTACATGATGTTATGAAATTAAAATTCTGCCATACTGAACTGATGACTTATTCTAATAAAAGAACCTTTTCTCATAACACAGTTTTTCACCATTGTGGATTCTTTAATTGGGAAGAGAATTTCAAGGACATAGCCTGATCACAGTTATAAAAAAAAACTTTTGGAAGAAAAGGATGCCCAATCATCCTTTGAGAGACTAAAGGTGTTTTTAATCTCAAATGACCTGTTTTTTTTTTTCAGCACTTTCTGAAATTATTTTTCTAATTTTGTTTTTCATAGATTTAATTGCAAATCAGAAGAACAAGATTTAAATTGTCCTTTACTTGAATTAGTAAATTAAAATTATATATATATATATATATATATATATATACATGTGGAAAATTCCCTTAGAACAGTAATTTTCTTGCTTTGATAGGTTTACTGGAATAAAAAGAGAAATAGACCTAATTTTTTCTCATTCCACACTCACTACTGATTCTAAAGAATCAACAAACTTAAGCTAAATGTAAAGCTAAAATTGCTTTGTTAGATTTATGCACTGAGTAAAAGGATTGTTTATCCCTATGAACCAGGTGGTCTTGGTATAAACAAACTCCAACAAATGAATATACTGAGAAGTGAAGTGATACAAGACACTTCAACAGCCAGTGAGTAATAACTCAAGATGAAGGTAGATTGCAGTGTGCTCCAAAGTTTGCTCCAGATCAAGGAGAGAATAAGTTCCAAACTAGAGTTGCCATAGCTTGTGGTCACTCCTCAGGTCCTTGCTGTGTGTAGCCCTAAAACTTTCATACAAGCCCATGTGCCAACTTTATCTAGAGCTTAATTGTTGTCCATTGTTTTCCACAGGGATGTAAAAGAATCCTTCACTAAAGTGACAATTTGAAGGAACACTCCTCCTATAATACCTTTCAAGAGGAAGAAATGATACAGGTGAGGGGCATTATGGGAAAGAGGGTGTTTATGTGTGTGAGAAAGATGAGATTCTCTACTACAGTATCTGGTAATGAGAACAGTTTTCTGAACCTGGTTTGATACATGCACAACTCACCTTTCTTGACTCATGCTTTAGTCAGTATCTTCAGAAGTGTTCCCTGTCCTATTTTTGTTTCCTGTGGGAGAGATGCTAATCCCCTCCTTAACCTCCCTTACTATGCTACAGTGTATTATTAATTAGTTGATCCTCAATTTGTTTACTATGAATGGTGTCATTGTATTATAGCTCTGTCTTAAGGAGCAAAACCACACTGTTAATCAATTTACTGTGGTTTATAAAAGATATGAGAGGATCCAGACATTCCTTATGAAATTTGTTAAGAAAAGAGAATACTTTGTGTTTAGTGTTGTCATTTATATCTCTATGCAGATTTATCTGTACTGAATCATTACTTCTTCCATCTTTCTTTTCTCTTGATATCAGTGGGAGAAAGAGAGGATTGTGATAGGGGAAGTGGATTTTCAGAGATTTACATACATTACAGCCAAGAGGAAACTTTTGTCTGAGCAGAATAAATGAGGCCATAAAACCCCCACAAGGCGGTCCCATCACCAAGTGCAGGAATCTCCAACTGAACTGGAGAACCTGTCTGAAGATATCCAGCCCAGATGTGTTGTGGTGAGGGCACAGTTTTCTCTGTTAAGGACAGTCAAAGGCATCTCATTGCATATTGGCACCTCCTTTATAGTCTGCATAAATCTAGTTACAACCAGCTGTGTTTTGTAAAACCCAGAAACTCAGTTTGTGTTGGTGTCAATGCTAGAAATCTGTCCACTTAAAGATTAAGAGTAACATATCTCATTGTAAATGAGTATACTGCATAAATCACTGCTGAGCTTTTGTATCTTTTAATAGAGATAGACTTTCCAGACCCCTAAATGTGTTTATAGCTTTTATTCTGTACCATATTATTTAAAATTTATTTTCTATATCTTTATCAAAGTTCTTGGGATGGTCTCACCAGGACTTTATGAGCTTTTCTTCCATGTCCTCCTTTTCATATCTCAAAAGATCCCATTGTCTTTCCATGTTGTTATTCCCATTGTCAGGAAAAAAATACATATCCTGTGCCTTAGATGCTTTAATCATATTAAAATAATACAATCTGCAAAATGAAGACCTTCAGCTTGGATTCATTCCACTTAATTTTAGGCACCAGACCAACTTGCCTAGGGGTTCATATCCTCAGCTCCCTATACAGGGAACGAGCGTGTCTGTCTGCATCTGTTGGTTATAGACGAAAAATAGGCTCCAATTTAGATATCTCACTTTAAAGTTCAAATGATGCAAGATGAAGCAGAAGAATAGTCTAAAACCCTAGTTTCCATGACAAAAAACAGCCTCCCGGGCAGGATGTGCTAATCTTTCCTAGAAACTCAATCATATCTCATTTCTTTACCTTCTCTGTAAACTAATGTAACCCACTAGTATATTCACACCTCCAAGTGCATTTAGTATGAAAGGTAAGGAGAAAATTGATTTTTAAAAGATTTTAACAATTAGCACAAACTTTTATAAAGTTTGGACATATAGGTTTTGGCTATTTGTACCAAAGAAAGTCCAGCATGTCACCTAGAAGAATGCTGTAACGAAACTGGTAAAATGAAATGTAAAAATAAAAGAAAAAATGCCAATGTGTTTGTCGTTAAATCTGTTTCAGAGCTATAATCCATCCTTGAATTTTCCTTTATTATATTTTCCCTTTGTGGATACAGTGCCAGAAAAAACATAGCTGTGCAGGCTGAAAAGGAGGATAACAAATAGTACTTGTGTGTTCTTGGGTGAGATGGATGAGAGGTGGCAGGATGGGGCTTCGCTTGGAAAAGATCCTACATACAGGAGTCTGACTTTCACACGCAGCGTGAAGGACCATGTTTCTACAGTGCTGTTTCTTTCAAAGAAGTTGACGGAGACTGAAGCCAGTTCTGGGATGTTGCTCCAGTTGTAAAAAACACTAGCAATGACATTTAAAATTTGTTTGCAAACCACTTGTGACATCTGTTTCCTTCTAAAATCTCTCTGAGAGAGGAAGATAACAGTAAGCTTGTCCTATAGCTGAGGCTCTGATCTGAGACTCAGCGTTTCTGCTTCCAGGTTTGACAGTGCTCTAGGCAGGTGAAGTGGATTACAGTTTTGAGGGTAACAGGGTTATTATGGAGACTCAGCTGGAACGGGGGTTTGAGGGTTCATGAATCACTTGTGACATGAAGGCAAGGCCTTCAGATTCCTGCACACAAAGCTTAGTGTGTTCTTTACTTTAGATTCTTCTCCCATAAAATGGAATTGGTGACACTTCTCTGAGAGAGAACTAAAGACCTCAGATGTACATTCATGTTGGCAATAGATGGCCAATCTAAGAATTATGGTTTAGCTACACATATTACACTATCGCAGGTCAGCAGTGTGCAGCACTACATCTGTGAAGCGTGGTGCTACATAAAATATTGATATGCTTTTATCCTGAGGGCCTCAGAACTGCTTACAGAGGATTTTTCATTAAAGTGCAACTAGTTTTCCATCTGAAGATCATAAAAGTCCCAGGAAAACTGCACATTTTTCAGTGTGAGATTCAGGACCCTTATGATGTTTCATTTCTTAGAAACTGCTGTATTCAGTAAAGTTATGTAAAGCCCTGAATTTGGGCTTTTCTTCGATTTGTCTATACTATTAAATCAAACCATGGAACTTTTCCTGCATACTGGAACTTTATTGTTTATAGTGTTACTCAGAGTAGTCTGTGACATCCTTTCAGCCCATGCTGACCAGCACTATCCTGAGCAATTCCAAGGCATGTCAGGAATTAGGACAGGATCATTCCTAGCAGACAGTCTGATTGTAGCCATCCTGATTTGGAGGGCAGGAGCTTTGGAGAAGATCGATGTGGAATGGCTCATGCCAGTTGGCCCCTGAGCTAGAAAACAGTCCAGGGTACATTTAATGTATAAAATGTTACAGATGTAGCCTGAAGGTCTAAGATCTTGTGTGTTATGCAAGAATCAGAAAAATTCATTGACCTTTCTGCCATACATTTTTCTAACAGCTCTACAGTTTCTTAAACCCTGTTCAAATTGTACCGATATTTGTATCTATCTGTGTCTCTGTCTCTTCATCTGTCTAGCTATATCTAGATTTTTTATATGTATGTGTGTGTATATATATATATCTACTGTATTTTTCCTGCCTAAGACATAAATGCTTGAGCTAACAGGCTTTCCCTTTTGGATTCTGTCACAGAGTTATACGGACCAATAACTGACTAATTTTCTGTGAGGCTGCACCAAAATCTAATTCAGTAGCTATTTCATGAGCAGTCTATGGGGTCAGTTTCCTACGTTTACACGTGACTCTTCTGTGAAGTGCTATCAGCAGCAAAAGAAGGTCAGATGAAATAATCAGATCCCCCATAAAATTTGCAAATGCTACTGCTCAAGATCTCTATCTGGAAACCCAGTTGGCATTTTCCAACACAAAGCACTGGCTGGTATGTAAGATGAAGATAATGAAACCGTTCGTGTGTAGATAATAAAAATATTTCTTTGACAATAGTAATGAGCTTCTTTTCCAGCCTTTCACACAAATGGCTCTTGGGTTAGTGTTGTTTTCATGCCTCCATCCTCCTGCTCCCTTTCCCCCAGAATGCTGATTTTGCAGCACCCTGGGAGGACTTTCAGGGACTTGATTCTTGCTTCTCTCAATATCACTCTTCCCAAAACTTGAGGCAGAATCAGTGATACAAATAGTCCCAAGGAGAGTGATGGGGGAAAGAGGTCACAAACATGCTGACGTGGTTGTTTCACTCCTCAGCAAGTGGCACAGGGCTGAAGACCTGTGACAGATCTACACAAGATACTGTACTGACCCGTGACAGATGCTTGAATTCAGTGACAGTAGGGTGGCCTGAAATTAGAGCAGTGAAGCAATAAAACACTTTTGGATGCTTATGTTACCTGTACTTAGCTCCATCTGCTTCTCCTCTTCATCACTACTACTGCTACATTAATGCTTTTCTCCTCATTCTCTCCTCATTGCAACCCCAGGAGCTTTTATTTTCACTGGATATTTTACAGTTTTCATCTTAGCTCAGGCAAGCAGCTTTCCCGTGTATTTTCGTATTGAGTTGCTGCTGAAGCCAGTGAGTGATTTAGCCTGTACACAGACAGGGCACGCATTGCCTCTCTCTGTTATGGTTCTGTTGTTACCAACACCAATTTGTTACATCCCCCAAGTGACTTGTTTTCACTGCAGTGCTCCCAATTCCCTTGACAGGCTTTTGCTTCAAGAAAAGGTCCTTATATAGGGGCTCAACTCATGGATATTTAACAAAAGGACTTCGTTTTTTTTTTCTGTTGTCTCCCCATATTTGTTAAAATATACAGTACTGCTTTCCCTTAATAAAGAATAGCCTTTCTCCCCGGTTCCTTTTCAGCAATAGCCCCACAGTGGGAGTTAAGATTGAAAAGGCAGATTGACCATGCTGCTATAATGCAACTGAACCAAGTTTGATGCATGTGTCCCATAAGGCACAGATGTTTATTCTTCCAAAATAAATTAATAGTTGATTTTTCTTTTTTTTTTTTTTTCAGAGCATTTATTAAACTATTACTAATAAAGCATTCATATGACTGGAGTAATAAAATAGAAAAAAAGCACCATCTCTTCAAACTTCAGATGTGCTAGTTTGTGCACATATCTATTTTGTTAGCGAATGGAAATGTCCACAAGGAGCTTTTTTAGCTTTTTTTTTTTTTGCTTTCAACTCTTTCCCTCCTACTAACCAGAAGAAGTTGAAAAACAATGTGGATCGAGATTATTCATCCTGTAATACCCCAACCTCATGCCAGTGTGACAGAATCTCCTAGCTTACGTACGGTCTTCCAAGTGCTATGTACGGGGAAAGAATGTGGCTGTATCCCACAGAGTGGTGTGGGGAGGAGAAAACCCCTATGCACACTGCTGTGAAGCAACACGGAGAGCTTCTGCACTTACGTACAAAACGTGTTAGAGAGTCAGCGCAAAACATCCAGGTGATCAAATAGGAAGCAATTATTATTATTAATCCTTGTAGGGAAAAGCTACCAGCTCCTACCCTTGGAGGGAGGCTTGATTTGTTGCAGCTCTGTATTTCCTATTTCATAGGATTGTTGTATGCCTTTGCTAGCACATACTACTGCTCCTTAATGTTTTATAATGTGGTAGTTATTTGTGGAAGACACGTTTTGGGTTTTTAGGATAAAAGACCGTATAAACTTAAAATAAATTACAAAGTTATCCTAGATACTTTTATTGTCCCATCACCATAGCATCTGATATTGTGAAACTTTCAGGGTTTCAGTGATTGTTGCTGTCTCTACATCTTGGTGCAAAAGTTACTGGAGTGAGGTTGGAATACAAACAAATCTTCCAATAACCCAATTTTCCTTGGAAATTGGGATAAAAATCAGTGTGGATTCACTACTTTGGTGTGAAGGTTAAGCAGAAGAACAATGAAATTTCTCTGGGCATTTCAGCACACACTTCCAGACCCATTGCAATTTCTTCTCTAAGCTCTACTGGCAGAGATTTTAAATTGTTGTTGTCTAAGATTTTTTCACACCTGTACCCAAAGCTAGTTGATTTAGCTCCTTTTACTTGGCTGACATGAATGGGTCACCTGTTTGTAAATAAGTAGTCTCTGTCTCAGGGTGCTTTCTTTAAGCTTGTGTTTAGGGTAAAAAATAAAATGGAGCAATACATAATCCTTAGTTGTCACCATTCTCCTTTCATTCAAATCGAGGACAAGTTTTACTTTGTGCTTGCACATATACCTATGTTCAAGAGCACAAATAGTTCTGCTGACTTCACTCAGCTACTCATATGGTTAATGTTATGCATGTGCCCAGGAGCCTTGCTGATTTGTGGCCTAAGGTCACATCTATTAAAGTGCATAACAAAACACTAAAACCTCTCCTACTTATCCAAACCCTGTTAATCTAAACTACTTTCATGTCTCTGTTCCATTTGGCTAATCAAGGTTTCAGTAGAGTTGCTCTGTAAGGATAAATACCAAAATCGGTTGAAGTCTGCCCTTGACAAAGTACTTCTGGCTCCCAGTGCCTTTAATGAGAGCCCCGAGTGTGTATCTGAGGTTGGAATTTGGCTCTAATGGAAGGTAGATTTTTCAAATCTTCTGTGAAGTGCTTCACAAAATAAGGGGTTTCAGTTTTTATACCCACACATGATATTATACTTACAGTTACCTTTGGCTGAACGATTCTTGGAATTTCTTGCTATCACATCCAAAAAAATGACACATTGAATTGCATATCAGCTGCATATATAAGAAAAGATTGTACTATAAGACAACATAAGGTTGTCAAGGTTTGTACTGAAAATGCTGCTTGGATTATCCCTTGTGTCTCAATTTCAGTTCAGATTTTTTTTTTCTTAGACTGTTTTTATATGTGTTCATTTGCTTTTTAGTAACCTTGGGGATATGAGCATCTCTAACTTTCTAGATCTTCTCTTTTCTGCCGTGGAAAAAAGGAAAGAGCAATTTGTTTTTAAAAATAAGTGCTTGAGTTTTCTTGTCAAGGTATGACTTTTCATAGACAGTGGAAGTTTGATACTTACAGTTTACAGAAAAATATATTTAACTCTTGAACTATGAGAAAAACACCAGTTTAATGTGTTCATTCTGCTGATAATTTACAAGCGAGGTGTGCTCAGATGTGGGACTATGCTGAGAAGATGCTGACAGTGAGAAAAATCTTCTACTCGTGGTTCAAAATCACCTCTCTGCATTCAGTGGCTGAATATATTTTCAGTCGTCATATTCTGAGATCTCCAGGAGCTGAAACAGTACTAACAGATAGGACCTTATCCCTGCAAAGCTGTATGCAGACCATTTCTTGCAAAAGAAATGAATAAAAATGTCTAGGATAAATGGACCAAATTCCTCTCTGGACAGATTTACCTCTTCACATGGACTTCAGAAGGGAGATTGGTGGCTAGTTTAGACCAGGCACCTAACTTTAAAGGATTTAAAATTAATGGGGTAAATCTCAGCCAAGGTGTCTTGCTGTGTACTGGAGCTGCTTTCCTAGAGCTGAGTGTCTTCAGCACCCAGAGGAGAAATTTCCAGGTAGTTATCACTGTTGAAGTCAGAGGGAGTTAGGTGCTCCTCTCAAAGGTGCTGAGCCACTTGAAACAACCTTCAGGCTGCTCAAGCTGGGGAAGTATGTGGACATTAGATACCTAAATCTCAGACATTGTTTCAGTCCTTGTACAGCCATTACGCCTGAGATTCTTCTCTGGCACTGTTGCCTGTCATGGGATGCCCACATTCACACCAGTAAACCCCCTTACTCTACAGGATGTACCTATAGGAGTGCTCCTGTAGGATCAAGGGCTGTACCAGCCCCTACCCCACCAACAGTGATCTTACTGTCTTTGCTGTCTGGTAAATAATCTTTGAGAGAAGAATGAGACCACTTTCACCGCCATGTCTCCTACAGCAGGCACTCTCTGGGGAAGGTTGTATATATTTTGCAGTTTTGAATGAAGGGTCACTCAGCCATGTCCCTGTATCCATCACGTCCCCATGCAGGACCAGGTTCACCAAAACATGCTGTAGCATTACCCAAGATCTATGAGTGGAGATAGGTTCCAGCATGGGATGGACGAGTCATTCTGAACCTCCACAGAAACCTCTTTACCTCTGCTAAACCTCAGTTGTTCTGGGTTGGGAGTCTGCTTCATAGGTCCAGTGGGTGTTGGTGTTAAGTGCCCTAAGTGTGTAGCTTGGCCACAAGTCTAAAAGGTTTTTGCAAACTGTACCTGCTATTTTCAAGGTCTCAGACAAGATAGGATTACTATGGACTTCTAGTTCTTGATGACTGCTGAGGCTTTTACAAAATGAAACAATTTAAAGAACTGCACAGTTTCAGTCTCTTTGCATTTAAGTTGCTCTGCTAATTTCTCAGTGAGATAGTATTTCATTTCTCAATAGGAGTATGCCTTAATCTTATAATATGATCTGATTTCTCAGTAAGAATTATTTTTCAGATCCGACTTTTTTATGAGTTCAGGGTCTCAGAGGGATTTAAGCTTCTAATTTTCAATGCAAGCTAAGTGCATAAATGCTTTTGGTAATCTGGGCAAGAGTCAATGTTTAGTTGGTTTTGTGGCAAGCTCTTGTAATGCCGTTATTTGGATCACAAACATTCAGGGAGATTATTTGCTTTTTTAAATGGATATTTTATGTGAGAAGCATTTCATTGCTGGGAAAAGTTTCCTATTAAACACAGATTTTGGGTTAGAATCAAAGAAAACCCAACAATGTGTATTCATAGTTGACACTTAAAGCACGAATTCATCTTTTTCAGCAAAGGTAAAAGTTATTCATTCTTCTAATGGACAGATTCTTCTGACTTTGGAAGGAGATTAAGACAATCATTTTCTAGATTTACTTTTTGTCTTCAATACCAGCACAACCTTCCTCCCCTTCCAAATTCTTCCTGTCATCATAGTAATTCTGTGCTGCTGATTTAGTGAATAAGATTGAGGGAGACAAGCAATCCAGCATGTTGAATCTGAACTCTGACCTTCCCTTTGCATTGTTGCACAAGTTCTTAGTTTTGCTAATCGAAAAGCATTCGCCCTTCCCCCCCTTTTCTCAAATGATCAAAACCTAGAAATGTAGAGGGACAGGGTGGTTTTGGAAATGATCAGGAAAAGACACCTGTAGATTTCTCTGGTTTGGCTCTGTGTTAAGTGTTTCTTACGGATCTGAAATCTGATATTATTTGCATTGTTCTTCAAATATCAAGATAGGACTAAATTCCTTAAGATTCCTATTACGCTTAAACACTGGAACATGTCCAAGCACATGACTTCTCATATGCTGTTTTCATCAATACTGAGCTCTTGACATACGATTCATGATAAATTGAGATGGACAAGACATCAAGTGCATTTTAGCTCTACAACAGCTAAACTCACAGACACTTCCAGTATGGTTGAGCACGTTGCGAAAGACCGCAAAGCTCTTGCTAGAATTGTGGTGTGTTTAATGCTTGCTAGTATTCCGTTAGGTCATACAGTGGGAAAAAGTACAAAAATAACAAACTTGTTAGTCCGCTAATTGCAGGTTTGTTAAGTGATATTCCATTTCTGGTGTTTTTTTTTTCTTTGGGATTTTTTTTCCCCCCTCTCCATTGCTCTGATTAATGACTATTCAAAACAAATACAAAAAAGTCTGTAAAAAAATAAAATCACATTGCACCTGAAGGATCTTTTACTAGATTTTCTAATGCAAACTTTGCATCTGATTATGTAGCTATAGGACTGAAAACACCGCTGATGTATTCCATTTGATTTATTTGTTCAAGTGATATCCAACTTTTGAGAAAATCATCAGCTGAGTTGTGACTTAGAAGAGCCCTGAATTTGGCCTTTCGTCTCTGTCTTTATAACTGCAAATTTTGTTTCTTATATTTTTTTTAGCACAAGTGTTGCCTGTGTAGTTAGGACATTTCCCTTCCCTGTGCTCTGTGATAAGAATCTGAATAACAATGGAAAGTTTTCCATAGACTTTGAGGACACATTAGGAACTCTCAAAACTCCTGTTTTAGTGGAAGTAAATAATTTTGCTTTGGTAGTTCATGAGAGAGGGCTTTTGTGAAACCAGTTTTGTTATCTTTTTGGTTCAGATGTGTTTTTAAGAGCCTTTAGGATTTTGATAGCAAGTACTTAATAAGCAACATTTATTATTTTTTGATATGGACACCTAACATGTAAAAATAACAGAATTTTGTGGTCATCTATTTCAGTCATGTCATTGTTTCAAAACGGCTATTTCAAAAATCCAGAAACACTGCTGAGCCTTCAGGGAGCTCTTCTGCTAGACCATGGCTGCCAGTGAAGAAAGTATATAAGAAACTACTAATTTCTACTTGGAGCTTTTTGCTGCTTGGTTACCAGGTCAGATCTAGGACTCACTACAGTGGGTGAAAGTAATCACTACAGTTATTTGAGATTTGTGAGTTACTATAAATAAGACCTCAGAAAAATTGCCCACAGTTAAGTTGGAGAACATTTTGAGCACCCTCCATTGTACACTTTCTACAGAGGATAGGAAAGTGCCACCTTCCACACTGTGCAGACAACTCTGCCACACCCTGACTCCATGGGCATCCCTGCTTAAGTGCAAAATACCCCTCAGTTTCACTGAAAGCCAGGATTTCACAGGTCAAAAATCTCAAGTGTTGTCACTTCAAAATAAAAGCTTTCTGCTCACTGTAAAACTAAAGTCCTTTCCCACACTCTTTTGGAGCAGAAGTCAAACCCCTTTGCAATTTCACTTTCAAAAGGCATTTAATTATGACACTAAAATTAAATAGAGGAATTTAATTTAAAAAAAAACCCAAAACTTTTCTTCAGAGATTGGATTTAAACCCTAGTCTGTGTTGTCAGATGCTTTACTCCCTGCTGGTGGTCCCTGAGCAGATCATTGCAAGGTCTTCCTTGCAAATCATGCAGGTTACAATTTATGTAACTCCTATATATATGTTTCTGAAATATAAGAAGAAGTTGAGGTTGATCTTTGCCATGCAAAGACATTATTAACTCCTTGAAATGCATGCAATTGATGTTGTGGAAAGGCATAACACTGAACAATTGAAAACAATAATAAGGGAGAGCTCCAGGACTAACCACTGCAACTGCAAAAACACTAGCTAGCAGCCTCTTTCCAACTGTGCTGTTCAAGCATATCTGCAGTCCAACAGTCATTTACCCCTTGTAACTTCACCATTCCATGAAAAATGACTCACAGATTAAATTCATCAGTTTGCCATGGAAGGATGCCATTTATGGGCAGAAACTTTTTTTTTTTTTTTTTTTTTTTTTTTTTTCATCTGGGGACAAATTTCTTATTACTTTTGCAATTGCAATTTGCTACTATAAGGCCACGATACTGCTGGCTTCTGTAAACCAGTAAGGGTTGTTGATTTTAAATCATCAGGTTATTTCCTTGAAAATTTGTAACTACATCAAAATTATGTCCGTGAAGACACAGAGTCATGTCCTCACACCTACCTTTAGGCACCTGGGGTTTCTCACAGCTCATGGTGGGACCTTACTTAGCTTTAATGCCCACCTCCACTGACTTCCAGTGTGGTCTGAGCGAGGGGACAGCCTGTCCCTTTTCTACATGGATACAGTGTGATGAGAGGAATCCCTCATATCCTGAGCAGAAAACAAATGGATTGATGATGGAAAATATCTAAAGCTGTATTCTCCTTTAAATCACAAGCGATAACATTTCCACATGAAGAGTGGGTCCAATACACCATCTCTTTCATGATAATCTTAAATAATGTGGTTTTTTTGCTTTCCCTTCTCTCTGCCATGGGAATATGCAAGAAGCTTTTATGATGAACTGAAGTATAGTTTACAGTTTACCTTTTATTTGAACCCCTTTGTCTCTTAATTATTTTTAACTTAATTAATTTTAACTAGCTTCTGTCTACTTTTTATGTAGTTCCCAGTGCTATTTATATTTTAAAGACCCTTTATTAGGCTTTTTTGCACATGGTCTATAAGACTTTATATCCTTGCTTAACCAGACTGGCCTTTGTTGCCCTTTTCTGTGTTTAGATTATAACCAGGATGAATTTCACTTGTGGTCTCTCCAGCTGTTTTTTAAGTAGTTCCCACTTTTCTGCAGTAGATTCCCTTCATGTCAGGAGATTCCAACCCAAATTCCATAGTGTATTTTGCTTTCCCTTTAAGTCAGCTTTCCTTCATGTTTCTCTTCCACGGGTCCTAGCTCATATGAATCCTACAAATGCAGTGTTATAATTAGAACTATGTGAACACAGCACTTCCATTTCTCAGAGGTTCCTGCAAACATTTGCTTTGGGTTTCATCCATATGAGCTCCCATTCCTTGATATTTTTTACTTTGAATTTCAGATGTGAACAAACCAAACAACACTGAGCTCAAACTCAGCTCCAGTGATTCAGTGTTAGGAATCCCTGCAGCAACCAAATTTTGTTTGGTTTTGGGGTAAAATCCACAGTCTAAATGTTCACATCAGTAGTTACCTGCCCATAGTGAACCTTTAAGCTTTAAAATATCAGTGCTTCACTTTTATGATAGAAACAGTTGACCTGTTTAAGGGATTCATGGCTTATATTTTTAGTCTGAAGTGGAGTACCTGGGAGCACCTTCCCGCCTTGACAGGCTGGGTGAGAGCTCCCCCTCCCGTTTTAATCTATTTTAGACTGTGGCCTTGGTTGCGACCCCCACATCTGGCCAGCTGGGTTTTCCTAGTATCAGACCCATCTCAGTATGCTCGTTTTCCAGGTTAGATCCAGGGCAGCCTCCAGTTACCTTGCTTTCACAACAAGAAACTATTCCACTATCTTATTTTTGCATAGTTTTTATTTCTGTCTCTTATTAAAGAGTAAACTCCATTCATGGAGACAACCCAAATTGCCTAACATCAAACCATGCAGTCCTTCTTGAACATGACTTTCAGTATAGAATGGGAGCATTAAAAGATCTTTTTCTATTTTATTTAGGTGCTTGTATTTTTTTCAAAAGCAAAAAAAAAGAAAAATTGGAAGTGGTTTTGTTTTTTATTTTTCATTTTATGTCTCTGTAGGAAGAAAGACTGAAAAAAGATTTATGAAGTAAGGGGAATGAGAATGTTTGCACTGAAATCACTTAAATGCCTAATACCCTGTCTTAAGAGACAGAGGTTGTAATTTTGCTGTGGTTCTTCATTTTAATAGTTACACATTCATTGAAGTTTTAACGCCTCAAAATTCATTTACAATATGCTAGTGCCTTTTCCACTACGCCCTGTGGCAAAGCATTTCATAGCTTAAACTGAACCCTGTATGAAAAATATTTCCTTTTGAGTTTTCTGCCTGATAGTTGCTCAGTTAATCCTACAATTATCAGTCTCTTATTCTTATGCTGTGGACAGGCCTACAGATGAAATGTCATCTCCTTGCTTCTGAGCTTGGCAATTTCAGTGAGTTACTGCCCAGCCACCCAACCTAGTTTGTGGTCACTGTGTGTTGGATCTGGAACTGCTTAAAAAGTTTGGAATTGACTTAAAGCTTCATGTTGGTTTCTTTAGGAAGAGGGTAGCAAAAGGGCATGGGAGTTTTAATTTATCTAGTGAGTATTGTTGACATTTTTTGTGTTAACAACATTAGGAAGTTGCTGACAGTTTGTTTTCTTTATTTTTCTTGTTTCGCTTAGAATTCTTCAATGGGAACCGAGTTCTTCATGCAGAATGAAAGCAAATTGCAAGTCACAACAGAGTACAAGAAAAGGTGGAGTTTTCCTTTCCAGACATGTCATTTGCTGGAAACCATAAAAATGAAATAACAAATTACAGAATGGAGATAATAGCATTTTAGAAAGCCACATTAAATTCGAACAGTTGAAGGCAAATTCTTTGCAGTCGCTAATGCCAATTTGTGGATAGAAAGCTAAGAGGATTCCTATAGATCTCTTTATTAATTTAACATTTTTCCAGTTGGTCTGCGGATCTGCCAGTGTGAATAACGTGTGTCTTCCTCAGGGGCTATAGCTGTCTCGTTTGTTCAACTTCATGAAGTGATGTGGGTTGGTTTCCCCCCTCGGACAGGTTGGCGATGGGCGGCAGGGGCGGTGGGAGCCCACTGGAGGGCAATCGAGCACCGTCTATCTGACCTCTGCCTGCGCTTCTGCATGACCCTTTTTAAAGATTTTTGATCTGAACTCTTATAACAGTTTACATTTCCACGTCCGTATTAGATCTGGGGTTCCACAAAGTGAAGCCAGCACTATATGTTTTTGCTCTCTCAAATATTACATCGTCTATTTATACTGTATGTTTGTGTAGCCCATGATGTAATATGACAAAATTTCAGCCATGTGCATCACACATGCAAGTCCGAGTGCAGCTGGGTCATGTAGCATGGCTGAGGTAATGTCAAGAAATTTCATATTATATTTAAAATGACACCTGTAAAAATAATCTTCAATTTGTAATTTAAATACTGTAATACTCAATTATGTGAACTGACAGGAAGTGTCCCAGCGGTTTTGGAAAATAACATTCTTTTATCCATCGAACCTTTGATGCATTTTTGAACAGCCGTAATGAAAGTTCAGATCATGACCTTCTGCTTTGAAAGAACAAAGTCAGGGAGGAATAAGATCTTCTCCTACAGCAAGGTGAAGTCCTCTCTCTGTATATATTTTTGTTTTCTCAGAGTGAAATGTCAGCCGTGAATGCTTTATCATTATTCAATCCAAGGAGAACTCAAAACTGTAAATCTAGCCTTATTTCTAATTATGTGCCTTGCTTATGGTAGCACATGCATGTCATGTGTAAATAGATATCCTTCTTTACTCCTAAAGAGAGGCTTCGAAGGTTTTCCTACAGTCTACATCAGTAGCAATCAGATTCTATTAATGTGGGAATGAGGTTTGTGACTTGGCTATTGAAAAAGCTCAGAAGTCTTCCAGATGCAGGAATCAGTTTTGAAAAATCTAATGAACTGTTCCTTAAGTATGTCTCTTTTGCTTATTTGGGGGGAGGAGTTAGGGGGAAACGACAAGATGTAGGCTTTGTGCAAGTAGGTTATGAATGTGATAGCCCTGGGATTTCTCCCACTGTAAATTACACCATCTTCCCTAATTCTGTGGCATTTCCCTTACCCAAGAGCTATTTCTTAAGGCTCTCATGAGCCTTAACACTCCCCTTCCCCAACTTGTACCTGTTGTTGGCTTCTGAAAAATCTAAGAGATTTTTCTTATGTCCTTTTCCATCATGTCTTTTTGAAATACTGAATGTGACTTCCAGAGAGTTGTGTTTTGTGCCACTTAAATAAACTCTGTTCTTTCCATTCGACTCTGGTAACCTGATACTGCACAATAAATGCTAATAAGTTTCCTGCAGAGTAGTGCTCTTAAGACAGCTTATTTTTCATCCCTCCTTTCATGTTGTGCCCTTATTGATGACTCAGTCCATACCACAAGTGTTCTTAAAGAAGATAAAATGTAAATAAAAGTGCAAGATGCTGGTCAGATAAGGCACTCACAAGGACACAGGAAATGCTTCATAAAGAACATCTTTTTCTGCATCCAAAGTTGCCCCCTTTAAAGTTGCAGTCACTGGCTATTACTCTTTGTAGGCAGTTAAGAACAAAATGTTGCATTAAATAATTAACAAACCCAAATTAATGCTTTAGTCTACTGCAAAGCAAGGACATATACCTTTACTGATCACCTTGTGGACTGGAGATTGGTTTGTTTTGTATTGATAAAATACTTTCCTAGACGTATTCTTTGTGGTGAAATTCACCCATACTGTTGCAGTAAGAGAAGGCCTGAATGCCTTGTGTGGATACCTGTACATGGGGAATTGGGAGCAAAAAGTGAGGGAGGCCATTGTCCAACACAGAGAAACTCCGTCAAGGGAGGCAAATGTGCAGGGACTGCCTGCCATGGCTGCACATGCAGGATGCACCGAACCTGTGGTCCATTTCCCTGTTCAGGGATGGGCTGTCCGTCACCAAGGTCATCTGAGGCTCCCCTTGCCCATATCACAAGCCTTCTCTTTTCCTCTCAGAGAGCTCCCACATGCCGAGTTTTCTCCCTCGGACACTGCTCTGGTGGTAAGAGGAGTGCCTGCATCTGTGCATGCAGGTCCCCAGGAGCATTATCTCCCTGCGTGTGTGGAGCAGCCTAGGGAGGGGCAGGGGCAGCCGCAGGGGTCACCTGCGTGGTGGGAGAGGTGGGTGCAGGAGAGGAAGGGCTGCCCTCCAAGGCAGAAAGCAGAGGCAGCAACAGTCTGCAGGAAACACCAGCCACTCCACCCTATCGTGAGAGGTGTTTGATGTTGGTTCCTTACTGTATGAGGTTGTGTGGCAGTGCCGCGGTGCCGTGCACCCGGGGAGGAGGCAGAGCTCATAGGGAGAACAGTAGACAGTGCCTGCCCTGAAAGGCACCCCACGTTAATGCTTTAATGTAAAGAACAACACAGCTGGCCTTTTTTAATGCTTGGTGAGGAAGGGGAGCACATCTCTCTCTGCAGCCTGCTTGTCTCACGCAAAAGACAACAGGAAGGAAGAGCTCTGCTCTTGAAAGTTTGTTTCAGTCTCACGTTTTGAAAGAGCAGGTCACTTCAAAGCCCCACCACAAAATTACCACACGCCATCTGCTCATTACAAATGTGCAAGGGAAATTATTGGTGCTTCTGCCTTGTTTCTGTGATCCAAATGTATGTATATGCCGATTATTTATTTTATTTTTAAACAGACACGTTCATTTGTCTCCCACCCTTCCATGCTTCTTACACTGAACATCTTCTTGGGATGTCGGCTCTTGGGATAGGAGACCACATGTGTCTGCACTACTCTGCTCGTGGGTGTGTTCAGATGTAAAAGGACCACAGTGTCCATGACAAAACCCAGGGAGGGCAACTGTCAGGTTCCATGTGGTGCAAACGTGTTTTCTGTTGAAGCAGGCTAAATCCAGTGGCTGATATCGTGCAGCTTTCCTGACAGTTTTAAGCCATAATGCAGCTCCGGGCAGGGGCCCTTGATGTGCTATTTCCAGAGCTGATGGCCAGGCAAGACTATTGGCTTGTGCTGCTGCACATCCCAGACTATAGGCTTTTGCCCATATGCTCTATTAACAACCTTTTTTAGTCAAACTCTTTACATCCTCAGCCACTTCAGCCATGTGGAGCCTCTCATTAGAGCTGAGAGGAGCAGAGTTCAGTTCTTGCAAAGTTGTGATCACTTAAGGTGTTGCTCGTCTTGCCAGACTCCAGGTGTCTAGTGCAAGTCCATTATTCAGATTGTGTCTATAGTCAACGCAGAAGTATCTACACCTGTAAGGGGCATTTTTTTCCCAGTTGCTGAGACCTATAGTAAAGTGGGTTGGATACGATTGTTTTCACTCATTTTATTGTAGAGCATGGTTGAACAAGAAGCTTAGATTAGATTGCTAACTTTTATAGCACTAAAGATAGTACAAACCCTGCATTCAAACCCTTGCTGTCAGAGTCCCCTTTTTGTGAAGACTGGATAATAAGAAAACCTCTGAAGGGATCGTCCCTACAAGGTTAATGGAGCATGGTCTCAATCAGAGCCTTAAAAATACTTCCTTATAGAAACAGTAACTGATCTCAGTGGGGTTGGTTATTCCTGATTTATGCCAGTGTAAGAGAAGGACTGGTTCTCAGGTTTCCTATTGCATTCAAGCTAGCTAATTTTTCTCAGGGCACATTCATACCAATTTGGGGCTGAGTGTTTTACTCATTTGTATGATGTATACATTTATTTTTAACCAGGACTTGTTAAAAATAAACTTTTCATCAGTGAACAGTCCAGGGTGGACAGATGACTCACATGTGCTAGTGGGAATGGGATGAATCAGCAACACTGTTTGATTCGTAGCATAGTCTCGGGTCGAGCAGCTGTGTCTGGAGAGACTGGACATGCTCCATCTTTCAGCTCGCTGCAGTCTTGTCCCCAGCTTGACTGGCTTCCCCTGTCAGCAAACAGAGCACTGGTGCTCACTGCATTGTGAGGTGCAGAAGGGCCTATGCTAAGCCATCACTGGATGTATTTTGAGCTCTCTCTGGTATCAACACACACTTCTCATGGCATAGTCCAGCAGTGCTGGGTTACAGCTCAGGTGTCTGTGCAATGCCAACCCACCCCAGTCCTGGGAAAGGTAACTGAAGGTGTGCGGGCTTGGCTTCTGGTCTATGCTGTGTTTGGCAGTGGCTAGGACATCAGCTGTGCACGACCTCTGCTATTGCACCTGTGTGTTGCCTGAGGCTGGCTATACTTAACTGCAAGTGAAGATTGACTTTCCACCTCTCTGCACTTCCCAGGAATTTCCAGGAGACAAAACACTCCAAAACATGGTGTGGCCATGATCACAGAGTTATTATTGAACTATTAAAGTTATACCGAGTCTACAGATATTCATATTTATGCCCTTATTTTAGCCTAACTATATGTTTTTCAGGCCTTAAAGCTGCAGGACATTTTTTATATTTGTTATTGAGAGCAGATGTGCCCAATTCCAATCATATTCTACTGAAGAATGTCAGGGTTGCAAGAGGTCGGATGGTGAATGCCTTTCAATCTCCATTATTATTTCCTCCACTCAATTGCCGCAGCAGGGAGACTACAGTCGTTAATAGAGATCTTCAAAATATTCAAATATATTACAGATCATAACCTTTCTTGTGCTCTTTCTGTTGCCTCCTTCTACTCTTGAAAACTTCTCTGGCTATGCTGCTGCTTCAGTCTGGGACCGGAGCTGAGCTTTTGTCTAAACTCACCAACTATGGACACTGAGGAGAAGCTAACCTGGATTATAGTGTCATCTAACTCAGAAATCAACCCCTTTTGGGAAGGTATGACAAGGAACACTGCTGCAGTATGTCCTGCAGATGCACTGCCTCTCTGCCTGGACTTTGCCTTGCCCATGTGCCTGCATCAACATCTGCCTTTGCAGAGAAGCAGCACTCCCAGCAACCTTAAATGGGAGGTACCAAAACCAGTTGCAGGATGGCTTAAAAAGATGTTTTCTTTCTGAAATATAGGCCTAGCAGTGACCAAAGGGGAAGGGAGCAATGCTGGATGATCAAGGGCACAGGGACAAGGCCTGTGCATAAGCCTGGCTCAGAAATACAGCCTCAGTTTCCCCTGCTGTGCTCAGAAATGGTTCAGGCAAACATTCAAGTCTGTTGCAGGCCCAGTGGAAACAACCATGCTGAAGACCAGAAAAGTCCAATTTTAGAGCTATGACAGGTTCTTCCCTTTCCTTCTGGGGCCTTGGAAGAAGGATTATGGAGGAACATGTGATTAATGCCCTCTCTCTGGGAGGAAGAAAACATGATTGTGTGTTCTTTCCTAGTCCCTTCCATCATCTTCAGTGATGCTCATGGTGAATCTTATTCCTTCACATGCAGCATTTGCAGAACTAATTTCCAAAAAATAGGTGTGGTTTTAAAGAGAGCAAACATCATTTTGCAATTATTTGCAATGCTTTAACGTTTATTGATTTTCTCACTCAGCCAGGGAAATTTTTTTCTCTCTCTGCAGAGTAGCTATTTAATACAACTATTCTTTTTTTCCTGTGGGGCTTTTTGCACTGAAAATTCAGCAAACTCTTGCCATGTTGTCAAGGCAGGGGATTGGAATTGTAATTGGGAGATTTTAATGAATGTATGAGCATTGCTACCATTTCTTGTCCTTTTTCAGTCAGGCCCCCATCTCTGCTGTGTGTTGCAAATGCTAGATGTTTCTTCTTTTGATTTCCTGAGTTTCTAACTGAAACAAAAACCAGGCATGGAACGAAGCTCAAAAACATTTCCAGTTTGGAAAGGAGACGTAAGTAAATGCAATATCCTGGGACAGGAGGCTTCTCGTGTTCAGGAGTACTAATAGTCCCGAGGACAGGCCTGCCAACTGGTTTTAGTGCCTTGGGCGTTAGGGCAGGCCTGTGTATTTTCTCTCCAAACCAGTGGGTTTTAGGGGACTGTTAGAAAGCACCACTACTGAGAAATGGTGCCAAATCCAAAGCTATCAAATTCAGCACTTGCCACTTCATCCCTTCCTCCAAATATTAAACTTCCATACTGTGCTGCTCTCACCGTGCTAGGAGCCCTAACGTAAAAATGCCGTGAGCTTCCATAGTGCTGGCAGGATGGTCAACATTTTGCTCAGTTAGAACATGCAATAGCTTGGGAAGGGATCTTAAAAAGAGCTGCCCACTCCTTAGTTTATTCAGAAAATAAGCACATGCCAGCAGGAAGCAGAGGGGTTCTTTGCACTGGGGTCTCTGCATCAGTTCACTGCAGCCTGGGGCAGGCTAATCATCACTTTTAGTGCTGGCAGACGGTTTATTTCTCAGCAATTAAACTAAAGATGAGATTGGTGAGTTCAACACCTGATGCTAGAAAGCCTTGTGACTAGCAAAGTTCTCTGTCTATCTGAGATAGTGCCAATGCCTTGAGCAGGACTGTCAGCTCCCGCCAGGCACCTCCAGTGATGCTGGGAACGCCCCCAGGGCTGCATTTGACCCAGAGGTTGGGAGAGGTCACAGCTACTGAGAGATGAAATCTTGCCTCTAGGCAACACCCCTCCTTTTGCAGTGCAAACTTTGACAGTCCTCTTTGCCACACACCTAAAGGTGTACTAATAGTCCCAATAATTAGTCACATGAGTGACCGCAGCAAGGGGAAGGCTGGGCTGCTCCTTTGGGCAGTAGTGGTTGGCTTAAATTGTTCATTGAGCAACATGTTTAATATATGTGTGCTTAGATCTCCTTTACATCTAACAGCAGCGACAGCCCAGCTTCGCCTCATTGAAATGTGGTGGCCATGAGTGTATCACAGCACAGAGAGTGCTCTGATGGTGCAGGAACAAGGGCACCAAGCTGCTTAGAAATATGGGGTTTAAAAGCCCATACCTGCCTCTCAGGGTAAGTTAACAGGAAAGCTCTCACCAGAAGGCTGCTTTCTTTGATAGATGAAGGACTATCCAGGGAGCAATCTGAGATATTCATTAGGTTCTCACACAAATCTAGGGAGTCATTTCAGTTGGAGCAACACTGAAGATTAAATATTATCTTTAACTGAAGGGGCTCTGAGTGGCAGTGAAAAAAGCCAGAATACAATTAACTAAAATCTCACAGCGACATACAGAGCACAGTGTTTAACCTTTTTCTCTGATGCCTCAGAAAAGCCAAAATGGACGTGTTTGCTCCGCCAGCCTTTGGGTAACCTACAGGACAGTCATTCCTTCCTTCAGTGTAAAGTGCAGAGACATTAGGGATGTCTCTTTTAACGTTCTTGTGATGGTATGGCTAAAAACTATTCAAGGCAACAGCAGCAAGAAGCTGGGACTTCTGACATCTGAGCAAGGATTTCACCTCTCTCATCTCCATGAGATGCATGTTCAGCTTGTGGTTATTTATAACTGGGGCACTTGGTTCAGATTAAAAAAAAAAAAAAAATCTCCTGCAGTAGTGAGCTGCACTGTCAAAATGCTTTGAGTAGAAAGTGTTCATCGATGAAAATATATAGTTTTTTTTTTTTTTTTTTTTTTTCCAAGGCAAATCTTCAGCATTTTTGGCACAAAGATGGGGTATTTTCCACTTGAAAAATATCATTCAGGTGCTTCACACCTCTTTTCCTGCAGGACAGTCTGTCTGCCCCAGGTTTAGCTGACTCTGTACAACATCTACAGAGTGTTGTGGGAGTCTGATGGCAGTAGGAGATCTTTGGGATGACAGAGACTCATTGAGTGGTTTGGTTGGCAGAGAACAGAAATGTTAAGGAGTCACCTGAAGCTCTCATTTCTGAAATTAATGTTTACATCTGTGACCTCTGGATTTTTGTCTGAAAACCCAGCAACTTCTCTGTCTTATTTTGGTGTCATTTTGGTATATATTCTTTTGGTTTTATTTTTAAATCCATTCAAAAACTATCTAGAAAAATACTGTTTCCTGATTAGAAAAAACAAAAGCTGGAAAATTTTGTCCTATTCATCTGACAACCCTTTCCCTTTGTAGAAGAACCAACACTGCACAGGAAAACTGCTGTTGAAGAGCTCCAGGGTATGCCTTTCAGTCTCATTTACATGAACCTCTGGAGCTGCAGCCAGAACTCCATATTTTTACAGAAGATCTGTCCCAAGAGGAGGCTCTTCAGTGTTAGAGCAATGGCCACCCAGCAGTGGTGCCAGGGGAGAGCTATAGTGATGTCAGGAAAGCCCTAAATAGGTGCTCCATAACACATGGGTTGGCTTGAAGGCAACATCACTACCCCACTGATCACATTTAGTTTCTTTTATGCATTTGGTGTTACAAGTGAGCGTGTTGATGGATAGATTCCATTTTTTCTCTCTTTAAAGTAAAAAGCCACTTGCCAGGGTTGCTTACAGCTACTGCTGGCCTCAGCAGGCCCCTGCAAGGTGAAAGGTCCTTGTTCCCCCAGAGGACTGACACATTATGATGGCTTCATTTGATTAAAAGGGGATGTTGATCATTAGTTATGACCCAAATTTCTTTTTTTTGGCAATCATTCAAAGTGTTCCCAGATGCCCATAAGGCTGTTGTTACCTGCAAATAAAACATATCTTTATAACAAGGACATTAATGTTAATGAATAATATCAAAATGTGCCATGTGCCTTTCCCAGGCCTTTTTTGCATTTTGATGGATTGAATGATGGAAGGGAAACATATGCTTTCCAGATTGAACCCAAAGAGCTCACTAATTCAGAGTCCATGCTTCTTCAAGCTGCAGCCAAGCAGAGAATAAATTGCATAGCATTTGTCATCCACTTGGGATTAATTATTGAGTTTTAGAGGTAAGTAGCTGCACTAGTGAAGGTTACCAGTTTGTTCTTTAACATCTAGTTAGAGCATTGAAGGAACTAGGAGGGGGGAACTAGCCAAACACAAATAACCTGGATATTTCTGTCCAGAGTAAACTAGGCAACAATGAAGGAGGTCAAATGTTCAGCTCGTGAAATAATATGCATGTATGTACTTTTGTTGGTGATTAGTTCAATTGTATGAGGAATGGGTACTCCCTTCAGGTTAACATTAAAGATCATTGACAGAGCAACAGGAAAAGTCTTTAGGTTTTTTATAGTTAGTGCCATAATTGACCTGGAGCTGGTACTGGCTTGGAAAAAATGAGCATTGTTCCCTGAAGGACTCATGTCAACCTTGAGCTTTGGACTTGTAAGAAAGGAATCTTCCATCTGTCAGACAGGACAGGGTTAGGACACTGGTCCCCAGGGTACCCTTTGATTATGTGATGATGTTTTAAGGAAATTAGCTGATGACTGTGATAGGGAAAGAGCTGGATCTGAGCTTGAAAATTAGGCAGTTTTTTGTTTCATTAAACACACATCTTAGCAGGAAGTTGAAAAGATAAGGTCAAAAGAGGAGGGTTGTGCCAGGGGTGACGGTTGAAAGGTGATGGATTAAAATACAGTCTGATTTAGCTATTTTTGAGATGAAATGAAAAATGAGCACTTGAAAAATGAGTTAATTAATCATCATGTCTTAGCTATTCAAAGAGCATTTCCAGTGATCTGAAAGGTAGCATTTCATATTTACTGTGGTCACGAGCTGCAGAACATTATAACCCTTTGCTTACTTTTGGTCCTTCAGCAATATTGCTATAGGAACAGGTGAGGTCAACTGAGACACTGTGAAGAGTAGCAAGCTTTCAATCTTTTTGCAGTTGTATCTGCTTTAGCATTTGACTTGAAGCAATGCTGTGTTTTGGAAGTGACTCCCTGGACTGTCCCATTTGCTGCATGCTATTTTCACCCACAGAGTAAGATTTGCATGCACAAAGTAGATTGCTTTTGAGGTAGACTCATCTGGAACCTCTGCCCCAAGTTTGTATCAAGGGGCTCCCCTAAAGGGAACATAGGGTTCCAAACTAGTCACAGGTCCTTCATACAGCTTCAGATGTGTTCAAGTAGGGAAGTTTGGTCCATGCAGCCAGAGTCAACCTAATCCCAAGGAGACTACTGGACTGCATAAAATACAGATTCAGAGGTCTCAGGACCAACTGTTTTATGCTTTATCCACAAATTTAACTCAATGCCCTCCCCCTCTCGCTTTTTCAGTCTCTGTGGTTTCGTGCTTTTGGCAGATACCTTGTGGCTGCCTCTCCAAAGCCAGCTCTGCTCTGCTGATGATACTGAAGCAGAAAGACCCACATTTGCAGGCCAGACGTTAGCTGCTGCTTGGTTTTGGTGGCACCTTGTAATAACGTGAGTGCTTGTGTCTTGTGAAGGCTGAATGGGAGCAAGGACTTTTGTTCTGCTCGCTGTGTAAGCAATGGTGTGGTGTGATGCTTTGCCTCATGTCTTAGTGTACAGTGATGCAAGAAACCTTTAACCTTAGTGCTGACTGACTTGTTTTGCCAACTGGTGCTGCAAATGCCCCATCATACCCCTGTCCACTCAATCTCCAAATCAGTGTTCACAGACAAAATGGGGCACTGTGGTGGAGGAAAAGGCTTCGGGGGCAGCATCCTTAGTCAGCTCTGTCTTGTGCAGTACCTCTTCTCCCAATCTGGTGCCCAGGCTGCCCAGCTGCTTCTTCTCTCTTTCTCTGCACTCCCAATCTGGAGCATTGAGAAGAATGGAAAGTATAGCTTGTTGTGTATTTTGGTTCCCCCCCCCCCCCTATATTTGTTAGAACTGATCAGTACTGTTTCAATCTTTTCTGCTTCATTTCAAGATGAAAATCTCAGCAACTTCAACTGAACTCCCTGAAGGCTCATTGTGAGAATGTAAATTCAGCAACATTTGCTTTAGGTCCCATGAATCTTTAGGAAATGTAAAGTGAGCACAGAGTCATTCTGCCCTGCAAAGTCAGAACTGCCCTGTGGTCCGAACTTTAATTTCAAACATTACTTTTTTATTTTTTTCTTTTGACCCAATTGCAGATGAACTGAGTCTGCCATCTCCACAAAAAATGACACATAGAGTAGATCTACTGCAGACTGAAAGCTATTTATTTTCTACATATTTAAAGTTTAAAAAAAAAAATTCCCTAGCCCTAGAGTAAATTGCAGATGGAGTCATCAGAAGAGTGGCCATGTACTGAACATGGTGAAGCTCTGCTGATTAAAGAATCTGGCCCAACTGCATGTTTAGCAGAAACAAGCCCTCATCCAACCCTACCCAGGAAAAAAACACAACAAACTCCCCTTTGTTTTACTTCTGCAATTCTGACTCGGGGTTTAATTTTCTCTCCCTCACTATCTCTGCTCTAGAAAACATGAAGCTTGTAATCACATTTTTGTTAACAACTCAGTGAAAATAATCACATTATCTATTTTATTTGTCATGTGCCTTCTCCTACTAGCATTTCCTTATAGATGAGATGAGGTGAATAAGACACTAAACAGTAAGTACTGGACACTCATGGCAATTTGTCAGAAAGGTCTCATTTGCCTGCCCTACTTCCTACAGCACTTATTCACAGAAGGACAATGTGGTCGCTACCAGTGCAGATGTGTTCACAATCTGTAGGAGTCTGGCCAGATGCACCAGCGTCTTAGAGAGCTCCATCCAACAGATGCAGCCTGTGTTGAGAGGTGGAGAGCGTAGTTTTATAGTTTTTGTTTCTCTCTCTTTTTACAGACCAAAATGATTATGTCAGCCATTGCTTGTCTCCTCCTTCTTCCCCTTCCTCTGGAGTTATTTATCATAACTTGCATATAAAGCTATCATAAGCCAAAAGATCTTTGTGAATGGCTTGATCTGCAAAGGGATCTTCAGTGCTGCGGAAGAGAGGTAAACACTTTTCTTTGCCTGCTAAAGAAGAACACATTAGGAAGGAAAATTACAGACATTGATTCCTGATTTCCCAGAGTATAACTTCAGACTTTATTGCCAGCATTTTATTAAACAGAATAGGTCTGTCTGCAATATCAAATATGGCAAATCAGTTTTCCCTCTGAAAAGAAGATAGACTATGCAATATTTAGCCACCATTCTACAATTATCCAGTGGCTGACCCCAAACCTGGGGTCCTCAGTCACCTGCACAGATCCAGATCTTAAATTTATATTGCAAGGAATTCTTTGTTTGTTCCAAAGAGTCAGGATGCTACAGTTGTGTGCCTATTGCATATCCCTTTCTAGAGAGCTTTTATGTTGTCAACTGTCGATACTGCTATTATGCTGAACTCTGTGGTTTAGCATTTATCATAAGCGTAAGTCAATTCCCATGGTTATGTTTAGAGAGTTAATATCTTTAAAGGTTTATTTAACATTTGTATGTGACCAGGGGGTGCAATGTTAGTAATGAGTTCTTCCAACAGAGAGTATGCCAGAGGAGTCTTGATACTCAGTTCCTGAGTACTGATCACGAGCTCAAGGACCAACCTTTTTCTTATTATCACTTCTCTACATTAGAAGCCAAGTGACTGACTTGAATTCATATTAATGGAAATAAAATTGGAACACTGCTACTGAGTCTTTCTCTTCACATTATGTGGATACATATTGGAATAAATTTTTGGTTTGAATTATTTTGCCAAGCTATGCATGCACTCTGGGTCCAGCAAGGCTCACTGTGGACAAGAATGTGTCAAGCTACATCATCCAGTGCTGAGGTGGTATCTACTGTCCCTGATGGAGGTGGGCTAGCAGCACCCATGAAATACATTACACTAGCTCAGGAGAGGAGCTATATCTCTTAAGTTTCCAACACTTGTCACTCAGTTTTGTTCCCACAGCAGAAAAATAGTACTGAAGCAAGAATCAGGAATTTGGCCTTGGCTTTGTTAGGTAGAAAAGATCAAGTCTGATAATAGTCTGTTTCTTGAGGAACATTTAGCAGAGAAACTGCAGCAGACATGAGAGAAAGTCTACAAGTTGGGAGATGTATTTCTAATTGTTACACGTGAAGTTTAAATTGTTGTCAGGGAGAACCAAACTTGCTTCCAAGAGCAGGCTTACAGGTCATTTAAAATATTTTGTAGTTATTTTAAGCTTCAGCAACAAAGATAAATTGGGTGGTGGGGTGGGGGGGGTTAGGAGTAAGTTTAGTATATCATATTTACAATAAAAATTACTCTCTCATGAGAGCTGTACCCCATGACTGGCAGCCTCTATGACTGTAGTTTAGGAAGCTGCCTGACATTAGTCATCAGATGAAAGGTGTGGAAGCTGCTTATTTGTAGAGATAAAACTCTATTCCCTCTCACAGAGCAGAGGGAGATCTGGAAAACCATGACAGAGTGACTGTGAAGGAGATCAAATCTGTTTCAAGCTGGTTAAAAAATATTTTGTTTCCTTATTCATTTATGGATTATCCATTTATCCAGTTGTGCTAACACTGGATTTGTCTGGGCTTTTAATGACAATTCTCCTATAAGATTCCTTATTTATGTATCCTTAGTTTAAGACGCCTACATTAACGGAGAACCTGTTTCCTAGCAGACTGTCCTTTCACAGTTTTCCTCTTTCTTGAGTGTTCTCCAAACATGGAATAAATACCTTGAAAAAGTCTCAGCTACAGCCTTGAGAAAGGTCCTCATGATCCTGGGACAGCTGGTGCGCCTTGCTGATACTGCAGATAGGGATTTCCATGGAAAGGACAAGAGGGTGCTCATATACAGGTGTATGGACTTATGTCACTTCCAAGGACAGGGTCAGTCATCACACAGTGTGACCATAGGTAGTGCAACATGTTTCAAAAGCTGAACCACAGCATGAATAAATACATGACCAAACTCATATTTTGTGTACAAAAAGAAGTGTTTGTAATGGAGACAGCTTTTCAGGGTGCAACAGCCTTTGCTTTTGCATGCTCAGAGGCATCAGTAGAGGTGCAGGTCTGCATCTGTGCAAGGAAATAGTCATGTGGGAGTTCACATCTCCAAACTGGTCAGCCACAGTAAGCTTGCGTTCAGCCATGTGAACATGAACAGATGATTTCTGTGCTCAGTTTGCGCTGATTTGCAATGGGATTTACCACAGCTCTGGCTTCTAAATGGGAACATAGTGCCTCTATTGCTGGCTCAGCCTCACCGACTCCAGCTCACCATGCTCTCTGATCATCCTCAGGTGCTTCACAGGGAGATGCATAAAACCCCACGGTCAGCAGAGGTAAAGTGTTTATTACATGGGACAGTTTCTAAATCTCAAACATCTGGAGTTTAAACACTGACAGATAAGGTTGTATGACTTTGTAATGTGCTGTTTATCTTTAGCTGTTTTAACTCTGGTTATTTTATTCTGAGCATCCAAGACATCTTTCCTGTGACATTAGATGACACCAGTAAGATGTATTGCAACACAACCCACTGCAGTTTTCAATGTTGAGATGACCGTTTTCACTGTTCTCCTTTTGCTGAGAACACCAAGAAGCAAAAACTTGCTCTTGCGGTCTGTCTACACTGTGGTGGAAAATCTGAACTCTTCCCCCTTAATTCCAGGTAGGAGAAAACTTTCTCTGACAGAACACTGTGGGTTTCCAATACTTACTCAGCTGTCACTGCTGAGATCAACAGGCAGTGCTAGCACAGAGCTCCATTCTGCAAAAAGCCCTCTCTTTCCTTTCATGGGGATCAATTTTCTGCTCTATTGCTTATTTTTATTTACATTTTTAGCTGTTAAGTAACAATAATGTATTAATACAGTACTTTGGGTTTTGCAAGGAAAATGAACATTATTCATATTTTCTTCCTCAAACATAAACAGTCCCGGGCACAAAGATGAAATGTGTTTAGCTTCAGCTCACTCTACAAAGCTAATGAAGATGGTAAGAAACATGTACCTGTTTATACCAGGTGGAGTGATTTAATTAATGTGGTTTTTTTACTATTTGCTGGTTCATAGCTTGTCCTATTAAAATGGATTGAAGTGGTAAATGCTTTAATAAAATAATATCACTCTACTTTTAGATAATAAAGATCATGTATTTTTGGGCATTGATTTAATAAGTTCTAGCTCTCATCTTTCAGATGCAATAGGAACATGACATTTATTTTTGATGGAAATATAACTGTGACCACAGTCTGTATTTGTATCATGTCACCTAGGAGGTACAATTGAGGATTGGCAGCCCGGTGTGCTGGATGCCGTAGAAACATGCAGCAGGAGAAATGCTCTGTGTCTCGGCGAGTTTACAGTCTAGGTGTTGCACAAGAGATGGTAGATAGATATAAACAGAAAGGTGGGGAGGTTGTAGAAAGCCATGACAATGTTGCAAAGCATGATGGGCAGCCTGGTACACTGCTCTGATCTACCAGGGTCAGCCAGGAATTTTGTCGGTTCAGTAGTCACTAATGAATATGTGGGACTGGGAGGTTTTGTGAATAAGGAGTCTTTGAGACCAGCCCTGGTAGGTAGTTAAAAAAGGTCCTATGTGCATGTGTTATTTCACCTTGCTGCAAGATCTGTAGGTTAAAAACGTTTCTAGGTATGACGTTTTCTTTTTCCAAGTTCTATACCTTTTCAAAACCTAAGAACTTTGCGCTGGGCAGTCAGTCATTGCTGATCAAAACTAGAGTTGGTACGAGAAATGTATTTGTACTTTTAAATACAATTTCGAATTCTGATATTTGTGTACCAAAAAGAATGGCACTGAAACTAGAAATGCAACAGAATATTTGGCAAAGTCTTCACAAAAAATTAGTTTACCCATTAAACTGAAACTGTAGTAGAACTTAAATTTTAAAAAGTCATAATTTCTGCATTTTTTATTGTTCTACTACTGAAAATTGGCAGTAGTAATTCACTTCTGTGATTTCTCAGTTTTTAACCTCTTGGGCCTTGTTAATGGATTTTGGTCAAAGCAAAAGGAATCAAAGTAGATGTACATTAAGTTGCAACAGGTGTTTGGACACAATGATCATACATCAGTTGTCTGTCAAAAGGGTAAATCATATTTGCTCTTCTTTCTTTTGTTCCTTCTTTTGATGTGGGGCACTTGCTATCCAGGTAGCTTGCATCTGTTCTCAGTGCTCCTGTTTTGCACAGGATTGATGACTTTCACCTTGCAGTCCAGGGTTAGAACATGTCCCTTCCTGCTGTACTCATAGCTAGTGTATAGGCGAAAAGCACTGCCAAAGGGCCAGTGAGCAAAACTTTCAAGGGCACAGCAGTATTCTAAGTCTGAAAATCCTATATTTGGAAGCACCTCTGGATCTTTGGAGTTTATTATCTGGGTTGTGATCACAATGTAGGTACTCACACACGCTCTCACTGTATTTGAAGCCAGGTAGTGGCAGCAAGGGTACCAGTGATGCATGCAGAATGAAGCCCTGGCAGTCAGTAGGGTGGATGCACCAACATGAAGGTTGTATGAAGGGGTCCTGGGACAGACTTCTTTGGTGCCTGTGTCACTACTGAGAACATCCCTTGAAGAGACATACCAGCTTTTATTCAAGAACGCAACAGAAAATAAAATCAAATACATTAATTTTTAAAATATATTCCACAAACTTGCTCCAACCCTTCCTCTTTGACCTTCCAGTTTCAGTTCACTTGAGTGGTACCACTTTTTGGTCCTATCATAGTATTTCTATGAGGTTTTTGCTTTTTTTCCCCTGTAGTTTTTGCTCAGGGGACTCATTATTTCACTTACAATGCATTTCCTCTCAAACTGTAAGTGAATCTTCTTTGTTTTTTGTGAGCTGCATATGCTGGTCCTGGGGTCAGTGCTGCACAGGTATGGACTATCAGGATGGCCCCATGCTGGTTGCTGTGCAGTGGCCATAGCTCCACCATAAAACCAACTCTGGGCTCAGAGGTGATTAAGAAATGAGAAGGCCTGTTTCTAGATCAGAGTGCCAAATGCTGCTAATGTAAAATGAAAGTAGAAGTGAAAAGAAACAAGCCATGTAAGTATGGGAATATAGTTAATTTATTATGGCAGGTCTATAGCTTGGCTCTAATCCCTCATTTGGAAATCAAAACCAGACTGCTGGAACTCACCTGCCAGACTCAATCTGTTTCATAATTACCTGTGGGTTGCTATTTTTGTTTACCTTAATGGCACAGTAAATACTGCTTCTGCCTTTGTTTATGACCTATTTAAGTGATACGAATATCTTGAAAAAATTCTGGGTTTAATAGCACCCAGTGACTACCTTCTTTCACCTCCCAAAATAGAAGCCAGTGGATCAGGCCTCCAGCATGAGCTATATTAGAGGGGAAAGAGATTTTAGTATGCTGCCAAGCCTGATGTTTATAATGATCTTCAAGTTTTAGTTGCTGCAAGTGATTAGAAAACATGGGGGATTTTCTTTTAAGTACCAAGCACATTTCTGTAAGGCAAAGTCCAGCAGTCAGATGAGTTACTAGTAAAAGCTTGAAGTCCGATTATTGTTGCCACTTTCTAAATAGCTGAGCTTGGTAAAGTGGAAAAAGGGCTCTTCCCCTCCCTGGCAATTCTGCAAAAAGGAGATGTGTGAGGTAGGAGCAAACTAATTCATACACTAGTAAAGGTGCCTGGGTTGGGCCCCTTGTAAGTATTTATTTGAAGGTTAGAATTGGCTTCATCTCCTCTCATTATACACTGTGAATACCAAGATGATTTTGTCACTTGGAGAGAGATATTAATTCCTCTTCTGGGCTCAGGTTGTGTCTCACAGTACTTTAGTGTGTAGGTAGTAACACAGGAGAAAGAAATACACTGCTTTTCCCATCATTTTGTTGCAGGCGAAGTTCCCATCCTCCAGCTCTCCGTTTTTACTTGAGTACCTTTAAGAACCAACCTGACTTTCTTGTGTTAAGGAAACTTCCTGTTGTGACCAAGGAGATCTACAGAGTCACACAATTGCCCCAAACTGACCTTGATGCCCTCTAACGATGATGTGGTGGAATGAACCCATCTGCAAGAGAGGAAAGGGGACTTCTGAAACGTTTGGGCTACAGGTGACTTGACAAAAATCCAGGTTATGGCAACTAAAAAAAAAGAGAAACATTTATGTGCAAGGAACATTGTGAAACTTCTCATCATAGCTGCTTTTGTATCTGTGTTGGATGAGGTAATTACGAGCCTAGCCCAAAACACTTTGCATGCTAAAATAGTTCTTTTCCCTTTTGGAAAATCTTACTGAAATGCTACCATCTGTAAACAAAGTAAAATATCCCAAATTGCAGCTCTGGGAGCCTATTATCTTGGGATTTGGTCACTTCAGGTCACAGAAAGATCCATGTTACATTTTGGTTAAGGTGATGTAACCATCACTATAGTATCTAAGTGCCTTCCAAGTAAAGCAATACTAATAAGCTAATAATAAGGTTTTATAGAGTCTTTACCACTTCTCTATTTTGGGTGGTAGTGGTGTCAAAACAAACATTTTCCTGAGACAATCAGAAAGCTGGAATGATTTCTTTTGTTCTATTTAATGGTTGTGCTTACTGAAGGTGAATTTTTCATTTTTACTTTGCAAAAAACTTAGCAGTTGCTGTTCATGAAAATAACAGGGAGTTGAAAAGCCCTTAAAGTTTTGTAATAGCAGGATACTTCTCTGAGTGGCCATATTAAGCCTGGGTTTCAGTGTCTGATTTTGAAATCATTACCTGTACACATCGGTATACTTTTAAATGAGTCATACCTGAAAAAAGTTAACATCTCATGGTACTTTGATAATGTACAAAACCTCCAGTTTCAGTTCAGTGCCTAACTAGTATATTTTTCTCAAAAGAAACAAAATCATATTTGGAAACTGCAATGTCCATCTTTACATGCAGAATGCAATAGGAATTTCCACCATTTGTAGATGGAGTGAAGGATTCTTTAAAGTCAAAGGGAAAAATTTGCAGTGTAACATTTTAATCGTTTGTACCAATTTGTGTTTTATGAAATCTGATCAACTTGTTCTATGTTTTATAGCTAAACTCCTTTAATTTGGATTTTGGAATCAGCAAGGATATCACCAATTTTATTAGTTTCTTAGTTTTAAAAAGCTTGTAAATATTATATTTGAACCTGCAATTGAAAAAGATCATTGACTTTTTTCCTTTCATCTAAAACAAACTTGAGAATGCTATCATTAATATGTGAAACTTTACAGAGAAGGGATAGCTGAAAGCATATGAAATGTAGAACTTGTAGACAACTGGTATCCTTTCTTGAAGTCTTATCTGGCAAGTTATCAAAACAGAATGATATAAACCGCTATTTTATTTATGAATCTGTTAGGAATTCTGATTCTTATAGCTTATCTAGTAAGAAAAAAAGAACAATTAAAATATAAAATTGTTATTTAATGCTGGTGGAAATATTGACATGAATAAAATGGGAAGAATTGTAGGGAAATAAACATACATATGCACTATCAAAATTCATTAAAAATAAAATCAATTTCCTTCAATTCTAATTATCTTCACTATGTCTCTTACCTCTGGCAGATTTTCTTAGTGTTGGAAGCTGTAACGATAGAGTTTTTCACTTCTGAAGAGGAGTGATAAATCTGAAATCAACAACTGTTAGTATGATTGGTAGGTTGCTGGAAGAAAATGCTTTTTGTGCAGCATCTTGTCCAAGATTCAATCAGGCTTCAAACCAAAGCATTCCAGTCAGACAGTTCTCATGGATTTTCAGTAATAAGCAAGATGGGGTGGGTGGGGAAATATTTACCAGTGTCTCTAAGGCTCTTGAACTTTATGTTCCTTTGCATAGTTGATTTACTAATCTCAATTTTACTGTTGGGATTTTCAGTAGATGGCTTCTTTGCCCATATATAGTCTATGCAACATGTGGCAGGGCACGTCTTGAAGTGGCAAGCTTTGCATTTCCCACCTTGTGGGAAGCTACAGACTGATGAAAGATGAACAAACTCTCCTTAAACTATTGATGATGTGGGGACAGGCTCTGAAAAGTTTCAATCATTCTAGCTCCAATGACTTCAGGCCTTAGGGAGCATGGGTGCGTGCATAGACTGAAGCTAGTGATCAAGGGCAAAGACAGATGCTTCATCTCCCTTGGTGTGAAAATTAACCTTGGGCACAGTTCTGGAAGATATGGTTTGAGTTAACAGTAATGAAGAAAGAGTAATATATTCAATGAATCTTTCTATTACTAATCGTAAATTTATTGTCATTCACCATGACTTGACATTGAAATAAATGTAATCAAAGAACATTCTCTTTTCAGCTAATATTCAGTAATTCATCTTAATTTGGATATGTCCATTTTGACATTTGGTTTTATGTTGATGTTCTAAATGAGAAAATGAAATAACAAACTAACATACAGAAAGACCAACCCAGCTGAGAGAGGGTGGTTAATTTCAAGGTGTATTTTTGTCAGCGTGGTGCTGAGCATTTCCACAGAGCCACTCTTCCCCCCCTCTGATAACAATCAGGGCTCAGTGTCTGCCCTAGACCCTTCACTCATTTTCTGGCCAAGTAACATATGATTCTATACCCTCCTGTTGCATGGGTCATAGTCTTCTAAAATGATGGTTGCGTGTTTCTGTGATTTACACAGAAACGTGCAAAACAACTGCAGATCCTACAACCCAGGGAGAAAAAGGCAGGCTGTTGGAACATAGCATGAAAAAGAAGGATGAAACCTATCAGCCTTTACATTTGTTACCTATATTCACATATCCATAGCCACAAATTCTTCATCAATTCATCTCTTGCCATTTATCTACTCGGACTCTAGGAAATGTGTTGCTACTGAGAGCTCTGCAAAAATCATTGCTATCAACCATTAGTTTCAAAAAACGTTGTTGAAAAATCTTCCCATAAGACTGAAAATTTATGTTGTACAAGTCTGTGACAACAGAAAGTGAATATCAACTATTTTTTCTTTTCTTTTCTTTGGCTAGTACTGGATGTTCTGTTTAAATGCCTGAAGTGTCTAAAGAACAGCATTAAAAGAACAGCTGTTTTATAAAGTATTTAACTTGTGTCCTTACATCTTTGACAAGCATTACATTGAAAATATTTGTTTATAGAAGACTGTACAATATGAATATTCAAAAATATAACAGCTCATCTTCTAGTAGAAAGGTCAGCTCAGCTGAAAAGGCTTCAGGAAAGAGCAATGATGTATGAGAAACTGATTTACATTCACTAAGGGGCTGCTAACTTTGCATGTTGATTTTATTAAAATAATGAACCATGGTGTAAAAATGAAAGTCATTCAGTTTAAGAGAGGAGAGCTGTTTTAGATTTACATGAGGATTAAACTCCAGTATGTATCTACCTATGAACACTGTCATAGCAAGTTTCCTACTAATTCTCTGTTAAATGTCTGTGATTCAAATGCGTGAGTTTGCATTTAAAAAAGTAAAAAGCACAGTCATTTCATGCATCTTAAGTCTGGCATGTGACTGAGTGCCTCAGTGAATCAGAGCTTAGTTATTTCATCTTCTTTACACATATTCTAGTTTATTGTGTTTGGGTCTTGGAGAAATGTTCAACAGGATTTTAGGAGAAAAAAATTATGGAAGTTTTTGTGAAGACACCTGTTTATTTCTCTTTTTTTTTTTTTTTTTTTTTTTTTTTTTTTTTTTTTTTAAACAGAGGAATAAACCCTGTATATTTTGAAGTCTTACACTTTGAGATATAAGGAGCTCATCTGAAAGACACAACACCTCTTATACCCTTGAGAGTGGAGGGGAAGGGAGAGGCTGGGATTTCAGGAGCCCTGCAGCTTCTCACTGCTCTCAGGGAGCAGGACACCTGTCAGAGCCCAGTACGGTCAGAGCACATGTGGGGATCTCCAGCACCCTGCATCAAGGAAGCAAGATTAGCCCCACAATGTCATTCTAGCCATTCTCCACTGTGTGCTAAATGTTGGTGAGAAAAAGGGGAGCTAAAAGACATAGCACACTTCATCTCTGGCTTTACATCCTGTACAAACATTACATTTAGCCTGTATTTTGGCTCTATAAAATAAACAAATCTGTACTGCAGAAATGTCAGTTATATGACTTAGTGCTTTTAGTGGGCTTTGCATGGGAGACACTTGATTTACACCAGCTGATGAGCTGGCACAGTGTGTATTCTCTGCAGCTTTTATGAGATAGTTAATAAATAATTCAAAATTGCAGCGCTTCATATGGTGGTTGTGCCTCACAGAGGGAATGACTGCCATCACTGTGTTGAGAGACATATTTCAAAGACTCCTTACTTTGATTGCAAAACTCTGAAATGCTCCTTGGAAAAAATCCAGACAAACCCAAAATATGGCAACTTCTGGTCAGATTCCCACCCAATTTCAGTATTTCAGATCTGAAAGCTTTTAAAATTTTTATATGTCAAGGCAATTAATATTCCCTCATCAGCTCTTCAAGATGACATATGTAATGTCATCAGCATCAGGCATCCTCCTCCTCTCAGTTGCTGCTTTTCTCTTTAACTTTTCCAGTGCAGGCAACAGTCCACGTGCTGAACTCTATTTGGGATAGTAAAAGTCTTACCTTGTTTAGATGGCTTGTTCCCTCTTTTTCCTAGCAGGATGAATGGAGAATTTTGAACAGAGCATATCCCTGGCCTTAGGCTGACCCCACCAAGGGACCAGCTGTAAGACACTTCACTATTGCTGTGAGCAGATTTTGATACACCACTGAGCATCCAAGGAATTCTGTCTTCGCCCCCAGAATTCACACTTTGGCATAAATAATTTCTGACAGCGATTGTAATGCAAGTGTAATGATGGCGAGAGATGCCAGTTTGATAGATCTGGAGAGCTGTAGCCTGTGAGCCTCATTCTTCTCTTTCATGAGGACTCAAAGCGGGAATTTGATCCCATCCCCTATCTGCAACATCTGCATACACAGACTTCTCCCCGAGCTGGAGAGATCTGCTCTGGAGCCAGCCAGATAGTTTTCAGGCAGGGTAAATATAGCCTTTGGAGGAAGTTTTCCTGTGTAGGGAAGCCAAGGTTGCCTCTTTACAACTGGTTTCCACAGTTCAAACACCAATTTTCTCTGTTACATAAATTATTTTACTAGAACACTTTAATATCCAGTAATATTTTATTAAGTGAATCATGCAGCTGACAGAAGGTTTTTGTACTAAAGAAGTATACAGCTGTAAGGTTGAAGGGAATATCAATGGCTGATGTTTTCTGAAGCTCTCCCTTCTGGATTCTTTCTGCTATCCCTCCACAACTGGGCACAGAATTTCAAATGCGGCCTTGTCAATTCTGAGAAGGACTGAATAAATACTCAATTTCTTTTATGGAAAAATCCTCTTAATATAGCCCAGAATGAGAATTGTTTCCTCTGCAAAACATTACTTTTGACTCATCATGAGTTTGAGATCTGCAGTAATTCTGAGATCTTTCCTGCTGAAGTGTTGCCCAGCCACAAATATTCTGCACTCTGTATCTGTGTTTCAGTTCTTTTGAACTGGAATTTATTTCAACTTATGAAAGCCACTCAGAAACTAAGCATTTTGTCTGTGCAGTTCCCTGAGCTTCATGTAGTTGCAAGGTAGAGACACAGGCATCTCTAGGGGGCAATTCATCCCAACTGTCCAAGATGCTTGGATTTCATATGAACTGTTGCAACTTGTCTTTCAAGAATTTCATCCTGTTTGGACTACTTTTTCTCTCAAGATCACATTGAATTCTGAGCTTGTAGACCAAGTACTTGTCAACCTTTTCACCTTGTTGTCATATGTGTAGGATATAAAGATCTTATTTATAGTACCTGTCTTTAAGTGATCCCCTTTATTGGTAGGTATGCTTAGAGTAGGGATTCCAATTAGCTATATATGATCTTGTAGGTGTTTTACCTAAACTCTACTTCCGTAGTTTGTTTATAAAAAGTGGTGCCTGCGTTAGGACATCTTGCAGGGACTATTTCTGCAATCCCTATATTCAGGAGGCTGTCAACCATGTCTGAAAAGAAAATTTGGTGGGCTTGATATGATTTTTTTTTTGGATTCACCTACAGAAACTTTTAATACATTAATTATTTTCTCTACGTATTTACATTTTTAAAAAGAATGACTGAAAATTAGGCTCCCTGGTCTTCTAACTCCTGCTTTTAAAGTATGATGAGATTGACTTTTTTGAGATTCATATAGTCATCCATGAATCCTCAAAAATAATCACAACAGGTACAGTTTGCTCTAGATAAGTTCTTAGCAGTGAACTTGATGGTATGCAACGTCTTTCATTCTTTAAACACATTTTCCCCCTTTCTGATCTCTCAGTTTTTTAAAAAAATAATTAAAAAAAGTGATTAATGTTGACGTATCGCAAACAGTGAAACAACTAACAGTCATCTTCTGCCTTCTCTGTGGAATTTTCTTCTTGGTAAGGAGTGAAACTCTGTCTTCCTCTGATTTCTAATGTGTAGCCGGATTTTATTCTTGTTTCTTGTATATTTTTGCTGTAGCTTTTCTAGTTTTATCCATGTGCTTTTTGTTCCCATCCTTAGTTGCTTTTCCTTGATCTCAGTTTTTACGATTCCTCTTCAACTTTCACATCCTTAAGGAGTTCCCGATGGAGCCATATCAGCCTTTCACTCTACTTTTGAACTCTCCCCCTTCTCAGGTTGTCTCATTTAGAAACTCTGCCTCTTTGTTTTCCTGTTCCTTTTCCTGACAAGATCTTCCAGTTCCTTGAGTTTTTGTGTAAACTATGATCTCTATTGTGCTATTGTCCCAATTAAAGAAAATTCCATGATTTCTGATCTGATCTTCTCAGTCATTGTCATAATCTAGAATAACCTCTCCTTTTGTGCCACCTCTTTCTTTCTGAAGTAACAAATTATCCTCCAAGTATGCTGCAAATATATATCTTCATCCCAACTGACAGTTAGTCAAATAGCCTTTAAATTAGTCTTTGAATGCTTCAGGAGTTTTCTATCAGGAAGTAGAATTCACATGTATTCATAGTATTTTGCAGTGTTGAAATCCCACTTTTCTGTTAGCTTTCTTTCACCAAGAAATAAATACAGGAGATATTTAGATCTGTTTCTTGCCTTCTCCTGCACTTCAGAACAAATGTATTTGTTTTTTGTGTACAAAGGAATTTCCCTATTTGTTGTTTGTTTGTTTGTTTGTTTGTTTGTTTTTGTTTCGTTTTTTTGTTTTGTTTTGTTGTTGTATGGGTTTTGGGTTTTTTTGTTTTGTGTTTTTTTTTCCCCTCAAGCTTCTGTACCAATATTCAGATCTTGCAATTTAGCATATTGTTTCTTGTGATGTCTCTGCAATGTCATTTTCCATTAGAAGGCTTCAAGGCGTAACTTAATATTATTCTTCTCAAGGACCATCCTGCAAACACAAAACATTTCTGGGACCAACCTTTAATTTCTTTGGGAAATACTCAGTTCACCATAATGCTGCTACTTCACTATAAAGGAGCCACTTTATCCAGGAAGAACACAATGTATGTCTGTCTTTTTATAAAGTATAACCTCTGTTACTTAACTTTTTGCTGATCCACATCCTTCCCCCCCTCTATCCCACTACACATAGCATGTACTCAATGCTAGTAGTTTCTATACATTACTCTAGAGCTAATTGCTTGGTGCCTACAACACTAATTAGGGCAAATTTAAAATTGAATGTTGAATTTTATAAGCACTGCAGAAACTCAAGGATATTTTATTATAAAACTGATTTTTCTGGTTTTGTTTCAGTTATAGTAGGGGACATCCTACTGCTAATTATCCTTCCATAATTTTCAGTCTGGATTCTATCCTCACATCCACTAAATTATTATTACAAAATATAAAATCTTTACATTATACACAATATTAAAAAAAACCCAAAGCAACAAACCCTACTGTGGAATACTGTATGCTTTGTAGAGGATGCGCAATGGTGAATGGTTGTAAAATAAGTTAGTTTTACATACGCATTTCTGCAGAAATAAATCAGCCACTAGAGAATCATTCTCTTGGAAACCAAACAGTGCGGGTGAGTAAAGAGGTTTGGGAGTAGGGATAATCAGCCATGGCTACATCTGCACAGCAAGGACCAACAACAGTCTATCCCAGAGCATTGCATAATACAACAAAAGTCTCCCCCTTAACCTTGAATCTGTCTTTCTTTGAGCGAAGTCCATATTTAGGTCATTGCTCCCAAACACACAAGTGTTACTTTCTTAAAAAAAAAAAAAAAAAGGTCAAGCTGAGTCCAGCTGACCCCTTTCTTGTTTCCCCTCACACTCAACTTTATTTAAAAAAAAAAAAAAGGTCAGCATGTTACAAGCAACTCATGTGAAAGAAATCTGGACATGAACAGATAAGGGATGCAGCATGATCTTTGCTGCCATTTAATCTTTCATTGTGCTTCCTGGGAGACCAGACTCCAGCTACAATGCCATAATTAAATAAAGAATTATGAAATACCCCCTGCCTCTGTTGGAACACTCCCTCCTCTCCTTTAGGTTACTCCTGTGAATATTGGTCAGACAACACTGAATATCCACAAGAAACTTTGCCAGTTTTTCTGACATTGGAGCTCAGATTTTATTTTCTGCTGTGCTAAACAATTTGTTTGCTGACTATTTATGACTCTCTTGTCCTGTTCTTTGGGAATGGAGATTGGGGAGCTTCTTGAAGTAGTGCACCCTTCTTTGCTAGCTGCCATGGTTAATGTCACTGATTCCCAGCTCTCCTGTCTTCACAAGATGTGTCCACTGGGCTGAAGGAGGCTTGAGTTGTCTTGTGCTCTTGTTACAGCAAGTTGGGTAGACCATTACATAGTCAACTATTCCTCCTGATGCAGAGCAGATGTTAGGGCTGCTTTACTTCTTGCCTGATTAAAACAGTTTTGTAGGACCAGAGGCATAACCTCCATTCACATCCTCTCATCTCACGTTTTGTGCTGGACCCAGAGATCTTGTCCTACCTCCCAAAAAGGATTTCTACATCTATTCCAGAGAGCAGCAACCTTGTGTCATAATGAGCATTTTTGACCTTTACTAAAACCAAGTAAAGCCAGGCTGTAAATGCAAAATATCGCAGAAGAAAATGAAAGATTTTTTTTTATTACAGCTATTATTACCATAGTAAAAGAGAAGGCAATATACTGACCTGTGGTGAATACAATTATGACATGTAATGGAAAATTATCAAGCTCTGAAGGTTTGGTCTGTATCAATTCTTAGCCCCAGTGGTAGCTTTGAAGTCCAATAGATGCAATATCCTCTCTGTATGTATCCAGTATGGTATAGGGATATAGGATAATTGTTCATATATAGGATATGACAACCTTTGGATGGATCATACATATATGCCTATGTATTTAAATCCTCTTTCCTGATTTAAGAAGAGAGGATTGCTTGGTCTGTACTATCTAGAATGCATCAGTCCAGGGCATTAAAACACAACAGAGAGAACAGAACCTTCAAAGCCACAGATTTATTGAAAGTTTTATCTATGCCTGGTAAAGAAAGTAATGCTTGCTTAATTTTCCTGCTAGAAAAAATTACAAATCTTCTTTGAAATAATTCAGAGAGCCACAGAAGTTTGAAAATGAGGCTGTTTCCTTTAGTACTATTTTTATTTGATCCAATTTTATTTTAAGTAGAAACTTTGCATTTCTAAAAATAAATAAGATGACCTAGAAGATGGCTTTTTTTTTTTTCTTTCAAACATACTCTTTCCTTTCTTTGCCAAATCACATATAACAGCTGCAGACTTTATAACATTATATAAATGTTCAGCCCGGCTATAAAAGATTAAATATAAAATTCTTGTGCATAGAACAACTGGTATAAAGAAAACCAAGATTTAATTGTCTAAAAGCTGTTCATTTAATCTAACTTTGTTAATTGAAACCTTCATCAGGGAACAGAAAGAGTCTGTTTTCTTTGCAAGGTGCTGTAGAGGTGGTAGTAGTTCTGGAGAAAAAGTACAATGAGAGCAAAATTCCCTCTGGAGATATCTGGCTTGAGAAGAAGACAAAACTATAATTTTACTTTAGCTCATGGCTCCCCCTTAAGTAGGTTGGGAGTTAGGGAATTCTGTAAGAAAAGAAAACCTGGAGAACATTTACTGTTTTGTTCCAGCTCTGCAGTCCCACTGGACTCAGCTCTGTGCCAACATCATAACAGATAAGACAGTGGAAAGAGAGAGCCAAGAGTGAATAAGCTCACAGCTTGGGGATACTGCACTAAAGAAGATACATTTTGCAACGCGCACTGCTCTGCCCTTTTTTGCATCTATGCTACATTTAACAGCACATGATCTGTTTTCAAGATAGTTTCCTTCTGAAAGTCGTTCTTGCAGCCTAGTCCTGGGAGGTGTTAAGTGCCTTGAACTTCCACTGACGTCAGCAGGGGCCAAGCATGCAGCACCTGGGATGGGGCCCATTGCCCTCCCTGGTCGCCATCCCAGGTGCTCTAACGACATCTAGACACTTGCAGGAGCTGGCCCGTGCTTTACACCCAGCGTACCTGCCTCTAAATGTTGGTGCTCTCTGCTTATGGTTGCAAACACTTCTCTATCACAACCGCCCAGGCCTGCAAATGTTATTTCTCTGTGGCTCCAGCAAATGCTATTTATCACTGATTTCCATTAAAATCCAGACAGTGTTTAAATGCAGTTACTGGGCTTGCTGGAGTCTTCCATGGGCAAGCCATTGCATGTGCCATCCACGCTGTCCCAGCTGGTAGAGCAGTGGGATGAAAGGGACTTTTTACACTGCCTGTACCAATTGCTAAAGTAACTGAAGGACAGTGACGTTTGTTTTGGATGCTTCCTTCATGCCTTGCTGCCCGCTCTCCCAACAGCATTGCCACGTTCCTTGTTTCTCCTCTATCCTTAAGCTCTGTGTTTAGGGCTCATAAAAGAGTGGAGATGGCATTGTTAATACATATTGGGAAGGTGAAAAGCAGTTCCTGCATGATATGGTCCAAATAGGCAGAGATGCCTCCAAGGAAGGGACAAGTTTCCAGTGTCTTCCAGAAAAGAGAAAATTTTGCTACGTAAGTAAGGACTTATTTACATTTTTAAAAAATAACAGTCTGATTTTTTTGTTGTTCTAGTATGATTTTATTGACAGCACATCTGAACAAAAGTTTTCAAAATGTCTGAGCAAGTGATCCTACAGCAGGGTGAGTGACTCTCAGAAAGGACACAGAGCAGAAGGAGGGAGGGAAAGAAGACATGGGAGGATGCTCCCTTTTAGTGGAGAGGAGTGAGTGTGTCGCTGTGCTACAGGCATTTGCATTGCATTTGCATTGCGCAGCTGCCACCAAAATGTCAGACAGGACAAGACTTGATGTGAGGCTGAGCCCAGAGGAGTCCTGTTCAGGAGCTGAGGCATGAACCTCCCTATGCAACAAGTACAGAGGGACTTTTAGTCTCTGGTGAAACTATTGCCATCTGTTCTGATTCCTGAGTGCTTGTGTTGAGCTACACGACTGTCTGAAAAGCTGCTAAACCCTCGGCAGCCCAGTGATTGCAGGAAATGGAGCTGCTCTGTTTTCTTGGTCCTTGCTTGTGTCTCATGTCTGGTGATTTCAGCTAGGCTCAGTAGTAAAAATCATGGAAATTACATGTCCCTGAATGCCTCCAAGCTTGGACACTGAGCTGGAAGTGGTACAACAAGGAAGGTATAATCATGACTTCCTCAGTAGCCAGTCCTAGCTACAGGAGAAGGAAAGGCTCAGAGCTGTTGCCACAGCATCCTGAAAGATGAGAATTTTTTCAACTGTTAATTATTCAGGTTTTCCAAGCTAGTGTTTTGCTTCTCTTCTTTGGCCTGCTCCCCCAAGAAAGTCCTGTTTGTTTAAAAATATTGCTTATGAGTGGGGAAGCATTGCTCTGTCTCAAGTATCCAGATGGTGCAGTTTAGGTCATGCCGACCAGATGCAGAGATTCCAGGACTAGCAAAGACCCGAGCGGTGAATCCACATGTTCCAGCCCATAGGCTGAATGGGGACTTATAAGCTGGAGTCTGGAAGTAGTTTAATTGTATTCACCTGGGACTGAGCGATTTAATGTCTCTCCTAGACCTGCATTACCCGGGCACAATACTGCACAAGTGGGAGTATGCTGCACCTGGAGCAAAAATAGTTTATGTCTGGTGAAGGTTGTGTGTCTCTTCTCTACCCACCTGCCCACTCATGATTCTGGCATCAGCATTAATAGAACCATTTTGGGTCTACCTAATTCTGCTGCTGTCCTTCATTTCCTAGGTTTCTGGGAATGCAGCTGGATCTGTCAATACTAGACTTCTGTAGCAGATACCCTGGATATTGATTACAAACCTTTTTTTTTTTTTTGTCTGACAGCAGTCTTGCAGAAGTCTTAAGGTCTCTTCTACATCTCACTTCTTCCCTTTCTTCTCTACTCAGTATTTAGCACCTTCCTTCATCTCATTTTCTAACTCTTGCCACCTTTCTCTTCAAACATTCTTTTCTTCTTCCCTTGCTCCCAAATTAATGTTTTGATACTGACAATGTGGGTGCTTGCATCTTGACTTCTTTTGTAGTTAATGAAAGGAAATTGGCACTTTTAGCATGATTCATCACACCTATCTTCAGCTGCTTGCATTAAGATGAGACTAGTTATGCCCTAGAAGTATGTACATTTGCTCAGGTGAATCCCAGCCCTACTGCCTAATTCTACCTCTTTTGCCTTCACCGGTACTCTGCATTTTTGGCTACTGATTTCTCTATCTCTCTCACTATTTCATAACCTCCTGAAGGTGTCTTCTTCAAATTCTACCTGCTCCTCAGACCTCTCTACAGTCTACTCAAAACCCATTGTTCATTCTTGTCCATTTTCCTCTGCACTTTTCATATAACTTCTCTATTAACTTCTGCACCACAAGCTCCTTTCTAATCACACTTCTGACTACCTTGACTCAGGAGGACTGACTATGGTCCAGAGCACTTCCCTGCCTTCTTCTGCTCTTTAAACATTCCATTCTTCAAAGCTCTTTCCTTGGGGAACTCTTGAACATCTGAACTGTTTTTTAAATTCAACTTTTTGCTGTTGTTGATAGCCTCCCTTGATATATGCTTCTCCTCCTTGTCTTCCATCACTCTCCTCTTAGTTCTTTTCCACCTTCATAGCTCTTGTTCTCTAGTCTCCTAATTTCTCTTGAAAATCCTCAGAAGACATTGTCAAATTCTTATCTTCCTCTTGCTCTTTACTTTTCTCCTTTCCTTTGGAGACATCATTTGATCTCAGAGATATAGCAAAACACTACTGTTAGAACTTTCAAAGTTGTCTCTAAATTGAGGATCCTGTGATTCAATCTGTCACCTCATTTACCTCTACTGTCTTAGTCAGAAGGTTGGCTGTCACCTCAAGCACAACTTGCTGTCTCAAACTTCACTTCATACCACTGACAGCAATTTACACCCCTTTCTGCCACTCAGGTGTCTCCTCCATTGCTTCATCTGAACATTTCTGTTTCTTCCTTCACAACATTTGCCAAATCTACTCCCCAGTCTCTGTATTAACAGTGCGTTGTGTTAATATACTAGCTGTCATGATGAAATGTGTCAGTTAACTGATGATGTAGAAAACACAATATATGGAAATAAGATTGTAGCCAAATGCAGTAACACAGATCCCAAAAAGTTTTCTGTGGCACCTATGGAGGGAAAAAACTTCCCCAGTGCTGGATGCACCCACATAAAAGGATGCAATCTGTTAATTAACTTACATCTGTAAGAAGCATACATATCTTTACAGAGTTAGAGCTTACACTGTGCTGCTTATGTCACAGACTTGGATGTCCACAGCAGTATTTATATTGAATGTGTCTCTGAAACAGATCCTGAATTTCAGACGGAGTTTGGGAGTCCGTAATTTTTCAAGGATTTGTCAGATGAATCTGCTGACAACTTTAGCTGCTATTCTCCTTCAGCATCCTTCAGCAAAACTTGCATTGAATTTCCTGGGGTGATATGCATCACACAGCTCTCTGCTTAAGACTAAAGTCTGTGGCAGGTAGTACAGATTTCAGTTTCTTAAACTAATAGCAAAAGAATCCATATACAATTCACTGTCTGAAGCCCAAAAGCATATAGGTCTAAAATAGTGCTTCTTTATTGCAAAAAGAAAGTTTTATGTTCCAAAGTTGCTCCAATCCTGGATAAAGCTAAATGTTTTTTCCAGTCATTTCACTTGTCCCTTTATTTAGTTATTTATGTTTGTTTTTTTTGTTTTTTTTTTTTTCCCTTCCTGTGTTCTTGTGTCTCTCCAGAACTCTGCTCAATGATACTTTTCTCATTTTAAAAAAGTGAACAATCTCTTTTTCTGGCATATAATGACCAAGTGGGCACATTTCACTAGAACTCATATCTCAGGTCAGTTTTGAATGTAACATGTTTGGATTATTATTAACAACACACTCAGATTCTCTGAAAGTGGGACTGAGAAGAGGAAAATGGTCTCATGACCTTCAAATGGATCCCAGCATATCCATACTCCATCACCCTCTGTAGTCCCCAGCTGCACAATATGTCCTGCAGCAGCACTGGGTGGAAAATGAAATTTTCAAACCTCTCAGAACATCAAATAAGTTTATGTTCAGGTTCCTGATTTGAACAAAGATTCAAGGACCTCTTATTTTATCTGAACTTTTTTCACCCAGCCTTGAAATAACACTGGTTTTTGTTTTGCTTGAGAAGGAAAAAATTCTTAGCATGCGTGTGACTCAGAAGAAAACCTGTTTGTTTTCTGCAATAAGTAAACGATGAATCATTGGTGGTTTACCACATTTATTTCACTGCACATGAGATGTGTTGTGCAGTTAAATTTGGTAAGTCTTACTACTTCAAGGTCTGATTCTGCAGCCCTTGCTTTCACTGGTGCCTGTAGAGAAATCATCTGCAGAGAAGGAGTCTGACTGAAGTGGTAGGGAGCCAAAGCCAGTGGGTTCAGTCCTATGCCATAGGGCAGGAATGCTCAATTTGCTCCTCCAGGAAGAACAACATTCAATTAACAGCACAATCTGACAGCTTCAGGAAAGGTCCGGCTGGAAATAAGAGTATATTTCAGAAACTGGAATAAGCTAACATCCCGGTGCTCCTCCCGAAGGGAGAGGAGACTGAGAACAAATAGACTCAGAAAGCCTATATGTTTCAGGACACAGTAATCCAGTTGTAATTAGCTGGTCTCAGCGAGGCTCTCTGGTCATCCTTCAGCGCGGCGGCTGCACAGGGCTACCCTGGATCACCATAAGCCACCTATTCCTCCTTCTGGGGTCACACCTGCGGCTGTTAACTTCAGATGCTTCCTCTTCATTTTAAGAAAGGCTGTTTAAAGTGCCTGTACTTTGATATACTGTAGGGAACAGACCTATATTGGCAAAAGATGGACCAAATGACTTCATAGTCCCTTTCTATCATGGATTCCTGCAATTTCTTCTCTGTATTTTCCTGTTAACCCTGCCAGTGCCCAACTGTGTGATACAAGTAGCAGCTCACAAAGCAGTCAGTAATACAGACTTGATACTTGTATAGCATATACCAGAAAATCTCAGAGAGTCTCCTTTCCTAACTAATGAAAAATAAAATAAAAACGTGTTCTGTTTGGAAAAAAATGCCATTTATGTTTTGATATACTGGCAGATGTTAAAAGCTTCCAGTAGGCAGGGATCCTGGCATGCAGATGTGGTGAATGACTCATTGTACTCAGGCAATGGACAAATGAAGTTGGATGAACAAAGAATCAAACCATGTTATGATTCATCCCTTGAATGAAAATCAGAGCATTCAGGAGAATGCAATCTAGCTATTTTTTACACTTTGTACTTTTTTGGTGACTAATGAGGCCTAAACCATCGAAAGAACAGCTTTGGTAATTCGGATGCTATATTTACATAGAAAGGAAACTTCATCGGAAACATTCTTGTAGGCATGTCAGGGTCAAAATCCATGCTGTGGGGTGTTTAACTTGACTTTTGGATCAAACTATTACTACAGTAATGTGAATGATGAAGCTGATGAAGGATAAATTGAGTATAATATTTTTTGAAGCAAACTGATAAATGGAAAAGAGATTTTATACTGTTAAAATAATGATAATAAAGAGGATGAAAATCATTGGTATCTGGTTGCTAATCATTATGCCATATGCTAGCAAACCTGCAGAGTTTATATATTTGCTTCAAAATGTTTTACCTGGATAAATCTATTTAAAGGTTTAATGTATAAGATTTAGTGCCCTACAAATCTTCACAGCAGCTGACAGCTTCCTTGCCATTCGAAGAGATGAGCTTGGAAGATGGAAAATAAAGGTCTCCCTAGGGACAGCAGATGGGGTGAGAATGATGAGGGAAAGGGATTTATCATCAGATGATTTGAGCTGAGATTTAGAGTGAAAATTACCAAACAAGATAGGGACTTACAGATGTCACTTCTACAAACCAGGACAATCAATAAGGACTTAAACACTAGATTCTAGAAAGGAAGAGGGGAAACTGATGTTTTGGCTATAGAATAGTGCTCTGGAATTTAACTTGCTTTACCATACGTATAAATATATGGTAACATTTGGGAAGTGTGTAGGAAGTGTGTTAGGAGCTGGATGGGAGGAGGTAAGGAATGGCAATGCTGTGAGAAATCTGAAAAAGTGTGAGTGCAAGCTGCGTGTCTTTCAGAAAAACTCATCTGAAGAGGAGCTAAAACACAAAACAATCCTCAGATCACTTTCTGATCTTTCCTTAGGGCTATATTTTGGGCTCAGAGGACATCTCCATATATGCTAGCAATCAAGTAGTCACAGCTACAGTGCTGGTTTCTCTCATGGTTAATCTCCTCCCTCACCCCCAGCTCTAGCGCTACAGTGAAGTCATTACACTAAACGCCTGACATCCCAATAGCTTCCATAGCAACAGAGCATGACACCCTAAACACAAGATTAGGTACTTAAGCAGAGACTGCATAAAAGAGGAAATCGAGTTGTGAGGGCGAGGGCTGTGAGCTGGACACACGTGACACACATACCTGCCCTGCTCCAGTGAGGGAAGAGCAAAGCTGCGGTAGTAAAAGCTGGCAAACTGAGAGCCAAGCTGGTGATTCAGTTTGTGGCACTCCAGGGAGGCATTGCTGGAGCGCTGTTATCCTTCACCACTGAAGGCAATTTTTGTCTGGCTTCCTTCTGCCAAAGTGCTGCATACTTGAGCCGTCTGTGCTATCCCTCAGTAGGCTAGGCTTGAGCACTGACAAAAACAGCACCATAGCTAAGCAGGACTATAATGCTTCCTGTACGCAATGCACTTCAGCCAAATTCATGGTTCATTGTAATCTAAGATGGTCATACAGTAATTTAGACCCCCTTGAACTCACATTCCCTTATGCAGTTGGATTTCCTGAAGATAAAGCCCTGTTGACATGGGAAAGTTTTACTGGTGATATAGACAAAATTAAGCTGGTGTAACCACACCCTGAATATCTTTTGAGTGTGTGGAGACTCCTTTGGGTGTAAAAGTGACCTTTCCAGTTTAACCTATACCTCTTCTTGTGCTAAATGAGAAATAGATTGATACTGTATTAAAGGATTACCCCTACTCTGAGCATAGACACCTCTACTGAGTTAGTAAATTTAGGAGCCCAGATGCCCCACAAAATCTCAGGGCAGGTGAGTGTATCTGGAAGGTGACTGAGGGTTTCAAAGTTATGAACCTAACCACTGTTGCCAAACTGGTGTGCTTCTGTATTTATCACAATTTTTAACTAGATTGCCTTTTTCCGTCAGCCATGTGATTAGTTTCTCTAGGCTAATTTAAACAGAAAATAGGTGGCATATCAGATAGCTAGTCCATCTTTTCTAACTTGAACTAGCTAAGTGTTAGTATCAGCTCAGGCTTAGCTGGTTCAGGAAGCAATTTGTAGTCACATAATGAGACCAATATCCTCTGAGGACAATCAGTGCTGTTGCAAGGGTAGATTTTATTAGGGGGAGCTGAAAGCATAACTTTGACACGAAGGGTCTCTGTCCAGTATTATGTCTTTTCACAAGAAGAGGAGGTCAACTACTGAAAGAATAAAATCTGCCAGATTTTTAAGAATATGGACAAAAATATGTATTCTTTTCTGGCTGAACTCTTGGAAATCCTTGATGTTTTTTGGCTAAGAAATTTCAAAATAATATTTTGTTAAAGACAGCTCAAAATTCAGTCTGAAGAAGCTTAAGTGCTTAAAGTTTAATAATTTTCTGAGCTACTGAAAACATGGTGGGGAAATTGATGGACAAACTTAATGATAGTCGGTACTATTGGTGGTTGATAATGTGAATTCTTGTAGCTGGATAGAAGAGGTTTCTATGGTTTATAGATGTGGATACCCTTGTGCAGATGCAGCTCTAATCCACCTGGAATCCCTGAGTTTCTGGCCTCTGTCATACCTTGTGATAGTCTTGGTAAATAGACCACTAATTAGTGGGGTTTTTGTTGGACCTGATTTCATGGATTTCTTTCTTTTTCTTGTACAACACAGGCAGCTCAGTGGGAGTCTGCAGCTTGGTTAGCTTCCCTATCTTGATCAGAAATCAAGGTTAGATCCAGTTAGCCTAATTTAGACATCTAACTTGTTATTATTTTATGAATCCGATGAAGTAGCTCTCTCAGAGTAACTGTACCGCTTGCTGTTGTGGTCAACAGAAGAGCTCAAGTGACTTTGAAGGTTTCCAGAAGAGAGTCTAAGTGGCCAGACCTTTTCTCTCTGCAGCCCTTCAAAGACACCTATGTTCCTCCTTCTGATTGTAAAGGGAATTTAAACACTTAACTCCATGTCACCAGGTGCCTAAAGTTTAGGTGCCAAGTGAGTGCTTGAACCAAGTAAATACATTTCTGTTTCAGATTTATGGAGTTTAACACCATATGAATGCATATACATGCATATATATATATATATATATACACATACATATATATTTATGTATGCTTTTATCCAAGTTGGCATGCTTTTTTTTTGATAACTTTGTATTTATAAATATCAAAAGTTTTTATGGAAACACTGGTTTTGTATTTCTGATTTCCATTTTGACACAGTTCACAAATGCTACGCCTCCCAGAAGCACTAGCTCTCTTACCTCTTATTAAGTTCGCCAAGCTGGCCTCACTGTGTCTGGTTTGCATTCTTTTTTAACCATCAAAAATTTACTGCCAAAAAGTAGCACGTTTCAAACTGCACAAGTTACAGAAGCAACAGTAGATGATTCATTGGTTGAACTTTAACTTGAGTACTCAGCAAGAAAATACCATGCATGGGTCTTTGTGGTAAGGGCAACAGATGCAATGTTTTCTTTTTGTGTGCACAATTATTGTAAATTGGAGCTTTCAAGTCTTGATCGCACTGTAAAGAGGTGTGTCTCCACCATTGCCTATGTATGGTAAAGATGTCCTGTAAAATCCATTCTTTATATTTAAACCACCCCTTTTGCCTGCCAGTGAACAGAAGCCAAGAAAAATAGTTGTGAATATTTCACAAAGCCAAATATTTTGCGCACAATTTTTTCTGAAATTAAACTGCTACCTAAACTGGGTAGCAAATATTAGTTCTAGCCAGCTATGGAAGAAAACTCAACTTGATTTCATCTTTTAAGCTCACCACAACACTTTAAATGGTTCCTTCTGTCATTTGGCATGGAAAAAAAAAAAACATTTTAAGCTAGCATGTATTTATTCTGAAGCAGTAAAAAAAGCAAAACTTCTGAAAAAATAAAGAGAAGCTGTTCACAAGATGTAAACACACAGTATATATTTCACATGTTTTTCTGTGGAGACCCAAAACCTGAATCCTTCTGGCTAATTTTGGAAATTAAATATCCCATGACATTCTTCATCTGATAGTGTCAGGCTTGTGTATTCTGGCAGAAACCTAAATGTTGAACTCTTCCTAGTGTAAGAAGACACATCTCAAACTTCATTTTGGTTCTCAGTTTATCCAAGTACTAGTTATGTATTTAGTTTTAAAGCATATAAATGGACCCATTGAAACTGATGTGCTGTGAGAGTTACACACCAGACAAATGACCAGATCTGACTTTGATTGTGGCTGTGCAACTTGACAGAAGCTAATGGCATCGCTGAGATATAACTGAGGGCAGAATTTGGCCCTGGTCCCGTGCTTGTCATAACTTACCATACTAAGCTGAATGTTAAAGGTTTTGTACAAGGAACTCCATGCAGAGTTCTGATGATTAATGTGATCTGGACACAGAAATTCCTGTGGGCTACAACTGAAAATTCATTCCTCTATTTTGATGGCTGTTCATTTTAATATAAGACTTTGATACCACATTGTGCCGACAACTGTAGAATAGTCTGGCTACTTATATTTATCACTTTGAACTTCTGGAGGCTTGTGAAACTGTTATGGAAGCTAGGCACTGGGCACTGCATGCAATTCCAAAGTACCCAGAAGCTTAAAGCTGATGTTTATGCCTTCCTTTGAATTTTGACAAGTGCTGAGAGATGTTGTTTAAGCTTCTGTAGAGAGTATTAGTAAATTTGAAAGGAAAGTAACAAAGGATATTTCTTTTTATGTACATACCAATACAGCCAGGGCAGACAATTAATAACATTTTTCTTTGGTAATGTACACAAGAACATAACCGTGATCCATTATACTGGGAAATGTAAACCCCAGCTAGTTCTGTTTCTTGTATGGGATGTTTTACTGAAGAAAACATGGTATTATACTGATAGGATATTTGAATCTGGTACAGACATTATGAACTGCTAATTTGCTGTCAGAACAACCCCAAAGGCTTTCCTTCAAATTGGGCTGGCAGCAACAAGGGTGTGAGCTGAAAATCTTAATGACACGAAGGCCATTCTTAGCTGCGTTTTTTTCCCCATCTTTTACCTGTAAAATATTTCTTTTAAAATTCTGAGGTGTAGATCACCAGTGCAGGACACTCTTGGTATATAAAAGATCTGAGTATTGTTTAGTCTGTCCTATGGAGTTATCCACCTGACCTAGCAAAGTGGTGATACCAAGAAATTTGGTCTTTGATCCTTGAACTCCGATTACATTTATAATTCCACTGGTGAACCAACCATGTATGGACATTTAGCACTGTGTGAGCAAAGGGACAGGAAGGATGGCACACTGGGTATGATGTGATTACAGCTGCTCGGAGGCAACACTGTTTGCATGGCACAGATGTCACCTGCATGTCTTGTTACACTTTTTCTAGGCAGCGGTGTGTGTTGGAAAGATAATACCTTGTGTCCTTGTGGAGCAGCAACAAAGTGCTGCAGTGTTTCTTCAGGTCACCTCCATTTTCTGCTACTGCAGAGAAGATGAGAAAGGGGAAGGAGGAAGAAGGAGACATTTTCAGCTACAAGACTCATTTAGATGTCTGATACAAAACCCAGGAGTGGACACACTAGACGAAAGCAAACCATGACGTGTACTGATGCAGCTTATCAGAAGGAAGCTGCTCTGGGGCATTTTGCAAACTATTGGACTTTTTGTCTGTCTGTGCTCTACATCTTTATCAACACAACTACTGAGTGCTGAACTCAGGTGCAGACCAGCCTCTCCAAACTCTGGCCCAGCAAGTCATCTTGAGTAGAAGTGTCGGGGAAGTGAGTATGGGTGAAATGGAGAAGGCTCTCATCGTCCCATAAAATCCAGAGCTTGTCAATACCAGAAGAGAAGGAAAGTTGCAAAACATGTTGGCAGGAGTGCAACCCAAGTGAAAAATCAGTACAGGATTGCCAGCTGAATTGCACTCTTTAAATCCGTGAGCCAGTTTCTGTTCTCATAGGGTGCAAATCTGGACCAGCTCTCCTGACTCCAGTGAAGTATTTCAGGATTTATATCTTCTGAGTGGAGCTGAATTTGGCCCTCTCTTGTACAGACTGGAGTTATACTGTCACTCCACAAACTCCAGTATTTTTAGCAGCAGTTGTCACATCTAATCAAACACAAAATTTAGCAGGATGAAGTGAGAAAAGTGCATAGTTCAGGAGATTTAAAGCCAAAATTCCAAACATTTTATCCAGTCTCTATACTGACAGATAAGTAAAGAAGTTTGTATATGTATATATGTATTTAAGAGTTATTTACTGGTACTTTTATGCTATTACCAACACTCCACTTCTGAAATCTCTAGCAGACACCTCCTATCCTGGGACTAGTTCATTAAAAAAGAACCCAACAAAACCACCAAACCCTCAACAATGATATGTTATCTTTAAAGTGAACCATTTACAATGTTAATTCAAAGAATAACCACATTCATTTAACAAGAGAGCTGAGACAATATTATGTAATCTATTTTCCAATGCAAATTCCAAGTCGTAAATGCTCACAGTTTTTATAAAGAATCTAGGACCCAAAAGCTGATCATATAAATTAGCTGATAAAAGACTTAGAAAAAGAGATAACAATAGTAATTCATAAGCAGAACCATGTGTATACATAGGGAAAAAAAGTTTGGTTCAGTAGGCTATTCCTTATTGTCTGTTCATTACTGATTATTCACTTATGTTTGTCTTTTAATTCCCCATATCAAATCTTTTCAATTTATCATCAACTATGGAGATTGGCTGACATATGTTTGCCTAGTCCAATCTGGCGTGAGGCAATATCACAGCTGGAGGTATTTAATGGAAAAAAAATGACTTATCCAGAGTGTATTTTCAGTTATTCAAATCATATAAAGTTGGTAATCTTGAATAATTGATTTTAAGGTGTTGGTATAATGTCTCCACAATTTTAAGGAAAAGGCTTGGAATAAAGCAGGAGGTATCAAAGAGGTGAATTAATTGAGAATCCTGAATTCTCAGCGAGCATCTTGAAAAAAAATAATAAGTACAGCCTCCTGTACTTGTTAATTTACTGCTGGACTATCTGGGGATTTCTTTAGACTTTGGTTACCGTCATGAGACTGATTTGTCGAGAAGAAATTTTAAGTCTGCGTTGCAAAGAGTGACATGGGAGTGCCAAATGCGACCATGATTTTGTCATCCAGTCGTTCTTTGAGAAAAAGCTCAAGTTTTGCAGTTCCTAAAGCAGAGGCAAATATCTGTGAAAAGACACTGAAGTTGAGACTGATGTGAGGTTTCAAATTAATAGTTAATTCTTTAAAAACTAATTGTAGTTAGAGACACTCTGGAAGGCAAACTTCAAAGCTACACCTATTTTTTTCTTGCAGAATTTCAAAGATCTCGAGGTTTCCAGTTACTTCTTATGTACCTTTCTAAAATGGCTGTATATGTGCAGTTTTAGCTTTTTTGTGCATACCACCCCCACCCTTACATGGTCCCGCTGGTATTTCTAGCTGAAGTTGTACAGCCTGACTCACTCCACACGTTAAAGAGAGTCATGCTGCTGATTTCAGTGGCTTTTTGAGAAGCCTTGAGGAACCAAATGAATTCTGCCTTTTCTCCATTTCATTTTGTACTGGTGGTTGAATGGCAGAAATGTGGAACAAGATAGTCCACATGGCTGCACGTTTTCTGAGTTTATATGGGGTGGCTGAACATGCTTTACCATGTGTTTGAATATCAACAACTTGCAAACAGACAGTCTCTGTGGAAAAAAACCCTCATAGTAAAAGGAAAAGCTTTTGCTGTAAAATTTTACCTGATAGTTCATTTTTTTTAAACTTTAACCATCAAGGAAAGAATAAAAGTTTACTGGTTGGACTGGGGTGAGGGACTGCCACAGTGGTACCGTGTTTCCACTGTAAATCTAACATGGGAGAAAAAAGTGTGGCGAGGGCTGGGTGAAACATGGCACATATGTTATTAGAGAAATGCGGGATCTGAGAAAATAACTTCCAAGAGGATCTGTTTGGCTATTTGACAGGCTGGGGAGTATTTCTCTGCTTGAAGTGAGGCAGACTGCAGTGAGAACAGGGGCTGACTTGACAGTCCCAGTGACAACTCGCTTAGTGACATAGCAGAAGGAGCTCTGCCATCCTTGTGCCCCTTTTCCATGCTAGTGACAAGCCACCAGCCTCCAGAGGAGCCTTAGACCATCTTGGGGTGAATTCCGTGATTCAGGGTTCTGTTAATGGGTAGGCTGTGCTTTTCCACTCTGTCCAGGTTTCTCCTATGAAAGTGCACAGATATTTTCATGAAGCACATTCACATGCCATGTCCCTTCCCATGCCTCTTGCACCTCCCTCTCCCCAGGACATCGTAGCCTCTCTCTTAAGAGTGGCTGATCTGGCCCAAGTCCCCACCTGTGTGAAACTCCAGGTTCTCATTGCAATCCTGGCAGACAGACCCCTCTCACCTGGACATCCCAGTTTTGGCCCACACCAGGAACCTGTGCTCTGGGGTTTGTTCCCTCTCTACCCTCTCCCTGACCTCCACTGCTTTTCCAAAACACACTCCTGTAGTGTCTTTGGCTGTCACTTGCTGTCCCAGAGCTGCCAGCACCAGTTGCCATTTTTCTAACCTTAAGGGTACCTTTGTGAACATATACCGGTCCCGCTGGATACTCCTCCTGGAGCAGTAGCACTTCTAGCTGTACATTGCAGGAGGTGCCTTTTGAATCTCTTCTCACCTGGGATCTCTGCGGAGACTCTGCTCTGTTCTTGGCCCATCTTCCTACAGCATTTCTTACAAGATTGTTGTTAATATATTGGGTAATTTATTTTCCTTCTGTATTTCAAGTTGTCTTCCCCCCAATATATCACTTATAGACAAGTCTGTCAGATCTCTTTGGATGTCCTGTTATCCGAGATCAGTGTTGTACGGCATGGCCTGCAGTGCATGAAATCAGAGCAAGCTGTATGCTTATGCCGTGCGGCATAGCTAATCATTCTCAAATGCTATCATCAGTTATCTTGGAGGAGTTAAAAAAACAGAAAAAGACTCAAGCAGCTTGTGACTGATTTAATCTTTAAAATCAGGAGAGACTTTGCAGTGATTAAAGAGCCATTTCCTGAGTACATATTGATATGAGTTTCTTCCAAGTCAAATATGAGGGAGACTGACAGGCATTCAGTCTTGGTCTGATTGGCAGGTCCCAGCCCCATGAACAGCGATCTCTTTCCTGCTCTTGTTTAAAGGCGTTCTGGGGTGGTCTGTATTTAATACATAACCATCTCAAGTAATGGCACTGGTATTTTCTATTGTAATTGACAAAATTGCACACTTTAATTTTCAGCATCCATAAGGACAGGTGGAAAGTTTTATTCAGAAACTGAAGGCTTTGTGTTGTTTTCCAATAGCTTCCAGAAGCCAGTCACTTTGGGAGCAATTCTGCATTCCGAGGAATGCCAGAAAAAAATGTGTGCTGAAGAATTTCTCCAATATTTCTGCAGAGCACTGAGTCCTTTTTAACATAAATCAGTACGGCAAAGCACTGCAACCATGAAAAACAGTGTTGTGGGACACTGATCTCTGAAATCTGAAAGCACCTTTAGAAATTCTTGATCAGTACAGGGGCTACAGCATGGGGAGGATACTTGGGAAAAGGGAGTTTGGTCCATGTATTTCTACTGGACTATTGAACGAGCATGACTTTGTCATTTCAGTCCTCCAAGGATAGAGTTTCTTCACCTGTGCAATGGTGGCTGTGTTAACGATCTCCTTCACAAAGGATTTCAGGGTCTTCAAGTTTAGGATAGATACCTTGCAATATGGTGCCCAAAGTAACAGGAAACGAGACTCAGTGATTCAGATCTCTCTTCCAGTTCTGCATTCCTGAGGAGGTAGAAAGGTCTGTGTGAACTCGATGTTTTTATTAAGGATGGCCTGGATTATGAGTTTACAATAGATAATCATGTACAAATGGTTTTCCATTTTTAGATTCCCCTCCCTTCAGAGGCTGCCTCACTCACTGACATAGTTTTCCCCATAACTTCAGTGTGGCTTCAGGCAGAGACAGAGTACTTGCAGCTCTGGGAGACTTAGTGCTGAAACTTCCTCTGTTGCAATTGTTCACACAGTCCTCAGAAATTAAGTCACTCCTACTCCCATTCCTGTATCCCATATCCTTTCCCTTTGGAGATCCCAAACCTATCCTAACAAATCACTAAATTCTCAAAAATATCCAGCATACTCAGGCAAAACAACATTAGAGGTTTGGTCTGTTCTTTTTTTTTCCTCCCATCTCGTCCAGATCTGATACTGGAGACAAAAAACAGTTTTGCTGTCCAGATCATCCTCTTTCAGTTATTTACATTCTGTTTTATTGCTAACAGCTAATCAATTCAAATAAAAACAAATACTTCTCCAACCTCAAATGCGAATAATTTGTGTGTGCTTTTTTATATGACAGATAGCTGATAGCTATAATCCGAGGCAAACAAAAGTTTGCTGTGAAGAACTAAAAATGTACAAAGACACAAAAGAGAAAAGGGTTGAGGGATTCAGGAAGAAAAAAAGGGCTTCAGGGAGTCATTGTGATATTTGCAAAACAAAATTGCCATTTCTGTAAACGATTATTTAATTGTTGATATGAATTTAGCCTGGTGATAAAATTTTTTCCTGGCTCTGACAGACATTCTCTAGTGGAAAGAAATAAATCTGGTGAGTTTGAATTATGTGCAATTGGATCACTGATTTACTCTAGCTTCAGCATCGGTTGGATGTCATTGTACTTTCTGTTATACTTCTATATATGAAAATGCAATTTGAAAAGTATTAAAGCTGATTAAATGTGACATCTCTCAACATAATGCAAACATGAAAGGCAATTCCAGACTGTGGGACACACCTCTTGAGTGCCTTGCTATTCTCACGGATGCTGGAAAATGTGCTTTTGTCTCAGAAAACGTCTTTTGCTACCTACGAGTAATGGAAGTTTGTCACAAACTATAATTTGTCTGAGTGCAGGACAAAACCTGAAACATACTCATCAGATAAAAGTAATCAGAGTTATCATACAGGAAGAAGTTAATGTTGATCTTTTTTATATGTTTGCGGAAATACCAAATTCTAAAATTATTAATAGGCCAAATGCAGAAGACCAACCTTCACTTGATGAGTATGGGTGTACAAAACACAACGGCTGTGTATTTAGGAAGTGCCAGTGAAGTGCTGGGTGCCTCTGAACTCCGTTATGCAAGCTGAAGTCAAAGAGGCTATATCTTTTATTAGAAGATTGAAGTATTTAAATAGGAAGCATTGTTCACATTCAACTGTGAGAAGTAGAGCCATATAGGTGTTAGTTTACTCAGCTCAGAGCTGTGATAAATATGAGCATGGAGGTAAGTAGCACATTTCCAGCTTGCCTGGACCCTGAGGCAGAAATCCCTCTGGTTTCAGTGGGATAGGACATCTCCCTTATCTTCCTTTATTTTCTTCTTCATCCTAAATATTAAAGATTTCTTCCTCATTTGGTTCAACAGATGTTGCTTGCCTTATGCATGAAGATGTTGCCTTAAAAAAATTTCAGAGGAAAGTTCAGCCTGTGGCTTGTTACTGCCATTATTTATTTTGAACGAGGTCCAAGATTATAAGGCACATGGACAATCAGGCTATGGATAAAATGATTAGGATAGGGCTGACTCAGACCTGTTAGTCTGGCAAGGACTCAGCAGTGTATATTCCAGAAAGTGAACTCCCTAGGAGTAATTTTCCTTATCAGAAGCTTTTATAATTCTGTATGAGATGATAGTGGATGGAAATAATCCTGCTTGAAACAAGGATGTATTTTTTTTCCGATTTTTTTGCATCTCCAGAGGTGAGAACTGTAGTCATAGCTACACATAATGCTTTTATTTCTATTCTCTTATATTTCTATCTTACACTTCTCTTGCTAGAGTTGCTGAAGCAGCAATTGACATTTATCTAACTGAGACTAGTAAAAAAATCAGTCACTGCTGTTTGAATTCCTCCACATGACGATGTGTGAAAAGATGTAACAAGTTCATCTCCTTAGCTAGTTCTCTTTAAACTCTTTTCAGTTCTTGTTGCTTTGACCTTGAGTTCAGGAAATGATATAAACTGGAGTTAAATTCTGTAAGAATAATCTGAATTTACCTGCATGAACTAAGCACATAATATATGCAAAAGTATTAAAATGATATAAAATACCTAATTTTTTTTAGGATTCATTTCAGGATGTTAATGGAAGTTAGAGTCAGTGTGCAAAAAAAAAGAGCATATAAAACCTATTTACTTAATTTATGTTTATGCTGTTAAGTATTTCCTTTCACTATTGAAGAGGAATTTCTGAGTTATGAAAAGCCGAAAGAAACAAAAAACAATTAAGGTTGAATAAGGCTACATTATTATCTATGTCTACCTTCTCTGAGCTGCATCCAGGAAATGAATTATTTGTGTTTTGTAGTTTGGGTTTGTTTTTTCATAGACATTTCTCCAGCATGCTCTATCACAGTAAAAAAAAAAAAAAATAGGCAACAAAAACCTACCATGCTTTGTTTCCAGAAGGATTTAACACTGAGATAGCTATCATGAAGGGAAAACAATAATAAAGCATTGAATTTATTTAATTCACTAGTAAACTCAGTTTTGCCTTGAGTTGCTCATAAAAAATGTTCAAGGAATCTTTTTCCTAAAAACAACTTCTAAAGAAAAAAGTTTTAAAGAAATCAGTGTGATGGAAATAGTCCTTGTGTTACTTCAATAATGAGGACATTTCATCACATTTTTTAACAGACAGTTTTGCTGAAACTCTTTTGAAACAATTATATATTTTCTTATTCTGAGAATAAAATTATCTTCAAGCCTACAAAAATAATTTTAAAGATTGCAGAATATTAAAAAATGTGTCTATTAAGTATTCAGTAAATAAAAAATGTTCAATATTTAGAAAAATAAATTGGAAAAGAATCTGTAGGCAAAATGACTTTATCCTTAACTTTCAAACTGTGAGTTTTTAAAAAATCACTATTCATAAGTATCTGCAAAACTATTTTTTAAGGGAAAAATTAACTTTGACAGTAGAAAAAAACCTCTTGCTTGATTATTTAATGTGCACTGAATGAATAAAGTATAAAGAAGTATGTGGCTCCTGTGTTAATGGGAATTTCATATATCTTTATCAGAATATTGTGGTTAAAGAAGTAGAGCCATATTCTCTCTTTCTTTGCCATGAGGACTTTTCTACTCAAAACCAGATGGACATTAGAAAGAAGCACTTGAGCAAAAAGGGTGTATGAGTTTCAAGGAGTTCTCAGCAAGAGTAAAGGTCTGCTCACAGAAGGAAATCATGTCCCTCCGTGTCCTGATCAGAGAAGCCAGCTGATGGCAGGGAGCCACCTCCCTGGGCATCCCTCAGCACATCCTGCAGAGCATCCTCCTCTGAGCTGGCACTGCGTATCCAGCACATTTGCATTGCCTGTAATCTCACAGGAAAGCAAAATAATGATCTTTCTGCTATATAAAAAAGGAAAGAGAACAGCTTCGGCAGGTTAGATCTGAAAGCAAAGGAATTGAAAGGATTTTTAGGATCTTTACAGTTTTACTTTTTCATGTAATATGGACATTTTAGTGTACTGGAGAATTCATATTGCTGCATAAAGGGCTAAAACCTTAAATCAGACCCAGCACAAGCTTGAACATGTAATAAAAAGAATTAACAGGGAGAGACTGAGAGCTCTGTTTCATTTGGGGATGAACAGGCTCAGGGGCAATCATCAATATGTATAAATACCTGATGAGGGGAGTAAGAAGAGGTGTAGACAGTTCTCAGCAGTGCCTGGTGAGAGGATGCGAGAGCACAAGTTTAAGTACAAGAAAGTCTGCTTAATCAGAAAGAACACTTTTTCACTCTGAGTGTGGTCAAACACTGGAACAGGTTGCCCAGCATGACTGTGGACTCTCCATCCTTGGAGAAGTTCAAAAGACATCTGGATGTAGCATTAGGCAACCTAATCTAGTCGATCCTGATTTGAGCAGGGGAGTTGGACTGCTTGATGTCCAGAGGGCTCTTTCAAACACAGCCATTCTGTGATCCTGTGATTCTGTGAAATAGCAGAGGACTCTGTTTTCAGTGGAAATTTCCCCAAAGCTTCCAGTCAGAAAAGAACATAAGCAGAGAGGCACCCAGAGGCATAAGCTTCCTCACCTTCAGACATGTTCCTCAGACCAGCCTGCGAGGTGCGCCTATGCTCAGTTTCACAAGTCAGTCATTATTAAACTTTGTTTTTCCAAAAATCAGCTTTGCCATCCTCACTTTTCTTTCTCTTTTTGCTTCTTCACAGTTTGACAGTCAAAGCTTTACTTGGCAGCTAACAGCCTTTGGCAAACACTATTTTATCTACAATATGGCCCACAGGCTGCTTGTCTTGCAGACATGTGAGATTCATCTTTAAACCAGCCATCTAACTGAACCAGGGACCTGCACTGAGCATGGTGTTAGGGCTCTTCACAACTGCTTATTCCCTTACTAACCTTAAGCTATTCGATTTGTCTGCAGGGTTGAAGCCTCACTGCAACTCCTGCTCTTTCCCTCCTTTCCAACGCTTAACTGCTTAACTCGAATAAAGCTGCTTACAAGGTCAGAATAAAAGCAGAAGTTCAGAGGGTTTTCATGTTGAAGTGAGCTACCACTTAGCTGAAGTGAACTGTAATTTTTCTTCCAGCGTGACAGTGACAAATGGTGTTTAAAACTTTTAAAGTGCTTTGTAGTAGATTATTCAGAATGCAAGTTTAGTGCTGATTGACTTGATTTTCCTTGGGTTACATTGTACCTACAGTAAGAGTTCTTCAGGAGAACATTTATCTCTTTGCCACCACATAGGAGCAGTCAATATAAATAAAGCTTATAAATGCAGATTGACCCGAAGAACAAGGATCTTTGCAATGTCAATTAGTCTGTGAGAATACCAAGAATATTAATGATAAAAACAAAAGAACAAATTATATTTGCTCAGTAAACAAATATTTAATATACCGCTACCTGCATTCTTCAAGTTTTCCTTAGGCTAGGCACCTTTCTCTCAGGTAGGTACCTCAACTCTTCATTTTTCTATTATTCACACTTAGGAAGTTTGAAGGGAAAAGAAAGATCACTTTTACCCAGTTTCACTGCACTGTTAACAATCTGCAAGTACATGATCATACACAGTGCTGCTGAAGGAAATATTCAGAACTCTTCAAAGCAAAGTTATCCAATTACCCATGTACCTACTACAGGACTTGCTGCCCCATAGTGATTTGTCCGTGAGTCTCAAAGCTGTGCTGGAAAGACCACCTCTGAGGGGTGAAATGGAGGTTCAGCATTTCTGACTGTTCCTACTTAGCCCCACAGCCAGGACAGCTAATGAATGCCAAATGTGGTGTTGTGGAATTAGTCTACCAGGATCTTGCTGAAGACTGCCAATTTGTCTCACATAGGCCAGCAAGTAGCCAGATAACAATCTTAGGTAGTAACTTTGGGTAAAATACTGGCCACTTCAAAGGCAGTAAGATTTGTGGCCGTTGACACTGGGACTGTGATTTCTCCTCTGGTTGCAGATGACTAGTTCAGATCTTAGTTGCCTGTTGATGGATTTAAACTATCTTCCGAATCACCTAGACTTTGCCTCTCTTTGCGTTCACTCCCTTCACCTCGCTCCTGTAGTTTGTCTGCAAGTTTGGTCACCAACCACAAGATTTATATATAAAAAAGCACTAATCTTTTTCCTATCTTTCCCGTTCTCAGTGAAAGCTGTTTTTACTCAAGCTGTTCTTGGTGCTCTGGATGACATTGTGCAGCACACGAGGAGAGCTGGTGGGGGGAGCGCAGTGGGGAGGCCGGGCTGTCGCAGAGGTTAAGAAAACAGCTTCCAAGGAGCACCCAGCCTCCACCTTCCCTTCGTCTTCTCTGTCATTTTGTGTGCATGTGTGTGTGCACTTGGGGAACATTATTGTTTTCCATTTTTCTGCTAAGTCGTTTACATGTGTCCTCAGGCAGATGTATTACAGAACCGAAGGTTTTGTTGTTTGGTTTTATTAAAACACAAATTCCATGCTCTCAGGTTCCTTCACATATAAATTAACAATATCTGTGATAGGAGGCTCTAAGAAGTTTAAATTATCACTCATGAGGAACTATGTCGTTAGTGTTCTCCGTTCCATCTAAAAAGTGAGGAAAGCACAATTCAGATGTCTGCAAACTCAGCCTAATAAAAATGATAGATGAGATGTCAAAGTGCTCCACTCCCACCCAGCCCCTCCTTTCTCCAATCTTCCCTTCTGTTTTTTTGAAAAGAAGTCACAAAATAGCTTCCTTGCTGCTGTTGCCTTTTGAAAATAGCCGGCTGATTCTGGTAGCTCAGGGATTAGTCTATTTTGCTTGCACTCAGTGGGCAATGCTGTGTAAAAACGTTAATAATTTAGCTCTTTATGCTTCACTGGAGTTTACCAGCCCACCTTGGCTGCAGATCAGATTTGAGATTAACCTCTGTGTTCTACCAGCTGTTTGAACAGCACAGGGGTTCACAAACCCAGAGCTCACAGGATGTTCTTGTAATTACGTGAAGGTGGTTTTGCAGAATGAGCTGATGAAAGGAATCCAACATGGATATCTTGCAGGCTGGTATTTTGCACCAGTAATCAGATTAAGTCCAAGTTGAATGCTGCTGGTGTTTTATAGGCATCCTCAGAGTACAGAAATAATTACAAATACTATAAAAGGAAATAAAGTGAACACTTGAAAAAAATATCAATGGAGTTAATGGTTCTAACTGTATTGTATATTCAAATTAATAAGTCAAGAGTCTGCCTCAAGAGTTACTCAGAGTTAGTAGATGGCACAGAGGAACATTTCCAGGTACTGGGACTGGATTTTCTGTACATTTAAAGTGTCAGAAGAGACCCTGGCATGGTTTGAGCTGGGGCCAGACAGCACCCTGCACACTGCACACCATTCCTGGGAACAGTCTGGGAGCTTGCACAAGCCCTTCCCAACAGATAGTTTGGATACGATCACCCTATTAAGAGAGTAAAAGAGAATAAATATTTATTAATATCAACATAGCCAAAGAGGTCCAGAGGAATTTCACCATGAGCTTGAAAGGAAACCAGCATTTAGTCAGTGTTGTGCAAGCATCACTTCTAATCTGTAGCTCTCAAAGCACTTTATTAAAGGGACTAGTCTTGGTTTACATGGGGAGAATTAGATCTGGAGAGGCTGAATAGCTTGAATAGATCACAGATTTCATCTGTGGCAAAGAAAGGAATAGATTCCTGTATCAGCATAACTTCAGGTCTTAGATCAGACTATGGGCTTTCACCTTGATGTGAAACCTTCAGCTTCATGGCTGAGCTTCAGTATGTCCCCAACAATAAGGCTGTTCGTCCTTCCTATGCCTATGACCCAGCCTGTTTACTGTCTCATCTTTTTAAGCTTAAAATCTTTCTGAATTTAAATGTGGGGGAACACCCTTTTCCTGTGTATTAGCCAGATTGTTACTTACCATGTTATACCATCTGTTAGTATTTTCTTTATGTGTGAACCTGCTGTAAAAATTATTTTAGAGGAAATTTGGAATAACCTACTATTGCTGTTATTTAGTGAGCCAAAGAAATAAGACAGATCATCAAAATTGAAGTTGTCACCCCTGTAGTTTTTGACACTGAAAGGCTATTTTTTTTTTTTTTTTAAATTATGTGCTGCATTTTTTTTAACTTTATTTTAAATGTAAAATAGGCATCAGCAGTCCAGTTTTCCTGACATAACTGCTTCTTTAGCCAAAAGGCATCTCCCCCTCACTATATATCTTTCCTCTTGGGACACATGCGATCCCAGTTGCCATGATGGTTTGGAAATGCTGAGTCAGTATCCTTGTCCTTTTTAATTGCCACTTTCTTTACTGGCTCCTCTTTTTACAGTGGGTGGAGTCCATCCCTAACAAAATCTCCTAGCTCCCTCTCTGAGAAAAAAATGGGAAATATAAGGAAAGAAAAACATGTAGAAGCTGTGACATCTCAGGAGACCATGAATGAAATAAAGAGAAGGGGTGCAAGGTAGTTTCCAAAATAAAAAGGCCCATCAAGCAAGGCAGTGCCCACTGCTTCCTGAGTATGTCCTGGAAGCCCGTGCACACTGCTGCTGCTCTGCCTGGAGGGGATGGAGGGAGAGTGGGACAGGGTTAATGGTGCTTGTGGCTGTCAGAACTTCTGCCTCCTGGGTCTGTTTGGGAGAAATGCATGTCTGTGGTGGTCATTCCATCCTCCCCATCACCCCCCCGCCCCCACAAAAAACTAAAGCCAAAACCCAACCCCAACTGTAATGGTTTAACCCTGGCAGCTCAGGTTCACACGGCCACTTGCTCACTACCCACCCCAGTGGGATGGGGGAAAAAATCAGGAGGATAAAAGTGAGAAAACTTGTGAGTTGAGAAAGATAGTTTAATAGCTAAAGCAAAAGCTATGTGCTTTCCTTTCCAAGCAAAGGAAAATAAGGAATTAATTCACCACTTCCATCATCAGGCAGGTGTTCAGCCATCTCCAGGAAAGTAGGGCTCCATCACACGCAATGGTGACTTGGGAAGACAAACACCATCACTCTGAACACTCCCCTTTCCTCATCCTTCCCCCAGTTTTAATTGCGGAGCAAGATGTCATATGGTATAGGGTATCCCTTTGGTCAGCTGACGTCAGCTATCCCAGCTGTGTCTCCTCCTCACTTCTTGTGCATCCTGGGGCAGTGAGAGAAATAGAAATGATGCTTGTGATCACTGCTCAGCAGTAACTAAAACATCCCTATGTTTTCAGGACTGTTTTCAGCACAAGTTCAAAACACATCAGCATATAATCTACTATGAAGAGAATTAAGCCAAAAAACCCAGCCAAAACCAGTTCAACAAGGGAGATGGAGAAGGCAGAGAATGAAAAATAGAAAGGAAAGTAAGAGAACACAGGAAGGAAGTTTATGGGTCAATAAGATGTACTACAAAATGCCAAACTGAGTCAAATTCAGTTTAAGATGTGTATTAGTGTTTATATGTATGAGTGTATATGTGCATTAGGTATCTTAGCACCTATTGTGGTCAGTGGAGTCAGTACTCTCAGCAGACACTGTAGAGTGACCCAGCTGAGTGGACAGCAGTGGCTTTACTCAGTTACCCAAGGAGTCATTCTGAGATGTTTCAGAGCATCCAAGGCACACAGGTACAGCTGGCAGATATGGTACAGACCCTACAGGAGATCTGTATGGGGATTTGTAGGAGATCTGTATGGGGATTTGTGTCCTTTTGGAGTGACAGCTAAAGGACAAACATGATAACTTAAGACATACTGAATGTTGCTGAACAGCTATTGATTGTGATGTTAATAAAGCAAAAATTTTTAATGCTTTTTATACAACAGGTACGAAGCTGGCAGCCACTGTCAATAGTTGGGAGAGCAAGATTTGAATTGAAAAAAATATTGGTAGATTGGAAATTAGAAGTTAAAGAAATCAAGATAAAAATCCCATGTTATTTAATAGGAACAAATGATCTTGAGAATAATCTGTTACGTAGATATGTATTTTTTTGTTCTTTTTTTTAGCCAAGTGTGTGTGTGTTTTTTTTAGCTAAGTGTGTGTGTGTTCTATAGCCAATATATCCTTTCTTTAGCTGGGTGCCCATTCAAATAAGGCACCGTTGGCTAAATAGAAGTTTTGCAGTAAAATAGATTGGGGTGAGGTGTTATGGAGGCCGTAGTGGTTCTCAAGCTGTACATAAGGTATTGTGGTGCTGTTGTGAGATCAGCCTGCTGGGAAGTGTGGATAAAAGGCTGCAGTGGAGATGAAGTAATCCAATATTACCAAGACCCTGGTAGGAGCTCTGTATCCAGTTCAAGAAGGATATAAACTGGACAAAAAGAGAGTTAAAAGCAGAGACAAAACTCCTTCAAAATCCAGAAAATATGGCTTATCAGGAAAGGCTGCATCATCTGGGGTTATTAGAGCAGAGAAGAGACAACCAAGGGGACATGAATTACATATAAGACTGATGCAAGAAAGAATGGGAAAATTTGCTTTTTGTGCCAAAGGTAAGCAGGAAAAGAAGGGTTATATTATAGACAAGATTGCTCTTATATTTTTTTCCTCATATGTAAAGAACACTGAAAAACTGAAAAAAGGGTAATCAGTGAGGTTGTGGGGTATCTTTTGCTGGAACTATGTGTGAGTAGAAATTGCCAGAAATAGAAAAGCCACAGGTCTTTAGGGCAGACAAATGACCTAGATGAATCAAGGGTTACTTCCATTACTGTAGTACTACCAATTACAGATATGTTTTAGTAAGCCAGATTCTCAGATGACACAGCCCATGGAGGGAGGAATGGAGGAGGCTTTCAGTGATGGTGGCTATAGCTCAGGCTTGTACCACTGTGTAGCTTTAGCAGAAAATTTGAGATCAAGACTAGCAATTCATAGCAATGTTGTTTTACATTGTAAGACAAAATATTGATCTCTAACAAGGTTATTAGTTATATTGAGGACAAAACATGAAAGGTGTTCTGAACAGTAATGTCGGATCATCACAGAATCACAGAAATCACAGAATCGTCTAGGTTGGAAAAGTCCAGTCCAACCATTAACTTAACACTGACAGTTTCCAGCTACACCATATGTTGACTCTTAAACACCTCCAGGGATGGAATCATGATGCACTACAGGCAAGATATATCAGAAAAAAAAAAAGACATTTGCTGTTTAGAATATGTCTTCCTTAAAAGACCGACTGATTTTCCTTTCAGGGCTGACCTTAACTCTGTTGACCCATTCTATGCTCTCATACTTTTCTCCCACAGATTGAGATCCAGTATAATCAGATATTAGCAAAAGCTGTTCTCACATCCTTGTCTCTCATCCTTGAACACCACAAAAGGCGCCTGTTTGCGGAGGTATCAATGAGATAGAACATTGCCTGTAGGTTTTGTTCTTCAGCTGTTGAAGCAATTGAATAATTCCCATTTTACAGAGCTCTTATAATCTTAAATCCCATTGTATGGATGGGTGCCAGTGCATGAAAGTGGACATACTCTGGTATGATGGGGAGTATATTCTGAAAAAATAAGTCTTAACAGTATACGTATTTTGTATGCTTAACTTAGTACATAAGACAAAGTTAATGACTAGAACACCAGAACCAAACTCAGGAGAACTCTTTTCTACTCCTGACTCTGTCATCAGTCATAAGACTTTGGGAAAATTATTTTTCTAAGGGTGCCTCAGTTTCCTTGTCTATAAAATGCGTAGATATTTGATCATTATCGATGAAAAGTGCTACTTAATAAATTGTTATTGGTATTTTCCTTGATTCTCTTCAGCAGCAATGTTTAGTTTGAAATACACTGCCAACAATAATTCAATCAATGTTGTCATCATTGATTTCAGAAGACCATGGAAATATCCCTGATTCCCTTGTTCAGTTCTAACTTTTCTTTTACAAAAGTTAGTGCTGCAGTTATGCACTTTTCTTCAGCTATGTATAGTCTATGAACATGTGTAAAGGCATTTAAGCTTCTCATAAGAAATATGCATTAATGTTTAACTCAAAGTGTTGCTCACTAGCTTTTCTGTCACTTAACTTTCAAGTCTTCCTTTTTTTTACAGTATCTCTATAACTGTGATGTAAAAGCTCTGGAAGAAGATAGTTTCCGGTCCCTAATCATCACATCTCAGCTTCTTTTCACAGTTTAGGTGAAGTAAAGAGGCTGTCAGTGAGATTTCAGAAATTTTTCTGGCAGCAATGACAGAGATTGTATTTTATAAACAACCCTAGATGGAGAGTTTCTCAGTGAAAAGGAGATACTCCTAGGACATGGTGTATTTTTAGTATTTTGAAACATGAAGTGATGTACTGAGCCCGAGTCCTTGCAGTCAGAGCAGAAGTCAGAGCAATACTGACTCTGACTGAGGCTACATTTACCCAAACTGAGAACCAAGCTGTTTCTCAGACAGTTTGCAAATATGGGGCATGTTTCAAAGCTGTTTTCCCTACTCTGCCACACACAGAAATGGGGAACTGGCACCTTTCACAACTGCAGTCCTTCCAAGGGCTTAAAATAAAAAGCTTGTAACCCACGGGGAAAACTGCATTTAAAATTGGCTAGTGAGATTTGATTTTTAAGAAAAGTTTTATGTATTTCAAACTCTCCAGCAGTGGGAGGCTGTTGGAAGGAAACAAAAAAAATTAACCCAGCAAGTATCAAGCATAGTGATACCAGAATGTGAATAAAAGGTATATGAAGAAAACTTTGCCTTCCACTCAGCATCTGTGGAGTCTTCCCTGAAGTACTCTGGACAGTTTGGGCCATATTTAGGAAAGATAAGAGTCTGTTAGAGAAAGTCCTGAGGGTAACAATAGGGTAAGTAGAGGTTTGGAAGCACATATGACTGAAAACCTGTGTGTGTCTTAACACAGAGAAGAGATGCCTCAGAGGACATGTGACAATAGATTACAGATATTTAAAAGGTTGTTACAGGAATAACAGAATAAACTCTTTTCCATGTCATTGGGGATACTACAAGGAATAATGGGTTTAAACTAAAGTGAGTAAGTTTTAATCCAGATATGTTACCTACAAAGTCATTAAATCCTGGGGATGCTCAAGAGTGGTTCTTTAAGAACAATTAAAATGCAACTATTTAGAATGACAGAGGTCAGCACTGGGCTGGGAGAAGGTCTAGAGGTTCTCTAGAGGTTTCTTCCAGATTGATTTGCTGAGATTGAGATACATATACATACACTATTCATACACATTCTTTTCAGCTCAGAGGAAAATCCCACTTTGTTGTGACTGAAGTAATGAGTCCTGACAAACATCTTTTTTCTCATAATTTTAACTGTTTCTTCTCGCTTTACTTTCCACTTGATCACTGCTGCACTCAGATTGCTTGTTCATGTGATGTCACAACTTATTGTTTCTATTTTCCTCCCTTACCCTCCTGTGCCCAGCAGCCTGGGCTTCCCCTCTCCCCACTGCTATTACTTAACCCTCGAATGTGAACAGTTTTTCTCAGAGCTGAAGTGTAAGATACTTTCCATGTCCATGAGCTTGTTGACCTTGGAACCTCTAAATTGTGGAAACTGAATTTGCCACACAGATCTGGATTTAAACCACCTGACAAAATCAAGTGCAGCGCTACTGAAGGAAGGGACCTCTTCTTCCCGTGCAATTTACCAAAATCACTGCTGTCAAAAATGAAGAAGATGGATTCTGCTCTCCGGCCAAAAGTTCTGCTCAATAGCTTAGCCTGTTGGGAAGCCAAGATCCACAACATTTTCTGGCTTCCAGATTACTATCAAGGTGGCCCCTAGTAAGTGTTCAGTGCTAAACAAACTAGATGATGACTTCCTTTACCAGTACAGGGCCTCTGCTCTGTAGAACTTGCAAATCTGCCACAATGTAAACATCCTTCCATCATAACAGAAACAGATGTCTGTCTTAGTTATGTTGCTATGTCTGCAGGTGCCAAAAGCCTCACACATACTGTTTGCTCTCGTCCTGAAATAGCGAAGGGCAAACTTTAGACAGTTTGGTGAAAATTCTGTTATGGCTGGTTGGGACCTGAACTTCTGTGACCTAAGCAAATCAGGAGAAAGGAGCTCTAGAAATCTGTGGGTTTTTTTTTAATTTGAAACTGTCAAAATCTGCAGAAATCAAGTATAAAATTACTTATCCACTTTCAGTTACTTGTCATCTCTAGGCTGTATGAAACCAGCCCACTGGAAGAAACTTTTGGATTGTAAATTACTGAGCCTATAATGAAAGAGTAGTCCCATGGAGCAGATCCTGTGTCTTGATTCTTATTCTATTCTAGAAATCAAGAATTAAGGTTTCTTTAAGAAACAAGATTTCTTGCATGGACTGGAGACAAATTGTATTTCTATTTAGGCAACAGAGAATATAACAAGTAGGGAAATACCAATACCTATTTTTTGAGCATTTCTAAAGAATATGGAAAGCAGAGACAGAAGTAATTTTTACCTCCTCAGAAGCTGTCACTGTCTTATTCTCTGTGTGTGTGTGTATATATATATATATATATATATAAAGATCCTAGATTTGTAAGCATAGAAAACATATTGACCCTTTGCAGCATGATCCCTAGTAAACCACCAGAAATAGAAGTTGCAGAGAAGATCCCCAGTTAATTTTGACTATACCTGAAGTCTTAGTCTCATTCTTTACTGTCCATTGTTTTTTAAATCATATGTACTGAAAATTGTCAAAGCGTTAATATATTTTAGCTCCCTATAGAGGAAGGAAATGTGACAAAAACTTCTACTATGAATTGGTCATAGGATACTTGAGTGTCTTCCATAGATAATGACACTTGTTCATGCAGTTTCAGGAATATTCCAGGAATTCTCTAAATATTACCATGGTATTTCTTGTGGCTCTGTTGGAATATCTTCTATATCTCACTCTTTTACTGTCCAATATACTAGTTCTGTCTCATATTGTGAGTTGAAGAGGAAAATTAAATAAAAGACATATAAATACATTCACTTCAAACCAAATGTTGTTAAACTTCCTGACAAAGGTTATACCCAAGAGATGTTCAAAGTAGCAATGGACTTGAATGGAAAACTCCAGTCTCCTCAGTACATTTGAGGGTGTTTTTTTTATTTATGAAACATTAATGCTAGCTCTATATAAAAGCTGACTGCCACCTAGATCCTAAAGATCTGGGTCCAAATGTCCACATCTCAGTTTACATATGTTTTTTTAAAAATAAACCCCCCACTTTTATTTAAAAAATCAAGCATCTAGTAATTTGTATTACTGTGTTGTGTTTTCTAATATTGTGGGTTTTAGTGATCAGATATTGTAGTGGTGGGAATGTTAGAAATACAGATATATGTACCTCTCAAACTTCTGGCAATCTTTTGTCTCTTACTATTGCTGGTACTGCTATTCTGAGCTGATGGCCATGTTAGAAAAACCTAAAATAAATGTGTACCTGAAATCAATAATCTGTGCCTTGTAACAACTTGCCAAAAGACAGTTGCAAAGTAATTCCTTTCATAATTGTTTTTTCTGACAATATTTGTGTGACGTTCTCTCATGTGAGATGGCATCTAAAGAGCCAGGGATTCTTATGAGACAAAGCCAAATGTTGTGACTTAATTAGTACCAAAATGTGTATGAAAGTCCACTCAACCACATTGGGCCTGGTGAATGAAGGAAAGAGATTTATCATTTTGAAAGTAGCTAATTGTGCCCGTTTCTCTGTTTGGAGAAGGGAGTCTGTAGGTCTGGGCCAGTCGCCCTTGGGGACCTATCTGTTAGCTCACTGTCACCTTCTCTTGAGATACCATCATCTTGTAATGCTGAGCAATAAAATTTCTAATTGTAGGTCTTTTGAAGCCCATAGCTAAAGGACACTAACATAGTTTGTTTACACTGAAGGAGTTCACAAGAAAATCTTAAGTAATTAGGTGAGGATAATGGTAGGTACCAAGAATAAGTTGTGCCAAATATAAACTGGTATTTCAACCGGCGTTCTATTTAGCTTTGCTTTGCAGTAGAAAAAATGCAGCATTAAAATGTCTCCAAAAAGATTTTTTTTTTAATTAAGGAAATATTTTCCCCCAAAACATCAGTTCGTCTTGGAATTAATTATCGTTTTAACTGCAGATACACTAATTTATGCATTTAGTTTCATTTCCACGAGCCACTTACTTTTTGCATGGCTAGCAACAGGAAACAAACAGAGGTGATTGTTTATGGCATCAGTGGCTAGCTGGCTAAATGTAGTCTTTGTTTTAGGGAATTTTCTGGCTTCTTCATACTTTGTTTCCAAAATATGTACATGGGCACTGATTCAAGAAAGTTACTTTACTCCAAGTCTAAATTTACATGCTTCTTGGAATGCTTCAGCTCACATGCATGATACTTGGAGTTCACTTTGTTAGTTTTCTGAACTGATGTCATGACAGACTTAGCTACATTAGTTAATATGTAAAGAAGAAGTAGTCTTGAATGACTAAAGTGTTTTCACTCTGTTAACTGAGGTTTAATCTATGGGCAGAATTGCCACTCTTCTTTGAGCTGCTTTGGATCTTTTCGAGTGAAATCTCTGTACTGTATTGTCTTGCATTTCTGGTTCCAGATTTAGACATGTCAGGTCCATCATCAGCCATTTTATCTTATTTATAGCAGGTATTGCTAAATCAAACTGATGCAGTACCAACTTAGGAGTTTCTCTGGTACAAAAGAAGATGGATAATGGCTAGACAGAACAGCGATGTTTGCTGGCATTGGGATAGATCTTCACCATGTCTAAAGTGGTACAGGTAGCCAGGATTCATACAAGGAATGGTCCATGGCCTACATTTGCATCAGTAACCAGTGTTATAGCTTATTATTATATGGCTTTGAGGTTAAGTGAGTCAGTTTGGCTGTGTCCATACAATTAAAGTCTCATTTTCCAAAGCAGGGATGTTGCATCCAAATTCCGTATTGGGAATGGTTCCTGTACTGTGCTAAAAATTCAGAGATGCTTGGGAATTGTTTTCAAGAGTGATGGGTGATCTATCTTATCTATCTAATCTATCTATCTATCTATCTATCTATCTATCTATCTATCTATCTATCTATCTATCAAAAGCTCTTTTAACCGAAGTAATTCTACAGAAAGCCAAGTTCCAGTGCATGGAAACGTTACCATGTACCAGTATGGATGCCATCATTATTTCTGTAACAGTAATAGGAACTCCAAAGAAAGCACAGCACCAGGTGATGAGAAGTTGCAAAGTCTGGTGCTGCACATGGAAGCACTGTCAAGCTCTTGGGAGTGCTTTTAGACAATGGTGGTGACAGTGCCTAGCAGAGGTGACAGTGGTTATGCCACCAGCTTCCCTTTCTTCTTGCGTTCAGCTAAAATATGGATGTCCCAAGTGTGAGAGCTCTGAGAGGTGAGTGGAACTGGAAAGCCCTCCAAACAGGGTCTGGGCTAATGCCAGGAAGAGCCCTGGACAGTATTGTAGGACTGAGCCCAGATTGTCACCTCATCTCCTCTAGAAGAATGAACATTTGATAGTGAACATAATGGTTGCAGGAATAAGCCATTCAATTACATTCACCAGCAGGGACAGAGTTTTGTTCTGTGTGACGTTTTCAGAAGAAATTGGTTCTGTTTTTCTTTTAGCCTATAGGACATTTCAATAATATCATGAATAAATATCTAGAATTTAACCCTCTGACATTAACATTAATTTGAGTGTTTTGAAATGAAACTGGACTAATATGTCACTCACTGTTTGTTTTCTTTATATTACTGTTTTAACCTCTAATACAAAGATGCTTTCTTCAGGAATTTACCTTTGCCCCATTGGGAAGCTCATTGCTTCCAAACAGTGCTATTGATTAAATGATTGTGGACTCTAATGGCTTTTCGGATAAAGAAAAATCACCTTTAAAATACTGAGTTTAATGGCAGATGACTAGATCGAGCCACCACTTGGTTTTGTTCTGACAGCAGTATTTATGGGCAACACAAGATGAAAGTTAAACTGGCATTTTTATGCCCATTCCCTTGGCCAGATGCTTGGCAGGACCAGATGTTGCTCTTGTTTTCTTCCAGCATCACCTACAACAGAATGAAACATAAAACATACCCACTGAAGCCACTGGAAATTGCTAACTCTCAATCCTGAAGGCCTGGGGGATGTTCACAATTACTGAGCCACTGAATCCTACTCTGCTGATTATTGCTGTGATATTGCTTGGCTTCCAGCACCTGTGGGAATATCCCCTGAGTATGGACCATCTACAGCCACCGCTGAGGCTATTTGCTCTAAGCTGACACATGTGATATGTAGATAAACAAAAGTAATTTTTCAAAATCAGGCACTTGAAACTGTTTTTTTGTGCTTAGAGGCAAGCCTTCATTTTTACCCTCCATAAGTATGTGTGACCACTCTTAGGAAAAAGGGTTCTTTAAAAAAAAAAAAAGCAAAACAGTTTCGTCATTCATGTTTCTGTTTTAGTTTAACATATTTGATGTTCCTATTAGTTCCACTTGGAGAGAGAAAAAGGCTTTCATTCTGCATTAGCTGATTGTTTCCATCAGTCGCCCTTCCCCCTTCCCCCCTATTTTTCACACCTCCTACTGTGTATGAACGCCTGCTGCACCATTTATTTTTGCAATGTGTAAACTGTTACTTCCTCCAACAAATCAGATCTGCTTAGGGTGAAATTAAAGATCTGAAGAGGTGACTGTCCTGCTGGTTTTGACATTTTAAGATTTTAGTGCTATGTGAGAAGCATCTGCCCCTTTCTGCCTATAGATATTTATTAAATCTCCAAAGGAATTATGGAATCAGAAATGAACTATTTTGGCATAAAAAGAAAAAGAGAGGAATCTATTCCAGGAAACACAAGCTGCAGTTCTTGCAGTGAGATGAGATCTGGCAAGTAACAAGGTGAGAAATAATTAGTCTTTCACTGGTGCCTCCAAGCTTTGGGCAGGAGTGCCTGGAACTCAAATTTTAGTGCCAAGGTTAAAAGTCATAGTACAGGCTGATCTAAAACTAACAGATCTGTGCACCTAAGGCAGAAGACAGAGTGTGGCCTCCTTGTACAGATCCTGGGCCCCATTCTGCAAATCTTTACTCATGAATTATCCACATAGCTCAAAATAGCTCCCTTGGCCTCAACACGAAGATTTTTCTTGTACATAAGGGTTTGTAGGACTGAGTCTGTACATTGTGTGCTAAACCCCCCCAAAAAAAACCCCACACCCTGATGCTACACTGTTGTCTGGTATCTCAGCAAGGATGAAGTTGTAACTTCCAGGACAGGAGCCAATATATGTATCCACGGGATGACACAACCTGTCTGCCATGTCCTAGGATAGGACAAGGCATGACACTGGCCCTCTGGATGTGCCACTGGCTGTAAAGGGAATTGAGGCTGCCAGGGGGGAGGACAGGCCTGTGTTTTAGGTGATGATGGGTGAGATGAATCTCATCTCCAGGAGAGTCTCTTAACTCACAGTGAAAAACAGGAATAACTGTGAAAGCAGGTTTGTGGCTTTGCATCCAAACTGTCTTTTTTTTTTTTTTTTTCAACTCAGGGCATGTTCATAACTATTTCTAGAGGTACAGGCCATAGTAGAAAATGAGTTATTCCCTTAACAGATAGACTTTGGGCCAAATGTGCACCACAATCACTGGAAAGTTATCCTCTTCCTCCTTCCGGCTCCCCATCACATCATGGATGGTCCCAGCTTCATTACTTTTCTCAGCTTGCTGTCTGTAGAGGAATTAAATCTGGGAAAGCAATGTGACCTGCTCCTGAGGGGAGGGAAGACCATGAGAATAACTAGGGAACATCCCCGGTTGAAGGTCTGGGTCCGCACTATCCATTCACTTTTTAGCACCTTGTATCAATGCTCTAGTTTCATGAAGACCATTCCTACCTTTTATTCAAGTCTATTAACTCTTCTTTTCACTGCAATATATATATCTCACATAGCAGTGACTACTGCTTAGCCTCACCAGTAAGACAAACATCGTAAAACAACTGGGAGTCGTTTGTAGGGGCCAATTCAAAGCTCTACTGCATTTTAAAAAATTTCATTATATCAGTGCTTCTTATCACTATAGTAACCGCACATCTTCTAGTCATGCATTAAATGACGTGACTAACATCTGTTGTGTGTGGTTTGTTCTGCTTTGTGTCGTCTTCCAAAATGATAGAATTAAATCTGTCGAGTTGAGAGTTCTGGTTTCAGTCTTTTTCCTTTTAAATGTATATGAAATGTAAAAGAGGGTAGAGTGAAGAACTACAGCCTGAACTCAGGGGAGGAGAGGCGTCAGTGGTGACAGCCTTTAATCCCTGTGGGAGTTTGCTTTGCCCTAAGAAAGTTCATAGTCAGAATTTACTTATGTGTTATAAAGCAGTTGCACTAGGGAAAAGCACACAAAAAAGAAAGAAAAAACTCCTAAACCTGCCCAGTTAGATGTTCCTTATGGGTATGGCTGTGAAAGCATTTGGATGCTCAGTTTCAGTTTGTGTCAGTTTAAGGAATCCAGTTTAAAAAAAGTCTATCTCATCTCCAAATGCTCACGGTCTCCTGGGCAAATGTTTAGGCACCAGCCCCTGATCAGCTGTTGGCTCTGGAGCTGTGCTGCTGCTCAGGAAAGCAGCTGAAGCTATTCAGGTAGTTCTACACCAACCATCTTTGAATGGTAGGACTGTCTGAACTGAGGAGAGGCTGTGAGCTGGATCTGGATCTGCATTTGGATGCCATGATCAGGACAGGAGGCTTGAATACACCTGAAGCAGCCACCTATGCTGTTCTGGGACTACCTCTGACATCTGCACATCTCCATGCTACCAAACCTCCTCATCCTCCAAAAGAGGGTGTCTCCATGCAAACTGTCTTATGGGAAAGGTCCCCGTCCAGATTTAATGTATGACCAGTGCCAAGGGACGGTTTCTGTTTAATTTACTAGTGTTAGCAAACACTACAGAAACACAGTGTAACAAAGGGAAACCTCTTTTTTCTTAGTTTCCTTCTTTTTCTCCTCATTTGACAGTGGCATCTCTGCTGACCTCAGGTGTTGCTCTTGCATGAATGAGGTTACTTAGTTCATTCCAGTGCTGCCAGGATAAAGGCACTTAAATTGTTTAAGAATTATCAGGAAAATAACAAAAGTGAGGTAAATCACTGTACTAAAACCTCCTGTAAGGAGAGAAGATTTCTCATCCAACTCAGAGCTGAATTTGCATTTTTTTTCCTTAGTGATGCTCAAAGTTGCGCACAGGGCTTTTGAGCAGCTGCTGCTTTGGAAGCACATTTGTTCAGTTTAGGATGTAGGTAAAACTGTTTTCCTGCAAAGAGAATAATTATATGTTCCCAAACACACAGAAGCATCAGAATTCACAGCATGTTTTTTTACAAGGGTAATAAAGTTTTATATGCATACACAGAAGAAACGGTTTGCAAGCAAAATACTTAATGTACCCAATTATCCCCCAAAATAAACGGATGGGAGAGAAACTGGCAAATTTTGGCTCATGCTTAATTATTTAACATTTGAACCTTTTTGTTCATAGCAATAAATTCCCATTTCTGCCACCCATTTCTTGGTACTTTACTGGGTCTGGACTCTTGTAACTGCACTCTAAGCATTTAGGAGACTGCCCAGTGTCAGTGTGAAGAATATGGGAAAGGCTTGACATCAATTACAACGTTACACACAACATAAAATTTAATGGCTTGAATCAGCCTTTCATTGCTATTTAAAGCAACCGTGTATGGTTTTTCTAAGATCCTAAAAATTAACCAGCTTCTAAAAAGTCTAAATTTTTCAATAGCACAGGATCTTACTCTGAGGTTTTTAAAATGTTATTTCAGTTCTGTGGTATAACTGGGGGGAAAGTTTCACAGGTAAGTGGATTTTTTAAAGTAAAAAAGAAATTAATCTCCTGGGCAAAGGAGAATTCTGTGGGGTAAATTAAAAGAAATAAAGTTGATCAGATTCTCTGCTGGCTTACACTCTTTGCAACTCCTTTGAGAGGAGGCAAGCTGAGGCAGTGAGCCTGCTGGGCTGAGATCTGGGGAATAATTTGGCCCATAGATTTTTATGTTTGGTCTTAAATAACTGGGAATCATATCGAGGTCTTGGGTGGCTCGATGATAAAGTGCTGGATTTCCACCTTTGCAGCCAGAGTCAGAATTTACATGGTGGCCTCGGCTTTGTCTCTCACCGACATGCAATTGTCTCGTAAAACACCAGTCGCTGCCCAGGGGAGACGCAGGCAGAGCAGGAGCAGGACCTGGGTTACCTCTCACTGCCGGTAAGGGTGGTCCGTGCAGGTCAGAGCTGAGGTCACCTCGAGGGCGCCACAAGGAAGCTTGCTTGTCCTGCAGCTGCAAATTCTGGGCCGTGGATAAATAAAAGTCTCAGTTTCTAATTTTTTAACTAAATAATCAGATAAAACTTGGAAAAAAGATATCCTGAAACTGCTCTTAAGAAAAAAAAAAAGTCCTCAGGAGGTCTGCAGATATGTTTTTACTCAGTGCAGTGGAGTATAATTAAAAAGCCACTTTGATGTAGAGTGAAATGGTTGCATACAGACCTTGACCATCTCACCTTTAATAGGAGGCTAGAGGGGAGAAATATATAACCTTTACATTAGGAATGTTTCGCTGATTTTATTTACAGTCCATAAAATTTTACTTCTCCAAGCTGCTGCTGTCTGCCAGGAGTAGCTTTAGTTTGGACTGGATGGGCAAGGATGTTTAGTGAGTTTTATTTCACACTGTATGAACACCGGTGGTTTTCTGGAAATATTTTATCCCAGCTGAAGTATAGATGTAAGCACGACCTAGGTCACAAACATTTCCTGGAGGAGTTGTGAAATTTTCCACAGAATCCAATGTTTTGAGTGTTGATATTTCCTCTATTTAAAATATATCTGGTTTTAAATATAGCATTTTGCCTTATCAACACTGGGAATCACATGTAACTTTTATTGACTATATGAAAAGAAATAGCCATAGGCTTTAGTTTAGAAGTCTCAGGATGTCTCAGAAAAATCTTGGAAAGATCATGCAAAGTGTAGTCATAACTGCAGGTATTTGACAAGCAGCTTTTCCCCTGCAAAAGCTGGGCATCTTCTGTCCTCCCACCTCAATCCTGGGGGAGAAGCCAAAGAGTGGGTTTTGGTTGGGACCATGTTACATCCCCCTTTCTACAAGTGCACCTAAAGGAGACGAGGGGGACTGAGATTCCCAAAAGCAGTCAGCAAGGCCTCTTTTTGCACCCAGGGAGACCAGTGAGGGATAATTCAACTTCCATTAGATCTCAGACCAACATATACATACATACATACTCTGCTCTCGGAAAGTCATACAAAACATATTTTCTGCAAAGCATTTGAAACATAGTCTAATTCCTCATCCAAACATCACACCCACTCAAAGGGAAGACCGGAGTCAACTCACTACAGGTACATGTTATGATTTGATGGCCAGTATGAATGAAATTCTCCCACAAAAAAATAAACATCAGAAAAGAGAAACTGGTCCTGAACTTTGAGGGAGGAAAACATCCCAGATTCAAGTTTTGGCCATAATGTCATCTGGAAACTAAACCAGCTGGTGTTTTACCTGGTACATGTTTGGAATATAATAAAACTGAGTGTGAAATGAACCATTTTTATATCATAAATTATCCAAGAATTCATTCTCAGAAAACAAAATCTATCTCATTACCTTAGTGGTTTAAAGGTCCCAAAATCTCTGTTTAGTTTAATGGAATAAAAAAAAAAAAATTAAATAAAGCATTATCTGCTGTTGGACAGCATGGCTTTCAAACCACAGCTTACACGCTTTGAACAGCCCCTAACAGTTTGTCCACACAAGACATAAATCATAGAATCACAGGATGGTTAGTATAGTGACCTTAAAGATCACCTAGTTCCAACCCCCCTGCCATGGGCAGGGACACCTTCCACTAGCCCAGGTTGCTCAAAGCCCCGTCCAACCTGGTCTGGAACACTGCCAGGGAGGGGGCAGCCACAGCTTCTCTGGGCAGCCTGTGCCAGTGTCTCACCACCCTCACAGGGTAATAAAAAGAATAAATAAAGTATAATAAAGAATAAAAAACCCTAATCAATGCCATTTTTACATAAAAAGCAAAAGACTACGTTTCCCATCATAAAATGTTATGGTGTTTACACAAAAGCTGCAGCTAACCTCATAAAACTCTACTGATTTCCCAGTGGGGTCCTCAGAGGACACTTGGCTGTGTTAGACGACACACTGATTTCTAGCACCAAAATAACCCTGGTTTCCTCTCAGAGACTAGACACATAATGTTGCTCTTATGAAGTGGGCCTTTTGATGAGCTCATACTGAAATCCTTGTTCAGAGAGCTGCCTCTCAAGAACTTCACCTCCAGTGGTCTTTTTATGAAGACAGACAAAACCACTGGAAGTAAATCACAAAATTGGGAATTTCTGTTATTTTGCTCTGGGTTTTCTTTGGTGGTTGGGGAGGTTTTGACCTTTTAAAGGAGTGCCTTTCCTAGAACATAATTCAATAGCTACAAGAAATAGCCCAATTCTTAGAACAGCTAAAGATCAGCAGAAAAAAAAATCATCAGAAGAAAAAAGAAAAATAAGATTAACAGAAAGTCTCTCCTGCTGATTTAAATTCATTTTAAATGAGGCATATACTGAGAATTTCTGTTTGTAAAAAGTTTACACCAGGCAAATAAGCAGACTTTTCTTCAAACACAACAGATTTCCCACATTTTCAGGGATGTGTCAGAGGATTTTTATACAATAGTCAACATCAAATGTCTGATTTTTCCATAGGGTGAGTAAAACAGAATTATGTGAAAAAATAATAAAAATATGACCAAATTCTCTGTTGTGGCTTAAAACATGACATGAGATTTAAAGTCTTATAAAACCTGAAGTCTTCTGGTAAAAATTCATTGTTATAAAAGAAAAAGAACAGGAAAAAAAAAGAAACAGTTGTTTTCTTTCTATTCTTAAATCTTATAGAAGCTAAATGAACTGAACAAATTAAATCCTTCTAGACAGTTACATCAAATCCAATTAGATTTTGTTGCCAGAGGAACTTACTCCCCCCACTCCTATTATTTACTTAAAAGTATTTAATATTAATATTAAAATAAAATTAAATTATACAGGACAAGTCCTACTCTTTCCAGCTAACAGGAGCTGGGGAGTCCTTTCTAGGGAATATGATCTAGTCCTGCAAGATCAGAGATTGCAAGATCAAATGGATTGAAAATAAAGATGAATTGTGTCACATCACAGGTCTTAATTTTAAGGCAACTCATTGCAAAGAGACCAGAGCAACTAGTTTTAAATTACAGAGAAAATTTGGAATGAAAAATGGAGAGATAAAACATGTTTGTTGGGAAATCCTCATCTTTAACTAATGAAGGGTTTTAATATGTGCTTTTCTTTCCCCTCTTGCTCAATTAAAAATATGTTAATACAATGTTAAGTTTGAGATTTAAACCCACAAGAGTCAGGAAATTCAGAATTAAGACTCCTTTGGGAACTTTAATTCTGTTCCCATTGTGCATATTACATTTTATGATAAGGTCTTTCATTACGTGATCACATAACACTGGGGCAGTGTGACATGCAAAGAGTGGTATTGAATAAGTGTGGAGTTATTGTTATGGAGGTTAAAAAAATGTCAGCGTTACTAAGCAGTCCTGCAAAAGTGTAACAACTGCAGTTTTTATAAAATTATTGTTTCTTTATTAAAAATAATGAGCACACTTTTGTACACAAACACCACCTTAATGTACAAATGAAAAAAAAAAAAGAGGTATTTCTCTTTCTCCACTGTTCTCAAACACTTTTGGAGAGGATCTTCAAGACCTGTGTAGTTGTATGTTAGGAACTTCTGCTTTCTCTTTTTATCTTTGGAAACAGTGTGGGTTGTATCAAGGGGTTGTACCTGGGAAGATGCTGGTCTACTGTTCTGGAAGATTAACTCTTTTGTTAACCGTGAAAATAAGTTTGGAAATGTTTTCCTATAAAAATAAAATTGCTTAAAAATATTCCCCAAAACTATTTAATATCCTGTAAGTAAGGTGTGAGTCTTGCCAACTTTTGAGTTTGGGGGATGTTTTCAGAAGTACTCTCCTCATTTCTGGGAACAATTTTTGATTTGATGACATAAAGCTGTATTGCAGGTAAAAATTTGAGATATTCTTCCTCAAGACCTCTTGACTGCTTGGGCACTAACATGCCAATTTCTGTTCAGACATTATCTCATAAATATTCAAGTTCTGTAGGTCTGAGATAAGAGCATCATCTTAAAAAACCACCCAAGTAGTAGGCAGGTGCATCCATGGCTTCAAAGACTCTCCCAGTCCTCAAGCAGGAAATCTTAGTCATATTTCTCTTTTATTTAATGGTGACCACTGTGTATTAAGAACATGTTTATATGCTTCATTTTTGGATGGACACCATTCCATTGGTGGAAAAACTTTTAAAGAAGGACTACTAGTTCCCTAGTGGGTGATAGGAGAAAAGTTCTCCTGATACTCATGTGTCCTGTCAAGCTCTTTATGTAATGGTGCACATGCCAGGATGGAAAACACAGAAATATATTCAGGATGATTTGAGACCCAGAAGACATCCCAGATGTCTTGTCCAAGTAGCCAATGGCCGAGATGGCTGAAATGTTTCATAATTAAATTTATTGAGAGCAGCCCTGCAGAGAAGCACTTGGAGTTATCAGTAGATGAAAACTGACTATAAGCCAGCAACGTGTGCTCACAGCCCAGAAAGCCAACCATATCCTGGGCTGTATCAAGGAAAGTCTATCAGGTCAAGGCTAGAAGGTCGAGGGAGGTGATTCTGTCCCTCTACTGTGCTCTCATGAGACCCCACCTGGAGTACCATGTCCAGCTCTGGGGCCCCCAACATTAGAAGGACATAGATCTGCTTGAGCAGGTCCAGAGGAGGCCACAGAGATGATCAGGGGGCTGGAGCACCTCCTTTATGAGGACAGGCTGAGAGTTGGGTTTGTTCAGCCTGGAGAAGAGAAGGCTCCAGGGAGACATTATAGTGTTCTTCCAGTATTTAAAGGTGGCTACAGGATGGAAAGGGATCCTTTATCAGGAAGTATAGTAATAGAACAAGGCGTAATGATTTTAAACTGAAAGAGGGTGGATTTAGAATAAACATAAGGAAGAAATTCTTTACTGTGAGGGTGGTGAGACACTGAAACAGGTTACACAGAGAAGTTTTGGATGCCTCTTCTCTGTAAATGTTCAAGGCCAGGTTGGATGGGGTTTTGAGCAACCTGGTCTAGTGGAAAGAGTCCCTGTCTATGGCAGGTGAGTTGGAACTAGATGATCTTTAGGGTCCCTTCCAACCCTAAACATTCTATGACTCTATGATTCTATGACAATATAGTTTGTATTTTCAATCTTTTGGCTACGAACTGGTCAGCTCTACCCTTTGGCATGATTACTTCTTTTTTGACTTTTTCAATTTTTTAATATATTATTTTGTAGCCTCTTTATAAGCTTGCTTAATTTATCATACAGTGGTAAAGCTGTGAAATTTAATAACCTGTGACAAACACAAGGTCAATTTACATGATATATAGGTCTCATCTGACCCTAAACTTCCAACTAGGGAGTTGAACTCGATGATCTTGATGAGTTCCTTCTGACTTGAGATATTCTATGATTCATTAATTGATCAATTTTTGAAGCAATCTGGTTGCCTAGGTTAAAATTTTAACTTTCAATGAAATCTTAAGTACTTAATGAGCTTCAAAGTGTCAAAGTTCACTCTATAGCTAATGAAAAGATTCCGGTGCCTTTGAAATATAACCATGTAATCTGGAGGGAGAATATTCCCTGCAGGGCACAAGGATGCAGGAACCTGAAGATGGACATTTTGGTTTAAGGGGCACATGCAAGATTCCCTTGCCAGGATTTTTCTATTCCACGGAAGCCAGGGGGGCACTGTAGGCTGAAATTCCTGCACAATTAAAGTCTTATAAAGTAGTATCTTAAAAAGCAATATATATATATATATATATTTTTTTTTTTTCTGAATACCTGTAACTTCAAGCTGCAGTGGCAGTGGACATACAGTTTCTTAAAACTAGTCATATGTTACTACAGATATTAAGTAGAACATAGAGATCCAAAAGTCTGGCTTTTTCACTTCTAATCTTCAAACATATCTCAGTAACTAATGCTTAGTAAAATCTGCAGGAGTTATGAACCTGGATGAAATATGCCCCTGAGCTAGGTACATAGGCTTCAGTTTTCTTTTTAGTAACGTGGCAATGACAGAAATATGGAGCTATTCTGCCTGGAGGAAGACAGGAGAGAGGAAGATTCTTTTTGACATCTCTTTGGAAAGAGGATCTGCAATTCCTCTGAGCTAGCCTAAAATATGTTTAAAGCCACATTCACTAAAGTTAGGGCTTGACCTAAGCTATGAACAGGGGTCCATAAATGTGATACACTACACTTAGGTAACCTATACGCAAGAAAATGAAATTAAGTAGAATTTATCTACAAAAGTGACAAAATGTAGATATTGCGGTGTGCTTTATTATTGCAATAGTGTTCACGTTCACTTATCTTTCTTCTTCTGGCTGAGTTTCTCACTGAGTAAATGGACATTAATTTTTGTTGCAAAATAAGACTGCTCAGTTTTTAAACAGCTGATGATGGTAGAGGCTGGTAATGGGTATCTTGTCTCCTACCTTAGTACACTGTTTTAGTGACAAGTCTAGAGGAGTGACTGAAGTGTGACAGGACGACAAATTAAAATGGTGCTGCATTCACAGTCACCACAGCCACAGCTCAGTGCACCAGCCCTCAGACCTTGGTGGGATTTTGTAGCTTCAGGTAAGTCAATCTCTGGGTGATGCTGCTATAAAAGAGAGGTAATGTAATCTTGTCACTTAATCTTTTACTCTATAGAATTCTTTGTAGCAAGCACTATCTCTCGCTATGTTTAACGGTTATACTTGGTGACTGAATGATGACTTTAAGGTGTAAAAGTAAAGGCTGCAAGCTCTGAAGGCAGACAGATGCCATACAATACCAAGAGGGTTTGAAAGGTTTCTCTTGCCTCTCCTCTTCTTTTGGATGCTAAAGACATAATTAGGAACGTGGTTCCTGCCTTTTAAATCAGGTACCACCTCAGACAAGAATCATAATAACACTTTGTCAGCACAGACATAAAAAAGTTAGATTCAAAATGGTGGCATTCCTCATACTTAACTACATAGTTTCAATGAGATTTAGAACCAGATATAGCATTTTCCTCACATGGCTGCCCTTTCAGTTCCAACTTTTTAAAGTCTCTGGTGATCCTAAAGCCTTGCACAGTTTGACATCTGAAGTGTAAAATTTTTTGTTTCCTTAAAGTAGCAAGATCCTTCTTACTCCTGGGCTTTCAAAAAAGGAAAGGAAGAAAAAAAAAAAAAAGAAAGAAATCCTAGGGAATGATATAGACTAGTTCTCATTCAGAAGCAGTTGCTTTGTTGCTTTGCCAGGTTCGTCTGTTAACATGGAGACCACCTTGGACTGTGGGTGTACTTAGTGGCAGCAATCCTCTCTTTCTGTATTAGGACTCTTCAATGATCTAGATTTTATCCAGGGACTACTAGCAGCAGGCAATTTCAGGACACTGTGGGGGCAGCTCTCTTTTCTGCTTGATGGATCAAACAAGTAGCAGTGGGAAAGTGTGGGAAGTCAGAAGGGTGAGGGCCATGGGTGGTGAAGCAGTCCTCTGCAGAGTCATGTGGCAAGAGGTATAAAGAGGGAGACTAAAGGCACCCTCCTCCCACCTCAGCATTTGCATTTCTTCTCTCCTACAGACAACACTGTGTAAAACAGTGATAGTCAGACTCCAGGGCAATTCATTTAATCTTGGGGGTTTTACACTAGGTCTTAATATACTCCTACGGTTTCTACTTTGCTTCCTGCCCCAACCTATCCCAGTCCTGCTGCCTTATTTCTGTCACAGAGTGGTTTGCCCATGAGTGGTCTTAGTTGGATGAAGGGTGTTGTTCAAAGGGCAGCTCTGTCGGGTGTCTCTCACACCCGAGCCCCATGGAACATGGAGAGATAGGGTACAGGCTGCTCATTTTATTCTTTGCTTGCTCTAGGACTGCATGATACAAAACCCTGGTGTTGCTTTCACATGGATTTTGATGTTTATTTTTCTCATTTCCCTCTTTTCTGGGAACAGATTGGATAGAGTAATTTGGATTTTGGCATTGTAACTATCAGTTTTCTTCTTTTCTTTGTGTCTAGGCTTTTGCCAGCCATAAGGAAATGTATAAATTTATAAAATTGACAATATATAAATCTATGTGTAATGTACACATCTGTAAATAATGTAAAGTTAAATGGACCAAATATAAGCTATCTCCTCTATTTACTTCTTTGTGTGTAAAACAACCTTAATCCTTGTTAGAACATGGTAAGTCATTTGATGCCACCTGGAATGTGGGCCCTGTTTGCTGGCCCTCCCCTCTCACAGTGGGGTTTCATGAAGTCATGAGCTGATCCAACGGTTTGTAACCAGTACTGCTACTGCCCTTCACTCTCTCTTGGGTTCATGCTTTTATTGTTGTGTCTCTAATGCTTATCTTACCCTGTGGTGGGCTGTTTCTGTCCAATAAACTGTTAGAAAACAAATCAGAAAAAAGTTGACTGTCTGCTGATTAGCAAGATGAACTGGCTCATTAGGTGATCAGGTGAGTAAGTGTGCAAGCCCAAATCTCATTTAACTGGCACAGAATATTGCCTAAATTAAGCAACATAATAAAGCTACATTAAGTGAGATGAATGTCATGACTGGTTAAACTATTCTTTTAGACTGTTGATGGAAACCTACAAAAAGAAGAAAAATAAAATGCTGGAAATTCAAAGTACTAATATTATTGATTTTCAAACAAAAAGATTTTTTTATCCACAGGAATTACAACAGTCTAATGTGACATGAATTTGAAAACTAAGTAACTTAATTTAAAATGTCTATTGCTTATAGAAAACATTTTGGTATGTCAGTAAGTGTTCATTAAATGTTAGCCTAAAAGATCCTTTGCTTTCCATATTGTGGGAAAAAGTTTGACATGAACTATTTTTTCAGTAACAGCATTAATTATTTTCAGTTTATGGTTGATAATAATCACAGTGATATTTCCAGACCCCAAGGTAATTGTGACAAAAGAAAGGTTATTTTCTATCCCAGCTCTGTAACCAGTATGATGAGAGACTGAGCAAGCAGCTTTCATTCATTGCCCACCCCCAGTCTGTGAAACGAACATAAGGACAATTTGTAATTTATCTTACAAATTTTGAAAGAAAATTACTGAATTAAGTATTCTGATTCTGAACAGACTGCTATACTGCTATGGAAAAGGGGTCACTCAAGGTCACACTGGAGTGATGGTTAGGTTTCATTTTTTTTGCTGCTGTGTTCATATTTACTTATTAAATATGCCACCTGTAGGCGGTAGGAATTGTTTATTTTTTACAGATGTGCTACTATTGGATATTATGTAGGGGTCAAGTTAATTTCCTCAAATATCTGACCATGTCAGACATCTTTTCTTTTGAACGTTGTTTTCTTTTTCTTTATGTATGGGGCCCTTTATGCTGAATCAGTAGCTCATACACTTGCAGTTAAATATGAACTGGTACTGTGGCTTCAGTGAGTCATCAGTTTACCCGTCTGCTATCTGAGAAGTCATACGAAGGGGAGATGGAGGTCACTCCTGTTAGAGGAGTTTGGTCAGCTTGTCAGATTATGATGGTGGGTGCTAAAAGTCAGTTTTGATTTCAGACAAAATACACATGGTGAGATTTCTTTGCCATTCAGACAGGGTGGTTTTAATATCAGGACGTGCCAGCTTTAAAGATTTCTCTTCATGTCTTGATCTCACTCTGTATATCTAATTCTCCCATCTCTGGGACTTCTAACCTAAAGATACAGAGCAGAAGTATTTATGACTGTAGGCGTATCCTGATTTTGATTTTCTTAAGTGTGCTGGTGTTAAACAATGTGTATCAGGTAGGACCTGCTCCTGGGCTCAGTGCCTAGCTCCTGTCTCTGATGCCTGGGCAGAGCTGTGGGAAACGTGGTCAGCCTCTAAAGCAGCACCATTGCACCACAGAGCTTATATGTAGATTAATTGTTAATATGACCCCTGCAGGTCCATGTGTGGCCTAGAGTCGCTGATGGAATGAGATTTTTACTGAATTATTTTAGACAAAGCCTGTAACATAGTGTGGCAGGAGGAAACACTGGAGTATGAAAGAGGTGGAACTGCAGGTTTTACCTCATAGCAGCTCTTGTCTTGTTTGTAGACTGAATGCTACCTGCTGGAGCTCATGGAGTGCTGTCCTGGCGGAAAGTTCTAGGTAAGTTTCATCTGAAAAAGGCCCAGTTCCTGCAGCAGGAACAAAAGTTTCGTAAGTGGGAATGGTCAGGTGACTACAAAAGTGAAAATGTAACAGCAGTGTAGACTACTCTTTGATTGATCTCATACTATTGTGAACACCCATACCGGTTTCATGGGACGCAGCTTTTTTGTCTTCTGGTTTTATCAATTGTTCTATGATTTCTATAATTTACTTAAATAATGTACCGGGGATTCTGGTTCAGCACAATAATGAGATATTTCTAAAGCTGTTAACTCTTCTTCTCTCAGTTCTAGTAATGGTTTGTCAAAATAGACCCTCAGAGCTTTTTGGGATATTTGCAAACAGTGGCAAAAGAAAATAGGAAAGTGGTTGAATCTCCCTTCTACTGATGGCAGGTGCTGGAGGCTAATGTTAATATGTCTCCAGTTGAATAAAAAACAGCCCTCCAGAGACTTCAAACAGCCTGCAAAATGGTCCAGGCAGATAAGGCCTGGTGATGCCTGGACTATGAGGCCATACTGTCCTTTTCTCTTGCAGAACAACAATGAAAAGCCTGAGGTAAAGTCATCTTAAGGTAAGTGTCCTGTAAGGTTAAAAATAAAATGAGGAAAGAAAACAACAAAGGGATTTGTTGACTGTCTCTGCTCTCCATCCTGCCTGGCAGTCCCCTTTACTGTCTGCCTTATGGTCCTGCCAGTCAGGAAACAGGAATTAAAGATCTGTCAATCACAGAGAGCAAATAAATGCTATATTATCCCACGAGCCTTTTCTTCTGCAACATGGATACCTAGTCATCAAAGGCTTTTCCAGATGTTTCTGTCTTTTCCCGCACGCTGAATGTGGCTGCTGAGTATTTGAAACACCATTCAGCCCACTGCTGGAGGGAGGCTGCCTGCTAAATGCATGGCATGTAGGGCTGCTGCTGGAGAGGACGAGAGGAGAGAAGTGCACAACAGGATTACACATGGTCATCCTGTTTGTTAGCGCCCGCTTGGCTCCCATCCTGCGTCCTGGCCAGAGCCCCTGCAGGAGGGTCACCCGGAGGACTGCAGTCTCTGCTCTTGTTTTGAAGTTTCCTCCTGGGAGGAAGTGGGTTGGCTGGGATTTGTACATTACCCAAAACTGAAGGATGTTAAACTCTTGTCTTCCTGGAAAGTGAAGCCATATATCCTGTTGAGAGAGCTGCTGGGGGTGATGGGAGAAGAGGCCACTATATCAGCCCCAAATCCAGGTGAAGAAGATGAGATCTTCCTGTGAGAGAGCAAAACCCCCTTATGGTTCTGTGTATTTCTAGGGCTGACTCTCTGAAAGAGGACATTTTTGGGAAAGTGTAAACTAATTATATTCCCTTATATTTAGGGACTGCAAGGGAGCACATTTCAGAAAAGAACCTTTCACCTTTCCCTGCAGTCTAATAGATCCTATCTTCCCTGAATGACATTGTGGCTTCTCCTTCAAGCTTGAGTTTTTTTTTTTTTTTTTTTTTTATTATTATTATCACTTCATTCAGGTTTGTGTGAATTGTGAGGACTAGTTACTGATAGAGCTCAGATCTGTCTAAATAAAACAACTACAACAATCTAGACTTCTAGACCGTGAAGAAGTTTTCTGATTTTGTCTTAAGTACAAAGAAGATTTTTTAGGTTTGTCTGAGAATAAGTCAACCAGTTTCAACTCTGAATGAAACAAGGATTTCTGGTGGAAGGGAATAAATTGTAGAACTTCAGGGAAGACATCAGAGCATGTTCCCCATTATACTGATGAGTATACATTTGGCTTTCCCTCTAAGACCTGTGAAACAGATAAAAAGGTGAAGAGAATACTGCTGATACCTTCTGTCTTTATGAAGTTGTAGGTGAGTCAATTCCTATTAACAAAAGGACTTATTCTTTCAATGGTATTGGTTGTGGCTAGAGGAGAATCAAATTTCTTTAAGGATTTTTCAGTTTCAGGATTTCTTCAGTGTGAAAACGTTGTGATGATGACAGGATTTTATCCAAGATGACTGCAGCCATTTTATCTTGCAGACTCCTTCTGTCAAGGAAATAATTTCAGATTCTCTAGCAGTCCTCAGTCTCCTACAGCTCAAAGGTTCATGCTTGCCTTTGAGATGATCAGGAAAGACAGCCCATGGATAAAATATGCTAAATCTACCTCTTCCTTTCCCACAAGGCCATTTCAGTGTTTACTCCTGTCCATCGGGCAAGGGAAGGGAAAGGACATATGTGTGTGAGAACAACTATGCTGGATCAGACTAAAGGTCACCTTGGCTAGGTGTGTTGGCTCTGACAAACAGCAAGGGAGGTGTCCAAAACCAGTGAAGGTCATGCAGAGGTATTTTTGCCTTCTCTCTCCTCCCACTCAGCCTCCAGAAATCTAGGATTTCCTGAGCATGAGGTAACATCTTGATGGACCCTAAATTTAATCTGAGTACAATGCATTTTAAAAATTACTGGGTTTTTTTTGGTTTTTTGTTTTTTTTTTAATATATATTGGTACAGGTTGTAAGCAGCCTAGACTAGCAGAGAAGATGTGTTAGGAGCTACACAACCATGGGACAGAAGGGGCCTCTCTGGCCGATGAGGATGATGCTGACAGTGAATATACTGTGCTGGTATTTAAAACACATTAAACAATTTAAAGTAGAGGAGCAGCCTCTACTTTAAAGCAGGCAGGTGTGAGACATTATTAGTCTTCAACAGTATCAGCACATCAAGTATCTACGTATTTTTTATTTTCCTGTAGATATCATGACATGCAAAACTTATCTATACTCTCATCTTCTTTTTGATTTTTAAACTTTTAAAACAATTTCCTTGTTTCAGTTGCTTACAAAAATTATTGAGCATGAAGGGAAAGTACAGGCAAAAATATAAGGTGTTTCTTTGCCAACTGACAATGTGGATGCTCAGGCTCAGTACCAAGGAAGATTGCTCTTCTGATACTCATAAGAAATGGGATGAGGGGGGTGGGCAAAATATAAGGAAGGACATGAAGATACAGCAAAGGAAAGAAGTTAAAGGAGGGAAGCAAAGAAAAAAGACAGAAATTGGTGTGGTTAAAGTGATGTACCGGGTAAACTATTTTCCAAGGGACATTCTGAGCTGATATGAATGGAAATGTTGCTGTTGCCCAGGAAAGAAATCACTACAGTCTTTGTCCTGAAAAAACTGCTCCAGCTCAAGTTTTCTCTGTTTGTTTTCATGTGAGAAAGGGTGGTAAGAGTTACCAGTCACTAAACACCAGTGACCTGTTGTAAATCCTTGGGATCAGCAAACAGCCATGATGAGTGTCAGGCAGTAATTCCAGTGCTGCAGAGCAGCAGTTCCTCAAGTGCTGAGTGTGGAAGGACTTGGGGAAAATTAAGTTCCTACCCATAGGTTTCAGACTTTTTGCTTGTACTGTCCAATAAAAGCTGTGAAGCACATAGGTACAGTACCCACATTTTCCTGATCTGCTAAACTCTTCATGTGCTGTTTTTTAATATAAAACTGGCACATTTTTGTTTGCATGGTTATAAATCTTTAAAAAAGATCCCAGGTTATTAGTCTGAAAAAAAAATATTTAAAAAAGCCTTTATGAAAAATAGCAGTGTATAATATTTTCTCTCACATGAGTTCATCTTGTCATCTTTGTCTTTTAGCATCAGCCTCAACACTAGATAATTATACTTTTTAAATTTTTCAGTGATTTTAATGAACATGGTGCAACTGAAAAGTAAGTACTAGTGTACAGAACCTGACAATTTCCTTCCATTCCCATCCCTCTCATAATTTGTTCCTTTACACTGGTTCCAATAGCCACTCTCCCTGGTAGCAGAAATACTGTAACGTTGATGTTTGTCGGCTTCTCTTTCTTTCTTCTCTCCCCTTCAAGTATATAGCTTACTGCTCTTCTCCAAATGGCAAAAACTGAGGAACAGCCCCTTGCTTAACATGTCAAAATGTGAGTTCTGGCTGGCGATTGCTTTGTTTTTGTTCCCTTGAGATCTGATGGTGCCAGAAATCAAAGCATAATTTTGCAGATGTTGAGATCCTGTAAGCCCCCTAGGTTGCAAAGCTAAGCCATAAAGCCAGCTGGCACTGTGTACGTGTGCTAAGAATGTAAAAGTATACATTTTTATTTTTCAACCAACAATAACCGACCGCTGGTAACTTCAACAAAGTGAAGCATTGCTAGCTTTATTTTTGGAGAGTAAGTGGCTCTGTGCATTCCCCTGAGCTCTTCTTCTGTTCTAGTGCTGCTGTTTTAAAGATGCTGTTCAGAAGTATAGAAGTTTCTTTGGTGCCTTTCCAGCATATCTGCTGTTCTTTAAAGTGATATTGTACTCTGACAGCACCTTCAGTTTATGGCAGAAAATTTAAGAGTTATTTCAGCGAACCTTAACCTTGTTGATTTCAAACTGTTTTACCATTCTTCTAAAGGAAATACATTCAAAGGGGAGACCCACACCCCAATGTCTAAATTAAAACGAGAAAATGATGGGACAGCTATCAGGCTCATCTGCAAAGAGGCATTAGATAGCCAAGATATGTGTGGGAGCTTAGACAGATATGGCTTAATTTTGTACTGGGCACTACAGGGAAAATTGAAAAATATATATTTAAATTTCTGAATGGTTTGAGCAATAAAGAGTAGCATTGTATCTTTTAAACTGGACTTTACCTTTCGTGTATTCAAGTCACTTTATTCAGTGCAGCATGTCTTTGCTGAATCTTGAGAGTAGAGATAGCTGGTTAAAGCAATGATGCTGGTGAGATGTTTTCTGAGATGTTTTGCAGATAGGTCTGCACAGAGCAGGGTGGGAAAATGTTTTCTACTTCCTCCAAACTTTTAGAATTTGGAAATGCTTCTTATTTCCTACTAGGACAAAGCAAAAAGCTTTCAACTTTTATATGTGAAACCTATTCAGCGAAGACACTGCCCCAATAGAGAAAGTGTTATAGTCTTGTGATCACTCAGGATTTGACAGAGTCAGAGACTGGGATGATAGAATTCACCCCTGGATAAACTCTATCCCGAGTCAGGATCTCATCGATGCTGTGTGAACAATGCTGCAGGCACTCATGTTTGGTTCTTTAATGTCCAGTCTTGTATTCTGACTACAGTGTTACTCTGAGCTTTTATTTTTCCCAGTTTTGATCAAAATTCCAGGACCTGAGGAACCTTTCCTAATGCAAATTGCACCCAAACCACTAGGTTCTCATGCACAGTTTAAATTTCAATGAAGTGGTATTTTCCAATGAAAAAAAAAAAAGTTTAATTGAAAAATTCCTGACAAGCTCTAATCCTATTAACTTCACTGTGGTTGCACATATGCTAATGAGAGCCGTGTGTGTGAGACTGTTGCTAAATTTGCAAAACACAATACCCAGGACATGCATATTATACGTAGTTTGACACAGGCACATATGGTTTATATTCTGTATTCTAAAACAATATTATGAACATTTTATAAGGTTGCAAAAGTGAGTATTGTAAATTCAAGAAATGCAAAAGTTATTGAGGCATGCACTTTGGACTCTCCCTCTCTCCAGTGTAATTGGCCGTATACACCTTCTACTTCCTCTTTGTTCCCTGCTTGTCCCTCTCATATTCCTCTTCTCTCTCCTCTGTGCATTTCCTCTCTGGATAACCTTCCTTTTTAGCAAACATCACCTCTCACACATGGATCTAACATGGCACTGGATGCCATCATGAGCAGATATTGTTGTATTGTCTTCTCTTATCATCCTTCTGTCCTGTCAGGTCAGACTAAGTTCTGCAGGGAAAATCACTGCCCACACCACCTCCATAGGGTGGGGGCAGTGATTACCATGTAGGTGCATTCTTCTTGATTGGTCTTTGGACACATCACAACAATAAATATTTCTCTAAATACATGTGTTATGGCTCTTATTATTGCCTTTAGTTAAGCAATTGCTCAGTTACAAGGGATTACTTTTTATTTGACAAGCTGTGTCCTTGTGTATGAAAATTATGTCAATTTTCCTGTAACAGTGCATCTTACTTTGCAGATAAATAGTTATTACCCTTTTGCTACTGTACGTGATTGATTCTTTTTAATACTCACTCTTCCAGACCTACGCAGAAGTCTTTGCTGATGTGAAACTCCAGTGAAATCAGCAAGGCACTGTTCAGGCACAAGGATTTGCCCCTACATTTTAACATTGAGACTGAAGACAGACACATATTTCCCCGAGGAACAGAGCAGACAGAGGTGATTGGGAAGGATGTCAATCCAAAGGATAGGAGCATCTCACTGCTTCCAGCAAAGTTAGTGTCTAGTCTAAGGTAGGCATCTGTGGTCCATCATTAATGGAGAAACGTGCCAGATATTAATTCCCCCACAATGTTAATTATCTAATTTTAATAATCTGGTTTTGGAGAGGATAAATTATCTTCTGGAGGAATTTAGTCTTTCTAATCAAAAGAGTTTAACCATGCTGCTTAGACACCATAACTAATTTTTAGATGGCTAAGGTACAATGAAATGAATCTCACATCTGTTTCAGCTTCAGGTGACTCCTGAGCTGCCATACTGAGTCCTGTTGCTTTCATGGTGTGTGGTCTTGAGTTGCCATTTGCACGATGGTGGAGAAGTAGGCAAGAGGGGGACTGCACTGTACATGTCCTGCAGCAGAAGAGCTGATCTAAACTGCAAGTTCTGTGATACACCACAGCAGTTCTAGCTGTGTGCTAGAACACATTAATATCATGGTGACCTGAAAGGAAGTGTTTTTATTCAGCTTGACAAGCTGAGATATTTAGAATCCAGTTGACTTGACCCAAAAGAATGTATTTTGTTTGCATTTTCCCTATGGAAAATGGAAGCATTTCTGGAAAAAGTAACATTTTCCCACAGAAAACTGTTTTTCACACACACACAAAAAAAAAAAAAAAAAAAAAAAAAAAAGAGTCTTGATGGAACGTTTCCAAACAGCTGTAATTATAGTGCATACATAAAAGGGGCCAAATTGATGCTGTAAGGGCATTCCTAACTGTAGACTATCCATAATCTCTGAGTGCTAGACTTTGTAATATCATAAGTTTTGAAACTTGTGAAATATTTGTAACATTCATAACTCCTTAAATATTCATAGAAATGTACTGCGTTGCATTCTATGTACGTTGACCTATGCTAAATTAAAGGGCAAAACCTTGGTATGGGCAGTCATCTCTTAGGCACTGGGCAAAGACCACCAAACGTACGTTTCTGTCTGAAGCTGTTACTGTGTCTGATTCCAAGTCCCTGAGGGGTTCAGTTTTATATCACTAGCAAGTCGAGAGGAGATGCAAATGATAATTCCTAAAGTGTGAAAAAGAATTTGGCCATTTTCAGATGAGCTGCAATCCAGTTTTCTTGGAAATAGGTACATTTTTTGGAGAATAGAGGGTTGTTGCTCTCCTCCCCGCAACCCCCACTGGAAGTAACAAGCTTATTGCATTTTACACCCAGGTGTTTGCCATAGAATCTGACACATAACCGTGCCCTGGAAAACTATAAAACAATATAATTTATAGAAATAAACTGAGTGAGAATCATTATTTTTTATTGGTACCACTTAATGTGCAGAAAAAGCATACTTTCCAAAAATATGGAATAAACGTTCTGTTAGCCTTATTGGGTCCAAATGTTAGGGTTTAAATTATTTTACTATGCAAACTTTCTTTCATATCTTGGCAGTAGTGATTTCCATTTTTATTCCTTTGGTATCCATAATCTTATTAGAATCAAAAACATATGCTTTGAGATCATTGGACAGATCCCTTCTCCCACCCTACCCCCTTCTCTCCATGTTAAAAAATGCACTGAAAAGACTGACACTCTAGTACTGAGAATAACAGGAATGGTATAGGAGAAAATGATGCAGACTACCAAGCCTGAATGGGAAAACCGTTTGAGAAGCATAGTTTGGTTTTCATGCTTTTGATTTGCAAGTCATTAAAGGTGCAAAAGTCTCCAAGCCTCCTGCTGGCTGCCATTCGGAGCCCTGCTCCCTCTCCTGCAACAGGAGGTGCTTGCACCAGGATCAGAGATTTACAATACGAAAAGGAGTACAGGCAGATTTGAGCTTTATAACACTTCTGGGGATGTAACACTTGCTGCAACCCATACATCTTGATGTCAGGGAATCGTATCTGTGGGACTGAAATGTTAGTTCATTGTTATGGATTTATGAATATCCTTTTTTTTTTTTTTTTTTTTTTTTTTTTTTAGTAGTAGAGCAATGACAAATCTCTTTACATGAGAGCACAGCAGTTTGGTGAAATATATTGCATGTTCCACCTGGTTGCCTTTTAGCCGTAAGATACTCAGCAGATGACAAGGAGTCGGTGGCCTTTGTGTAGATATTTTCATGGTAGCAGACCATGAAACTGTTAGAATTTTCTTCTAATTTGACTTTATAAAAGCATTTAAATTTACATTAAATTAGTTCTTATAACAAGTTCTGGCTATTAGAGGTAGAGGCCTAACAAAATACTTCCTTTTCTACTCTGAGGCAGCTACTTCATCCCTGTGTGATGTGTTGTGTATGAAACGAGCTTTTATTCATTTTGATGTTCAAAGCTGGAATGGCAGTTGAGTCCCATCAATAATATGAGGGAAGGATGATTTAAACTGGTTGTAAATGCTCCTGAGCTTCATATAAGTGTAGCTCAAAGGCTGTACTTAAAAATAAATGTAAACATTCTGTGGAATGTAGATTCACTGTAAATGAATCCAAACCATCTTAATTCCACCTGGCAGTGACATCATGTAATGGCTCTTTCAGTAAGATTAAGAATGTTTAATGTTAAGTATAATCAAACCTCTGAATTTCTTAAGGGAGCTGTCATTTACTGAACTGCAGCCCATCAGCTAATGATGCTTAGAAATATCACTGGGGATATGTGATATGTTGCTATTTTTTTGGGAAAGAAATTTTTCAATCGCTGTTGTGGGAGCAGAACAGAACTCAGCCCAAACAAGAGTTGCAGCTTGTGCTTTTTAAATGTTATTTTGAGAAACTCTCATTTTAAGATTTGCATTCTGTTTTCAGCTGGGTGAAGAATCTCTACCAATTTCGTAGAAGTTGATAAACGCCTTCTGGGTGTAGAGGACTTTGAGAACTTTCAATCAATTCTACTGCCATGGCCCAGCTTAGAGCTGGCCACTGAGAGACGACAGGCTCTCAGTTCCTTTGCTGTTTGAGCCACAGTGTTATCTTGACATCTTTGGAATCAAAATCTATGTTATGATTCTGGTGCTTTATGGAGCTAGGTAAGATTCAAACCTACCCCTTTAAAGATGTCACTGAATTTCACTGATTTGATTGATACATCATTTATTCTGCTCTAGTACCAAAAGTTGTGAGGTAGTATTATACCTTGAACTTCAGTACACAAAGTATTTGAGTGCAACATACAATGCACAACTTAATCCACTTCTAAAATATTTTCAGCTTTCCAAGAAAGAGAAATTTTTAATCCAGAAAAAGGCACATCCATGATTCGAATGTGAGTTGCACCAGGTTCATGGGCCACTTAATCCAAATATTGAAGGAGATCAGATTTGCCTCAAGAACCTTTTACAGATAATGTGGAGATACAAACCTCTCAGCCTGGGTTTGTATCACTTAGTTTTACACGCTAAAAGATGGCATGTGCTTCTTCCATGGAAAAACCAGGCACTTCTGGAAAGCTGGAAGTTCCCCCCTCTCACCACTGGCTACATCAAAAGCTTGGGATTCCTAAATCTTACCCAATTTGTAGGCCACACTATTTACGTTATCTGCTGATTAAACTGAGAAAGAACAATTTCAGCTTGTTTGAACATGTCATGAACTAAGGCGGTTTGTCAAATTGATATTATGGCTGAACTATAAACGCAAGTCAAATTTTTCAAAATGGATATGTTAGACCCCAACCTTTGCATTTAGCAACTAAAACAGAGGGAATGCAATAGGTATGCAAAGCAAAGGACACTGATTTTAGGCAATATTAAAGTAGCTCCTATACAAGTAATTTTAGGCACCTGAACTGGAAGACAAATATCATTACTTTCTGGCATTTTTTGTTAAACACTAAAGGAACATACTTTCTGTATGATGGAGAAATGATCTAAGCTATAAATAGTAAACTGTTGAAGATAATTAACAGTGATTTTTTTCTCTCCTAGCAAACATCTGTAGAAATAGAAAAATTAAAACAAAAATATTTTGCTGAAAAAGAGTAACTTTTCCCGGAAGACATGAGGACTGTTTTTCATTAGTATGAACCATGGGAAATATTGCAGCTTCATCAGTGAAGGCCTGACATACGATTTCTATCAAAGACACATTTAATTTACCCTAGGCTTATTCAGCACTACTTTCATACAATGTTCCCTACCAGCTGTTGTTGCTGCTGTTTGCTGGTAATTGATTGCTTTGTTCCTGGCCTGAGAAATAGTGTCACTTAGTGCATAAGCTTCTAATGGGCTACCAGTTTCTTCCTTTACCAAATATTATTTGTGCCAAAAAATACTGAAAGGCCCCTAACAAAACTTGGGATGCAAGTAAAGTTTTGAGCTTTGTTGCTTAATTTCATCCTTCCCCACATAAATTATACTGCAGTGAGTATTCCCGACCCTCTAAAATAACACAAATTCGCTAAAGTATCCGCTTCCTTATGTATCAGCCACATATTCTATTTTTATCTCAGTGGTGAATCCAAGAAGTCAAATTACCCATTACTAATAGTCATGTGGCTGCAGTAGCTGAGAGTCCAGAAAATGCTGAGAAAATGCCTGAAAATGTCTTTGGGAACATACAAGAAAAGCACGTGTGTGCACTTTTCAGTAAACGATTAGATGAAGTAATCTAGATACATTTTTTTTTTTGAAAGCTCTTTAAAGAATAACGTTCATAGCCGTTCTAGTTATGGATTTTCATTCTGGCACCGCTTATTCATCTAACTTGAGACTCTGTCTCTGAGACTTCAGCAGTACTGCGTGCAAAGCTACATGTGCACCAGCACCTGACCATGAAGCAGGACAAACTCCCACTGATTTCCTTTTTCAGTAGGTGGTACTTGGTGAACCAGGCAGAGAGCCGGCCTTGAGGATTCAGGGTTGATACATATTGTGGAAGTGATGAATTCAAGCGCAGAATTGAGACTAATGGATTAATGTATTTTTTTTTTTTTTTTTTTTTTTTTTTGTAGCTGCATTGAGTAAGGTGGAATGTGCATGTGTATGTTTATTTAAAATAAACCAATGCTTAAATGTAATTGATGCTGTATTTAAATGTAATTGATGATTACAGATGTGTTCTGCATGTGACTGCCAGACAGTCCCGTTGTCAGTGCTACCACCCTCATTCTTGTGATTTTCTCCAGATAATTTGGGAGTAGTGGAAAAACTCCATTGAACATGCTCTCCCTAAAGGGTAAGAAATTTGTTATTTACTCAGCCATGTTAGTGCCTCCAGTTAATGACATCTTCATTAGAAAAAAAATCACTTTATGTAGAAAAGAAGTAGCCACAAAGGTGTCTGCATTCAGTTTGGGGAAATGCAATTCAATACACTGCACAGTATAAAAAATGCTTTGGAATTTGCCTAATGACAGGTTCTATAATTAGATTAGGCCTCAGCATTACTAATGATGTAAAGGAAGCTAGATATGTACTAAACATTTGATAGTTTTTATTCCAGACAGGAATTGAAAAAAAGAATTCGTTAGTACTAATAAGTGTGAGTACTGAACAATTGGTACACTGGTAAGAGTACAAGTCAGTTTATAGTTACAGTCGTAAGATCTGGACCTAAATATACAGAAAGAAAACCCCACAGTTTTCCTCAGTGGTTCTAACCGCAAGAATTTAATAAACTTTATTTCCTCTTCATGTGTGTCCAAAGGCAAAGGTGAAGAGAATTTTTAAATCTCAGTGAGAAGAACTTGTACTGGATGTTGTCCAGTCTTGTAATACTACTTTTAAAATGTAGACCTTTCTGCAAAGGAAAGAATCAATCCACTGCTCTGTGTTCAGAAGCTGATCTGTGGGAGTTTTTCTTGATTAATGAGTAAAGATCAAACCAGAATGTTCTTCTGAAAGGCATAAGTGCAGATGTGATTTAACCATTATCAGTGTCCTGGGTCTGTTCATGAGGCATCATAATGACTCTCTGATCCCACATGTAGGTCTCATCAGAAAGACTTGACATTATGTAACACTAACATAAATAGTTTATAGTCAAGGAAATTGTGATATAAAATGTCTAAGAAGAGAATGTAGGCACAATGTGTGTTTTGAAAATGCATATGGGAGTTAAGTGAGGAGAGGAATGAATATTGCAAAAGAATTGCACAAATATCTTGTCCACTTTTTTCCTATTCTACGTCAAGCTGTTATTGAATTACAGTGTAATTAGCATTTCTAAACCCTAAACTTTTGTACCATTACAAGATACTTTAAAATACCAAAATAAGGATTTTCAAAATGCACAGTGAAAATTCTGCCTGGCTATATACTCTTCTTGAATTAGATTCCTAAGAGAGTCAAATTTCATTATTAGTTTTCCCTGAAGTAGGTTTTGCCACTAGGTGGAAGTGCATCATTTTCGCTCCTATGCCAAAGCCCCGCCTGGGCTACCACAGGCATCCTCTTCCCTCCTGCCCCTGCCCAGAACACACTTCCCTTAAGATGTGTGCATCTTGAGCCTGTTTGCTAGGTGTGCTTCATGATATTGCAATAATAAAGGGAAAAATGCATGCTGGTGATGAAAATAATTTCATTATTTTGGGAGAGACCAGCATCAGATGAAATCCCGGTTATATAAGTTCATAGCCAAGTAAACACAGGTTGCTGACTGTAGGGCAGTTTCAAAGCAGTGTCGCAGATGGAAATATTAACACGGTGATGATTTAGCAACAAATTAAGTTTTATTAATGACTAGCTGCACTTAATCATGAACCAATTTAAAGATTTACAAAATAGTATAATATGTGATAATTAAAATAGCAACTTAGCTACAGATTTGAAGGTGACAAGATTCACACTAACACACTATATGGTACCTTAAATCAATACATATATACATGCACACTCACAAACACAAGATGTACAAACACACAGACAAGTGTTTGGATCCAGTAAATTACGTATGTACCCACAATCATGAAAATAACTGTGTATACCCAAACACATCAGTAAGCGGAGAGAGTGGGTGAAAGAGAAGGTAGCTCAAAATTTCCCTCTTGAGTTTAGAGTAAATACTCACAATTCATCGTCATTCCTCAACGGGTGGTGAGTCTTGGGCCTTCCATCGGCTCTATCAGTGGATGGTACCATCAGGTTTTTGGTACCAAAGAGGTGTCCCAGATCAGGGGAGATGTTGGTCACAGGTCTGCTGTGATCTAGCAGAGCAAAATGGGTCTCACTTGGAGTTGCTATTTACAGGGTCCATGATAACTGACTTTTGTCAGGGACTTTTCACTCCAGGTCAGCTCAAACAATGAAATATTCTGGTGTCTTCTGTCAGTTGGACAAGAACTTGATGGATGTTATTCTGTTATTGTTCTCCCTCCACCACATTCCAGGTACAAGGGTACCAGGCTGTTAGGAGGTGATGGGCTGTTATAATCGTTCCCAAGTGATAGGAAAGGCAGAGGCAGTCTCTGTTTAGTGCCATTAGCAGTACTTACCTCCCCAGATTGGTATGCAGCCCAAGATGGGGTTGGAATCACACTAATCACCAAGTGGCCCATGAAGGGGGAGAGGAATTGCACCACCATAAGCAGACAGGGACATAAACCTACGGACTTTCTGCAGAAACACTGGCACTTAGAACAGATCTATAAGGAAAGACCACTGAAGCTAGAAAGAAAAAAACCTAACCAAACAATAATAGACCATCCAATAGATTGTTCAGAAAGCTCGAGAGAGTTTCTTGTAGTACTTTATAGTATCTGTGTCAATGTTAAATTTATGGTCTAGAACTTTTTTTGGAACACGTTGTCTTACTGTACCTGACAGTCTTACTTTCTCATTTGTTCTGGTTCAAGTACAGAACCCATCTTCTTTCCTATTTCTAAGAAATTAATTCTTACTATAATTAAATGTTCAACTTTGGCCTAAGCCCACAAGCAAATATTTGGGGGACATTTGGTCAAACCCACTTTTCTTTAGTTATAAATATGAAACAATATGTTCTTTACAGCTGCTATGACAATATAATTTGTGCTTAAAGCCCGACTTATATACGTCCCAATGAGTGTTCAAGTTAAAGCCAAGTTTTAAATAGATTGGTTCAGTAGCTTTAAAGGTCTGAATGCTTAACATTCATAAGCATTTCCTCAACTAAAAGAGCCTAAACAAATTCCGTTTGGACAATTTCAGGACATTCCAGAACTTTGTATGGCCTCTGAGTTGTTGACAGATTCATCTGTATGACAGCAGAGTGTAACAGCCTTGGTCAGGCATCTGGGTGTCTCTGTGCAAAGGAGAATACATGCCCAAGGGCAAAAGATGCAGTGTTTGCAAACTACCTGTTAAACATATATCACTATGAATATTAATGATTACTGTATGATTCTTGTACTAATAAAGACACACAAAGATGTAAAGATGGATAAATACATCTGTGAATAATAAATTTTTCTTTCTCCAAGGTAAGTCCCCCCAGGTCTTTTTTTTTTTTTTAAAATTTTTTTTTTATTTTAGCCCTGACCCATATTCTTTGCTTACATAAACACAAAACAAGGAAATCTAATGTGCCCAGAAATCTGGTCTCAAGAACACAGTTAAATACCGGAAAAATACCCAAATTAAGAGAAAATGTCCAAACTGAATTTGAAATAGACGTTACCTATTTTACTTTACACGATACATTTTCAGGGAGATTTAACAGAGCTCTAAGTACAGAAAAGAACATTGGCTGTTCTAAGCTGATTTATACCAAGGTTCATTACCTTCCCATCCACTAGCCATTTTGAGTGCAGAGCTAGGTTCAACTGACACATTTAACTAACTATTTAACTAACACATAACACTCAGGAGGAGTAACATAAAAATTAAGGACACTTTACACTAGAGTTAAAGATATATTATCTGTTCATGTGTGGACCTAGTGAAGTTGCACCTTATGGAAAGAGTTAGGAAAACTTCTGAAAATTATTAGCAATTATTTTTACAGTTCCTTAAACTTTACATATGCTTGAAAGACACAGATTTCAGCCTGTGTAACTCTTGTCCATTTTTCTTCTAGGAGTATGGAAAGAGCATCCCCTTAACTTCTCTGCAGTTCTCTGCTCCCTTGCCGTTCACATTCCTAGCACTCAGAGCCCAGGAAAACCCAAGAAAATGCCAAAATCTGTTGATGTGGGTTTACAGAAATGCTTCTTTGTATCCTGTGTCAGCTTTTTAGGACTCTGTCTTTCCAGTGTCTTGGATTATATTGAGACCACAGTATCCTTCCTGTCATTCAAGTGAAATCCTCAACAGAACTAATGACCTTATTTATCCCTTAATAAGCAGGGTATGATATCTATTCTTAACTATGGCTGTGCTCTCAGAACCGGAATTCCTGTGTGTAATAGCTGACAGCAGATTTTGGGTAACACATAGAACTAATGTGAATATTATCTAAGTTATGGATTTAACAAGCGTCATTTTGGAAAAGTGTGACCATGTTCCCATTCATAACTAGTCTTTATGTAAAGTCTTTACCTCTTTTTGCTCTTCAGAAGACTTCTCTTAAACCTTTACAGACTCACTAGGTAGAATTATCATGTATTATTGAGGATCTCAGTGCTTTTCCAAAACTAGTCAGATGGTTCCCCCCAAGCATTATGATGTAACAATCATTTTGATTAGTACATCCTTTAAGGTGCAGAATTAAGTAATATTGTTTTTTAAACTTTAATTTGTTTTACTTGCAGAAATTTGACTTAATCTTCTTCCTACTGACTGGCATCATGACTTCATCAAGATGGAGAGTATCTCTCTTCTGCCTCCCTCACAAGATTTCTTTTCCATTTGTGAGTTCCTGTACTGAATTATCCAGTCACCTTTCAATCTGTAATAAACTGATTGAGCTGAGATCTTTATCGTTTGCATTTCAGTATGGCTGAAAAATTCATTTTAGTTAGTTAGACAACTTCCTGAAAGCTCTCTTGACCTGGTCTACCCAGCAGGTCTCCATCCTCTCCTCATTCAAGTCTTTCCTTAGAAGATCTGTTGAGCTCAGACCCATATGTATCTGCCTTATAATCACAGCATCAGAGCCTGATCCTTATACTTTCTTCAAAGCAGTCTTGTGGCATTGGCTTATTCAAGGCCACCCCAGAAGCTGTCTGATACTGTGTGGATGTCCGTAATTATTCTGTGTCTGCTTATTCAGCTGCCTGTGGCCTATTTCTGAAGTTACTTTTGAAAAGATCCTGTCTCTCCCTAATCTCAAGAACTGTAGAATGCTTAAAAACTTTTTGTCTCCGCACACTGACAAGTAACCTAAACTTTCACTGAAGAAAGAGTCAGATTGTCATGGTCATTACAAATATTATGGTTGTGATAATATAGAATTTTCCTGGGTTTTTTTACATGCTAGAAGTCTTGATTTGCATCTGAGATTAAATCTCTCAGAGTTCATAATACTTCACAGTTCTTCCTTCTATTTTTCTTTTTATAACTGGTAAAATTTTCACATTTTATTTTTAAGTTTTCTAGAACAAGGTAAACAAATATTTGTCAGGGCTGTTTTGGGAAGAAATGATCTTGCTTTGCCTCCAGGGATTGGAATAGTTAATCCCTTGAGATCCCTGCTGTCTTTTCTGTGCACTTATCATCTTGAAGATTTTTCAGTAACACTGATTTCTAGCTCTCCTCTGAAAAAAAATTTTTAAAAAGTAATAGGGACTAAGAAAAGAGGTGTAATAAGGAAGAGTTTAGTAGATAGTTCCCCAAATTCTTGCAGATGTCAGCCAGTTATGTTATAGGTGATCATCTTTCCTTTGTAACCCTCTTATGCCTCATTCATGTGACATGGAAACAATTACATGAAAATGCAGATGTAGATTCCAGTAATCTCTTTGGAATAGATAAATAGACTTTGAAATAATTTACAAATGATGCACAAAATCTGTGGGCCATCTGCTCACTGTTGGGGAAAAAAAACATGTTTCTCCCAACAGGCTTTTTATATACAGAATCGCTCTTTTCACACAGCAAGAAGGAAAACAATAGATAGCCAGCAATCTGGAATGCAACTCACTCACACACGCTCTGAGAGCTGCATTGTGATCATCTCTTTTGAAAGCAATTAGGGCAAGAACTGTGTGTATATTAAGAAACTGCTTTTTCTTCAGCCACATGTGCAACCAGGGCAAGGACCACTCACAGCAAGAACTGCCTGTACTATCTGCTCTCCAGACAGCAAATGAATAGAGGTGAGTGTAAAATGCAAGGTGGGATTATAGCAACAGACCACAGTGGGTGCTACCTATACTGCAATATCTGCTTCTGACAAGCTCCTGATAAAGTTGATCACAATTTCTTCTGGTGTTATTCCAGTATCTTGTGGAGCTCTGTGTATGCAAGCCAGACAAGCTTTTCCTTAAATTTCTTTTATATTGAGTGTATAGCATAAAAATCTACTTTAATTCAGAGGCAGGAATGGACTTTGTTATGCATTGCCCTTTTATTCGATGATTCAAAAGTTAAAATCCCTTTGAATTAGTGACATGTAGACTGCACTCTAGGAGTAATGTTCTACAGGTCTTTTGTTTGATTCTTAATCATGTAGGACACATAAATATTGCTAGCGTTTGCACAAGCCAAGTCACAGTGTTCTTGATGGCAGAATTGTCAGCCGCAACTCAGCTGATCTACAGAGGATAGTCCTCCACTGTGAGTCATAGTCTGCACGTGGCTGTATCAGCACTTCAAATTTTCTTGACAACCCCATCTGTGTCTGCTGGCAACTCTCTCTGGCTTTGACCAAAGTGGAAACAATTCAGTATGATTCTGAAGCAATTAAATGCTGGTTGCCAAACAATAAGATTCCCAGCGAGAAAGTGGTTCACTGCAGCTGACAGTCACATTCTTTTTGCCGGGGAGATCCCGGCAAAAGTCCTGGTGTGAGAAGTCCTGGTGTGAGAAAGATGAAATGAAAGGTTGGCAGGATTTGATGTGAATTACAGGGGTGTGAAAGAGATCGTGATACAGCAGGAGGTCAGGTGAGATATCAGCATGTGCCGCTATTCTGACTGAAGTGTCTTCATGGTGACTGTGAGACAGCACTTGACCAGGCAGGCATATGGGTCGTAGGCTCCCTGATGTGATCATGGTCTTCTCTTGGTGTTGCATATCAATCAATGAAATTTGAAACAAGTGGGCTCAAAGTGGATTCCAGTATGTTGAAAATTTGTAGTAGACGTCAAAGGTAGAGTTCTGAAGAGAAAGGGTGCAAAATTCCCGGGTAGATCCAGAATACTTAGCTATTAAATCCTGCTAGATTGCTACAGGTTTCAATTTTGGCAGCTGGGATTTTTTTTTTTTTTTTTGAGATATCACACTCCTACTAGGAATAAAGTCAAGATAGCCTGAGTGCAGCATATTTCTTCAATTGCAATATTAATTTCTTGAGTTCCAGAAGTGCTCTGAGTTTGAAAAGTGCCCACAAATTATTCTGAATAACTCCAAATATCAGTTTTGGTCAGTAATGTAACATGGCTAACTATATCAAAATACAGAATGCCCTTATGGTAAAAAGTGATCTGAGATAATGCTAAAGCAGATAAAGTCTGTTGATATAAAAGTTAAAAAGAATTGATTGTAGTTCATATCTGTGAGATAGGTTGATCTCCTGGGATCTTGAGGAGTCAGCCTTCCTTATATGCTTTCCCCAATTACTTGAGCAATGCTTTCCATTCACCCAAACTTAAATGATGACTTATGTGACTGAATTTGGAAGAAAATGTTCAAAATCTCAGTCACTGACCAATGCAGAGCTATCCTTCAATTTGCCATATCACACACTACTAAGGGAAATCCCATTGGGCTCAATGGGATAAATCATTTGAGTAAATGCTTATCAATGGACACTAGGTTTGGTATGCAAACTATTACAGGAGCTTGACCACTACAGATCGATGGCCCCTGACATAATCCATCAGAGGCTGTTAAGAGATCTGGCTGATGTTATTGCGAGGCTGCTCTCCATAATCTTTAAGAAGTTATAGAGATAGACTGGGAAAAGGTTGGTGTCACCCCCATCTACAAGGGTTTAAAGGAGGATCCAGGAAATTATAGGCCCATCAGTTTTACTTCAGTCAGTGTGAAAGTTATGGAATGAATCCTCCTGGGGCCTATCACAAGTGAAATGAAGCATGTGATTGGGAAAAGCCAGCACAGATTCACCTAGGCCAAATTGTGCTTGATGAACCTGATAGCCTTCTAAAACTAGGTAACCTGCCCGTTGGTGTGGGGCAGATGATAGATATTGTCTACCTTGATTCCTCCAAGGCTTTTGATACAGTTCCCCACAGTCTCATTCTAAAGAAACTGGTGTGTTATGGTCTAGACAAGTGGTGTGTGCGGTATGTGAGGAACGGGCTGACAGGCTGCACCCAGAAGGTGGAGGCAAATAGCTGCTTTTCAAACTTGTAATCTGTCAAAAGTGAGGCCCCCCAAGGATCAGTATTGGACCCAATGTTGTTTAATATTTTCATAAGTGATCTGGATGATGGGATCAGTGTGTGCTGATGAAGTTTGCTGATGTTACCAAACTGAGTGGGGCAGTGGCACTTCAGAGGGGAGAGCCACCCTGCAGGAACACCTGGATAGGCTGGAGACTAGGCTAGCAAGAACCTTAGGAAGTTCAACAGGGACAAGTGTAAGGTCTTGCACCTGGGAAAACAAAATCCAGGAGTGCAGCACAGGATCTACCTGGCTGGGGAGCAGATCTGTGGGAAGGGACCTGGGGGTCCTGGTGGACAGCAAGCTCAACGTGAATGAACAGCGTGCTGCAACGGGAAAGAAAGCCAACAGGCTGCTGGGTTGCATCAACAAGGGCATCACCAGTTGAGATAAACAAGTCATTGTCCACTCTACTCAGCACTTGTCAGGCCATACCTGGAATATTGTGTTCAGTTTTGATCCCTATACAAAAAAGATATGGACAGAGTGGAGAGGGTCCAGAGAAGGGCCTCAGAGATGACCAGAGGACTGGGCAGCCTGCCCTATGAGGAAAGGCTGGGAGAATTGGGTTTGTTCAGCCTTGAGAAAAGAAGGCTTAGGGGGAACCTTATCATCATGTTCCAGTATTTAAAGGGTGGCTACAAAGAAGATGGGGACTCGCATTTACAAGGAGTCACATGGAAAAGATGAGGGGTGATGGGTACAAGTTACTCCTGGGGAGATTCTGATTAGACACATGAGGAAAATTTTTCACAATGAGAACTATCAACTACTGGAGTATTCTTGCAGGGAAGTGGTGGATTCACCAGCATTGGACACTTTTCAGATTCCTCTGGACAGAGTACTGGGACACCTTGCCTAGACCATGCTTTTGCCAAGAAATATTGGATCAGATGATCCTTGAGGTCCCTTCCAACCTGGTATTCTATGATTATAATGCTATATGAAGAAAAGTAAAGCTGATTAGATTCATACCTGTTTATGATATGAAAAGATACATTTTTCCCTGCTTCTGCCATCAAATTTTAGTTAAGTCTGTGAAATATCTTAGTATAACTGGTAGAAATGCTGCTGTGATAGGGTACAGCCTCAGGGGGATCCTATCTTGACTCACTGTCATTTCAAAGACTCAGAACAAGAGCTTTTCAGATCATTTGCAACTTTGAATGAGGAATCTGTAGTACAGCAGTGTTGCCACATAGCATTCCCACATACGGTTTTTGTTACCCATTGTCTGTGCAAAGTGCTAGACACTGGCCGTGTGACTCCTATAAAACTTTCGTTTGTAATTTATTTATCTAGGAAACCACAGTTTACACTCAATGTCTGGTTTCCAGTGAAGTCTTGCTTTTATTTCCAACTGAACTTGCTGAAGCACAAAGAGGTCAAACAACTAGTGAAAGGTCACTTGGTGATACTAGCCAATGGGGCAGGCCAAATCACCACTAGTCCCTTCTGGCTAGTAGGTAAATCTTTTAGGATTTTATTTTTTTTTACTGTTCTGCTCCTCTACTCACCTGTTTAAACTGCTCCTTTATGGAACCTGTAGTGTAAGAGCCCCACACATTGCCTCAGAGTTGCTTCATGACTGAGCTGTGAAAAAAATCAGACAAGATAATTTTGTAGATGTGGACTGCATACCAGATGAAAGTAAACACTGGTGTATACTTCAGTCACGGTGCTCTAATTGTCCAAACCTTATAATGTCGCAGATCTCACTCCTTTTCCTTCTATCCATCTGCACAGGATATTATCAAATGGAAAACAGTGGAAACAGGGAGTTGAAAGACAAGTAATTCCAAACTACTGTAGCTTGGAGTTGGCACACTTGCCCCACAGTGACCATGGATTTAGGATCAACACTGGTTATAATAATAAAATCTTTATACAACCTGTTTCAACTAAAATGATTGCATTTTGATCCTCATGGGAATCTGAAAGGTCATGTTTATTTGACCACTGCCCCTTGCTTCACCCAATCTAAAAAAAAAAAAGAAGTCCCCTGTGAGAGTACCTGTAGTTTGATTGACTTACTAGGATGACAGAGTGACAGACAGAAGGACCAAAGGTAAATGGGTCAGGGCTAGAAAGGAGAAAGATCAAATAAAAGCTGCACAAAAAGCTCTAGTACTCAGGCAGTGTTTGAAAGACCAAAGAGTAATGTATTATACCTTTAATTACAATATCATCCAATCATTTGCTTAAATCTACTCCAGGAAAAGAAGCTGAATTATCTAATTAAATAGACTGCAGCAGTCACAAGAAAACTGACAGCATAAAGAAGAGAACAGAAATGAAGATGCTCTTTTCCTTTATATAAAGGTCCTCTTCAAACATTGTTTGCTTTCATCCCAGGTCATAACTGAGTACCAACCTCCATCTCTGCATGTTGTGTAGATGGCAGAATGGCCAATGAATATATGGGAGAACTAAGCAGAGTGGAAGGACATTGGTGTATGTGGTTAGGGTGCACAGAAAAAACATGTGAGTATGTCTTCATCTTAGACCTGGGCAGTGGAACTATATACCCCAGCCTAAATAGATGAGAAAACAGGAGAAGCAAAATAAATGGAATAAGTAAATTTTATTCTACTGGCAAGAATATAAAACTCCTTAACTCAACTGCTCAAAGTTCCAGTGGGCTTTTCCTGCAAATGACTGTTGATGGACTATCCCTGAACCTGGTTTCTGAAAGAGGAAAAAAGTCTTTTTATACACGTTGTAAATGCTCTGGGAGACATTTTATTGTTCTTCCTTGTGCCCATACAAAAAGCTGTATCACATTTGTAGTTATGCACTGCATATAGCATTGACAATTCCAGAGGATCAAAAATCACAATCCTGATCTGCAAAACTGTGGGATTAATTCCCAAAGTATGTGTATATTTAATCTGATTTGTTTAAAAAGGACTACACTGAATTGTTTGGTCTGTCTTTAAGCTTTAGAACTTTTCCCATCATTTTTCAGCTCCAGAGCACCTAGGTCCCCTAGAGGGTCACCCTAGAGTCTCAGCTCCCACAAATACATATGATAAGATGATTCAGTTTCCCATTTCTAAAACTCTTATACCATTTGTAGTCTTATCGGTTCTATCACTACCCATTTTTCTCTTCATTCTACACAGCTCTTTTTCTCATACAAAGACATATATCCTCAGTTTTTCCCTGATTTTCTCAGTAGTATTTGTTACTATTTTGAATATCCTGAAAATAGACATCTTCCTCTGCTGCACCCATCTCTCCATTTAAAATAAGATAGTCCATCTTAGGATACCTCCATTTATCCAGTTTAACAGGAGGAGGGCAGGTGGAGGGACATTCAAGAGTCAGATGTCTAAGGATGAAGAAGTTCTTCCAAAGTTGGGCTTTTCTTGTCTTCTCCTTCCTTCTGTAAGAATGGTGTTCAGTCCTCAGTGGAGAGGGAGAGCAGCTGACTTTCCCCCATTAGGTCCTCTTTGTGGAGCAGGAAGAGTGGCAGAGAATATGAGATTTTTATTTTTTTTTTTCCAAAGAAAAACTGAAGTTCAGGAGGAAGTTGGAGTTGTTCTTGTTGAGTTGGTAATGACTCCAGTCTCCGCATCCTCCAATCATAATGATTGTTTCCCACTCTATAGAAAATTATGCATACAGTGTCTGCAGAGCGAGCTGATAAACCTTATCACCAATCATCTACATTTTTGACAGAGAGCCTTGGCTAGAGATTAGATCCTATTTTTCTCCTCTTATCACATGATCCATCCCACCTGTCAGAGGTCAGCATTGTTTCATAGTAGGACTCTGCCACACCTAATTGCCACGGTACTGTTTTTAGGTGGAGTTCACCATGTTAACATGAAGCCACAGAACACACTGAGTCATAGGAGCTTCAGTGCTAGGACCCAAGCCCCATCCTGCCTGCTGCCCTATACCTGCCAGGTGCCGATACCAGCTGTTTCCTGTTGTAGATCTACTTCACCGCTGAACACTGTGAAATGTTTTTAGCAGGGATGGGAAGTGTCCAAAGGAAGCAGACAGGATGAAAGGAAGGAGAGTTCACTCTGGCTGCTGGCGCTGTAAAAAGAACTGGAGTAATTTAGAAGAGAAATACTGAAATAATAGCTTAAAAATTCAAATAAGGCCTTTCTGCTGCTAGCTGTGTTCCTGTCACCTCCATAAACTATATTATATTATTCAGATACTTGCACCAATTTCTTTTTATCTTCCTGGTAAGGTGAACTAATGGAAACAATTTTGACGACATGAAGCTGTTCCTGGGACATTTCCAAAAGACGTCAGTATTTTCAACACACATATATATGCATGTGTGTATGCATTTTGACACAGTTACTAATCTTCTTTCTCAATTTTTATGTGTACATTTATACACATAAACTTTAATACATGCACGGATATGTATATTTCAGAGCTGGTTACATTTTTATGAAGGGCAATATTTAGTTAGAGATTTAGCTCTAGTTTTGAAGATCAGTCTTCTGGTCTCTCATCTTGCAAATGGCTCCCATGACTCTATCATAAATTAAAAAGCCCAAATCAGTTCCCCACACTGTTATTTAGGCCTTGCAACTGAGCTGCTAGGGAAGTAGTAGTAGTTATAGTCCATTTACAATGAAGAAAAATGAGGTAGAAAATAGATGTGACTTACCAAAGAATACTCAACTTGTCTGTGGAAGGTTATAAACTCATCTCTTCAAATGTGAACTATGGAAAATAGGACCTGTATTTTTTCATATTAGTTGGGAATGCAAAATGCCTTGAGATCCTGAACTAGAATTTTAATGATGTGTAATAATAGTGATAATTAGAAACAGAACTAAAAAATCTTACCACTGTTCCCACTCTCTTCTGTAGTTATCTTACAACGTTGTTGCACCAATGTTCTTAAGTTTATTTGCCTGGATTAGTGCCTGACCCATATGAGAAAGTGATTCTATGACATATTTTTCTGCTACTTTACCTAAATTGTACTGTAGAAGTTAGAATCTGTTATCATCTTCATAATTTAAGAAATATTGTGGTAATTGGGACTAAGTAATAAACTGAGTGAAATTCAAAAGGAATAAATCCACTTTAGGCATCCAATTTGATTCATGAAGAAAGGAACTGTTTGTCAACTTATAAATGTTTCTGTTTTTAAATATCCAGTGGATGAAGGAAGGTTTTGTGATTGATATAAAGATTGAACTGGGACTTGGAAGACCTGACTTCAGTTTGCAACTCCTCACAAACTTCCTGTGTCACTTTGAATAAGACATTTACATTTCCCAGTTCTCTTTCTTGCCATCAAAAAAAAGGAATAGTTATATCTATTAACATCACAGAAGTTTTGTGAGACTAACTTAAGAAATGAGATTAATAACTTTTAGAAGAGTTTTGGCTCTTGGAAGTTATTCTACAACCTCATGTTCTCAATATGCTCCAAGCATTAGACTTCAGGGCACCCTGAAGGGTCTATCTTATCTCCTCTGCATATGAGGAACTATATTAGACTAAGCTGGATGGAAGGGGTTCTGTTACTTTTTACAGTGCATCTGTGAATGTTGATTTCTGTTATTTTTAACATTGCTGCTGATCTGGGCTGGTGTCATACTTGTGACCCTTGGTAAGTTAAAAAGTTGTGTAGGATGCTCAGGGTATCTGCTGCAAATATAACATTTAAATAAATAAAAAATAAATTAGTGATATCTGTATAAGAATATGAAACATTTGGAGGGGACTTGTAGAGTTTCACAGAGTTTAAGTTCTTATGTGTTCTTAGAAGTTTGTAATTAAAAGGATCTCCAAGTTTCTATTTTTTTTTCCCTTTTGTTAGACAAAACTTAATTCATTTTCATTTGTAGTCATTTGACATTGAGATATATTCACAAACAATGTATATTTGTGTGTGTTGGTGCATGAATATCTTTACAAGTGTGAGCATGCACTTGCACATGTAATGTGTATGCATAAAGTTGCCTCTGAGTGCATGAACTTGCGTATGAAAGTAGGAACAATAATTTTTGTGTTGCAGCTGTGGCTGTTTTCAACATCAAAGCAAAATGAAAACAGTAAAAGTAAAAGAAAAGAAAGGGAAAAAAAAAGAAACATAAACCAAAACTATTATTAGAGAAGAACAAAGGAACTGATCCCGCAGACAGTTTTTCAACAGCTGGCAAGGTTCATCAGCTATTTTTACTGGTCTAGTGCTGGTCCTGTTAACTTTGTCATTTTTTCTGTTTTGTTTTGTGTACTTTTTTTGTTCATGAGTATCACTTATGGTTGGATTGATTTCAATTATGCAGGTGTATGTGTTAAGTAAAACCATACTGAAGTCAAGGAAGTGCAAAAATCAGCACCCTCAATAGTTCTGTAGGGACTCGTTGCCTTGATCTGCCAGGCAGGTGGCCTTTAGATAATATATATTTAACAACTGTTCCACCATTTCAATTACCCTCCCTGGATTTTGTCATGCTGTAAAGCAACCCTCCAAGAAAGGACCTTCATTCCCCTTTTGTGGTGAGCTGAGTGAGCCTCAAGACTGCCAGCCAATGACATTCAGAAATTGTACCCGTCTTCAGTCAAAAAATTATTCAAAAATCTCATGACTAAATAAAACTGGGAAACTCCTGGTTTCTGTCATTTCATTCTTTCTAGCTTGCAGTTCTGGTCTAGAAACTGGAATCTATTTATTTTATAGGAAGAAAGCTGAGATTCTTAATCATATGACCCCAGGAGCTGAAGCTTAATGGAAAAGAAACAGCAAACTGTCATAAGACTCAGGATGCAAATTACGAGAGTTGGCAATGCTGAAGTCACATACTACTCTACTTCTGAATCTTGGATTGACTAAAAGAGATGGGCTTTCAGCTGTGCTTGTATCCAGAAGTTTCATCCATAAATGATTCCTGCTAAGCAGCTTCTCTTCCTTTTATGGGGCTGATGAAAGTGTTGTAACTGGTAGCAAAAATTTTTCACTACCAATAATGTTGAACCAGAAATAGATTGTGAAGGGAATCTGAGAGAATATTTTAAAGAAAGTACTGATTAAAGAAGCTTAACTGTTTAAAAGATGGGATCTACCTGCTGGGAGGTAATTATTTACAGCTAAGGCTTTGGAAGAAATCCATTACTGGGATAAGGGAATGTAACTTCTGACTAAAGCAGAGTAGCACCCATAGATATGGTGCAGATAGGAACAATAAAAACTCCTTGGTTACTCCTTGGGAACATTTCCTAATTATGTCATCTAAAGAAGTAATTAATTCACTAAAAACCAAACCTGTAGATACAGCCAAAAATAAATCAAATCAATAAAAGATTGTTTGCCCCATTTTTGATGATATGATTAGTTTGTGACAGACATATCCTTATTTTTTCCCATTGGGTCAGGTTCAGAATTCTCTCTCTCGGCATCTGTTTCTGGCAGTATAAAATCTATAAATGTCTATCTGAACACAGGTGGGGAATCCAGATATATAGTTTTCTTACACAGTCCCTGTAGGGATGCAACAATCTCCAGAGAGTCATTCCTTACTCCTGAAAGCTAAGTAGGAGCCGTCTAAAACTTGCCAATAGGATAGACCAAGTACAGGGACCTGGAGTTAGTGTTTTCTTTCAAACTGCAGTTCCTAAATCCTGGATGCTGATTAGGCATCTTCAGCTGCTTCAATATGGAGCAGAGAGAACCTCACTGAGGAACTTTATTATCTGAATTCAAATAATTGCTCAGAAGTGAAGACTTCTGCTCAGTGGGGAAGGATTTAAAAGCATAGTTGCCCTTCTCTGAGAAACTTATCCCAATCAACAGGGATTAAGCAGACTGGCTGTGTAGATGAAGGGAATTCACTGCATTCCTCTTTCTGGGAGCTGAGCCACTGCACAGTTAAGAGTGCAATAGTCATGGAGACAGTATGAGCCCCTAAGGCTGAATGAAAATGATATCAAGCTTGAATTTACCACCTGTTCAATACATGATCCTGCCATTCCCTATTTTGAACAGGGTTGCCTCCTTCAGTCTGGATGATTGCCGTGCTCTGCACAGAGGACGGTGTCCATTCTCATGTACGAAGTTCTGTGTATGCCCCATAAATCAGGCCTTCCTGAGGGGCAAAGGCATAGTTAGGTTGTTCCTTGCCTTGAAAATGGTTTGTCTGGAGCTCAGGCTGGACTAGCAGTGGACCTGGTTTACTGAACTAGCAGGAACAACGGTTCCTCAGTTCTTTCCCCAGGAGCTGGAGTGGAATCATGTCTGTCCTTGGGCTACCTTTAATTTTTATACACTGAGCCCTTTCAGAAGGACTTTGTTAGATTTTGATCATGACCATTCTTGGGGTGAGTACATTTAGCTTTGGAATTACTTGATAACATGTGGAATAATATTTACATTGGCCTACTATGAGAGGAAAACACGAATATTTCAAACTGTGTTCCACATGTTTACTTTTTAAATCCTCCTAAGCCAGATAATTTTTACACTGAGTCTGTACATTCATTACCTGATATCACACACTCAAAGAAAATGTCTATGGACTAGAGCTAAGAGGTCATCATGCTGATTTCCCTGAACATACAGAGTCATTCCCTACAGAAATATTTGTTCTTAAGAGTACTGTTTTGCCTTGTTTTAAGCAGCATTCTCAGTTCTACCATGAATTCCCTTGGGAAAATATTCCACTGGCTGGTAGACCTCACCATTAGGAGCATGATTCTGGTTTTAGACTATTGTTTTCTTGGATAATTTTGCCCCTTATAATTTATTTTTTTATTTACCATGATCTTTTTCTTCATGTAAATGAAAAAGAAGTCCTAAGTCATCATCAGAGTGTTGAGGAAGGTTAAAAATCATGCTGTTAACCTTCATAGCTAGGGTTTGTCATGGATGTCTAGATTCTGTTGTCTATTAGTAGGCATCTTGTCTCCTTTTGAGCTCAGTATGGGATCCTGCACAGCCTCCTGCTGCTGATCCAGAACATCCTATGTCAGACCTTGCTGGCCTTATGTGGATGTGTCAGAGGGTGTCTCTGATGGCATTCAGTACTTGTGTTAAGGCAGATGAGTTGCACAAAGAGCCCCTATTTTAAGAATGTGAGTCTTCTGAATAAGGTAAGTATGATAAGACTTAATATGGTCTAAAGAAAAGTCATCTTCAGTGAGAATTTATTGATAAAAGCTGGCCATTGGGATCATCCTTTTTTTTTGACTATACCTACCTAGTTTCTACAGGATGGAAAAGATATTAGAGGTGGGATTCAGCTGTTGGAGGGAGATACCTAACTGAGCATTAGTCACCTGGGCCTGTCCCTCTCTGACTGTATTGGCTACCCCTCACAGTGGGTTTTAGTACGTAATATCCCTTGTTGTGTGAGCCGAATCTCATGAATAAAATTCAGCTGCTTAGACATACATGTCTGCTGTCATCTGAAATGTCCTGATATGTCCAAACTAGCCACAGAAACTGTTTTACCTATAACATAGGACATGCAATGGACCCACACATACCTGAAGAGACTCATGAAGGTGATGGAAGACCTTAGGCCATCTTAAATGGTGCTTATGTTTTACCTATGTTTAGACAACTGAATCTCACCCCGAATTTCTGAAGGATGAACGTCGAGATGTCTCTCAAAACTTCCAAGAATTGTATTTATTCAGGTAATTTAACTACAAAAGATTGTTTGTTTGTTTGTTTGTATGCTTTTCACTAGTGGTTCATTTAGTGCATCTAGTTTATAGTAGGACAAGTAGAGGTTAAAAAAGAAAATAAGGGATACTCCGCTGATACCTAATCCGAATATGCTTAAAAATGATGGCCAAAGAAGACAGCTATCAAGCACATGATTATAATGACTCATGGACACCTGAGATACTCACACTGTCCTCCAGCTTGGCACCACACATGAGCATCCTGGTTAGAAGTGACTTCCTCTCCTCCTGATTCTATAGTAAACGAAATGTGAAGCATGGGTACACTGAGATGAAAGTCTATAATCAGCAGAGTGTCTGACTATCACCTGCTGAAAGCAGTTGTAAAACACTGTTCTGGAATTCTGTTGTTTGAATGCTTATTTATGCATATTAGGCTTCTACTATATACCACATTATACTGCAATACCACACTGATGAGTCCCAAGAAATGGACCGAGACACAGCCTTCATTGCATATAACCGAGAAGCAACACAATACCAAAACACAGACTAAGATGTCTGCATGAACAAGAAATTATCTAACTGCTTGTTGTCCAACTTTTAATTGACTCTAATTTAATAAAAATAATGGACTACTTATGTCATATGTTTTGCAACAAATTTTACTTCTAGAAGATGATAACAAAATTATTTTTGTTAGATCAGTTAATTATTTGAACTTTTGTGAAAATTACAATACATTCAACTTCTCCATGCCTCCATGTCTGAGATGGAAAATGCCAAATTTATTGTGTTTCGCTTCACTGTCATGAGTTGCAGAGAAATGTTTCTCTGCTATATTTGGATGTGGAGATTTATTTGAGTACAGCTTTTTGTTCCCTCTACTTTAAAAATCGATGGCAAAATAAGTCTTGCTGAAATTTCACACATGTAAATGTAAAGCTGATTTGCATGATAATGGTAAGTAAATACAGGAAGAATAGATAACAGCCTTTGTTTAGTGCTTTAACTGAGAAATATAATACTTGTGAAGGAGAAAAATGAGAAGAATGTTATTGTATTACCTATTTTAAGTCAATGTTTTGCAAACACACTTATTAACAGATCTAATAAACCAAGATTTATACCGACAAATTCAGCATTACAGTTGGTGATGCAATAACAGCTGTGAAATGAGACCCTGGACTTCTGCTCTCAACCCTAAGGAGTAAGGAGCTACCTCTGGCATAGTATGTGTCTTATGCTTTACATGGAAACTTGCAATGCAGCATATGTCTGCATTTCTGCTGACTCTGTGCATTATAAATCACGAGTTGCATCCTCTCAAAATCATAAGATTATAAAAGACAGTAAATCCAGAGTTCTTTGTATTTACTTTCTGTCATCAGGGGTGATAGCTTTGAAGTCTTCAGGAGTTTCTTCAGACTTGATATGTCTTTTTTAAAAAGAGAAAACCAAGGTTTGTACTTAATCTGGCTGAAAAGTGATTTAAAAAAGAAACAAACACAGCCCCTTGCTTGAGGGACCCCTTATGAAAGCTGTGAAGTTCCCCAGCACTGATTAGGCACCCATCACTCCCCTAGTGTGTTTTGCTTGTATAACTGCATATTTGTATTTTAATTTTGTTAACTCAGATGGGAAAATACCCCAGAATATTTTGCAGTGTGCTCCACCATGTTCTGTACTAAATCAGTGTGTCTCTTTTCATGTTTTTGCATTCCCTGCAAGCAATACTGATGAACTTTCACCTCAGCCATTGTTTTCTGAGGAAAGTGAAAATAGAAATTGCCCTTACTTGCGTGTTCCTACTACGAATGGGCTATTGCCTGCAATTCAGATGACATGGCAGCTCAGGGATTCCAAAGTGTCATGGTCTTGTTTATCTTTTTTAACCACCTTAGGCATCCTTCATAATCATGGCTGACTGATGTGTGCATGCCAGCAAAAGCAGAAATTTACTTTAGGTCAATTAATGTGGCCATAAAATTACCAGATGAGTAAATGCAGCCCTTCCTTGCAGTGCACAAAGGCACTTATCCAAGCTGTAAAAGGATCCAACCACACCCTGCAGAGCTGAAGCTGTGTATACATGCAAAACTACTTGTGTGGATGCGACTGCAGAGAATTTAATGCCGAAGCCCTGGGGAAGCAGAGCTGGGGTGTGCCCGCTGTGACTCTCATGGCAATAACAGGCACAGCTTCCAACTTGGCAGCTCGCTTCAGCCTGAGCTTCAAATGTTCACCAGAGGAGCTAGCAAAGATTAGCTTTCAGGGTTAGGTCAGGAAAGTCATTCCCAGTCTTAATTCTCTTAAACACAACCCCTTCCTGTCCTGTATTTACACTGCTGTGTACCTGAAAGTTTTGAGGAGGAGAGGTGGGTTGAAATATGAATGTATTCAGAAGGTATTAATGGCAAGAGTGTACATGTGTAAATGTCTCCAAGCTTTTCCCTTTGAGGCATCATCCTGCAGGTGGTGCAGAAAATGCTTTTTTTTTTTGGTCCCGTCTAATTGGATTAAACACGTGTTTCAAAAATATATTCACCAAGACAAAGGAGAGTAGCTTCCTTTTCCTAACAAAAAAACTTTTGCTGCTCCTGCTAAAGACAATTTTCACAGAAGCCCTTGGTTACTGGAATTGTAAGACTTGTCACTGTTAGCATCTTGTTTTCAAAAGCAGAGATTAACAATAATTTATGTATTTGCTGCGTGTTGCTACCCAAAGGTAAAAGGTGAGTGATCACCTGCTGGTTGATACAGGGAGTATGAATAATGAATGGATTTTTGCACACACCCCCATTTTCAAAGCATACTGTCTTGCCCTCAAAGTATATAAAATTACTTCACATGTAAATATATTTTTTTATATATGCTTTATTATCCAAATAAAATATTATGAATATTATAAAAATGTATATTAGCTTCATACTTTATTTTTAAACAGGAACTAGTCAGCTCTACCTGAAGACTTGTATGTACAAAATTATAAAAAAGAGGAAGTGGTAAATACAAGAAAGATTGATCAAAGATGAATTTGCTATGATCTGTTCCTTGAGCTGTAACTGCTCTGAATGTTGATATGTAGCTTTTGCTCTACTTATAATCAAACTTTGAATTGTGTTCATAAGAATATATTTATACTGCATTTCTGGTACAGTAGTTTACCTGAAATACTGGATTATTATGTTTTTCCTATGTCTGTCTGCTTTCTGCAACTTTTTATGGATGTGATAAGGCAGATGTGTACCTTATATACTTTAAAAGTAGCTAAAATTTTCTCTCCTCCACTCATATTTGCAAAAGGGGGCAAACCCCGAATACTGACACTGACTAAGTAAACTGGATTTAGAGCTGCACTGGGTTAATGGTACTGGAACTTGCATAGGAACAAATCCTGCTGGTTTTGAACTGATGGGAACAAAACTAGGCTCACAGTGTAGAAAGCCTGTGTGAAACTTTGGTTCAGTAGAAGGTATGGAAAGAATATAATTTCTTCTTAAAATGATTTATTTAAATTGGTAGACTAGAATCATACTTAAAACCAAGTGTCTAAATGCACCTGTTTAAGTCAGCTTCTTGTTCTCTCAGGTATTTAGGCATTGAATTTTCCCCATTAGCAGCATGATTGACACTGTGGTCCTTACAATAACACATGATTATAACTCTGAAAATAGCAATTACATAAAATGGAAACCAGATGTTGCATGGAATTTGACTCTCTTGGTTTCTCAGTGAAGTAGATGAATTTGTAAAGCAGAAAACCACAATCATTATTCAGATGGATTGTACATGAATTAATGACATAATATCTAAATCATATATGGTTGAAAATAATGATTAACTTCAGCTATCAAGATAAGCTAATGGAAACCAGATTTTTTAAAGAAAAAAAATCAAGGACATGCTCTTTTCAATATATTTTATCTTTATGGTAATAACAAAACCAGACCTGTTTTAATATTTCTTTATCCCTCAGATATCAAGGATATATGTTAAAAATAAGCTCTTCACAACTTTTAACCTCTGGGAGTGAACTGAACAACTGTTCTTATTTCTCGTTGAAGGCAAGTGCTTTACCTTTTCAAGCTGGAATATGTTTGCCCAAATCACCTCTTTTTAATGACAATATTTAATGAACAAGCTTCAGCAAAAGTTTGGGTTTGCATCTGCACAGAGTACAAGTGTCATGGTAATGCTTGGTCCGTGCAGCCACATTCACAAATGAACACACCAACACACCAACAGACACCCTTCGACAGAACAGCAGAGTAGTGTGTTGCTTTGCAGAACTTTAATGCATTTATAGCAACAAATATCACACACAGATCTCAACTGTCAGTTAGCAACATCGTATGTGGTTCAATTTATGAAAACCCTGGCACATCATTTTCACTATCGTGTATTCTCAATGACATCATCATTGTAAAATTAGGAACTTTCTTTCTTTCTTTCCTGCAGATGTGGAAGTTTGAAATTGCATTCCATGGTCCTGTGCCACATTTCATCAGCGTTTTTCCTTTGCTTTCTCCAAAGACTGGCCACATGTGGTGTGTAGATTGCTGGTGCTGTTTGGGATCTCATATCAAATACTGCTACCTAATCCCAGGCGGGCCTTGGCGGGCCCACACCTGCAGCTGATTGAATCCTCCCGGAGTACAAAGGCCTGATTTACAGCATCAAGGATACAGGGCCTGGTTGCAGCTGGGCTCCAGCAGGAAAAGGAAGTTGTTCATCATCTTGTGTGCATTTCATTAACAATAGTGTACCCGATATGTAGCTTATACAATAATTTCAAATCACTGACAGAGAGCATTATGGTATTTGGCATTAGGAGGAAAAATATTTCAGGATGGGCAAATTAAATGTGAGCGTGAGGTTTTCATGTGACCCAGTGAAGGTCCACATGCTGATTTACACTGGGAGGGCTAATCTTGAAATATTTTCTTTCTTTTAACTTTATCCCATTTCTGTCCTTTTGTCTGATGAGGAGACTGATACAGCATTATGAACCTCAGTGTACAAGCATGAGAGAAAGCCACTTCAAGTTATAACCCTTTCAGAAGAAAAAGCCTGAAAAAGAGTATTGAAGAAACATGGCAACAAAGCTATTGTTGTCTTTTTTTAAAAAAAAAAAAGGAAGTAATTGTTCAGAAATAAGCCTTGAGATAAATTCAGTCACAGTCTTGTTGGGCACAAAGGGTTTAATCTAATAAAATTTTCAGGTGCCCAGATCTGCATTAGTCAGCTGTATAGCCATGGGAGGAAAGGGACACGGTTAGGATGATGTTCGCCAAGCCTGGGTGTCGTACCCTTACAGTTTCTAGTCCCATGAATTCAGAAGAGGTTTTGGGGACTGTTTTCTGGCAGGAAAAATCTTGCACTCCCGGCATTGGTCTGAAAGGTTTATGACTGACTATTCAGTGGTTTGGTTCATCTGTAACAGATGATTCTTTACCAGAAAGTTGTATTCATTGTGAAATTTTGTTTTTTGAGTGTTCATCAAACTTTCCCCTTTTTAAGATGACCTGGTTTCTTATTCTAACAGAAATATTTTTTTGGACAATATTATATTGTTTCCTTCCACTTTGCCTAATCAGAAGGCTTGCAAGCGGACTCACAGAAATGACTGCTGCATATCTGAGTCTTTCAAATTCAAAAGACAAATTTTGGTTGAACACTCTCTAAACTCAACTCGTAGTTTTTTTCAGAAAAAATTAAGTAGTTTCCTGGCTAAATGGTATTATTTACACACAGAAGTCATTGACCTCATAGTTTCGATGCTGATAGGACCGATAACACCAGATGATTCAAAACTCTCTTATTTACTTGGTGATCATGAAACTAAACCAGGTATCTTGAATGGCATAAAGTTTAAGGACTACACAATCATAAGTGCAAATTAGATGGGGTAAGATTTGCACTCAGAAAGTCTTAGTTCATTAGTTTTATTATAACATATGGTAGTCTAGCAGCTTTTTTTCTGAAAAGCAGAGAGATACAGAAAGCATTTCTATTTTAAAAAACCACCATTAATTATTCTTCTACATCCATTTATTTCATTAATATGCAACAGGAATTATTTTGTTGGAAACAATTTTAATTTGTAAATTTAGTTGATGACTGCAGTTCTTTAGTCCAGAAATAAGTTTAAACAATACAATGTTAAAAGCCTACCAAAAAAAATAGTTATTTCCCCAACTCTTATTCTTGTGATCACACCTTACATGTGGCATTTGTGTGAATAATATCACATTAATTAGTGTGGTTTTCTGAAAAAAAATATTTAAAAAGTCTGTAAGGTATTACCCAGAAGACTCATTTGGGTATGTATTTTCAGAGGTATAAATCATAGGGAAAAATCAGCTGTACTTGGTTTGCTGTGAGATTCCACTCGGCTTTGGTGTTTTGAACTTCTGAAATTACTGACTAAACATAGTTCTTACAGGACATATAGCACTGAGAATAGAGATAGTGAGGCTGTTTCTGTGTCTTTGAGAAGGTTCTCTGACTTCAACCATGTTTCCTTTAGCACCCCATGCTGACCAGCATTTTCAGACTTGTTTTCATGGGTAGCCACTTATACAAAAATTATCACTACTTGATTTACCTTACCCTCCTCAGCTTTTTTCCTGTTGTTCCCTATAGTGTCTCCTCATACATCAGTTCCAAACTTGTCATTCCTTACTGACAATAAGGTTTGTGCTAGAGACTCATCCCAAAGCCTCCAATAGCTTCCTATTTGCTTTTTACCCCTAACATTTACTCTTCTTCTCATTCTCTAATTTAACATTTAGTAATGTTTAATGTATTTTTCCTCTAGTATGATGTATGCATGTGGTGTGTTTGTAGGACAGGGGTACTTCACCAAGGGTTTGAAGTCAATGGACACCCAATAAGGAGCTGGTGCCTCACAACATAAACACCTAATGTACTGATGAGCCACCTCACTGCTCCACCTTGTGAGCAACTGAGACAGCCCCTAAACCCTCAGTGTGTCTAAAAATGCCTTTCACTGTCAGCTCCCATAATTACCTACCTTCTTACCCTGCTAAACACTCAAACTACTTGGTTGTCTGGGCCATGTAATAATGACCAGCATCAGCTTTGTAAATTTTCTAGAGATTCAGCTTCTCTACACTCTCTTCAATGCCATTTTCCTCATGCCCTAGGTTTTGGAAACACTATGTGAAAATGATAGGAAATAGGAAGACTGAAGAGATTTGTCTTAGATTGGATATCCTGATTTCACAAACGGATGAGTATAGGATAAGTTATCTTACATTTCTGAATCCAGGAATATGAATCTAATTGAGCACTGGAACAAATCCATTGAAATTGTCTGTAAAAATAATTTCCCTTGAATAGTTATCCATACAGTATTGTTGCTGATACAGTTGTAAAAAACATTTAGCACTTTATAATCCAATCTCTGCTCCTATGCAGGCCTGGGAACATATTCTGCTTAGAAGCGTAACAACTTTTACAAAGTGTTCCTCATGGAAATCACCTGGAAAAATTCCAGGATGGCATTCCAGATGTTATAGTTTTAGCAGTCACAGAAATGCACCGCACTGCATTTCCAGATCCTACATACAGTAAAATGATTGTATGGGGTAGCACCTTCACCTTAACCCAAGAGCACTGTTATTGAATTGTTTAGCATTTGATATTCAAAATGGGATATTCTAAAGCTCTCAGTCACTGATGGCTTACCTCTGCTCACTGAACAGCCAAGGCTAAGATCTGAGTTGACTTTACAGAGAGCAGAGTTAGACCAATACTGAAAACCTTTGGCAATTCCACATATACTCTCAGATCGGTCATGTACAGTTCACAATTCCATAAGTATAAATATGCATGTTGGGGAAAGGCATTGTAATTTCTCCTTGAACATGGTTTATTTGCTACAGATATTTAATGAACTTCTCTTCTGATATTTTGGCAAAATCTTTATCTTTTGCATGCCTGTAGTGCCAAAATTTTATTTGGAATAGTACACACACTATGATGACTTTAAAGAGAGCAGAAATTACTCTGAAACCTACTCTATAGCATTTAAAGAAAATATTTCATAATGGGCCAATATATTCAGGTTTTTAACTCTTATCATCTTTTAGGCTGTTCCATGAATAATGTCATCAGGATTTGAGCCATCTATCAGACAGGCTGCTAAGTTTTTATCTTGCCATACAGCAAGATAAGTAACACCGAACCCAAACCATGGACAAACCATGAAACTTATCTCTGGAACCATGTCAAACTCAGAGCTTGCATGTAGCTTAAAATATTAAATTCGCTATATTTGATCGGCTGTTCATTAATAAAGTTTCTAGGAATCCAGTGCAGTGGAATCCAATACTGTGCTAGCTACTGTCTAAAATGCACGTATTAAAAAAGCGCAATATCTCTTTCAAGAAATGACTACAGAAATATGAAATAAGGAACAATGACAATCAAAAAGTCTGTACAAGACTATACAAAGAATCCTATTGCTGTTTCAAGGACTTCAAAGAGTGAGTTTTCTGGCTCTTTTCTGAGAAGTACTTTTGACTGCGATGTCTAGAATTGGTACAGGTAGAGAAGTCCTCTGCTTCTTTTATGGGAACTGAGTCTAAATGAGATACAGCACAAAGATATGGTCAGTCATGTACTCTTAAGTGAAACCAAGTACAAGAAATGATGGAAATCAGCTTCTTTGTGTTGCAAACTACTTGATTTAGAGATAGATTGGGTGTCACCTCATTCTTCTCCACCCATCATGCCTCTTCAGAAAAACTGTGATATGAGGGAAAATATCTATTGATTTAAAAACTTCTTAAATGTAGTTTATTGGCATTTTATTTGGTACAATGTCATTCCCTCTCTTGATACTGTCTTCTCGATTTTTAAAGACCCCTTCAAGCAAAAGTTATATTTCTTTTCAATTGTTCATCATAGACCAGTGTTCTAAGGTCTGTTTTCTTCTGGAAAGAGGGAGGCATTGGAAACTGCAGAGTATGCAAGAAAGATCTCAGGAGAAGAAGACCTATTCCATTTATTTAATTATTTGTTTGTTTGTTTGTTTATAATTCTTCAAACATAGTCACTTAATGATGCTAAAATATGAGGATCTTTCCATCCTCTGTGAAGTAACTACACTTTACTTTGGAGAAAGTGTCTCCTTAGAACAATTTCTATATGTAGTCTTTCTCTTAGAACATTTCTCCAGAGGTTCATCTTGTCTCCTTTCATTTCAGTTCACAAATCGGGTTTTTTCCAGCCAAAGACTCCTTTATTTGGTAAGTAGCAGAGCAGAACTTTATCCACATGTTGTCACCACTGGTTTCCAAAATAGCCTATTCAAGTGGGTTGGCAAATTTCAACAAAAATGTGTGTAGAACTGAAAACAATATCTGGCTTCTTGAGTTACCAGACTTAATTGTGCCAATGTATGCTTTCATTGCCTGTTGCTGTTCCACAACTTTCTCAAACATAAACAAAACAGAGTTCCAAAATATTAGAACTTTCCAGCTTTGAGAAAGTTGTTTTCTTCCTCAAATTGGGTAAGGGATTTTCTAGCTGTCAAAGAATGGAAAAAGTGTTCAAAAATGTTTTTTCTACCCAACTGCCTTTTAATGCTTATTCCATATTGCATTTTTACCCATCATGTTGTTGATGAGTTAGAACATACAGCAGAGGGTAGCTGCCTACCGCTGACCAACTTCATGCAGTGTCTGTACTGGCAAAACTGTCTGACACCACAAAATTGTGCTAAGACATAAGCAATCACAGGCCACTAGTTGGGTGCCCTCTTCACCCATTTATTCACAATATATTTATGTATGCTAATTAAGAACAGCTAATACATTTTGTAGTATTGTATAATACAGCAGAACTGAGCTTGAAGGATTTAGAGAATAGCATTTTATCCCTATCAACTATGTTGAGCTTGAGAGTCATTCCTGTAACTAACTGTTATTTACTGTGGGCTCCTTGATTCCAACATGCCATTAGACATGTCCATATGAATATACTCACACATGTTTTGTTCATGCTTCATAAACTATATTTCATAAAACTAGATTGAACACTCCCCAGGAATGAAGATAGCGGTGGACAGCTGTGGTTTAAATTACATTGTTCAGCGGGAAAAAATATTGGATGATCACAAGATAAAGATGATCCCAGAAAACTTCTTATCTTAGTGCTAGGCAGGTATGTGATTTGGATTTAATTTGTTCTTTTTTTTTTTAATGACCAAGATTTGGTGTGGTATTGTTAGCTTTTCTCTGCAAATGCCTATCTCTAGCAGTGATGCTACAGAAGAGAAAAATAAAATGCCATTACCCATGTAAAACTTGATTTATTTTAATGATCCCAGTGAGTAGGGGTATGGTTCTCAGGTTAAGCAAAGCACTAATTAAAACAGCTGCTCTGCCCTGTTTGCTTTGGTTTCCTAACTGCTTGGATTCTTCTTTATTACAACTGTTTGGAGAATTTTTGAGGCTTGAATTACGAGTGTGTGGATTAGAAGCTGACTACCCTAACTACAACATCTGTAAACTCTTAATTTTTGCTGCAGCAGGTGTCAACTTTTCCCTAGATGACTGTCCTGCTGTTGTTCTGGTTACATGTAGCCTTGTCAACAAGCTGTTTGTCAGCTGGTTCTCTCATGTTTCTTTTCCTTCATGACCATTGATCAGGCCAACTGGCGAGGATCTAGGGTGGAATTTCCTTTAATTCTGTGCTGGTTGATTTAAAGTGTAATCAGACAGGTCTGAGAGCAAGAAATGGCCTACGGATAATTGTGAGTGACACTGTCTTTTATGATACTATATTTTTCAAGGAGCTGAAAATTGTAATGCATTGGAACGTTAATATATTGGAACTAACTTGACTTCCTACTTAGCAAAAGCCATAGGAATTCCCTGGATGTTCATTTCACTAAAAAGGCCAATCTGATGAACACATTTCCAGTGATGTAGAATCTACTACTACTCTTAATGTGTTGTTCTTTAGTTAATAATCCTCAATGCAATTTCATGCCTCAGCTGTATTGCTCCAGTTTCCAGCTGTTGGAAGACATTTTATCTACTAAAATACTATTGCCTTGCCTGATGCTATCAACTTTATTTTACAGATTGCAGAAAAATAATTTCTTATTTTTTTGTCTCCTCATTATGCTCATCACAGCTAAGTACTTGTGCCTTGCAAGAGGCATGTTGTCCAGTTATTTAAAAGTTCTCATGGCAATACACTGAGAAATCATTAAATATCTTCACCCATATATTTTTGAGCATGCTTGTTTAATGACTAGCTGTGAGACCTTCTTGACACATGCCATGGAACAAAGGGTCCTGATGAAAGGCAGAGTATGTTAACTCAGGCTCAGCGCCACACTGATAGCTGTGTGCTTAGCTAACAGTGAGTTTGTTCCAATGCCTGTTGAAATCAGTGGCTGAGCTCCCATTGGTTTCTCTGGGTTCAGGAATAGGACTATGTTTTTAGGATGTTACAAATTTTTTAATAACAAAAGTACTTTGTGAGATTTTATGTCTGATGTGAACCTCTATTTAATCCTAAGTTACTTATTTCTGTTATCATTTTGAGCATCAGTTCCAAATAATAAGTAGATAAAAAAATTATTAGCAAATCTGAGATGAAGCCATCACTCTCTGCTAGGTTTTCCCATCAGCTATATAAAATTCAGTTTCCAGTCTTTTCACTCATTTTTTTCTGATTAACCATTGATTATTAATTATTTGTTAATGATTTAGTATTTCCACAGTAATTTTGATTAACCTTCTTGAATCTCAGTCTGACTTGCTCAAACCTACCTCAAGACCAGGGCCTGTGCTATAGTCAAGGGAGTATCTGCTTGCTCTCAGGTTTAGTGAATAAGAAGTATCTTAATACTTTATTAACACTGCATGGAAATAGAATCTAAATGTTCTAATAAGCACCAAAATTAGATCAAATTACAGTTGGCTAGCCGGAAATTCACAAGTAAGAAGGGCTGATCTGTAAGGGTGAATAGGGCTATCTGGTTCTTCCACATAATCAAATTCTGGTGCAGTTGTCCACCCTGCATATAGAGCCTTTCTGGTGCTGGAGGCAGAGTGATGTCCATCTGCTCTCATAGGGCTCAGGCAACAAAGGTGAGAAAATGATCTAGAAGTTGCAGATCAGTGTTGTGCAGCTCCTGATGCGGTAACTCCCAAGGCAAGGTAGGCTAACCCATGCTTGGCACCCCTCCACTGCTTCTGCACGGCTCCCAGGTAGCAGTCAGCAGTTGGAAGCCACCTTCAAAAGATGCTGATGTTAATTCACAGTTTCCTACAGTTGACAGTGCAGGTGAACTCTCCCTGAGTGCATGTGTATGCTCCAAAGCCTGTTGAATTGGACTAGATGATCTTCAAGGTCTTTTCCAGCCTAGATGATTCTGTGATTCTGTGGCCACAGTTCAGTGGCCAGACTCCCACTGGTTTCTCTGGGCTTTGGAGTAAGTGCTCAGGGCTTTTAAGCTTTGGAATGGCCCCATGGTTTTTCAGACTTCAAAGTTTCTGCATCAGTGTATTCAGTCTGTCTTTATTTCTGCATGTTTCCATTCTTCTGAAGGAAGCAGAAGATAGAATATGAGCTGGACTGTGTGCTTACTATGTGGCAGTTGATGCGTGTGCCACAGATTGGACACTGCTGCTGGAATAAAAGAAAAACAGGTTTATGGGCAACTTTATGGCTGTAAGAATAATGTAAGTCAAAAAGTGCCAAGAAAATCCAAGAATAAAATTCCAGGGATCTTTTTTAACAGAATATGAATCTCATTTAGAGAACACTTTGATTCCTCTAACAAATAATTCACCATTGTTCTTTTAATTGCCTGGAACAAAAAATGTATTTGTTCCTATTGCTCAGTCCTTTCACAGCCCCAAATCAATATCACATAACTGCTGGAAGAACTCTTGATTTTTCTTAAATAGGTTCTCTATTAAATTCTATCTCAGTGAAGGTGTAGTGAACATTGCTCAAAATCCAAAGAGCAAAGAGTGAGTGTGGAGGTATGCAGGCCCATCTAGTAGACTGTGCCCTGGAGTTAAATCAGGCTAGCTACAGTGACATTACTGACCTTATATTTTTATCTGAGGGTGTCCTCCAGCTGTACTTAATTCACTAAAGATCACACAGTATGTGTGATCACACATCAAATATCTATGATAACACAAGACTTTTGCTGTTCTCCGAGAATATTTTCTTTAGCATGCTTTGAAAAGCAGGACATCTATAGGGGAATTCAGAAAAACAGAAAAAGAGTTGATAAATAGGAGTCTCAACTTGTTTCTGTGATGAATTGTCTCCAACAACCTGGTAAGTAGGGTCATTCAGTACATATTTCCATGATTAACTCAACTTTCATTTTAGCTTTGCAGTTCACCTTTAAATATTTAGTTTGGTTCCTGTGGACAAATGTTGATGTTGGCTCTCTTGTCAGACTGATGAAAATGTTACACAGATGTCCTTTGGTGATCCAGTACCACTAAAAGGTCTGAAAATTGCTAAATGATGAACTCTCTTTCTTCATCATTCTTCTGGTTGGTGGCTTTCACTTAAGATCCTTTGCTACTCACTCTGTGTGCTTGTCTAATGTCCCTGCTCTTCCTCAATGCCATAACGTCTGTCTGAGTATTCTGTTTGCTGGACAAAACTGTCTGCATTACACTCTTCTGAGAAGACTGCATTTTACTGGTTGCTGATTAGATCTTACACCAATGTCCTACATTTTCTCTAGAAATATGGTATCTCAGATGTTAAAGCAGATACTTCAGCAGTTTTACCGGTAGCTCATAAAGAGCCCATCCTCCAACAGAATACCAGTGGTTCAACCTCACATGTCATTTCAGGAGACCTAATTCATTCTGCACAAGAATACTATTTCTTAATCAGATCTTTCACCTTTTTTCTCCTCTTCCCCTTCACCCTGCCCACACCCCCTGGAAAATGTAAAATCCTCTTTCTTCTCATTGTTTTCCATAGCTAACTTGGTAACAAAGGCACTGTAATCTCTGGCCCTTTTCCCTGATTGGTCATTTGAGGTATGTTCTGCTGCACTCATTTGAACTAGTCCTTTAGTGTTTTTGAGGATCCTTAAATTGCAAGGCTGGGAAAATATAGAAGAGAGCACAGTATTCACAGTAATTTAGATTCCTACAGTTAGGAGACTCACTTGCTATATAGCCTTAACCCATCATATTCCTGCCTTATTTATAATCGCTGTCTTTAAAGGGAAGGCTGGAATTTAGGTCATAATTGTATACAAATAGTTCACCCATGACATTCCTGCCTTATTTATAATGCAGATTTCTGCCTTTAAGGGAAGGCTGTAATTTAGGTCATAATTGCATTCAGATACTTCACCCATCATATCACAACCACACATCCAACTGCAGAACACTTGAAAGAAGAAAAATTTTGATTAGCACTTGGTATACAAGCAGTGAAGCTATTTTATCAAAAGGATAAGACTGAATTGCTCAAGGAGAGAGCAATTCTACATAGTGCTCTCTAAAGCCCACTTGCTCCTACATTCTTTCTTAAGAATAGGCAAGGGGTGGTCGGTAGACTACTCTGTTCATCACTGTCCCATTGGCTAAATTTCAGCTTTGGTTTTCACTCCTTCATAATATAGAACTCTCACTGGCACTCTCTTGGCACATTCTCATTGACACATGAGAGCTTCATTTTCTGAAATGAAATTCCCTTTACCATCTAAACGCATTTTTCACCTTCCTTCAGGCTCACGTGGTGTTCAGTCTATGTCTTACTGCACTGAGGTACCTGAACTTGGTCTGTAGAAAGCTCAATGCTTGGATAAAATAAAAAACAAAAATCCTAACCATTTGGTGTCAGTAAAGTTCTTATGATATAATTCAGACATAGACCAGACAGAGCCAGGCATACCTTTTTATTTTTTTAATCAATTAGACCAACTCAACGTTCAGTCTTTCCTGTACAGGTGAGAAATAACTTTCTTCAGTGATTTGGATTCTGTACACCATAATTATGCAACGCATGAGAACAATTTTCAAGGAATTTATTGATTTCATATTGTCATCTATGAACTATTTTTGAACATTTTCAGTAAAACAAAATCTCCCATGTCGTGAGCACTGCACTTCCTTAGCCAGTGATGTAATGATTTTACTTCCCTTATCAGATAGATGGAGTGAATGACAGACACCACAGTGATTTTTTTGATGGATGAATGTGGTTTCTTTTCACCATCTATAACCTCTCCAGTATCTCTGGTAGATTTTGCATGTCATTTTCTAATGTCTTATGGACATCTTCTGAAATCTAGAGTATTATTTCCATTCTTTAGGAAAGTTGTCCTAATTTTAGTGGGTAAAGTTTCATTCCTTTAGTACACATAGCATTTTGGCCATATCTACACTACACAACAGAGCACTGTGCTTGCAGCTGGTCAGCTAGTACTAAAAGAGCTAACGTGTCCACAAGGAATAGTGTGTTGCACATAAGATACCAGCCCAGCTCCAAGAAGCACAGCAGCTCAGAGATATGGCTACGTAATTCCTGAGCCAAGCCCTGCTGGCACAGATGTAGTTCAGGGGACTGCTTGTTCAGAGCTACTTTGGTTAGTTCTTTGTGCGCTTGCACAGTGTGGTTATAGAAATATCCCACTTCATGGTAAATCAAGGGATTTTGTACTGTTTTTTAGTTAATTGTGTTGCATTTTTTTCCATGTGCTGATTGAAAGTTAACCTTGTGTTGATTAATTGATACAAACAAACCATAATTAGCATTGCTCCAGAGGCTGACTTTCATTGCTGGCAAAATGAGGTTTATCTTCATTCACTTTCATGGACTTGAGCCTGCTTATGTCAACACCAACTTTGGCCTCAGAGAATGAAAACAATAGAGTCATACAAAGGAGAGTGCTCTTTTTCTATCAGTGTATTAAACAAAGGATAATATTAAGTTTGGATAATGGATAAAGTTAAGCTATGCTAATACTTATAATCAACTACCACTCTGTTGAAATTAGAAATCACGCATTCCTGAGGTTTCTAGCTATTTTTCCTGCCAAGAACATGTAGTGCTTCTACCAATTGCATAGTAAAAACAAGAGACAGACTTTCCTGCACTAAAGCAGACAGCAGCTACAGTAAGTTCATCTTTAAATCATGGACACCTTGGTTACTGAGCATTTTAAAAAATACACAGAGAGTGGAGAGATACTGCTTGATACAGAGTGGTGAAAGCATTATGTAGTTTGAGAAACGGCAACTGAACAGCACTTCTCTGTGGTGTCAAAAATCTCATTGCAGAAAGTAACAGGGGAGTGAGTAACCCTCTTCCTCTCTGTTCCTCCCTGTTTGTCACTACTAAGAGGAAATTTTCCTGCTCCCTCTGAAACTGTCACCCTGTCAAACTGAAAATTTTCCATAGGTGCTGGGCTGTAGATGCTGTGAGGAAACCCTGGGGCCCTGTGTGCTGGGTTTGGCAGAAGAATGGCTTCTTGGGCCTCACCTAGGCTAGAAAAAATTAAGTTCAGGTTAGACAATCTGAAACACTGGTGGTATTTCCATCCTTAAGCAATTTTGAACACTCAGCCACAACTGACCTGATCTAGTGATGGGAAATGTCCTGCAGGAAGCTGGACTGGATGGACCAGCCAGAAGTCCCTTCCAACCAATATTTCTGTGACTCTATCAACTTACACTTGTCCAGGCCTCATTACAGACCCATTATATTCATGAACTTCAGCCTGGGTATTCTCAAGAATAAAGTTCATAATGGAAAATACTTTCACATGTAGTGCAGCACATCTAATGGAAGATCATACAAAAGTATCTACTTTCATTTAGTTATGACATTGCAAAGACACCATTATGGTAATCCACAAGGTTGAAGAATAAAACTTGTGTTAAAGACCTAGACATTTTCATGATCATAGGATTTATCACATCTGAGAAAAAAGATGATCTCTATGACTACTCGTCTTCTGTTTCCTCTCCCTGCAGTGTAGTAGGAATGAACCATATTTTGTATCTGGACATTGTATTTTTGTTGACTGTTCATGGGAGAGGAGATATTATACAGTTGTTATCTTACTTTTATATATACTATGCCAATGCCTGAACCTCATGTGGGATTAGACTCTTCTTCTGTATATACCACTCTTCTCAAGGTACTGGTAAATTTGTTTGACCTTTGTAGGCAATGTGGAGAAAACATCATTCTTTTTAGCACTGAGAAGGGTCTTTAGACTCAGTCCTAATGTCCAAACGGCAGCTGCCCTCCCTCTGTTATAGCAAATAATACAAAAGGAAACATTTGTTCAATTCTTATCTAAAAAGACTGTCAGCTTTCAGAACTAAAACACACAACTGACCTTCTAACTGGAAGTGCTAGCTTATATGTTGAGCCAAATAATGTTAATTTTTAGTGCTCCACACAGAATTACAATACCTTTATATTGTGTATATATTTTCCACTTAGTATGATTAATAACAACTTACTTTTAGTCAGTTTCTTTTGCCCTAAAGAAGTAAACATCTTTATGAATTTACTATTAAGAAATAATGGGCTTTCCATAATTACAGTGGTCATCAGCTTCCATTGCAAGGCTTTATTTTTGCCACCTTATAACTTTCACTTGAAAAAAATCCCAAACCTTGGCTGGATAATTGCTAATTTTACTCTGAGGGCAAAGGAGAATTCTTCTGTGGAGTTTGATGAAAAACCACCAAACCACACCTGAGTTACAGGCCATTAAAAGTCACCCATATTTCAAATTTTGGAATTTGGCTTGAACTTTATGTTTGACACATTTCTTCTTATGAAAAGTGTCATTCAATCTTTAATGATGGACGGTCAAACTCTGGACCTCTCACTTTATGTCCCATGTGAAAAGTAGTGCCTCTTGTAACATATTGCACCTTGATTTAGAAGTAACATGGTGCCTTAGAGTTATGGCTGCAGCTCCCATCCACACCACTGTAAATCCTGAATGGCAATCTTTTTGACCATGGAGGTATATGTCAGTGCAAAATTAGTTAACTACATCACTAGCACTCCATATAATATGAAGTATTTATCCAGTGCTTATCATACCTGTCTGAATTATTATTCCTTTTTTTTTTTTTTCCCTTTCCTTTCCTATTGCTATCTTGTCTCATTTTTTTACCTGTTAGAAGATGAGTGATTTCCTGATTAGTGTTCCCCAAATGATTATTACTTTATTGTTTTTTTAATGGGTTTTTAAGCTTTCCATCCAATCCCAGAATCCAGTGGGGATTTCCACTTTCTCCATTCTAATAATCCAAAATACAGAATTGATCTAGACCTGGCATGAGCTATAGAGCAGCAACCTCCATGTCTCTCTGGGGAAGATAACAACAGCTGGTGAAACAGAACAGCCATCAGGGAATAGGAACCTTCTCCAATAACATATTTGTTCTAAGAGGTTTCTGCCCTCTTGATTCCCTTTTGTCCTAGTGTTTCTTCCACAGACACTCACTGAGATACCTCCATGCTTATACCTATATGTGCACTAGAAATTTGCGCTCCCACTGTAGTCAACGGAGATTGCAGTCAAAAGAGTCCCAGACATGCATTCATGCCAAGAGCAAGAAACAAATTTAGGGTTAGATTATAGTTTTATAGGATCAGTTATTAGGGGCAAGAATACTACAGCGTTGCTGTAGTATCATAAATCCATAGAAAAATCCAGTTTGGAGGGGACCTCTGGAGACTATCTGGTCCAAACTTCTGTTGAAATCAGGACCTTAGGTTAGGTTATCCAGAGTACTATGAAGCCAAGTCTTGAAAGTTTTCACACAAGGTGACTCCACCACTTCTTTAAGCAACCCTAACTCTTAAGTTTTAATGTTCTCATGATGATTTCTTTTCCTATATCCAGATAGAATTTCCCTTAAAGCCACTTTCTTTTGTTTCTTATGTTCTGTTACTGTGCATCTTTTGAACATACATTCATCTCTGAAACTGGCTTTTAGGCATTAAAAGGCTAAGATTAGATCCCCCTTAAGCTTTCTTTTCTCCAGGCTGAACAAACACAATTTCTTCACTTTTTTGTCATATGTCAAATTCTCCAGTCCTCTAATCATCTTGAAGTGCTAAGGCTTGGACAACAGGCCCAAGCCAGAGTTGACCTATAGATGAATCCTGTATATTTTATAACATAACCATTGTGTTAGTAGGATTAGTACTAAGTTATAACAACCCACTTACGCTGATGTAAAGAGTGCTAAAGCGTTGAAATACTGAAGCCTGAACAACAGGCCCCAAGCCGAAGCTGCTAACTTAGTATGTAATCATTCACAAAGTATGTAAACTCACTAGTGAGAGATGCAGCTTAGACAGAATATAATCAGGAGTGAGGATGAAATGCTGAGAGAATGTATCCAACTTCCCTTGTTTAGCCTTGCGCAAGGCTGAGAACCCAAGTATCTGCCTTGTTAGAAACTCCCTTGGTCTCCCCGTTGAGCCCTTGCCAGGTTTGTGTGGAGTCCAACAGGAGAATGAAACCAGCAATTTTACACTCAAAACAAAGGTGCCAGCTATTCTGGCCTGTCAATCTCTGGTATATAAGGTTGGGCCCGTTTGCAGCCACTTTGGCAGCCTCACCTACGGGTGGACGCACACGTAGGATTTCCCCTTGCCGGGACAGGCTCTGCAAACCCTCGCTGTAACTGGGGCTGCCCAGCCACTGTGGGGCTGAGTGATGGTAACATATGCAAGTGGTGATGGATCTTTCTTAATCACTATTCTCTCTCTCCTGGAGTAATGATTTGATGCATTACCCTCTGTTTTCCTATTTGTTGCTTTAGGTGAATTATTCTGCCTTATCTTACTGCATGTTTTCTGTATTACTCTGTTGCATCATTTGGTTATCACCAGTAAAATACACCAGTAAAAAACTCTTTGGTGTCTGAGTTTAATTGGTATCCTTAATTAGCAAAACATAACCCTCCACCAGAACTTCTCCAATTTTTCAATGTCTCTCTTACACTGCAGGGGCCAAAATTGATACAATATTTGAAATGTGGCTTAATGAAAGTTGAATAGAGCTCATAATCACACTCCTTGATCCGCAGGTTGTTCCATTGTCAGTGCAGTCTGTGACACTGTTAACTTCACTGCTGCCAGGGCCCACTACTGGCTCAGGTATAGTTTGCTACCCACTAGGAACTCCATGACCTTCTCAGCAGAGCTGCTTCCCAGAAAGTCAGACCCCCATCTCCACTGCTAGCTAGGGTTACTCCACCCCAGGTGTAGGATTTTTTAAACCTCAAGCTGTTCTGGTTGCCACGATCTTTCAGACAGCTAAGCTCTCTCTGAGTGGTGGGTTTTCCTTCTGACACTTAAACCTCTCTTGCCCATCATCTCCCTGGTAAGGGACCCTTCAGCTCTGTTATCCACACTGTTAATATAGATACTGAACAGGACTGAACCTAACATTGACTTTGGGGGAACTCTGCTTGTGACAGGCTCCCAGTTCAGCTCTGAGTCATTACCTACCACCCAATAAGGTCAGCGTTTTAGCCAGTTTTACACCTGTCTTAGAGCTCATATATCCAGTACATATATTAGTTTATCAGCAAGGATGTGGCAGGAGAATGTGTCGTACACCTTGCTAAAATCAAGGCAGATGATATCCACAGCTCTCCTCTTGCTCACTGAGCAAATTTTTTGGTCAAAGGAGTAAGACTGGCCAAGTATGAATTATTCTTGATAAATCTGTGCTGTTTTTTTCCCAGTTGTGACCTTTACACCAGTCATGTGTTTAAAAATACCCATCATGAGGACTTGTTCCATAGTTTTCTCAGGGACTGAAGTAAAGATGGCTGGTCTGTAGTTTCCTAGATCGTCCTTTTTGCTGTCCTTGTAGACAGGCATAATATTTTCCCTTTTCTAGTAGTCTGTGACTTCCTCCGATCTCCACAAGCTTTCAAAAATTCTAGACAGTGGCTATGCAACAATGAAAAGCAACTCTTCTAGCACACTTAGATGCATCCCATCCAGTTCCATAAGCTTGTATATGTCAAACTTGTGCAGTCACCATCTTAACCCTCCTTTACTACTCATGGTTCACCATTTGTTTCGATTTACTTCTTGACACAGAGTCTTAAGGGATGACTTCTTCTGTGAAGACTAAGACAAAGAAGTTTTACCTATACAGGGTTTGTCACAAACAGATCCTAGAGGTTATTGCAAGGCAAAAAATGGTAGTAACAGTGATTATATTAAACATCACAAAGTAAATCAAATTGCTATACCTTAGCAAGTTGCTGCAGGAAACAGTAATTTTACTTAATTTTTGGTGTCTGCACATACGTTTCTACATTCGAGCTCATGATTCCAAGCTTCTTTTACTGTATTGGAGAGAAATAGGTAGTTTTAGAGTGATTCACCTGATTTACTTTAGACATCTACTATAGGATGAGATGATTTGCGCCTTGCACTGACTTTATTTATTAGACTTGTCAGTGACTAGCTCAAACACACATGTCTACAGTTGTGAGATAAAATCCCACATTTATCCACTTGTGTTCTGTGCCAAGTGTGAGGTATCTAAAATTTTTACTCTATCAGCAGAGAAAAAGGAGTAAAGACCTGACTATGATCATGTGGTTCAGCTCAGTTTATCCCCAGAAACCTGTTAGGTCACATTAACCCTATCATAAACCTGAACTTTCAGTGGCTTCAGCTCCAATTTCTAAGCAAAGCTGGGCTGAAATCAGCTGGACAACGGTTAGAACTATTAAATAAAGCAATAAACTAAATGATTTAAGTGAACAAAGTTTAAATGAGATGAGAATAAATATAAAGTTATATTTGGTTTCTAGAGCCAAATAAACCTCTTGGGCTTCTTCTAAAATTTTTTTAAGAGAGCAGTGAGTCTCATACTAGTAGCAACACAGTGCTTCCTAACCAGCACACCTACTGCTGAGCATGACACTGGAAAAAAATCAGCACCTTTAGCCTCAGCTGTGGCAGCTGCAGAACAGATGGAGACTAGTGTTGGTTGACTCCTCCTCTACTTCTAATTAACCTGTACAAAGGAGAAGGCAGTCGTAAGATTTTAAGTAAAAAACCCTGTGTCTCTGTTAAGGCCTTTTCTCTATAAGAGTGGTGAAAAGAAGGGAGAGCTCTATATCTTAGCAGATACAACTCCTGCCTTTCAACACAGAGACCACACTTTGTGTTTAAAGGAGCTACTTACATTAATTCAATGCATCACACCCCGAAACCTAATGCTGTGTCCTAAAGAATGACTTGATTCTCAATTCTCTTGTCAGCTGATAATCTCATATTCAGGAGAAACTTCGCCTGACATAATAAAGTCTAAACTCATGTATAGATAAGAGGAAGAGGCCTCAAAATCTGTGTTGACTAACATTGTAAATACTGGATGGTAGAAACAGTGAGTTTGCACATAATCTGACCTAAGACCTGCCAGTGTGGTGTTCTGTACAAATACATATGAGCACGTATACATACATATATATGTGTTCTAAATGCTTGCAGTATAATATAGTAAATTTACAGCAGAAATGTGTTTCAAGAATTCCTGTGTAACAGAGGCAGAGCTGACTAAATATTTAACTTGTGTATGTGATGAATAATAGCCATTTGCACAGCCATAAATTTTAATATCCATGAATGGAGGTGGATTCTCATCCAATTTCTCATTTGCTCTTTATAGGTTTGTTTATTATTTATTCCAAGATAGAGTTATTTGAGAATGGGATCACATAATGAAACACACTTGGTCATTCAAAAGTATAAATTCTTGGATCTGAAGAATTTATAATCTATTAAACCAAAAGAGAAATAGGGTTTGGGGAAGAGTGATGTAGAAACTGAGCAAGAAGAATTGCTTGCAAATGTCATGCTATTGCCATGCTTTAAAAAACAAAACAAAACAAAACATAAATCACATGATTTAAACTTGTGTCACAGCAGTGTTTTGGCAGTTGACTTGGCCATGTTATTTAAAATAAAATTTTTAAAAATGTGTTTTTAAAATAAATGTAAAAGTTAACAAAACACATCCGGATTAATAATTACAGATGGTGTCAGTGGGAAAAAAAAATGCTTAGCAGGTGTTGACCCAGCCAATATTCCAACATATTTTATGTTATTGCCCAATATAATAACATTAGGCAACGACATCGCCATACCACTTCAGAGGTGTAGGTATTCATCAGAGAGTCATTAAATACTGGATTTTCTCAGTGTCACACAATTGCAGAAACAGTTGTGTTGGATATTTGTGCTGATCCACTGAGAAAGGTGTCAGTGCTGAATGGCCCCAAAATGTCCTCTTTAGCTATATGAAGCAGTCAGAGGGTTGAAATTTAAGCCTATGTCAGCTGGTGAAGAATCAGCAACAATTTTTTTTTTTCTTCTTTTTGAAAAAGAATACTGTCCAGGTTACTTCTGAGATCTTAACAATGTTAATTTCTTACACATTCTGTGTTTTGAAGTTGCTGTTACCTTCCAGCTCTTAATTCCCTCAAATTCTGTAAGGATTCCTTTTACCTCTGCCCAAACATGCCACTGCTGCCTTCAGCCTCATTTTAATTCTCCTGGATCATTTTAACCTGTAATTGAATCTCCTAACAGCTTAGTCTCTTCTGTGGCATTACATTCAATTTTTTCTTCCTTCACTTGGAAGTGGACTCACATTGTTGTTAGAGCCTGGATCTTGCTCTATGCATTCTCACTTCCTAGATTCAGGATAACATCTTTCTCTTTTTTACATCTCATTTTGGACAGCTACTTGTAAAGCAGTCTAAATATACTCAATTTTAATTAAATGAAGTGGCCTACCCATATGCTTAAAGCAAGCATGTATTAAACACCTTGATGAATCAGACCCCTACTGGTTCCTTTCAGGCTCAGAACAGCCTCTTTTGATTTAATACAACTGATACTTACTGCCATTGTCATTATTACTATTCTGGAAAACTTGTGATCACTGACTAAGAGTCACAGCCATAGACTAGCATCCTGTTGCAAACACAGAATAGGAAGATTCAGTACTTTCTGCTCTCAGAACTTCATGCACAAAGCTGGACTGAAGATCACACAGCATCTTCTAGGAGCGTCTCAGCAGGAATGGGCAACAGAGCCAGAAATGAAAGGAATTCAGTTAGCCTGTAGAAGGTAGAAATTATTATCCTGCCAGAAGTAAGTTAGGTAATTTGACTGCATTTGGATTTTCTTGCAAGAAACTAACCTGTGTAACCAGGTAGCTGTACAGTTCAAAAGAATGTTATTATGGCCCAGACAAAAGCTGTGAGATTGTTCCCTCCATGAGAGTGTTGCGATTGATTGTGACAGGGGAAGCAGTCCAGCTACCACAGTTGCTAAAATTTATTGCTTTTTAAATTTTGTCAGTTAGGACTTGCAGAATAATAGTGTATTCAAGAGATAAATTTTGTAGGGTCTGCTGTTCCTCCTCTCAGAAAGTGGCACTGCCACTTGTCTGGGTCAAGTAATGTGTTAGGTTTAGAGGGACAACAGTCCTGGATCAAGTATTCCACTGCTTTTAAAAGGGGTTTCCATGTCAAATCTCCTGTATTTTAAAAACCATTTTTACACAGTTACATCAGCACTCCTACAACTTCTTACTTATTAAATACAGTTCCCAGTGCGACTCCCTGGCTTAAATACAACAGGTACTTTTATGAAGCCTGGTTTGAGTTTTTAATGCAGCTGTGCAGAACTTTTGTAATGAAACCCAAAACCCACCCAGGCTTGAGTTTCATTACAAATCTGAAACTCACATCAGGCTTTCTAAAGGGTTTGTCAGAGTTCATAACTCTAAAGATTTGACGCTGAATGAGGCAAGTCTATGCTGAGTTATGATTTCAGGTGCAAGCCAGGGAAAATGCGGTGGTTTGACCCCCAACCAGATAAAACCTGGTGGTTTACATTAAAAAGGAATAAGTCCTTGCAAAGGGAAAGTAGGGGATGAGTTTCATAAGCTCTTGTGAACCAAGGCGATCAGGTTTTAAGCTGCAAACCTGTATAGGTGAAAGTTTCACCAATAGCTATGATTACTTATTTTTGGCTTTCTCTTACTCACTTGTATCTGCTTAACATTTGTTATGCTGAAATTAAACCTGTTTGTACAGTTACTAGTCAGTCAGATAAAGGGGTAGTACAAATACAAAACAGTTCCTCTGATCTAACAGGGAGTCAGGAGATGAATTCTGCATATGCTTTGGCAACTGACTGGTTATCTCATCTTGAGCAATGGTGTGAATATTTCTGGCTGTATATTTCCACATCTGAGAAATACTTTTGCCCTCTAAATTTAAGAAACTCCAGCATATCCATTCCGTGGTGACGGAACAGTGTACTGGGATTCCTGCAGCAACACGGAAAGAGCTGGAACATCTATGGGAACATGATGTGCTGGTGTTCCCAAACATTAGCCCTCTTCCCCAGTGCAGCCCAAGAGAATCCGTGTGGTGCACTGAGAGGACCAATACCGAGGGTGCACTTTGGCTCTTTGACAGACCCTACCTGCACTGGGTACAAGTCTGTGCTAATACAACCGTTCTGTTTCTCACTCCTGTGTTGCTTGCTCAGAGCTAGCCTGTGTGCTTCCACATTGTCCTCCGCTGGAGGTGTGAGAAAAGCAGGTCTTTGTGCAATGAGACACTAACAACATGGGTATAAAAAATATGAAAACTGCTATCTCAGAATAATTAGTGATTGTTCCTGCTCTTGCTTCCGACATTTCCCTCTTTTGTCTTTCTTTGCTTCATCCATTAATTGTTCAGCAAGGGTATTTATCAGAAATGTCTTTCCATACTTTGTTCCCACAATTCCTAGGAGGAAAGTTGAGCATTTCTGTGGAATTTTACAGCTTCTGGGTTTTTTTTTTGTTTGTTTTTGTTTTGTTTTGTTTTGTTTTATTTTTCCCAAGATAAATTTATTTCCAAATAAAAGGTCTGATTGACAATAGGTCCAAAGGTAAGTTTCAAAACCATCCCAATAAATTTTGAGCCTAAGTTCCACTTTAAAAAGTGGTTTAGGTACTGAAAAGACTGAGTCTTACTGAGAGCTTACAGTATATCAATCACTTGCAAATCAATAAAATGAGAAACTTTTCCCCAAAATATGAATGTTTGAAGTGTTTGTGGATGGAATCATGGTTTTAGAAGTTGAGTGTATTGATACAATGGGTTTTGGTTCAGGTCCATCACTAATTTTAGTTAACTGTGAAGAAATTGATGCCAATTCTCATGCCTGCAGAGCTAGAGTATTAGTGCAGACTCAGATTCGTGTCTCCCTAGTAATTAACGTATTTAACAAAACAAAGAAACGTTTTTTTAAATCTCTTCTCCAAGAATTATCTAAGACATGGAGAAAGACAGTGCTAAAAATTATAAATCTGTCAAATTTCACAGAATTTACAAGCTTGTCTTTGTATTCTGCAAACAGTGGGATTAATCTTTACAACATTAGTCAATGTAAGTGACATTCAGTCTGTGGTCAAGTGTCACTCTGCATATACTGAGAAATCTTAAACTTGACTTTGTAAATGTTACTGTCTACTAACTTGGACAGAGACTGAAGGTAAAAGGATATTGTCCAGTTCTCTGCCTACCTTGTCTAATGTATCACAGCTAATAAATGCATCATGATGATTGGGGTCTAGGGCCCTGCATAGATCTGGAGGTGTTGGCAGTTTAAATACTCCATTATTCCCTTTCTTTGCATTCAAGCTGTTCCTGCCCAACTTCATGGTGAAGAGGCCAGTTTAGGCTAGGATAAGTGAAAGGAGACTGCATGAGCTGTTGAACTCTTCCCACAAGAAGGAAATTCTTAAGATGTTTGTGTTTTTATTCAGCCTCATTTTAACCTCTAAATTTAAGACCTGGAGATTGCTGTGAACCAGAATATGGTGTTTTGGCTTGTGACTAGAAATGGTGATGAGGAATGTCTACAACAGTCTTTTAAGTTGCAGATTGCAAGTCAGCATATTTTGGCTTCCCTCTAGTATGTAGAGCCACTTATTTGTTAAATAAAACGGACCACTCTAAACTTTATTTCAGAACTGGATTTTGAGACCACACTGTACTGCATAAATCAAAAATCCTTACAGCCACCAATGAGACAGATGATTGCTAGTAAAGGATTAATCTATCTGTAGATCCAAAGTCCTGAATCCCCAAATCTACATGATGACCTGTAGCATTGGGTGTTGCACTTGACTTCTTTTCCTGAGACATGAAGAAAATAACACATTGTCAGACTTCTCCAAATTAGTCACCCATCTGAGGAAAGTCTGTGATTGGTCTACTTTACAATCAAGAGGCATGCTCTGTGAATGGCTGTTTGACATGATAGAATATGAAAAACTGGACACAAGTCTCAATTCTTCTGTTTGTACCTAGACCATTTATCCTTAAGGGTATTATCACGTATATGGTTTGTAGATTTTAAAGCATATTTTGGGAATGATTTTGGAGAGCTGTGGTTGTCATGTAGTCAGTTGTTAGTCCCTTGGACACACAGATCTTTCCACTCCTTAAAGGTAAGTGATTGTCCCTGAGGCCACATCAGAAATCTATTCAACATTTGCAATGGCTTAGCAACAGTAACATAGATAGTTTGTGTGAAAAACAGTAGAGAAAATGAATCTGCATTTCAACATTGCATTTTTAAACAGCAAAGATACAAGTTTCTTCTCACGGTGCTCATTGGAAATATAATGGGAATGAACTGTAACTGTAATAATTCTCATTGAATTTGAATAGGTTTTCAAATAATCTAAATAAACCACTGACAGAGTGGACATATTAGAGAAGAAATGTAAGTTTATGAACGAAACACATACTTTGCTTCTTACTGTGAAGCACTGTCATTTATGTGCAAATTCTAAAGTACTATGCATTTTGGCGCTCATCTCTATATTACAGGCTTACTTATAGACATTGCTCACTTCTGTCTGATCACTTTGAATCAATATTGAGCATGGTTCTATCCAGGAACTGTCATAAGTCTTTCATCCATTTCCTCCCTTCTTTTGTGAAAAAGGAAAAGATAGTTTTTAATCTATTTCACTTTCACTTGCACCTTAATGCCTTGCACAGGCTTACTGTGCCCGAAGGAGATGAGAATTCAGAGGGCTGAGAGAAAATCAGAGGTATGTGGATATATACAGAGAAACCACAACCATTTCTTTTAGCCCCAACCCAAAATGACCCTTTGCAACTCCGGTATCAATGGAGTGATGAATCAGCATCTTCCTATGACAGCTGTAGTCCTGCAGGAGTAGTTCCTTCTCATGTTTCGCTCTGAGCAGTAGAGCTGAGGGTATGCAGAGGTCAGGCTGGAGCCTTGGCCCATAGTTTTACCGTGTGAATCATAAGAATATGTTCCAATCAGAAATAACTCAGTGAAAGACATAATTTAGCTTGCTTAATTATATTGACTCTTATATAGACCATGAGTAAATAAATACCCTGCATACAAGGAAACTTGTTTATGCAATAAAGCTTAGCTCAACTACAATTTCATGTTTTAATGTACTTAGAGTACATTTTTTAATACTTTCGTATGGCCAAATAATACTTCCACATTGATTTTTCCCCTTATTATTTAATCTACTGTACAGCAAACATACGACAATGGCTCATTGATTTATTGTGAGTGTAGCAATAGGTTTATAACTGCATGAATCATGCAGATTGCTCAATTCACCACATGCCTTAATAAAAGTTTCACTTTAATAAAACAGAGCTAAGGCAAATATGTCCAGAGCCTGGTCTGACATTCCTTATACATTACCCTGCCTCAGGAAATTATTACTATATATTTTACAGCAGCTACAGTAGGTTGGGGATCAGGATTAGAGCATAGTAACTACTGTGATATTTAGCAGAACTCCTGTGTATGTCATTAACCCTCAGAGGGTGGACTGGCACAGAAATATTTTAGGACAGTGGTTTTCATCCTTTTTGATTAGCGGACTCAGAAAATTTCCTGTTAAGGAACCTGTAAGAGGTTCCTCCCTTATGGAATTTAAGCCCCTAGAATTTAGTTTGTACTTTTCATGAGTGCTTTTGAAGTTTGTGGACCTCACAGGGTCTACAGGTCACAGAATCACAGAATCGTCTAGGTTCAAAAAGACCTTAAAGATCATCCAGTCCAACCACTAACCTAACATTGACAGTTCCCAACTACACCAGATCCCTCAGTGCTGGGTCAACCCGACTCTTAAACACCTCCAGGGATGGGGACTGCACCACCTCTCTGGGCAGCCCAGTCCAATGCCCAACAACCCCTTCTGTAAAGAAATGCTTCCTAATATCTAGTTTAAAACTTCCCTGGCACAACTTGATGCCATTCCCTCTTGTCCTGTCACTTACTACTAGACTAAAGAAACTCATCCCCAGCTCTCTGCACCCTCCTTTCAGGGAGCTGTAGAGGGCAATGAGGTCTCCCCTCAGCCTCCTCTTCTCCAGACTAAACCTCCCCAGTTCCCTCAGCCGCTCCCCGTACGACCTGTGCTCCAGACCCTGCACCAGCTCCGTTGCCCTTCTCTGGACACGCTCGAGTCATTCAATGTCATTTTTGTAGTGAGGGGCCCAAAACTGAACACAGGAATCGAGGGGCGGCCTCACCAGTGCCGAGTACAGGGGTCAGATCCCTTCCCTGTCCCTGCTGGCCATGCTATTGCTGACACAAGCCAGGATGCCATTGGCCTTCTTGGCCCCCTGGGCACACTGCTGGCTCCTGTTCAGCCAGCTGTCAATCACCCCCCCAGGTCCCTCTCTGACTGGCAGCTCTCCAGCCACTCCTCCCCAAGCCTGTAGCGCTGCTGGGGGTTGTTGTGGCCCAAGGGCAGCCCCCGGCATTTGGCCTCATTGAAACTCCTCCAGTTGGCCTCAGCCCATGGCTCCAGCCTGTCCAGGTCTCTCTGCAGAGCCTCCCTGCCCTCGAGCACATCAACACTCCCACCCAACCGGGTGTCATCTGCAAACTGACTGAGGGTGCACTCGATCCCCTCGCCTAGATCATCAGTAAAGATGTTAAACAGGAGTGGCCCCAAAACCGAGCCCTGAGGGAAAATAAACTGAAAGTCACTGTTCCAGGACAGCTTCTGTCATTTGGCTACACAGAGATGAATTTGACCAGTCCGTACTTAATTGTAATGGACATACTTTAAAGACACAAATAATTTCAACAGTTACATGTACTTCAATGTGGTATCTTAGACTAATTATGACAACTAAATCTCAGCAAGATCTACTGAAATGGATTGAAATCTTTCCAGATGAGGTGGTAGAAAGTATGATCCACGTATCCAAACCTGCTCTTTCCTTGTGGGAGGAGGTTAGTTTTTGAGCTGTTAGACAAAAGCAAGCCCATAGATGGGCTGATCTAAGTTTTTCTTGGTCAGAATAGGTCTTATAAAATTTCAGACAGAAATAATAAAACTCTGTGACAGCAAAGGCTTGAGAATCTAACCTGAATCAGCACTGAACTCAAATTTTGGATGGAACTAAGATATTTTTGTCTTCATAAAAATGAGAAAACATATTTCCTCTACCCAGTTTTCAGGAGTAATGTCTTTATCCTTTCTTCATTAGTGAGCTCAGATGATCAAGCACAAAATAATTAATAACAACATTTTTTTAACATGTGTAGCTGTGGTAGGATTTTAAAAGTGTTTGTTGTTGGTCTCACTAGTGAACTCAGTAAAAAGAACTATGTGAATGCTAAATGGTAATAAAATCTTTAATGTCTATCGGCATGTTATGATGGTATCTGCTTGCATTAGATTCATCGTACATTGCTGTCCTCTATAAAAATGCCAAAGTTCTGATGTGAAGGGTCATAGTTTGGCAATTTATTTTATTTTTATTTAGTTGTTTTGCTTGGGGTTTTGGGTTTGGGTTTTTTTTTATAATAATTAGCACAAGTGCTGTGTCTGCAGCAGTAAAATTTTCTACTTTTACATTTTTTCACAATAAGGAGATTTTTTTTGCCTGTGTTTCTTCATTTTTAACATTGTTGCAAAAAGGTGATGTGTTTACAAACAAAATAAAACAAAATCCACAGGCTTTATATTTCCTAGTGAAACCCCCAATTAAAAAAAAATAAATTGGAACAATCAGTGAATTTAATAAAAACCAGCTCTGGTATTACCGTCTTCCTGTCCAATAAAAAGCTTTTTCTATTGCTAGATTGTCAGTAGTGCAAAGTGTGTTTTAGTGCATAAACCTCAGACATGCAGATAAAGCCAAATAAACTGGAGCCAAAGTTTGAAACTGGTGCTTGAAACTTGTCCCTAAAACTATCTTCTTTGTCAGGGGAGCTCTCTGTCTTCTGGAGTTATGGACTTTAAGGCACCTCCTGTCTATAAAAGGGGCGAGTGTGAGGATTTCACCATTATTCCTTTGTGGCTCAGCATCTGAATTACTCCTGCCATGATAAGTCCAGTTCAGATCACCATAATAATAATTTTAGGCACACTGCTGCAGGTACTAAGTGCAAAATGGCTGAAGGTTCACATGGTTCTAGTTCACTGAGACATATTTTGCTTATTAATTCCCATTAGCTCTCTCTGTCTTTCTTCCCTTGGCTATTGACTGAATTCCTTTTAAGTATTCAAGAATTAAGTCTTCTGTAACTGTCCTGAAATCTAACCACAAAGTGCATATATGTAGGTGTATGAACCTAAATAAAAAAATAAATATACTTGTTGACAGAGAAACATTTTACATCATCATTTTTTAAAATTATGCTCTTTTGTAAAGTTGTGTGTCTTGGGTCTGGGAACTACATTAAGTAGGAAACAGGAAAATTGTGTACCAAGCTATGGTTTATGAAGCAGAATGGAATCATACTGTATAATTCAATTTGGAGACTCCTGTTTGGAACTCATTAGGTTCGGTTTTCATTAGTAGTAGAGTTGGGCCATAGCAGTGTCATTCAACCTGCTTGTTTTGCATGGCTGTGCGGACAAACCTCCTGTAGCCTCATGTCAGTGCCAGACTTGTGAAGTCAGGCAGTGTTATTATTACATCGTTTTTGGAAGTTGCATGAAGATGGTTTTCCTTCAAAGGACACTATGAAAAAAGACAAATCTTCACCCTTTCCAACACTTTGTAGAATAAGCAGGAATTAATTTTTATCTTTAGATGCTGCTGAGAAAACTCTCTGAATGTACATTACATATTCTCTTATGATTCTTTTATTTGAAATATTCTTAATATGTTAATACACACTAACCAATATATACAATTTAAAAATATTGTGGTGTCATTTGTTAATTGTATCTCATGAATGAGAATCTAACAAGAGCAAAAAATAATATTTTCTACAATCCAAGAAAGCATACATTCGTATTATATTGAGTATGGCATATCCATTATTTTGCCAGTGTTCTGCAATCTGTAAAAGTAAAAGCAGTGGACCTTCAAAGATCACTATAACCAACAAATCACTAGTCACCTTCATCTGTGTCTTGCAAAGCATTTTAAATTGCATGACTGGAAGATGACAACATATCTGGGAGATGATTATGCAATACCGGGACGGTTAGGGATGGCTATTCTGATTGCAGCCATAATTAATTTTTAGTTGTTTTCCTTTTAGAGCCAAACTTCTCAGCCTGAGTAAGGTGTGCAGCAGTTTTTGCAGGCTCCATTAGATATCTAGCAAGGGGTCTGTGAAGCTCTGTGCAGAGTATCTGTGTGTGCACAAATGTCAAATTACTCGACATGAAATGCTGAAGAGAGTATTCTTAAATCCTCTATGTTTTAAGAGGCAGCTAGCTAAATGTTCCACCACGGAGGCTGGTGAGCTCACATGATGTTTCTAAGGCACTGCTGCCAGCCGCAGTTGCAGATAAACCTTCTGCAGATTTGTTGTGATAATCTTGACATTGCCAACAAAGTGGAAAATGGGGCATCAGGCACTCCTCAGTCAACAGTGACTTAAGCCCATGTATTGTATTGCTAAGAAGACTCATTTATCCCATTGAATTACAGGTAATGTTGGATCAAAGGCAGTTTCCACCTGTCCTGTGAGATCCATGCTACTACACAGAAGGGATAATGAGAACATAGGGAAAGAGAGGCAGAAAATGTGTCTACTTACTGGAGAGGAGGAATTTACTTTCCAGACCTTACTTCCAAATAATAATTATGTATAATTGGGTGTAATTACACACATTATTCAATGTCTCTTCCACTGAAAAAATATCTAGAATCAAAGAGCATCCTTCTGGCACACCAGTGCCTTAGACACTCAACCTTTGAATTGTGCTCCATTTTGTCTTGTCTCTGTTTATGGGGTCATGATGTAGTGTTTTGTTTCTGCCCCATGATTTGAGCAGGTGAGATGGTGCCTGCTATCACTGGCCTTAGCCAGGACCTTGCAGGGACCTGGTGCCTCCTGCAGCTAGGGAGATGTTGCATCTCAAAGGTGGAGGAACAACCCCTGATTGCAATTGTTTTTAGACAAAAATGGCCATATTGTGTTTTATGTAGAGTTCAAGCCAAAAGGTATGCAGATGAAACATGCTCTGGGCACAGGGTTTAAATCCCTGATGGTCTGTGTGTTGAGGTAGTAGTCTACTGGTCTGCCAGAAGTATATCGGAGAGGTGTACCAAGCCAGCTGCATGGGCCATGAGCAGAAACAGCATTAAACATCTACAGACCAGTCAAGGAAATGTTGAGTTTAGATACTTGCTGAACTAGCAGTTCAGTGGGTGGGTTTTGGCTCAGAATGTTGGGCCTCAGTTCTGCAAATCTGCTTTAATTTTGTTGAAGCCCCTTGCATCTTTAATTGTATGTACTGGATTTTAATTGTATATACTGAACTTACTGGCTCAGATTTACCCAAGGAGCCAGAAAGTCAACAATGAGTTGAACATACTTCTTCTAATGACCTGCAGCCCTCAGGAACTTCTCTAACTGCAAATGAGAAAGCTGAAGCATTACAAAATAAGCTTTAATTGAACCACATATTAAGGATACTGATACCTCTACCAGAAACCCTTTTTCTGCTAAATGTCTCTGCCAGTGTTCTACCAGTAACCCTTTTTCTGTGTTACTTTCTGTGTAATATCTGTGTTACTGATGGATCAGGTTTGAATTTCTATGCTTTGCTTCTCAGGCAGATAATATATTGCAATGGAAATACAGGCCATTTCTCACCGCACATTTCAAAGAGAGAGCATGGCACTATGCCATGTTATGGCTGTTAGCATCACTATATCATCCCTTCAGAGTGGTCTGCGCTGCTACCACTTTCCAAGGGATCTCTTTCAGGGCATGACATCGTGAAACTAGAGAAATGATGTTTGGCAGTAACATGGGTTGATGGCAAGAAATGTCAAACAGCGGAAATTGTAGGCTTCCTTTCAAAAGCTGTCCTCCACCCCATCACCACTGTTAATGGTTATATTTGCTGGTCCCACCTCCTAGTTTGCACAACCGTGATAAAAGTAGAGCAGAAGACACGGGAGCACAACACACACTGTGTGATGTGTGTAAAACATCCCTCAGTATGAGCTTGGCGGTACAGATAGCCGTGTAAGATGAAGTGAAATAAGTGTTCCTTTGTGAATAGAGGCCCTCTGCCCAGCCTTTGCATCACACTGCTTAACCTGGCCTACAGCCTATATAAAGATACATAGATTATAAAGAAAACACTCCTTTCAGAATGCAATGTGAAAACTTGTAAAACACTGCTTTTGTCCACACAACATGTATTCATTCTGGAATGTCAAATAAACACAGGGACTTGCTGCATATCCTTCCTCTCATCTGGCATTTTGGGGTCCAAACATAAAACTGATACATTGCTAAGCAGGGCTAAGAGCTTGAAATCTGTGAAAAGTAAAACATCTTAAAGAGAGACTGTAAATTCTTTCTGCATCAAAGTCCAGGAATCAAAGTGTGACCTCCTCAGCATGGGTAGAGAACTGGAGGAACGTGAAGCCTCATTCTCTGAGAATCGTCCAAGGAGATCTAACTCAACAAGATGGATCAGCTGTTATCTGAGCTTTAAATAGTATCATCCTATTAGCTCCTTTGCTGCCAAGTGAGACAATTTAAATATGCTATAAGTAACATGAAAATCTGTTAAGGAAGGAAAGCTATTTTGATGAAGTGCATAAGGTGTTTTTTAATGTATTTTTCCTATAGGAAAGACTATTTTATCTGACAAAACTCTGAAAAATGTCATTCCTTCCTTTTTCTCTGTTACATCCCCTTTCTGTAATTCTTTGCTTTCCATTCCTTCTAGTTCATAAACAATATGAAAACAGGAAAAAGTGCTTTCCCCATTTTGATACTGACTTCCATTCAACAAAAGTTCCAGAATAGGAAGAAAGCAGAGAAAAACAACTTAAGAACACTGTTTGTTAAGAAAAAAATGGAAATTCTCCAGACTTTTCTCTTGCCTCTAAAAATATGTATTTTCAAAATCCAGAAAATGAAAATGACATTTCCAACTATACCTTATTTTCTGCTAAATACACTGTTAAAATAATAATGATCATCTGTAGTTAGCATTATTCCTATTTTTTTTTCTTGAAGATTGCTCTGACTTTTTTTTATCTGCAGTTTCTAGGATATTTCTAGACTATTCCTTCTAAAATGCACTTTTTTTTTTTTCTACAGCTCATATGATATTTATCATAAACAACATGATATGATTCCCAATAAACTCTAATTTTCACTGTCTTTTTTTAACTGAAAGACTTTCCTCTATGTTTTCAGCCAAATAAATGAATGTAAATAATATTACCAAAGGGGCAAAACATAGCTACTGTGTGGATGGTGATTTAAATGTTAAAACTAAACAATGTTATTATTCATGATAAAATATTTGCTTGCTTTCAGATAACCTTGGCTTGTGTTAAGTGTCTTAATAACTTCATTTGCAGATCTTGCTGAAGAAGCCAGTGTGAAGGAATCTCTCCCAAATGCAGTGTTTCTGGTTTTTTGCTTTTGCATTCCTCTAGATACTTGCTGCATGCACAATCTATCTTTGGGACGCTCAGTGTAAAGCCTGGGATATGTCATCAGGAAGGGAAAAAATGAACTGAGTAGCATTTGTCAAATATCTGTGATGATTACATTATCATATGTTTTTATAGGATGTTCTGTTAAAGAAGGCCCGCTTACAAGGTCTCTTCCTTCTCTGCCATCCCTCTACCCTCACCCCATCAAAAAAAATATTCTAGCTTCCGTTGATCCACATAATGCTTAATGTCATTTTAATTCACGGTACAGAGCTGGCACCCTCAGGTTGTGAAAATTATGTTCTGGTATGTGATGTGGGGAAGGGAACAAGTGAAAGATACTGCCTGGATTTGGCAAGGATATCAGGAAAAGGAATGGGAGTTGGAAAAGCTGTTAGGAAATGTAGATTGGTAGGAGTGTCAAACAAAGGCTGAATGGGAAGGACTCAAGGGGGAAACTGAAAGTTTTGTGGAGAATATATGAGGTGACCGGCTGAGTTTGAAAGCATCCCTATCAACCATTTCAAGTCTGTTCCACTCCTACTTCAGCTTCTCATTTACTTGTCATTCATTACTCTGGTGGTTTGCTTCTCTAGTGACTTTTTCCTGTGCAAATGACATTCCATGGCTTAAGTCAACCAGGTGCCCAGGTGCTTCCTCTCTCCTACCTTTGAATAACATCCCCTGAAAGCCAGGGAGCAGATAGGATACCTCATCATTTTCCTGAAGTCCAGGTTAGTGTTTTCTTTTGCATTCAGCCTTGTGGCACCCATCCATGCTCGCAGAGGCTAACACTATTTGACTGTTTTCTCTTATTGCTGGTGCCTCTTTCAGAGACCAGGATTCTGCAAGCTGGTTTTATGGTGTTCAGTTTATTTCCTTTACCCCTGACTTCCAGAAAAACCTTTCATTTTTCTTTTACCACATCCCTCTCCCTGCTGACTCCTCTGGCTATTTGTGGGATCTAATCTCTCTATGCAATTTCCTCCTCTCTTTCAACCCCTTTTCTCCCCTTGACAACAACACTACCCCTTGCCCCTCTCTGGGTAAAATTTACTATGACTTAAGCACCATCTCTTATTTTTGCACCTGACTTGGCATCCTATTCTGATTCCATAAATAAATGTGATTATGAAACATCTTGGATGGGTACTTGACTGGCACAGGTGTCCAAACATTCTGTTCTTTCATGGGTAATGTATCAGTTGCTTAGATGTCACAAGAAGGGAACAGGGGGCCCAAGCTGTCTGTATGCTTCTACTTTCTTTGTCTTGGTCTGTAGGCAATGATTCTGAGACTACAAAACCTTTGAGATGCATGCTATATGTGTCACAGGGCAGCCCTTACAATTTGTGGTCATGAAAGGGCTGAAGATGTCTGATAGCAAAGGTAACTATGAAAATAGCTCTCCAGAATATCATGGGGAATCAGGTACAACTTTATTTCCATGTAATAACAACAACAAAAAAAAGTCTTAAAAGGCCCTTTAAAAGTAGTGGGCATAGCAGCAAAGATTTTACTTTGTAGCACAATTCTTGATGAAACATGATAATCGAAACCACAGCAGCTTTAAGACCAGAGAACAGAGAAAAACTGATACCAGGAAACAAAGGAAAAACCCATACCCTTTAATTTCAGATCAGTATGACTCGTTTTTGTTTGGGGTTGAGTTTGGCATCAGTCATTTCCTTAGTTTCAGCTGATTTGCTTCTCTTGCAGTTGTGGTAACACTGGAGCTCCCATAATGGTTTATATCAATGGCTAGACCAGTCATATTTCCAAAAGAAGCTGATATTAAACATGCTTTAAATATGAGTTTCCTTGCTTTTTTGTTAGAAGAGCGCAAACTAATGAATTGACTAAAGCTGTCTATAGCAGGCATTATTTTACAGGGTTTCAACCTGGTCTCAAAGATGTTGAAACTACTAGATAGGTGCATATGTTAGTATTCTCACTCTCAGACATGTTTGATGTTGAGGTCTGAGTGATGATGTTTTGATTTTTCACACAGTTCTCATACAGACAAATTATTTGTCCGCAAGGCTCCTCTCCTTTCTGTGTTTTCCAAGGTGGACAACACCCCTGGGATGCTTGAGGCGGGGAAAGAACCATATTATCAAGTCTGTAAATGTTGCCTGCAATGGTCAGTTGGATGAGATAAGCTCAGTCAGATAGAGATAAACTTCTGGAATAAAAGTTTGCTCTGTGTTTCAATTTGTGTAATCACAAAGGCATGAGATGAGAGCCTTGTTTCTCACAGATAGTTTATCCTATGGTGGTTTAGCACCATGGGATGAATGGGCTTGTTGCTTGCTTTTATATACACCATGGTTCAGAAGAAGCATCTAGGAGGGTGGAATATCTCTGTCTGTCTTCACTGGGGCATTGTTTTAACTGCGTGAATACTTCATACCACTAAGGGGAAGAAATAATTACCACTTGGAGGAAAAATCTGAGGCTAACAGCACCCTGAAAGTGGAGCACAGCTTGAGAAACGGAATTGTGACTTAGATGTATACAGACTGCAGTATTTTGAAGCAATATGTGGAAAAAGTATTATTCTAGTACTGGATTGAATGTGGTAGTACTAATTTTTTTGTAGCGGGAAAGCAGGCAAAAGAGAAAAAAAATACTATGCTATTTTTTCCCTTGAGAAATTCTCTCTTTTAGCTCCAGTTCCAAGAGTATCAAAAGATTCTGGATTAGGATATTCTGGTGAAGGGGAGCACAAATCAGCTTTATTTGCCTCTTCATCAAGGGAATACAAAATGTTTTTTAAAAAAGCATCATCCTATCTTGTACTGCAGATGGAAACAGGCCCATGCATAAAAATGTGATTCTAGTTGTGTGTCTGAAACAAGATAAAGGTCATGAATGATCTCTGACTGCATCCCTACATCTGATATGTCTGTTCTTCTTTGATATTATCACTGTTTTTTTTTTCCTTTAGTCCACACCTCACCTCCCTGCACGAGTTATGGCAAAACACGATGTAACGTGCTCGGCAGAGGAAACTCTCTGGTGTCAGCCTTTGAGCTTCAGTTTCTCTGTAGGACATGAGCTTGCAGAGCAGGTCCTTCAGCTGGCAGTTGACAATGTGAACATTTCTGTTGAGAATCCTGCTACAAGCTAAGCAATAAACCGGACTATGTGTGGGCTAACAGAGTTGCCTTCTCAAATGTCTGCATCACCCAGAACAGAATATCAGCACCACCAGTGTTTATGAAGGTCTTGCATGGCTTCAGGAAGGACAAGCACTGGAGATCCATTTTGCCAGGCAGTTTCTTACCTGGCAGAATGTACACTGGGAAGTGATGCTGATTTAAACGTTTAGACGAATATCATGGAAAGGAAACCATCAGCAATGTCATTAATCCTGCAGGTGTTTTCAAAGAGCAAGGCTCCAAGATCATTCTGTTTGCACCCTTTTATATGAATGATGTGATTTTCTGACTGCCTAAGAGTCAATGACATAGAAAAGTGGAATGTGTGTTGACCTTCCGAATTGGTTTATGCAGGGACGAGTGCCGATAAAACTTTACCTGTAACTTAAGTGATATCTTGTACAGTGTGTTCACCTACACTGAGCTGCCATGTAAAATGAAAAACTAAAATAGACATTGAGAATAACAGGAAAGCAGATGGTATGTCCAGAGACTAACTTGCTGTTAGTCATTTATGGCTTGCATGAAGAGTCTTGGAGAAACGACCCAATACTGATTGAAATCAACAAGACAACTTCATCTAAATGAGCTACCTAGAATTCTGTTGACTCAAACCCAATTTGTGAACAATTAATTCATGTGACTAATCAAGCTCTTTTGTTGAAATTTATCAAAGAGTAGCATGCAATAAAATTGCTCTCATCTTGTACCTCTGAGGGGATCAATAAAATTTGGGGCAGGATCAGCTTCAGGATCTAAGTGTCTACAATGCAAGAGGCTGTATGTGTGCTGGGTGTCTAAGACCCCACTGTGATCAGTGGAGAATAGGATTTGATTCAGCTGCCACAAAAATGGCTAACACCTTTTGTGATACATGAGATATCTGAGACATCTGCTTGCAGATAAGAAATACGGCACATGACTATGGTAGATCAATGCTCTTCTGGAATTTTTGGAGGTTAAATGAGATGATTTAGGGGACAGGTTTCTAACCAGGGGCACTAGTTGACTGCATATAAACAAATGAATTAAGCCCTGTTGTTGTGGTTTGACTTTGGCTAAATGCCAGGTACCCACCAAGTCGCTCTGTCACTTCCCCCTCTTCCCCTTGTTTTCTCAACAGGGCAAAGAGGGGAAAGAAAATAAGATAGACCAACCCTTGTGGGTAAAACAAAATCAGTTTTAATATAAACAAAGCAAAGCAAAGGTCCGCACATGGAAGCAGAAAAAAAGAAAACAAATTTATTCTCTACTTCCCATGAAGAGGCGATGTCGGGCCTTCTCAGGGAGCAGGTCTCTGATACATGGAGTGGTTGCCTCGGACGACCAAGGGTGACCCCACCCCCTTCCTCCTTTCTCCCAGCTTTATCCTGAGCAGATGCCATATGGTCTGGAATATCCCTTTGGTCAGTTCGGGTCAGCTGTCCTGGTTGTGTCCCCTCCCAAGATCTTGCCCACCCCGTCCCACTGGAGAAAATGTCAGAAAGAGCCTTGGTGCTGTGTAATCAGGGTGCTACCAACACCCCGCCAGCTCCCAACGTAAAACACAGTGCCATGAGGGCTGGTATAGAGGAAAACCAATTCCAGCTCAGCCAGACCTGGTACACCTGAGAACACTAAGCGTGATTCACCTACCATAAAATAGATCCTTCAGCTGATCAGATGAAAATCTGTAGACTTGTCAATATAATCCTCTCTTTGTATTATTACAAGTCTTCTCTGTGGACTCTGTTTAGAATGCCTAGCTGGTCATGAACAATTTAGGACTTTAAAATAAGAGCTCCATTTTACAAATATTAACATTTCAAAGGAACATAAGATACACACATCCTGTAATAGACTGAGACAGAAGATGGACAATTGCCTGATAAGGTCTTTAAAAGTCTGTATAAACACTGGAAAAGAGGAGGGTCAGAGAACTTTAGCTGGTGTTATTTAAGGTTTTGAAGACATATCAGGGCTAAAATAAAATTTTAAGAAGGTGGACTGGAGTTTCTTGTGACACCATCCCTAATACCCACTGAATGGCCCTTCAGGAACCATTGCTCAATTCCTTTCCCAGAGAGCAATGAAAAGGGCAAGCTGTTAGGGAAAAAAAAATAAAAAAATTCTACCGCCTTCTCTTGTTCTCTATAAAAGACTGAACATTAGTTCACAATCTTGAATATCTGTCACCACATCATCTGTCTTGCTTGAGTATCAAGACAGTTAGTGGGTAATAAATGCCCTCTAACTGAAAGGGACAGAATACCCATGTACCAAATGGTCATAGAATTTTCTGATTCATGCAATATTTTATTATGTTAAGTTAGTATATAGTTTTCATCAGAGGTTGTTTAGTTAACCTCTGCCTCATGATATATTTGTCAAATCAATTAAACAAACATTAAAAGTGGTATAAATCAAATTTTATTTCCCCCTTTTTCTAATATTTAATTACCTGCTCCTTTTTTTCACCTTTCCCTCAGGTTCTTTTACTTAACTCTCACACATAGATTAGCTGATGAAGAAGGCTGGCTTCAAATCCACTTCACAGGTCCTTCGAGACATGCCAAAACCAAACATTTAAACCATGTTTTCTCCAGCTAAGCAACACAAGGTTAATTTTCATGGTTGTCCTTTGCTTGGAAGCATGGTGTTAACTTTTCAATGCCACCAAATCAAATACCTGAACAGTAGACCGGCAGTAGCAATACTATGACATTTCTACAACTTCATCAGGAAAAAAAAAAAAAAATAGCCCACCAAGACTTTTGGGAGAAGTCACATGAACTCTAACACTGTAATTGTGGTAGGTTGAGGTTCAAACCTGGGTGAAACACTTCAGAACTATAGTAAACCTCAAGTGGTGACCTCATGAAAAATACCGCAAAACTTCAGAGTTTGTTACCACACAAGTTAATTCCACAAACACTTCAATGGCTTTTAGAAAGGAACTAATAGTAATGACTGTGTTACTGCTGAAGAAGAATTAAATCTGAGGTTTTCATTGCCTTATCTTTGCATGTTTTGCAAGAGTATGGATGTTATACATATGGTACTAATTCCTGTTAAATTAGACATTGTACTTAGACAATGTACAAGGGACCTGGGGGTCCTGGTGGACAGCAAGCTCAACATGAACAGCGTGCTGCAACGGCGAAGAAAGCCAACAGGCTGCTGGGTTGCATCAACAAGGGCATCACCAGCTGAGATAAACAAGTCATTGTCCACTCTACTCAGCACTTGTCAGGCCACACCTGCAATACTATGTTCAGTTTGATCCCTATATGAAAAAGATATGGACAGAGTGGAGAGGGTCCAGAGAAGGGCCGCAGAGATGACCAGAGGACTGGGCAGCCTGCCCTATGAGGAAAGGCTGGGAGAATTGGGTTTGTTCAGCCTTGAGAAAAGAAGGCTTAGGGGGAACCTTATCATCATGTTCCAGTATTTAAAGGGTGGCTACAAAGAAGATGGGCCTTCCATTTACAAGGAGTCATATGGAAAAGATGAGGGGTGATGGGTACAAGTTACTCCTGGGGAGATTCTGATTAGACACAAGAGGAAAATTTTTCACAATGAGAACAATCAACTACTGGAGTATTCTTGCAGGGAAGTGGTGGATTCACCAGCATTGGACACTTTTCAGATTCCTCTGGACAGAGTACTGGGATATCTTGCCTAGACCATGCTTTTGCCAAGAAATATTGGATCAGATGATCCGTGAGGTCCTTCCAACCTGGTATTCTGTGATACTTCCCATGTGCCAACCAAGACTATCTTTCCGCGAGCTTCAGCCCACAGTTTCAGTCCAGGCATGAGTTCCATCCCAGAGCAGCAAGGGTCTTGGTGGCAAAACCATCTTTTGATTAGATTTGTGGGGAGTTTCAGGTAGTTGAAAACAGTGCTCATTGCCTTTAATTGCCTGTCACACTAGACCACAGGGTCTTATCTGATAATGAGCTGTAATGTACTCCACGGCTACAGATCATGATGGCACTGATGAAGGGAAGGGGCCTGAACCTCAAGCAATGCTCAGTTTAATAAGATTACTCTCATATTCCCAGGATGAGTGCCCTCAAGCTGTTTTAAGGCTTTCTCTGAAACAAAAGCCATTGTGGTTTTTAGAGGGCGTGAGGGTTATTACTTGTTTGTTTGTTTTAATAAAAGACTACAGTCAGTTGCATGGAATCAGCCTGTGATCATAAAAAAAAAATCTCAGTTATAGATTTTAGACTATCAAGTCTATCTATAATCATTTTTGAAACAGTTTCCCTTTTGTGCAGTATTTTGCCTGTGATGGTGACCAGGAGTGGGCGATCAGAGAAGCTGTAGTTGTACGCTCCCAGCATCTCACAATGAAGACATCCCATGATGTCCTGAAACACTTTGTCTTTGGTACATCATTTGTGATAGCTGTCTCTGGACAGCCAGAAATTTGTCTAACTCTACTTTCAGCTAATCTGTGCTTTTGACATCCAAAATTTACTGTGAAGATGAACAGCACAATTTTGTCCTGTGGGGAAAAAAACACCAAAACGTGTGTTTCTGTTTGTTAAACCTTCGATAGGATATTTTCATGGAGTGGTCCCATGTGCTTGTTTTGTGGCTGTAGTTATTTCCTATTCACTTCTCTACATAATTCTGATTTTCCATTCTTCCTTCCCTGATTCAGTCTTCTTTTCCAGTGTTCCTGTTAACCAAAAACATCTATCAGCCAGGGGAAAATACATTAATATTAGTTTTAAAAATACAATTAAATCTTTCATTTCCATTTCAATTCAGTCCTTCAAGGTAGCTCAAGGAGTAAAACCAAAAATCTTTAGACTTACCTTCCCTGAAGTGTCAAGGTAATAATTTTAGTGCTTCTTTCAGTTTAAAAGATCTTTTCAACCTGACCAAGCTGAACATGTGTTTGAATCTCAATAGGTATTGATTCAATTCAGTGAAATTGCATCTACTCTGTGCTAATAAAATAATTAATTTTTATTTCTTGTCTTCTGTCATTTAAGACCACACTAATCTGGGAGCAACTTCATGATTTTCTGAACTAATTTGCCATAAAAACACTCTTATAATAAAATAAGCTTAACATAAGGCTACTTTGTTTATTATTCTGCTTTTCTCTAACACCAGTATTCTAATATATTGACTAGCATTGTGATTTTTAACACCGATAAACCAGAAAAAAAAAAATTGATGCTTGAGCACTCACTTTTGTATTTGTTTCTAGTAAGATGATGAAAACTTTTTGGCATGACTTCATTAAGAAGGATTCCAAGTCTAAAGCATAATCTCAGTTAGCAAAATGACAGCAGAAAGGTAGACCAAATGATCATAGAGAGTATATAAAAAATCTTAGTTTAGTGCTTTCTGTGCATGAATATTTACTAATGAGGAAAAGTACACTCCACTGAAATAACTAAATATGCTGATTCCAATAGCAGAATAATCTCATCTACCCACAATGGCATGTTTCCAAGGCTTTTCAATGACCAATTATTTTCCCCTCCAAAATACCACACGTGTTTCATAGCAAATAAATTTCTGCACTCAGGCAAGGCCAAGATAACAATAAATACCACACTTCCAGGATAATTCTGGTGCCACAGAATTGTTATTTTCATTGCACAGAAATAATGCCAAAGGAAAACGATTACACTAAGACAGAACATAACAGTAAGGCATGTGAATGACATCTTAACATGTGGCCTCAATTCTCTCTTGATTTAAATCTGTATTCAAAGATCATAAAAGAGAAATAATAATAATAATAATAATAATAAAAAGAAACAAACAAACAAAACCACTATAAACCAAAAAATACATATAAGGTGATTTTTCTCCAGATCTTCCACTACATCTTTTTAGACGCATGGGTAATCTCCAGTTTAGGCATGTAGTTTTGGTGCTAACTGCTGAGATTCTCAGAAGAAAGTGAGCAGAGGTAGCCGGTTGCATTAGGTACCTACTACTGAGTGGTTCTGAGTACCCTCTTTCTCTATCCATCTCCTAAACAATAATAAGTTTTCTGGGGACTGGACTGCCTTTGTATTTCTGTCTTACACACAACTGAACAGATTTACAAATTATAACAAAACCCAATAAAATGCACCTAAATGAATTGATGAACAGTCAATTTTCAGTTAGTGAGTCTAAACAGCTGTAACAGAGAAAGGTGTCTGCTGTGTCAGAGATGGTAGACGTCTTGGGACACATCATAAATGTGTAACACTTGTGCCTAGATTCAAAAGTAATATACAGACTCCCAGAAAACCTCAGTGTGTGAAAGATTCATAGTTTCCTTCAGTAACTAAATGAAAGCACACCTAGCAGAAACACTGCAAAATGAATGTTGAGTTGAACTATAGTAATAAACGGGACAGGGCAATCCTTTCTGAAGTTTCTGAGAATAACTTCATGGTGCTTCTGAGGGCCTCTAAGTGCTGGCGTCAGTGAAAAAAACATTATGGTGATGATCATCTGAAATCATCTACATGTAATAGAATAAATTTAAATTTGAAATGTTTTAGTCTGTGTATATGAAAAAGATACATATATATATATATATATATATGTGGAATTAAACTTTTCACTTAGTGTGAAGCTTGCTTATGTGTGTTGGAGAAGTAACTAGGATTTCAGTGTATGACAAGACATGAGACAAAGAGGGTTCATATGTCTGGTGAAGCCCTGATCACTGTGCATATCAGTGTATTTTGAATGTGGCCAGTGCGTGAAATCTGCAAGTGTTAAAATTCACAGCTTCCATAGCACTCTGTGAAGCACAAGGACTGCTTATGATTATTGAAGGACTCCACAGAAAGTCAGTGGTATATAAAGATTTAAAAAAATATATATTACTTTATAGAACCAAACAGAAAAGTTACTCTGTGTGATAAGTGCATTTTCCAAGGGAAATGTCATGCTTATCCTTTTCCAATGAGCAAGATGGGGTATTTGGGCATTGCTAATGGTTGTGACAGAGCACTGTTTTGGAGCCAGAGACTGGGAAACACAGACATATTATTTGTGTTGTGATTTCAGCCAGTATGAGTTTTGTTAGAAAAGACAGCATAAGAGAACATTAATAATCGCTCACACCCTCAAAAGCATAGGGACTGACATTTGTGAGTTAAAGGCGAAAGTACACGGCTTCTTTTCCAGATATTTGGAGATCACACACTTAGTGCAAGTGCCATAAATCAGCTGAAAAATATATTGGCAAAACAGAGAAACCCAGATGAAATTATCACAGTCCAAGGCGTCCTGTTTGATGAGGAAGAATACATGTGATTTATGGACATGAATAATTTTTGTCACATTACAACTGGGCTGTTATCCTTTCAGCTGAATGGAGAGGCTGAGGGAAACGTGCAATCTGCAAAGCACATTCTGAAACAAGCCAACTGAAATGGTTCTGTTATAGAGCAACTCCCATACGTAACCCAGACATTCAGCTCAGCTCCACTGATGTGAGAATCGCTGTGGGGACATCAAATGATGAGATGACAAGAGGCAATCTGGCTGATAAAAGGTACCTTGACTGCCCTTTTAACCAAAAGGAAAGCTTTACTTAAAATTTGAAGCAATAGTCAAGAGAGTTTGTAGGTACTTTTGTCATGTGAAAATAGTTCATTTGCTGCCGTGGTCATTAGCATTAACAAGCTGCAGCTGAATGTTCAGACAAGAGGAAATGTGAATTACACGTATCCCTTCTAGCAGGAGACGATATAGAAGAATTCATTTTTTCCAATCACACTGTCGCCGAGAGCCAAGGGTTCCTCTGGGGTTGTACTGTTCATTCCATTGTTTATGTTCATCTTTTATTGGCTTTAATCATAATTCAGTGATTATAACTAATAAGATAATTAAGTTCCTAAGTACATGAGACTTAGACAAAAGCAGCAGCCAGGTGGTATTCATCTGACCTAATCTCAGCTGTAAAGCATCTAGGCACAGTCCTGGCTAGTATTTCTGTGTAGCCAATAGAAACAAAAGCACTTCTAAAGAGAAAGTCAACACAGTTATCTTAGGAAATTTTTTTTTTATGATAGGATTGGTCCTTTTCTGGTAACATCTCTGTCTCTACACCAACAGTAAAGTAAACCTGGATAACTAGCTTAGACAAGATGCCTATGTTTTAGACAGCTAAAGGTTATTGTCTACCATCACCAACGCGGGTGAATAGTTTTTCAGTTTTCCATGAAAGTTTTCATGTTGATAACAAGTCATTTTCTTTACTGTTTTGACTCAAAAAAAAAAAAAAAAAAAAAAAAAAAAAAAAAAAAAAAAAAAAAAAAGTGAAAAGCTGAGTCACTTATATGTAAATGAAATAATAGTTGTAACTGTAGTATTAACTTTTACTTGTAACTACTTGTCTACTTAAAAACAGAAAATTACATTTAAAAAAATCTCAAGGTTTGTTGCTATGTCATATGTCTGTATTCAGAATTTGTAAGAATTTTGTTAAACTGTGATTAAACTGATTTCTTACAGACACATCGTAGGTACAGATTGGTAAAAGCTGTTCTAGTGGAAAGGGAATGAAAAATACCTGGTGGTCTGTAGAATTAATCTGCTAAAAGAAATGCTCACAGTGAAAGTTATATCTGTTATGGAGATACTTTTGGAGAGCTCTGGCATTTGGTTCTAGAAATCTGCCTTCAGATTTCTGTCCAACTTATGCATCATTCAAACCAATTAGGATGGCTTACTCCCGTCTACTGTGTACCACTGAAACGGAATATTTTTACTATTGGTTTCAACACACCTTTCTCCAGGAATTTATCTCTCTGCCCACTGGAAACTAACCCTTCTACATCTCTTACCTTACTAGAACATACTTTACTACAAACTGGAGGTTTCATGTTAATGCCTAAGGAACCAGTGCAGCCTAAAATGGAGGCCACCCTAAAATGGATTTATTTAAGGAAAGCTTAGAAAGAAGTGATAGTGAACTGTTGCTAGCTTGAATTTCACTTCAATGATGTTGTAACCAATACCACCAGAAGTGGACTTTATAAGACATGTTATAGGTATTTAGTATAAGTAGGGTGATCACCAAACGGAAAGTGCCTGGCCCTCACACCAACAAAGTAAGATACATAAATTCCTTTTTCAGGCATTGGAGGTAGGTTCCTCTAAAAGAGATTTTCAAATACCGAAGAAAAATATCCATATTTTTTCTAGGAAAGATATTAATAATATCAACAATTCTCAATCAGAAATATCAATCATTTCAACAATTTAATACCATAAAGAACCTAAATTAGAAAATATGAATATGTGCTTTGGTATATGAATATATACCTAACCAGTCAAAGCTGCACAGAGAATCTGTATCAGAGGTAAGAAATGAAATTGTATTTCCTGACTCTTTCTTTCATTTCTTAATCAAAACTCTTTTTCCTGGTCCATAAGCTGTGTTAATGCCATTATTTCAATACTAGTAATTTAAGGCTGTATCAGGAAGTCAGTCTTTTCTAACAAATATACAATATTAACTTGATACTGCCTCACCTTTTAGACTAGAAACATAATGTTCCTAAACTTAAAGAATCTGTCAGGAGCCAATAAGATGACTCAAAAATCTGTAAAACGATCCTGGGTTACTTTGAAAGCCCTGTGGTTCTGTTAAAATCATTCTGCATGTGGTGATCAAAATTCAGTTTTTCTGAAATATAATGTACATTTTCTCACCCTGGCATACAAAGAAATAATTACTTTATTACATAGCGACATTCAGTACTAAATCAGAGGATATTTTTTATTATTTTGGGGCTTCTAGAAAGTGCTAGTGTTGATTTTTGCTGAAATATTATACTGTTGTATCCTAACATGGACAGAGCTTTGAACCCAGCTTTCCTGTGTACCGCACCTGGCAATTGATTTGAAACGGTAATCTGCCACCAGGCCAAGAAGTCAGCTCATTAGAGCAAGCTGTACAACTGCCACAATCTAACCAAGTGGAATTAGATTAATTAATCAGGAATTTCTGATAGAAAATCAAGATAAAATTAGAGAGTGTATGGGTAAAGTTACTACACTTGTCCACCTTTCAGAATCACGGATTAATTACGAGTGAAATGTAAATACTTTTTTTTTTCCCCTTTCTTTTTCGTTCTTTTGTTGGATTACTTAGTGCAGATTCAGAACAAAATATGAACCTCCATTAAAGTAAAATTAATAAATAGATTCTGAGACATGAGCATTATCACAACATAGTGTAACACAAACTAAAATGTGTAATCACGTACACTTTGCCTCAAGACAATATTTTCTATTTAAGCATTAATTTATATTTTTAGAATCTGACTCCAACTTGATTACAGTTTTAAAGAGCCTGTTATATCTTTAGGTAAGCTGTCCTAACATTTAATTATCCATATCTAATGTTTAATTATACTCATCGTTTAAAAACTACCACACGTTTATTTGAATTACTTGATCTTGTTATGCCTTTTTTTTTTTTAAACTGAGAAGTCCTGTGTTACTAAATGCTAAGCCAAGTCTTTCCTCATCAGACATGGGTTCTGGACTTGTAAGAACTAATTTTTTAAGACTTAGACCTGCCATAAATGGTGTCACTTTTTGGACCCTCATGTTCAAAAGTGTAAAGGGTACAATGGCCCATCTTCAACCCTAGAAGAAACTGTCTTTCAGTACTGTGAGTAGCAAAAATAGCAGTGTACTTAGCACTTTTGACAACAGCATTTTTGTTAGGGTTGTAGGTTTTAACCTATGTCTGTCTGTCTTTTTAAAAATTTTGATGTCATTCTGAAATTTGATCTAAATGACAGAGTCCATGGGACCACCATATTTTCTGAGCTTTTCACCTTACTGGCACCTTTCTCCAGAACAAGACTTACATGAAGATGAAACACACAACAGTGATATGCAACAGGTTTTCTATGGGAGAAAAAGAACAAAAGGGAGCAAAAACCTGCCAAGGTAACTTCCTAAAGGAATCCTCAAATAAAGGTGTGCAAATGCTAGTTCTCCCAGGAAAACTCATGTAAGAATTTATTATAGCTTGATGCTAAAATGGTGATAAACAGCAGCAAAGCTTAGGCTCTCTAGGACTGTATTTCTCCAGAATTATCAAGGCCAGAGCTAAGGAGAGAAGTGAGTAAAGAAGGGGACCTGGCTGATTCCACTACAATATAAATCCTCTCACTTGCAAAATACATGAGCATCTACAAATATCTTCCCAAGAATTCTGAAGATTAAGTGGTTTCAAACCATTCTGTATTAGCTGTGACACTTTAGAATCTCCTTTGAGTTTTTGATCAAATAGACCAAAATTCAGAATTGATTCACCCATCAGGGAAGCCACCAGAAGTCTTGTAACTTTAAAATTTTTCTCCTTAGAACATAAAAATGGAAAGTATAAAGCAGGTTGATTAATTAAAAATAATGAAAATCTTGTAAAAATAATTGACAATAAAAAAGAGGAAGGGAATTACTTTAGGAATGTTAACATACATTGAATAGTGGGAAAAGGCAAATACAGGAAGATTATCAGGGGAAAAAGTTCCTGGCAGAGTGATCCACAGGAATGTGGGGAAGTGTCAGAAACCCCATTTATTTAAATCCAGACTGGACAGAGCGTTAGAAACTGTGCTGTTGGGAATGATTTTACATTAACTGGGACATTGATTGGATGACTTAATAAATCTTTTCCATATCTGATTTCTATTAGTCTAGTATTCCTAGCTGCTTTTGCTTCCAAAGCCTCTTCCAGTCTTTAGTTTTCTTTCTTTAATATTGACCAATAATAGCACTTTAACTGGTGGCCCATTTGCAGATATTTAGTTTTTCTGAAGAAAATAATAAATTGGCAGCTGATTAAAGCTTTCCACTTCTTGTTCCTTTTAAAAAGGGTAAAGTAAAAATGTCTGCAAGTGTAGTTGACACTATTGAAAGTTGCACCTGAGCTAATGCTACCCCAGTTTAACACAAGTCCTTCCACTTTGCAAGTAATGAAATCAAAAGTTTCAGAAGCCTGAGAAGACTGACAAATAGTTAAAAGGCACTTTTCCTCTAGACTATCTAATCACTGTAAATAGGTTCTGATCAAAGTTTACTGTTACACAACAGCTACTTGTCTGCCTTCTTTCTGCAAAAGAGTTTCCTGTGTTTTGACCTTCACTTGGGCTAGTTGGCAGTGTTCCTCGCTGTGTTTGGTTCAGCTCTTTTCTGTTCACAGATTGCTGCTATTGCCCACTCAAAATGCAGCTCAGGAAACATGGTTATGACAGTTTATCTATTGAGGCTTTACACAGCAGCTGCATTTTTTTGGTGTCTTCTCAGCAAGGAAGAAATACCCCTTGGCGACCACTGACCTACATGAAACAGAGGGAGACCAAGTTCATCCTGGCTACCTTCAGATTCTCAAGTGAGTACTGAAGTAGAGTGCAGCCCATCACCTTTGCATTTACCTTCTAAATGCCCACCAAATTTCATGGGCATGCTGGAGGACTTTGAGCTGCAATTGCTGGAGGCTTTAAGAGAGCAAAAGGGAAATTATCATGGTGTGCCTGTGAGTTCTTACAGTCTGTCCTAGGCAACTGCACTTCTTCACTGTTAGGTAGACCCACTGCAGGTTGGTGAATTTTTGGTCAGTAAAATTATTTAATATGACTGTGGAGGAGGTGCTCTTACTGGAGCTCAGGTTGTCTGGTTTATGTTCTGGCAGGAAAACCCTCTTCCAAATATTACTATCTCAAAAACATTTTGATTAAGTTTAGTATTTCCACCAGGGAACATCAGAAGTTTGGTGGGTTCTTCTTTTACCAGAAACAATGTATATTTATCTTGTATGTCAGCTTCCCTGATGGGTGAATGACTTCCATCTAGGATGAAGTATTTTCAGAGCTGTTAGTTTCAGCATTGTCTTTAGCTTTCTGTTATGGGAAAGAGTTAAAAATTCAAAGATCAGCTTGCAGAACCTAAGACCAGGTAAATCACTCAACTTTAGATATCTACTCAAGTCTAGGTACCAAGATTCCTTCTGCAATAACTGTTGAAAAATCACTGTTTCCAAGGGACATGTAATATCACACATCTTGGAAGTTTGTAATAGAAGACAAAAAACAATTTAAAAAGAAAATTCCTTGCATCAAGCAAAAATATGAGTCCACATACTGAATTTCCAATGAAAAGTCTAGAAAGTTTTGCAGAATGTAAATGAAATAGGATAAATCACCTTCTCACAGTGTCGCTTTCTTTTTTTTCTGTTGAATTCTGAGGCAGCCTGGTTTCCTAGTTTACACAAAATGTTTAACTTCTATATCGTTAGAGATTGGTATTTTCATGTTAGTATTCCATTTTAAAATAAATTGCACTAAACCCCCCAAACAAGCAAACAAAAAAAGAAGCAAAGAATAAATGCAGAAAACAGCTAGAGAGAAGATATGAGATAGTAATGTCACTCTCTGTTCTCTTCCTTGTGCATGGTTCTTTTTATGTTGTAGTACCAGAGCTAAATACAGTTTTGAAATCACTGATCACATTTAATTTGAATGTACATTGGAAGGAGTCAAGTTTGCCCACATTTAAATTGTGATCAAGGTTCAGATTTTTCCCAAAACTCATTTCTCTATAGAAACTTTTAAGGTGTGAATATATGGGTGCAGATGACTGAGTAAACTAAAGTGTACATTGCACTTGATGAAGATTTAATAGAACATATTAAATTGATATTTACACTGAAGAAGTGGAAAGAAACAACATTATGACAATATAGTACAGGGAGGCAAAGAATTTTAAAACATTTATAGGAAAATGGGAGAACTTAAAGAACATTTAAAATTCTTTTTATTGTAATTCAACTAAACCATATAAAAATACATTTTTGTGGATTGCTGGAATACTGTTTTTATGGTATTTTAAACCTTTGGTTTAATTTATCAAATAACCTTGGACTGAATCAGTAAAAAAATCTGCAGTGTTCAATAGACCTCAAAATACCTCACTTCCTAAATGTGGTTTAGTTGTTGAATATTAAACCATTATAGAAAACCTTCAACTGTAAAGAATTAGGACTAAACTCCAACTATAGTCAGTTCTTCTCAAAACCACCTCCTACAAGCTTTAACAATCCAGGAAACCAAACCAGAACCTAGATCCAGTGTCATGCCCTCCACTGTTCCCTGTCTATGGAGTGCAAAATCTTTATGCTTCAATGAGGGCACAACCTGTGTGATTTAGTAGTTGCAATACACTTATTTGTGTCAGGCTTTAAAAACAGGAAATCAGCTTTAAAGTAACAGATTACAGATTGCACACTGTAGAAGCACAAGAGGAAAGCCGGGCAACAGGCTCTGAATAAATTATTATCTTCAATGATATGGTGATATGTGCACTGATCACAAAATGCTTCTGTGAGGAGACAATTGTTACACTGCTGTCAAGTGTTCTCCTAATAGTTTGGGAACACGTAGAAATGACTGAAAGCACTAATGGAAGAAGTGGAATAATGTTTCTAGATTTATAACACCACAGTGCACCCCTGCATGTTCTATTTCCCATTTTCTTGAAGTTTGGATGCAGCATGAAAAAGTAGGTGAGACTCTTCCCATTTAAATCAGATAACAGGCAAATAGTTATTAGACAGGAGAAAAATCTGAAATACACATGGATATAGCTAAGCAGGAACCAAAGGATACATTCTTGGGATGTCTCAATAATGAGGCATGTTCACAGAATCACAGAATCAACTAGGTTGGAAAGGACCTTGAAGATCATCTAGTCCAACTGTTAAATGTTGTATCCCAAGATGTCATAGCCCTTTTTTACTCTTTTTTTTTTTTTTTCCCCTTTCCCCTAGAATCAAGGTTAACACCACCAATGAGTGCCATGAACTTCAGAAAAAACCCCACAGTTTATGAACAGTGTTGTTACATCTGAACTACCAGAAGGAGCAGCAGCAGGGACTCTTCTCTGGCCTGAAAGCCAACTGTAATGGTCTGACTTCTTCTGTATTTCTAAACTCCTACCCTCCAGAACTGTGTAGCTGATTCCATCTACTTAATGGGAAGGGTTTGCTTTCACTCTGAAGCCATGCCTGGGAATCATCCAGGATAGTATTATTTGGTGCAGGCCCTGTACATGCAAGGGATGATTCCTGCCAGTAAACTGGACTGAGTTTCATTGTCTTGAAAGTGTTTGATTTAGTAGTGGAAGTGAGTGAGAACTTGGGCTGCTAACCTGTGCTGAAATCACAACCCTACAACTCCTGCGCCAGGTAGTTTAAAGCTGGCATGAGCATTGCTCCCATCTCTGCAGTCACTGCTTCTTGTCCTGCATGTACATGCTGCCGTAAGAGGAGTATAATTTGTTGTTCCACGTCCTAGCATTTGGCTCAATTTGTGTAAAAGTTGGGTGGGATCCTCTCACTTAGACATCTGTGTTATCGACATACCCTCTGACACCATTTATACTTGGTAGGGAGAAACAGACAGTCTGGCTTGCTATTCTATCCTCTCTGAGAAATGCATGTTAGGGTAAGATTGGTCACACCCAGGAAGCACCTATTTCTCCCCAAAGGGAGTCTCCAGTGATAAGGTCAGATGCAGAAGTTTGCATTTTAAACACACCTGTTTGAGCAGATCAGTTTCCCCTTTCCTGCTTCCTTTTTAATTTGCAGCCTTTTGCCGCTGTCACCCTTGAATTTTATTGCTGCAACTGAGAGAGCACACAGGATCGTGATCAGTGTATAAAAAAGCTGAGAGACATAGTTAACAGCTAAAAGGTTGTGTTTGTCTACCCAACCTTGTCAAAGTTGTCTGTGCCTGTTAAACTTGCAGTGTTGCCCATGTGAACTGTAGCTTTATGGGAGGATATACATGCCTTCTGCCCTTTTACATTGGTTCATCCAAACTTTATCTATAACTCTGTTACATAGATTTGGAAGTGGAAAAACAAACGTCTACCATCTGCTCCATGTTATTTATGATGATTTCTCCAATTAGGTCCAATTAACTTGCTGTCAATGATTAAGTGTAATGGGTAATAATAACTTGACTTCATCATTACCACCAGCATTATTAGCTCATTGATTGCAATAATTTCAGAAATTACCCATCAGAATAAAATATGTTTAGCACCTGGTTTGTCTGTTTAAGAACATCTGCTATAAATGTGTGATATATGTGGAATTTAATGTCTCTTGATGTGAGAGGGAAGCATATAAGTCGTACTTTGAGAGTCTGTTCTGGCACAAATTTATCATGAGACAATGAGAGGATCAAATAAAAATCAGTCCAGAATTTATTGCTGGACTTACAGAACTGTCAAAACAGGAATGGAGCTATCATATATTTACCAGCCTGAATTTTCATGTCTAGCAAGGAGATAGTACTGGTCACATGATCTGAATTTATGTGCCTGTGTCGTACTATATAACCTGTGCTCATCGTTGAATTGAATGGGTGTGTAGATAACTGGATACCTAGCCTATCTTCAGCAGACTTTGATTTGCTGCTTGCCAAAGAGAGATGCTTTTATCCAAATCCATGGGCCTAGTTTATCTGGCCTTACTTGGAGTCTTGCGTCAAGCTTTACAGTGATGGGCTGCATCTTAGACGTTACATACAGTAAGTGAAGTCACAGTCTTCATTTCCCTTACTATCTCACAACGGCAGTACTCTCACGCCATGCTGCTTCTACATGCAAAACAGATCTAAGTGTCCATGATGAACTGCATTTGTCATCTCCTAAATTTGCCATGTGTTTTAGGTCAAGTGTCTTATGTCATGCAATTCTGGCTGCCCTGTAACCATACGGAAATACTGTGGAATAAGTGTTACCTGGAACGGCTCACAATAAACTTTGTTCAGACAGCTAATGATTCCCTGATCTTTAAGTGTGCTGGTTAGTTCCCCTTCCTGCAAACAATTTTTTTTTTTCAGTATCATGAATGCTAATATTTATCTAATTTATATCCTTCAGTCAGGATAAGGGTGTTCTTTAGAAGAGCAAACTTTGGTCTTAGTTATAATTGAAATTCTCTTAACTGCTCCCTCAGAAATGCTCAGGATCAATATTTTATTTTCACAAACACCTAAAACCCAAATCTCAGTTTATGATTCCTGAAAACTAAAAAATTTGGAGAAAAACTAATAAAATGTCTGGCTGTTATTTATACACTGCATGTCTGCTTCTTGGCTTGCCAGATCTGAGAAACATTAGTTCTCGTGGTGTATTTCTGACTCGAGCCACACTCTTTTTTTAACCTAACCCAGTCTTGGAAAAACAAGCAAGGCTTTGGCCAGTCTCACCCCTTTTCTAACTTTCATTGCCCGTTTTCCCCAATTTTGCCATCTGGAATGTAAATTATCAAATTTTAATGTCTTATCAAATTTTCATTATTTAGCTATTTAACAAAGTGTAGGTTGGTAAGCTAATGTTTATTTGGTGTGATTATTTCATTGGATATTTGGCGCAAAGTCTTCAGGAAATTTTGTAGTCTAGCCTTTAAACCTCTGATATTTTCCATTGATTGTTCCTAAGAAATATTGAACTACCAGAAGTGAAACAGCTTCATGGGTATCGTTTGACAGCTTATTTTAATGCAAAAATGTGAAAAGTTTCCCAACCAAAGTCCTGATTAGTCTCTGTCTCTAAAGCACCGCACTCTGGAAAGGATAGTAGGCATTATCTTCCCTATCACATGAATAGGGAAACCACTTCATACGTCTTCTAGTGGTTTCCCAGGTCAGCCATTCTTGCTTCCCTGTATTTTGCACATCCTGTCCCTAGATTTAAGTGTCAGGTCAGATTTTCACTTGGAACTTTAGAATCACAGAATGGTTTGGGTTGGAAGGGACCTTTGAAGTTCATCTAGTTACACCCCTCCTGCCATGGGCAGGGACACCTTCCACCAGCCCAGGTTATTCAAAGCCCCGTCCAACCTGGCCTTGAACACTGCCAGGGAGGGGGCAGCCGCCGCTTCTCTGGGCAACCTGTGCCAGGGCCTCACCACCCTCACAGTAAAGAATTTCTTCCTTATATCTAATCTAAATCTACCCTCTTTCAGTTTAAAGCCATTCCATCTTATCCTATCCCTACACTCCCTGATAAAGAGTCCCTCCCCATCTTTCCTGTAGGCCCTCTTTAAGTACTGGAAGGCTGCTACAAGGTCTTCCTGGAGCCTTCTTTTTGCTGAATGGTGCCAGCTCTCTCAGCTTATCCTCACAGGGAAGGTGCTCCAAACTCCCAGTCGTCTTCATGGCCTCCTCTGGACCTGCTCAAGCCAATCCATGTCCTTATGTTGGGGACCCCGGTGCTGGACATAGTAATCCAGGTGGGGTCTCACAAGAGCAGACTAGAGGAATCAAGTTTGTTCTTACAATAGATGAGGAAGAAACCCAATGTATTTTAAGCAAGCAAAAGCATTGTTAGATTGGTTCTGCTGCTGTGTAGTCTTCTCTTTATAAAACAGTATTTTAAAAATATTTCATCTTGAAAATCATGCTACGGAGGAAATAAAAAACTCAGTATGATGCTCATCATTCTTATCCTCTGCTGTTACTGTTTGCCTGCTGTGCCTGACCCAGACCAAATTCAGGTGCCTCAGAAACTAAATCTTTCACTAAGCTAGTCAAAATGTAGGTGTTTTTTTCTGGAAATGTAGTGAGGTAGTCACAAGACCAAAATTCAGCCTACAGTGCTTCAGCTATATGATGCTGTTGTAAAGTAGAAGTAATGTTATTTCAGAGAGCTGATAGCTCAAGTGAAAATGGAAAATGTGAGAAGAATCAAGCTCTTTCTGACTCACTGATGTTTATCTACCAAAAATATATACCATAATTATGATTTGTGCATTTTTATTAGATTATACCTAGAAAATGATTAAAAAACCCTCTGCCTAAAATACTGTCTCAATTTTGTATTAGCAGATTTATTTTTGGTGAAAAGTGCCTGTCTGGCACCCTATGGTGTTTTGGAATTTGTCTGTTTGGCTTTGATCAGAAATTCCTCCAAAGCCCACGTGAGACAATCTCAATATTTTACTTGATTTTTTTTTTTTTTTTCCTGCAGTGCCTGAGTCCTAATAGGAGTAAGGTCCAAACCCTGTAATGCCACAGCTCAGAGGTGCCTCATGTAGGATCTGAAAATGTGTCACCTCCTCTTACTAAGGCTGGATACCACTGTACCCATCAGGAGATGTGGTTCAGCCATGGAATCTGAACTTCCTGTCAAAAACAGAAGGCTACACAACTAGAGTGTTTTGTTCTGTTTTGTTTCTGATGTCTCCACAGAACTTTTACAATCAAAAATTACTTGTTGTCTCAATTAAAAGATAGATTTTCAGGTTTTGTTTTCTGTGGAGAATACAGGGAATCCAGCCAGCTCTTGTCATGCTAAAACAAATCTGCTCTGGGTATTGAGAAAAATAACTTGCCCTGTCTTCCTCAAGTAAGCCTAAGAGTAATTTTCAGTGACTGACCAGACTCACTGTAAGGAGCATTCCTTGCATCCTTTTCTTTAGACATCTAAATTGAAGTGTCTAAACCTGAAGCTGAATCTCACTTGCCCTCAGGGAGTCTGGGGGAAAGGACTAAAGCTCAGATTCATCACACAATTTAGGGCACTAACCTAATCTATGCAAGATGACTGGCTAATCACCCTAAACTGACATGTCCAAAGAAAAAATAATTACAGCTAAGTTTTCTGAAAAAGTATCTGCCTTTCATATTACTAGAGCGACTACTTTTCTATTAGCAGTCTGTGCTAATGCTCCCAATGAAGTCCTCTCAGCTACTCAAAGCAAGGTGGGATGGGTCTGGACCAGCGTACAGGAAACAAAGTTACCCCATACAATACATCACAGCCCAGATTTTTAGTTTTTAAAAATCGGTACACGCAGCTGAAGGCAATGGAACTATGTTAATTTACGTCTCGTTCTATGGACAGAGCAGTAATGGAAACAAGGGTTTTGTTTTCAGGAAATATATTTTTCTTTGAGACTGATTTCTGAAATAAACACACAATGTTTAAAAAGAAAAAAACAAGCACAATCATCATGTTTCCCTCAAAAAACATCAGCTGTGTAAGTCAATAAATAGCAAACAATTCAGCAATGATGAATGTAAATTAATACTTAGGGGCAAGTAACAAAATTGGACAGTTTGTGGTCTCTCTATTAGCCCTTCTTCACTGTTGAATAAAGGGAAAAACATAGGGATTATACAGAAAAATATTGATAAAATCAACCCCACAAACAGCTGCATTTTGGGAGACAGAACTTCTGTTGAAAAGCTATGATAAAAAATACTTAGAGTTTGTATTCCTTCAAGGATAAACATGGAAAACAGATGCTGTGAGAGGCATTTTATATAGCAACCAAAGTACCTTTCTTCATTAGGAGTCATAATGCATCTGTTTGGAAAATCTGCTTTTCAGTCTTTTAGGCCTAGATTTCCTCTCCTATTGGTCTAATTGTTCTTTTAATTTCTCACCCTGTTTCACTACAGTATATGAAAAGAGTTTCCATCTACTTTCTGCTGAGAGATCTGGGCTTGCACTCTGTTGGGAGATTTGGGCCTGTGAGCTCTGTCACATCTTATCCATGTGCCAGTCTTCACACTGGAGGGTGATGCTGAAGGCAAGCTGGTGAACACCTAGAGAACTTCTCCTGTGGTGGACAGACCTATTCCTAAAATCTGCCAGAGAAACTAGTGCATGCCAGTGGAATAAGCAGGTGAAATAACCCAGTTGGGAAGGTTTCTCATGAATGTTCAGTGACAGCTTAATTCTGTGTCACCTGACAGCACAGGTCCTCTCTAGGATATCCTGTTGCTAGATGTCTGAGAAGCAGCACAGGGAGTTAAACCTGTGGTGTATTTTCTTTTGCCTAGTCCTAGCTGACATGTCACTATTGCAGTAACAAACCTGAGGGTGGCACAGCAGAAAGAGGTTAATGTATCTAGAGACATATTAATACACAAGTCTTGTCAAAAGGTTTATAACCTGATAAAGTAGATGAAGTACTGCTTCACATCAAATGGGGACTCCTTCTGTGCTTAATATGCCACACATATTTTCTTCTGAAGAAGAATATTTTGTACTTATATAGATCTTACCATTCTATGTTTTCACAGGAATTCACAACTTTAACACCTTTAACCTCATAAAGCCTGCTGGTTTTATGATCTCTGTTTAACAGAAGGGAAAACTATAACAAAATCAGTAGAAGAACATACTCATCAGCACAAGGTGTCTGTAGCAGAGCTGGGAACAGAGCCCAGGTCCCCTGACTTCTCAGTCTTCCTCAAAGCCACCCCTGGATTTTCATCTAGAGACCTCTAGTGCTTTTATACACTGCCAACTGCTCAGAAAAATCTCATGCATGATTGTTGATTACTACTTTGTAGACTTCCTATTTAAGGATCCCAGTCTGTACTGAAACCTAATTGTACTCAGCATAAAGAGACAGACAGGAATTATTTTTATTCCAGAGATTATAGTGTCTAGTTCCAAACAAGCTTTAGTTGGAGAAAACCAGAATGAGTGAACAGAAGACATAAAAACAAGACAGCATTGGCTACATACTTTTGGGATTCCTCATTGAAATTAGTTCATATTTTAAAATCAGTCAAGGTATAATGGTATAATGCATAAACAAACCCAACTTTACACTAAAAATTCACTTTAAACTTGAATAATATTTTGAATAGCTTTATTCTGATAGTATATTATATCCATATCACATATAAGAGAGGACTCTCAGTTATTCCAATTAGAACCCTTTTCTAATTTACAAAGATCCCAACCTTTCTTTCATATTCCTAAATAGCATTTCTATCCAGCACACATTTTGGCCTACTGCCTCGTATTTTATTTTATACATTCTAGTGTATGACTGAGTGTTGCTATGCACAATCATTAAGTTCCCTTTCTCTTACCACAAGGGTGCTTTCTTCAAGCAACTCCAGCAGATCAGGTCTATTTATTACTGGCATTTATAGTTAGTTAAACACAACCTGCTTGATTCCACACTGCTTGCACTTAACCAAACCACTTTCCCAGGTGTTCTTCCTACTGCATAGTTTAAAGTTTCCAAGATTTCCCTTCAACAGATGTTAAACTCACTGGTCTCTAGTTTCTTGCTCTTTAATCTCTTGACCCTTTTCAAACTAATGGAGTTGTATTTGCCACTTCTTAATCCTCAGGAATCTCCTTCATTTTTAAGAATATAAGTTAATTTCATTTACTAACACTCGTGAAATCATGTTATTTGGACCTGGGACTGTATCTATCATAAGTTTACTCAATTGTTATATTTCTAATTAAGATTTTGCTTTTAACTATAGATTTTTTTTTTTTAAAGGACCCATTGTTTAGTCAGAGTATTGTTCCCTCTTCTTTTAAGACAAAAAGAGAGTAATTGTTTAACAGGGTTTTTTTATTCCCTTGAGTTTCAAATAGTAAGCTTTACTTGCACAGAGGGAAATGAAGTTGCAGAAAGACAGTTCCCATATATTTTACTATCCTCAGTGGGACTTGAGCATTTCTAACATTACTCTATAATAGAAATGTGAAGGCATATCAAAAAAACCCCTCAGTCTGATTAAAAATTGTGAGATAGACAGCAGTTAAGAGCAGTTGGGTAACATATCGAATAGATAGTCTCACTACTTTTTTTGGGTTTCCTTTCTTCCATTAAGATCTTAGTGAAGAAACCACTTACGACTCATAGATCACATCAAGTTCTTTGTTGAATTGAAGCCCACATGTGCTGAGCGGAAATGTGCTGGTATATTTTCTTTGATAACTGAAACATTTTCTAGGTCAGCCTCACCTTCAGACAATTATAAAGAATGTCTCAGCATTTCGAGATTGAGTTCTTCCCAGACTGTCCAAATGGGAGCTGCAAAATATATGCTAACAAGTTCCAAGAAGTATATTTCGACATTTTGTTGAGAGCTGTGAAACTTTTCCCACTGTCAGTTTATACTTGGTACTTTCAAATCTTTTTTCCTGAGTTACAAGGTGCTTCTGACCTTATTCCTTGGAATCCCATTTCCTCTTAAGCAATATTAGTTAGCCCTAAGGATTACATTTTCAGAAACTGTCCATACTTTATCTGATATGAATCATATTTTTTTGTTTCAGCTTCAAAATTTTCAATACTCTTGAAATCAAGCTCTCTAAGATGTGATCCATTCAGTTTCTGAAGGCTCTATTGATGTGATATTTCACTGGAGTAGGTTTGGACACCCGTACATGTTCTGGACAATACAGAGATTTGAGCATTAAGAACTAGCATTTTTCCCAGATGTGTTGGAAATTTCATAGGATCTAAACTAGATAATGATAATTTTTTATCTATGACCAAAACTATATTGAATATTATTCGTGATGAACATGTCTAATTCCCTTGTCATTATGGGCAAACAAAGGACTGGCATCTAAGTTTAATTGGAACTACTTACTTTCAAACATTACTAAGCAAGGGAAAGGTAAAAAGCATGAAGATTCGAGAAGTGTTGATGAACTCTATTCTGTTAAAAATCTCCCATGTCTTTAAAAGTAATGTCGATCATAAAGTTCTTGCTTTGAAGTGCTGTCATAGGAGAAGTAGGTGGCATTGTATATGGAAAAATAGATGACAAATTCTATTGCTAGTCTTAGAAGCCCAGAAACTGTGTCTTTCAAGATATACTTTGCATTGAAGAACATTAGGAAGGAGGAAAATGCAGCAGAAAATCAAAACTAGCAATTTATATATGCCATGCTTAGACTCCCTGCTGTATTTCTACAATGACAGAAGACTCCCCAATTCCTCCAATATGCATAGTATACTTATTATTACATTATACTTATTAGAACTACAAACTTCACCAGCAAGGCTAAAAACTCAAAAAAATAAAAGAGTGTAGAATAACGATCAATAGCCTGAAGACTTTTCAGTCCAAAGGCTTGTACTGGTAACTGAAGGAGAGGACTGCCAAGCAGATGTTATCATTGTAATATTTTACCAAAAAGGCATAAACACCCTTTGGATAAAATGGAACAAGGTACTGGAGAAATCCCAGTGTTATCTGAGGTTTTGTTTTGAAAAGGGCTTGCTCTGGGTTCAGAATGGAAAAATTAGGTTTGAGAGGCAGTTGTGTTGTAAAGGCTGCAGTAGAAAAGAAGGGGGAAAAAAACAAGTAAGGAAAACTTAAAGTGTGGACTAGATGCAAATGTGAAGGCACTGCTAAGCTTTCCACAAAAAATATTATCTGAGCTAACTAAAATATTGTCTTTTAATATTGTCTTTTATAAAATGCAGAGTATCCAGGTATATATTTAACTAGATTTCGGATTTCTTTCAAATACCATTTCTGTGAATTACTCCTCACTGTATTTATCTGTATTCAGAACCAGAAGATCTAGGCACCTACAAAAATACCTTCAGTTCTTACATTTTAGTTTCCAGTGTTGCTTTGAGTTTTCATTTTTCATGACCACAAAAAATGAGAGTATCTAAGGCAATATCTTCAGATATCATCTTAACCAGCTGTATAGTCTATATATGGCCATTCCATTATTTTTTAAAAAAATGTTATCAGTTACTATTTCTAGTCTGGAAGAACGCAGTTAATCTTGTATTTCACAGCTATACCTTGTATTGCTGGAATAAATAGTCCCTTATTATTTCCATTAACATTACTCTACTGTTCTAATTAGTATTTACATGAATAGTGGAAGTATCACATGCTTGGTTTAATAAAAGGCAAAGGTGTCAGAATAAAATGTTCAAACAGTTTAAATGACCTGACACTGGCCTTCCATCTTCAGAGCAGATTTAGGCACTGAAGTGTAGTAATAGGTTATGTCTTAACTGTTATACATAATTTTTGAAAACGGAATGTAAATTAAGCTCTTTCGAATGCTCATCCCTTTATGTAACTCCATGGAGTCGGAGTCTCTAAACTGTTTTGCCATTAACTTTTCACATTTATTTTCTCTTGAAAAATACTGTAAAAATGTTCTTGATGTAATAGCCACATGCAAATACACCCATCTTTTTATCAAATTTATTTTATGCTAGTGTCTCCTGCCACCCTCACACTTGCCTTCCTTATTTCTTGTCACATCTCTGAACCCCATAGACCATCCGGATTTAACTAACTCTCTGCAGCTCCCCACAGAATGCATTCCTCTGTCAGCACATATGCTTCTCATTCACCAATATTGTTATGCATTCGATTTTTCCCCCACTCTCTTTTTACTGCCACTACCTTGTTGGCATTGTAAAAAGAGAATACCTTTAATGGGCCCTGAACCACTGTCATTACATGCTCCAGACAGCAACCCAGGGTGCAACCAGCATCTCACCACAAGTAGGAAATGAGAAATTCTGGGCTATAATGAGAGCTATTGAATTTTTTTACAGCAGCTTAACATAGGCTATTTAGCTCAGGTGTTTCAGTAATGGTAATACACATGGAAAAAGCAGTGCATAGGCCCTTGAGCTTTTTCATCTTTCTCCTACTTCAACACATGAGCCCATGTAATTCTTGTGAAGGAGTTGCAGTAGCCCTAGCAAGATATGATTTCAAGTGTATGCTATATACCTAGTGTTATTGCTTTTATATCTTTAGTAGCTACTAGGATTTTCCTTGGTACCCGGCATAGTGGGTCCATTGCTCTTACATACTCTTGTCTCTGAGGCAAGCACCCTTTTCCAAACATTTCCAAGCAATCTTTTAGAAGTGCCTTATTTTTTCGCCTCTCTTTTTCCCTAATAAAAGGAAGCAAACCCTTTCTATGTGAACATTTTTACTTTGTAAAAGACAGTTGACTCACCCTTTGGATTCTGCCACCATGTCAACTTTTGCATCACAGCTGCAAAGACTGAAGGAGTTGAGAGTGTGAGTAGAAATCCAGTCTGGGCCCCTCTGGCTTCAGCATAGCTAGGATTTCACCCCATGTGCCCTGAAACTGGAGGTCATGGCCAATGTCTGCAATATGAGACTGGGATGAGGTCACTAATCTAATCATGACCTAACCTTATGCTGGAATTCCTGACTTTGGAGAGACAGATGCAAGAGAAACCAGTTTGGGGGGCCCTAATAAACCATTTAAATGCATCACAGTGATGTCCTCATTCACCAGATTTTTATATTCATTCAAGCTGTCTTCTCAGGAAGATTTGCTAAAGATCCTGGTCTCTTTCTGACTCAGAACAGTCAGGAAAAGAGTATGACTGTTCAATGACATTGAACTTCTGTTGAAAGCTTTTTAGGACAACAGTTATCTCCTTCAATATAGTTATATAGCCTTTAGCCATATGGAATTCTGCTTTCTTCTAGGGCTTTTAGGATCAGGAAAATATACAGCATGAAAAACAAGACTTGGTTCAACACTGAGAAAAATATCAAAATCTGTTCATAATTTAAAGACACCCAAGGAAAGAACCATCTCTTTCCTTAGCTGTATCTGATGTTACTGTCTTGTCAATATTTATGACTTTGTAGATACTTGCATAAGTCAGAAGGCTGTGGACATTCATTTGCAGAATAACATTTTTACCCTAAAAATTCATTAAAATGTAAACACCTGAGGCTTCAGGTGATCTTCCTCCCACCCCAACTTCTCTGGTGGAGTTATTAATGAAAGCTTTGAAGTTATTTCAAGTACTGTATACTGTTATTTCATGTACCTTAAGATTCTGGGAATAGGCAGAAAACAAGGAGATGGGTTGGAAAACAAAGAGAACAGCAGATGCTTCACTGTCGTTGATGCACAGTCTGAAGGACTGCAGGATTGCATCACATACATAAAAATACTGTGTGACACCAACCAATCTCTGGTGTATATTTATACTCAGTTCTGCAGAAAGCTTTAGTATTAGTACTTTTTGATATCAGAAACTTACTAACTGGCATGCTTTCAGAATATGCAAGCAATATGATGAAGAGTGCAATAGAAATGCTTACAAAAACCCAAAGCAAATAAATAGGCAGGTACAAGAATTCCCATCTCTTGACACTGGGAAAATCATGCCTTCTAGTAAAACTCTGTGACATATGCACAGACAGTCTATGAATTCATGTAATATTCCACTCTGATCCTTTTTTGGCCTTTTAGTTAACAATACAATAGTGACACCGAGTTGAAAGAGTACATTTTCTCTAATATAGCAAAGAATACTCATCCAATTAAAGCACTTCATAATCTACGTGGGGCCTGTAATTTCTGGATATATTTATTATTACTTAATGTCAACAAAAGTGTCTTTAAATATAAAAGCACATTTTTTTGTTCTGAGAAAGCAGATTTATTTTAAGACCACTGAAATGCACAATGAAGAGGAGAAGCAGCGATATCTCCACCGGACTTCTTATTTTCGACATCTGGTTGTGGTCCATTGGGAGAAATGTAAGTAACAGTTTACCACATGGATTACAAATGTGCTGAATTGCAAGAATGAATATTAAATGAAAATATCCATAGCACCTGCAGCTTGTCCAGGAGAATTCCCCTTGTGTGTTGTGGGTGGGTTTTCTGAAAAACCCCTAGTGAGATGCGAACTGCAACTGCAGCTGCTTGTAGTAGCAGCTTGTCTAGTGTTACCAAAGAGTTTGCAGATTCTGTTCCCTTCAATGAATCAACATTGATCAGGGCTGCCAACACACTAAAAAAAGAAAGGGAGGGAGCACAAGGAGGGTTGCAGGGGAAAGATTATGATCACTAGGATTATTCCCCTAGGTTTTAGATGATCGGGAAAAATTTTAAAGTAATGATTAAAAAAAAAAAAAGTCAAGCAAAACATATGAAGAAATATAAAGCAGATTTGATGTATCTGGGTGAGAAAGCAGTGTTTACTCTGTCAAAAGGTCAGGCTTGCTTTTTTCACAAGAGAAACCCTGCAATTGCTTGTTTTGCTGACTACATGTACATTCTGTATATGCTGAGCACTGTACACATATGACACTTGGCTAGTTTTCAGATGCTGTGTAAGAAGGATTAAACATTGGATAATGTTTCCTCTTTAGTATTACCTTTTTATTTTAGAGACGGAGCTAATTCTACATCAACATTCCTTGAAAACAGAGTGGCTCATTAGGAAGTGTCAGACTCCCCATTTTGATTTTACCCTCCAAAAAAAATGGTGAAGAACAGACTACATGCTCCACATCTTTTTATCTGGCCTCTCTGAAGAGCAGTTGTACATTTAGGCATAGCATAATGGAAATCAAAGGTAGATCAATGCTGGCAGCACAAAAAGGGAATTGCTAGTCTTTTCTCTGGGTTTTATAATGTCAAGATGATAAAAATATGAACATCAAGCAGTACTTTTTCTTCTTCTGTGAAAAAAAGAAAAATTAGCTGTGAGAGCCTGTCAAATTATTCTGTTCTGGAATTTGTGTAGGATCTTGCTACTTTTTCAGAAAAATTAAAAAATTTATGCACATCTCATTGTAACTCTTTGATACAAGAGGTCCACAAGGAAACCTCAAGTTGCACAGGCATTAGAAGAGAGTCACACGGCAAACACTTGTTACCCTGAGACACCCTTGGCAGGTCACTACCTCCAAAAGGTAGGTTTCCTTTGGTTCTAGACAGATGTACAAATTTGGATCATGTCTAAAGAAACCCATTGAATTGAACCGTCTATATGTAGTTCCAGATTTTGCATCCCTCAATTTTATATCTCAGTAAATCACAGTCTGATGATGACAGACAGGATACAGAACATACCAGCTCAGTAGTGGACACTCCAGCTGGGAACTGGACAGCGTGTGTCCTGCCGTTGCTCATGTGAATATTGAGGTGCACATCCTGAAGAGGAGGAGTGAATCAGAAGAGGGAGCTCTAGCTGTGCTAATCGGGCCAGAGGGGCACTTCTGTTGGAGTATACCCAACATAGGAAGAAAGAACTCTTTCTCTGTTTTTCATGAAGGAGAAGGAGCTGTATTCCTTTCTGCCCCTCTGAAAGTCCATGTTTTCATCTTAGTTTAATAGCTCCCTACCGACTCTCCAGCAAAGTATTGTGCTGTGCTTCTTGTCTCCTCCCTCACTCTTCTTTCCCTCACAGGCAAACCCCAGGTATCCCACCAGCAAAGATTTCAGCTCTCCAGGAGTCTCTGATGAAGACTTGATTAATTTTGCTTAAAACATTTGCATGAGTTCAGATTCTAAACCTATTGTGCAGTATCATATTAATCTACAAAGGAGGACTTCAACATAATGGTCTTCAGAGATATTGCAGAACTTGGGGCAATATCTTTAAAGGTATCAGAACTGTAACTGTTCCTAAATAAAGGGCAAATATTGTCTGTCCCTTACAATGGAGAGAAATATGGGAGAGAAAGAGTTTCCTATCCTGTGTGACCTTTTATAGGCACTTCCTTCCTTATCGCTCTTTTGCCTCCAAGATGAATGGAGGTTCAAAAGAAATAAACAAGTATGATGTTGCTTCTGAGTCCCACTGACCTGGTTTAGACACTGCCACTGAGAGGCACAACAGAGGAGACTGTAACAAGATAAAACTTCTTTTGTCTGCTTGGATGTTTTGGGAGATATTTGGTGTGTGGCCCCTAGGGAAGGGCCATTGTGCCCCATCCCAGCCCTGTTAAGTGTTGTGTTCAAAGGGATATGCAGACTCCTTAAAACCGCTACCAAGTTCACAGTACACTAGTGTTTTCTGTGCTTCAAAAGTCATTTGTGTAACATTTTACAGGCAAAATTACTTTCTGGAGATTTGGATAAACTGCTGTATTGTGTACTAGACAGAAACATATTAAGAAACAAAGAAATGCCTGCATTTTCAAGTTTTCTTGTTCTAAGGCTCCTGGGTTTTGGCAAGGAGCAGGTGTTCTGCACACTGCTTACAGTCCTTTTTTTTTTTTTTTTTTCCTGCTGATTATTGTGTCATTAGAAATGGAATTAATCTTAATTTTTAGCCCATTGTGAGTCATACAAATGTTAATAAAAAGCTTGACTAATCACCACTGGAGGTGCTTCAGCTTTCTCTGGGGGAAATCTATGGCTTTTAGAAGATACTTTCTAGCATACGCAGACATATAGTCATCCAAATCTTATGGAGGATGCTACTGCACTGCAGGGATGTAGGCAAATACAGTGACAAGGAGACAAGTGGAAAGGGATATGTCATGTGGCATAGACTGGGTTGCACTGGCCAAGGTTAATCAGAGAGAGCACTTAATTGACAAGAAAGCTCCAATATGAAAAATTTAGAAAGCAACTAGCATTAGAATACCAACTTACTAGAGCAATGTGCCTCTGTATAGGAGTGGTCCCCAAAAGACCTCCCATTGACTAACAGCTCACTGTTGTCCCGAGACACCTCCAGGGCTGTGCTGATGCTCTCTGCAGTGAGATCTTGGCTCACTCTCCAGGGAAGTCTCAGCTTGGGCATCCAACACAAAATGGAAAGACATTTGCTAAAATGTGATTTAAACCATAAATACAGCAGGCCAGCATCATATTTTTCTTACTGATCACTCCATTGGACACCATCTTCAGGATTTTTAGCAAGGAAAATGGTGTCCATTGGAGTGATCAGTAAGACACCTGCATGTGAATATGTGGCGGAGCTCATAGGGTTGCATATAATGAGTAAGGTAATTGGAAAACTAGCAATTTCTCTTTTGGGTTGGTTTTTAATATTTCCTCATGAGTTTACTGGAAATGTGCAGCTGAGATCTATATTACCATAATGCTTACATGTGTGACTTTTAATGGACAGAAATTGAAAGGACCTATCTTTCTGGTCAGTGAAAACCCTAATTACTCATTATTCCCTGCTCCCTACTTTAGCACACTCCTTGGAGCCTGATGGTTGAGCTGCATAGAGGTGTTTCTTTTACAAGGGTTATTATACAGACACCTGTTAGGATTGATATAGTTAATGCTGCATCAACATTTCCATTGATTTGGTTTATGACCCAGCTGTAAAAACTCCTCTTAGTCTGAGATCTGATGAATGATGACTGAACCAAAGAGCACAGGGAAAATGATTGTAACTTACTAGAGGGCAACATCACATTAGATGAATTAGACATAAAGACATTTTGGAAGCTTGTTTTACATATTTGGAATGTGAAAAAATATTTCTTTGCACAATGAAAGTGTAGAAGTTTTTTAAACACAAAAGTCTAGTGCCTCTGTGTACATTTTTAAAAATACTTAAATAAGGGGATTTCAAGTGGAAATATGGCTCCTGTGCAGGTTGGTTAATTATTTGGCATTAGGAAATTCACTGATATTTTTGTACAGAATTCAGAAAAGGTTATGGTTTGAGGTATAATGCCATTTCTATTTCGGCCAGATTAAAGAATCTTTTGAATCTACTTACTGGGGAAGGTGGAAGAAATATAACCAATCTTTTCTCCTCTATAAGATGGGTAAGTAATATGGAAAATATAAAGACTCTTCGAGCTAGTGTTTATTAAGTGATGGCACAGAAGTTCTGCATGTTCTGTCTGGACACAATCCACAGAAACAAGTGACCCATGTGAAACAAAACTTTGTAAGGTGCCTCGTGTACTAAATAATTTGTCTCACCTTCCCCCTCCTCTCAGGGTCCAAAACCACAAAATGCAACCACATGTTTGGGCAACAGTCTTCAAACTGAAAAGAGGACCATTAACAGAGGGCAGATCTGTTTTTAAGCTCAGAGAGTCAACCGTTATAGCAGTATCAGACACGCTTCTGCAAGTGGTCCTAGTGTGGGTCATGTGTCCCACCCTTTCCATGGAGAGGTGGAGGCAAGTAATTATAGGCTGGGAGAAATTTTACCTGCAGAATAAGAGTTAGACTACAGCAAAAGAAGACAATGGTGTCCGAGGGATGTGAAATTACAGAGAAATATCTGAGATAATCCGTGTTGCTCTGAAAGAAAAGGGTGATGCATATGTGTTACTATTGGTACTGAACCTGAGCTCATTCACTGCACCTGACTTTGGGCATGCACTGTTAGTTCCATTACAGTATATTGTAACTTAATATTTACACATGGAAATATTTGAGTGAATGGCCTCAGCCTGTGTGACTTATGCTACACTCATCAGGGCAGTCAATCTCCTGGAGGTGTCCAGATTTGCTTAACTCCTGTGGGTTTGCTAAATGTGATATAAATAATGAGGCTGGCATCGCTTTCGTCAACAAGAAGAAAAGACTGATTTTCATAGTAAAAAAATCCATTTGTGAAGACAATATTGTCTAAGGTAAAATGTGAGAGCTGGGGTCTCAAAGGATGTGGAAGTTTAAGAAAATGTAAGATCTGATCCAGAGTTCACTGAAGTCATGGAAAGATTCCCCCCCTCTATTAGTGGGTATTGAATGAGCCCCTTGAATCAACAGAAATAGAGGAAGAGCCAGAAACAAGTTATCATGACAGGCCAGAAAGATGGCAACAGCACTCAGAAATAAATGTGATGTAAAAGTAATGCTTTTATTTTAATAGTTGGCATTCTGTCTCTTATTCCTCTTGGTTAAGTGCCAGGGTCAAAGTATTTAATATCCATTAGGAGTTTTAGGCCTGATTTTTTGATCATTACTCACTTTCAGTAGCACATGTTCATTTGGTGTTCTTTATATGGTGACTATGGCCAAGTTCTTGCTGGCATATTCCTTACTGGACACCAGTGGAGAATTTACTCCAGTAGTCAGTCCCTGGAAGTAAATAGATTTAGTTTAGCAGATCTTCATTGATTTCACATGATGATCATGATTACATTTCATGTATTAATTCTAACCAAGTTTCAGGTGAAATAGATGGTTATACACACACGTGCACATGTACACATGAACACACAGAAAAATATCTGTAGAGTAAGAAAAACTTCTTGCAAAGAAGACTGTCACTGCGTGATTGTGCTCAAATTAACCAGAGGTTAAGTGATGCAGTGAAGAAGGAGATGTTTTTCACAAGTCAGTACAGTCTCCATGTGAATTACAGCAAAAGGCAGCGCAATTTTTCAACCATGATCTTCACAGCCCAGATTTAAGACGGCATTTCGACAGCTGATTTGCAACCACTGGGAAATAGGTATCTAGGTCTTTGTACCTGATCGGGAGAATTTTGAACAGTGTATTTACATTTTTACAGCTCTAGCAAGGTCAGAACTCAATTTTGTACCATAGGGTTGTTCATTGTAGGTATGTTGTCACAGTTCAGGCAAAGGGTGTCTACAGTCTTCTGGGGAGAAGCTCATGGATGAGAAAACTGCACCCTCTGCCTGCTAAGGGCCAGTCTAAATGAGCTAAGGAAAGAAGTGGCAGGATAACTGTGCTTTTACAGAGAATAAAGACCTGATCCTCTCTTTTATTTCTGGGAACTTATCTGCTTCAGATGCAGGCCACAAAAACACTTACGTTAAGTTCATAACATACTGTAGAAAAGCCTGGTTAAAGTAGAGTGAAGATCAAGATGGTTTTTATGCATCTGTGAGTATAAAGGAGACACCCTGAATTCCTTGTTCTAGCCTGTCAGTCACTTTCTATCTCACTTAGGTAGAGAAAAAGCAGAGTCCTATGAGAAATGGTGGGCAATACTTCATTTTGAATGTTATTCATGACATTAAAAAAAATCCTGGGCATACCATGTATTTTTTCTCAAGTGTATCTTGATACTGTGTTCAAATATAGAATTCTGAGATTGTTAATTTTAATTTAATGATTAAAATGATACTTGATGTCCATAATGGTTTTTACTTTGTATTTGCCTTTTGAAACTGGTTTCTAAAATCCCTTAAGTTTACATTTGAAATTAATTTTAGCAGGAAGTTCATACTCAAAATTTATTGTCTGCAATTTGTTCTTACCTTTTTACACAAGGAAAATTTTCTTTCTACTTCTGCATGTGAGGTAAGAATGGGCATAAAGGCTTTAAAAAATGATGACAAGTAGCATCTGAAAATAGAACCTTAAGCCAGTTTGTAGCACAGGGCCTGTAAGATATAACTTATTTTACTGAATCTTTTAATACTGTATATTTATCATATATTACCTTTCATCAAATTTAATTTTTCAATAATCCTTACAATTTCCTGAAAAGGAAGAAAAGGTGGTTGAATGGTTTTAACATAAATTTGTTTGATGAAATCAAAGTCTGAAGTCACATATTTGAGAACTAATGTATATCACTAAATGAAATCCTTTCCCGATTCTTCCAGGTTGCTGTCATTTGTTCTCAGATAAGAGTTATGCTTATGACTGGAGAATCTGTCATCAATTCTTTGGCATAATTTAACCTTCTGTGAATAAATGAATGAGGTAATAAACTTCAGAATAAGGAAATTCAGACTGTTTTAAACTGCATCGTATAAATCTTATAGCACATTATGTGAGAAATAGAAGTTGTATCCAGTCACTGAGCATTTCTTTCCATCGCTCCAATTACTGCAACTAGGAAGAATTAAAAATTGCAACTAGGCAACTTTGCCTAGTGTGAGAGTGACTTATAAGAGCTGGAAAACATTTCTTTCCTGCTGCAGAGTACATCAATAATCAGGCCTTGAGATGAAATTATGACAAGGTCAAATCACATCCAGGGTTATTTTCAGTATTACGCAGCATAGGAATTATGTAGGTACTTGGACACGAACATTCATTCTCATTTTTTATTCCATTTTGAATGGAAGAGTTAACATTGTTATTTAGTTAGAATATTAGTATTATTTGCTGTAAATCCTCATTCACTGTCAAAATGACAGCTGTTTTATTGTAGTAAGCTTTTTACATTTTTTTACTGTTTCTAAGGCAGTTTATGTCTTGAAGACAGTAAATTGCACAACAGATTATTTCCCATTTAATTGTTTAGTAATGATAGTCAGGAAAGAATATTTATGTGGCTAGATATCCTCATGACCAGATAGAAAAATGCACAACTTCTTTTCTTAATTGAAAAGAGAGTTATGAGACGATACAATTTTAGTTAAGGGTTAGTCTATGAGAACAAAACAATTATTTGATATTAGAATGAAGTAATTTATATGGATTATTCCAGCTAATAGTATAGCATGCATTTTTGTGTGCTATAGTGTAACAATGCCAGTGTCATCCTAAGCATTCCAAAAAGTTACAAGTGGCTTTTGCTGTGGGGTAGGGGCAAGTTGAAAGGGAAAAGGAGTTTTGGCATTTCATTGTCACATTCGTGGTCAGGGTGATGATTCATACACAGTTTTCATATGAACGACTAAAAATATATAGATAATAATTTAGATAAGGCAAGAAAGTTTTGGGGGTTGGGTGTCTTTTTTTTGTTTGGTTGTTGTTGTTGTTGTTTTGTAGTTTGGTTTTGGTTTTCTATATAAATAAAGACCAAGGTCCACTTGTAATTTCTGAAATTTAAAAAATGGTTGACTGACAGAAAAATGTTTTTTCTGTGATGAGTACTCTGTGTCCATGATCAGGACCCCTTTAAAGCTCAGAAAGGCCTCTCTGAGCTTCCAGTTTAGTCACTTTTTCAAAAGAATTTCCCAGAATTTGGTTGCCAGACTCTAAGTCTCTAGTGATCCCTTTCTCACTGCTCTGTTTTCAAGTAGTATATCCTTTTTATGAATTTTGGCTTGGGAATGATGCTGACCTTGAAGAAAGTGAGGTGGGGGATTTTAGTGGTTTGTGTCAGGACTTTGGCTGCTATTCCTGTGTTGTAATCATCTTATCTATGAAGTTTTTGCATTAACCAATCAAACTAACAAAATAAATAAATACCCCGGTATAATGCACAACATGTTCTTTTACTTTGTTAATTTCATGAAGGATTTTTGGCTGTAAGTAGTTGGTGTGGTGTGGGTTTTTTTCCTGATGTCATTCCTGAGTTTTATTAAATATCATTTTTTATCTAGCTGAACTGTGTATAAGAATTAGTGACCTAGAGAGAAACTCACTAATTTCCAAAAATTAGAATGATTCTATGTATACTTATCAGGTCAGAGTCACAGAGACACTGCATTTGTGTTTAGCATTCAAACTGCTCTTCCTAAAAAACATATTGCAGGCTTAATCCTCATTGAGACTCGTCTGAGTTGAGTTTTGGTTTAGTTCTTCAGCTGTATTCCGTACAGACTATGACTTAAACAGCGTGTATGTTATGTCATACCATAACACACGTCATAAAGTGCTCTGAAAGAATAAATAGCAGACAGTATTGAGCCATAAATTAATTCTGCTTCATTTACAAGTTACAAGAGGGACAGTCAAGATGCTTCAGTGATCAAGCAAGCAGAATTAGAGCCTGTTCATTCCAAATGCTTTAATGATTTTTATCATGTGGGTTCATAAAGGACCAGGCTGTTACAGCCTCATTTATGCTGAGCAGTGCCTTATTTTACATGCGTCTATGGATGTCTTTTCAGTGACAGCTGCTTGGCGAATAACAATGTTCTTAGCCACGTTGCAACTATAGATGAGCTTGCTTCATAGCGGATGGATCAGCAGTGTTACAGGTATGTGTCTGTGAAAACATTTGATACACACAAAAAGTTCCTTACACAAAAGAATTTATGAACTCCTTACAGTAAGCGAAGCGTACTCTGTAATTTTTTTTTTCACTTTAGCTCTTCAGAATTGCATTTTACTAAGCAGTTTTGTGGGGGTTCATTTTTCTTCATATCAGATGTACAGAAGGCAAAACAAACCTAATTTGTGGAGATTCTGCTTTTGTTTGTTAGATTATTTTTTTTTTCTACAAAAGGGCAATGGATAGATAGGACAGTATTACACTCCATAGCACAGTGCCTTGCAGCTCTTGAAATATCCAAGTGCTGTGCAGGTGAGTGGAACTTACAACCCTGGTTTTGCTGTGTGGGCTTCACCTAGTGATGCACAGGGATAGTAGGAGTTTTAGAAACCAGAACGCAAAGCAAAAATCTGCCCAATCTAGAAGTGCTGAGGAGAGGGAGGGTGGGAACAGAGACCGTGACTTAAGCCCCACTCTGCTGCTCAGAAATGTCTATAGCCGGATTCAAGAAAATGAAGCGTCTTCAAGAGGTAAGTAAGTAATCCCTTTCAGATGAAGTACTGTCTTCCTAAAGGGTGGAGGAGAAAATTCACTTTTTTCTTTTAAATTGGTTGTTGACAGCATCATTCCTGAGGTTAAAGACCCTCATTTAATGC